>NC_062552.1:83966614-84642031 GCF_016906955.1 Phacochoerus africanus | reverse complement strand
GGACCTCATGGATCATCACTTCATAAAGTCCTAAGTGAACTTGAGGAAAGCATATTTTTAAGCAGGAATATCAGACAACTCTCTAGTCTTGATGAGTATGCAGTTGCTTAAATAAGTTGGGAAATGGTCATGAGAATTGGTCATCCATTGTTTTGACACTTATAGATGTACAACAATCCTCCTATAAGAGCTTCCCCATTTCTCCTCCCCTTGCCTATAGGAATAACCTCTGAATGCATTTTATTGCCAGATAGAAACCTTTCTGGGCCAAGGATGGACAATTCCAAGTGGGGGTGATCAGTTTCTCTTAATTGGGATACTGGAGTGAAGACTCAAGGACTCAGTATCTAGTAAATGTCCAAAGTATAAGGTTCTGTAAAGCTGGAGCTGAGTTGGGCTTAAGTAGGTATAAACCAAAGCAGGTCTGCAGAGGAGAGGTAGAGAAGAGTGAAACAGGCCAAGAGAAGCAGAAACAAAAGTGCACATAACCTTAAAGAGATGGAGGGAAGAGACTTGATTTCCCTAGTGTTCACTGGTACTAGCCTTGGACCAGCTAATCCATTGTCTTGGCTTCTGTGATACCTAAGTTTTCTCATAAGTAAATGCCCTTGTATTATTTCATTAGTTTTGGGTTGTTTGGGGGTGTTTCAACCAGAAAAGACTATCAGAAATAGATGTTAAATTCAAATTTCTCATTTAACATTCTAAAGTGTTTATTGAGTGTCTAATACAGGCCAAACACTCTGCACTAGAAATGCAGAAGTAATGGAACACTGGAAGCTTCCAGTATCAACTAAATCAATAATCAGAGGACCATGGTCATTTCTATGAAGTTCTAGCAAAGGCTGCTCAGAAAGCATAGCAAATGAGCATTTCATTGCACTCAAGAGTCCAGGTGGACCTTCTAGGAAAGCACTGTTTTATTAGAGATTGTATTTTGTGCTTAAAAGATTTATCATTTTTATTATTGTTATTGCTTTACTTTTGAGAATAAGTAGGAAACTGCTCAGTGAAAAAGAAGAAAGGCATTTTTGGCAAGGGTCGAAGTACATGTGGAAGTTCAGAAGAGTAAAATATAAGAATGAATGAAGGAAATGCAAAGATTTACTATTTCTGCAGGGTCAAGTGCACGTGGGAAGCGGGGTGGAGAGTAGGCAAGAGGGGTCCAGGGGAGAAGTGGTAGTGCTGTGAGAAAACGTCCCAAAACTAAGGTGGACTTTCCAGGAGTTTGAGGAATACAGTGAGATGATCAGATTTGCAGTTGAGAGAGCTTATTTTGGCTGAGTGTAGGGGATCATATCAAGGGCCATACTGGAGGAAATGAGACAAGTTGGGAGGCTAACCAGTCATTGAGGTGAGAAATGATGCAAGCCTGAATTGAGATAATGGCAAAAGAAATAGAAAAGGTGATGTATATGGATGTTCAGGAAAGAGAACCTATTAGCCTTGGAGACTGATTATATTTGTGGATTAAATAAGGGAGGAAAACATAGAATTATCATGCAGCTAGCACTTGGGTGATGATGATGATAATCACCAAGGAAAAGGAAAGATTTTCTGCCCTTACCCAACCCCCCATCAGAACCTCACAGGTCCAGATATCCACTCATCTTCTTCTACATGATATGGGGTGCTGGAAGTGAGAGGTGGTTTATGATATATCCTAAGCCAATGGTGATTGACTCATTCACTTGAGTGCAATACTTTAGGAATGGTCCCTAATTTTAGGAAATCAGGATTGTGTTTTGTTTTACTATGATGACTATGCAAAACAATGCATGCATGGGTGCACCAATACTGTCTCTTTTTTCCTCCTGGATTATGTTTCAAATATTTTTTGAGTGTATAAAATGAAGAAATGAAATGCTGTGTTCAAGATGGAAACATCTATACCATCTGTGCTGAATGTATATATTTACAAGGTGATGTAGTCTCTCAGAAAGTGTTCATTTTTTTTTTTTTTGGAGGGTGGTTGGGAGAAGTTAGTATACATCACATGGCCTTCTTTGCTATTCAGAACCTTGAAAAAAATCTTCTCTTGAATGTACCTATTCTCTCCAGCCTTGCCTACCCTTTACAAATGCCAGTAGTCTAGTTTTGTGTTAGGCCAAACTAGGATTGTGGGGATAATTATGAGGGGGCAGAGAAAAGCCAGAAGGAACCAGAGATCAGCATCTTCTAGGAAGAATCAGGTAGATAAATTGAGTTTTATAGTCTTTATACATTTTTATATTTTCCACTGCAAAACAAAACAAGGAAAAAGAATGTTTCCATCAGCCAGAAAGATACATTCACTTTCACAGAAACATAATCTAAATGTCAAGGAATGGTAAATGAGGGTCACTAGTCCTCGTACCCTCCTTGCACCGAAGGAAAGAGACTCTGATATTCCCACCTGGCTGTGGTAAAGGCAGCAAGCTTTCATTTTTAAGGAATATGAAAGATGTGCTGTGTAATATCCCAATTCAAATGTGTTCTTGTTTTTGTGAATACTTGTTTTGACTGTGTTTTTACACTGCAATGGTGAATACCATCAGCCTGTGTTTCCAGTGCAGCTCAAAGACTGGAGAAACTGCTGTCCCTGAACATATCGGTGGCACCCAGAATGATGAAAAAAAAAAAGTGAAATTCAAGGTATTGAAGTTGAAACTACAAAGAAATATAAAAGAATAGGCAGGCATTAAAAAACTCACTGCAGGGGGTTGAGAGCAAGAAAGGGGGGCAAAAATCTATTACAGCAAAATAATAAAGTCTTTTTTAAAGTTTAAGAGGAAAATCATCTTGTT
Source organism: Phacochoerus africanus (assembly GCF_016906955.1). Taxonomy (NCBI): domain Eukaryota; kingdom Metazoa; phylum Chordata; class Mammalia; order Artiodactyla; family Suidae; genus Phacochoerus; species Phacochoerus africanus. Next base: position 84,639,245 of record NC_062552.1, on the reverse strand, counting down.
TTGTGAAAAGATGGCGAGACATGTTCATTGATCTTTTTAGGAGACAACAAAAAATTGGCCGTCAACTGAATAAAAGAAAATGAAGTTCCATTAATACAATCTGCCGAAAGACAACTCGGATAAATTGATCAGTGCAGTACAAATCATTTCTAACCTTTCCCCCTATCTGGAGAGGATGTTTTTTCAAGAGAGTAAACAACATACATCATCAACTTCGAGTGCTTTTTAGAAGGCTTTTCCAGCAATAATGGAAATGGAGACTTTCTGGAACTAAATATGTAATGCTTTTTTATATTATTATCAGTCCCAAGAATATCAATACATTTGGAGAGATTTGGACATGATATTTTGGGGTAACTTTCACATTGTAGTGATTCCCTTGATTTCTTCTTTAGACAGATTTTTCAAAAATATTAATATAAAAGCTGCAATAGCTTTATTGTTGAGTCCAGGACCCACCATCAAAGGGACTGTCAACTTGAAAAGATAACCACACTGTTTATAGATCTCTATATTAAAACTTTAAAAAGAAATTATTTCTCTTCTCAACAGTTTTGCTTCTCAGTTTGAAGGAAGAGCAAAAGAAAAGGAAATTTTTTCATTTGCTCCTCCTGCATCTCTCCCAGAAAAAAAAATAAATGTGTTAAACATATCCTCCAATTTAGAAATAGCCTGTGCAAGATATATATTATAGAGTTTCTAAGATAATTTTCTAATACAGCATAGTAGAGTTGTTTGTTTTATTTTAACACATAGCAATGATTATATGCAATTTATTATAAACTAGAACATTTCAGTAGTTTGGTGAATAAATGGAAATCTATTTGGTACAATGATGCTACATAAATGACATGGAAAGGGGTTTCAGAGAGTGTGCACTAATATTAACACTGTATTTACATAATGCTAACTCATTTTTCAAATGTGTACCTATGGACATATTTTCATGTAAGCAGGAACTCAAAAGTAGTTCTTATCATATTTTGATATTGAAATAATGGTTCCAATGTGATTTCTAGAGGTTTGGCTTCATAGAGATTATAAAACATGTGGAATACTATTTTTAAGTATTTTGTTTTCCAACGTGTCAGGTTACTTGTGAAGGACCTATAAAGATACCTATTAAATATATAAAGATTTCCGGAGTCTCTGTCATGGTGCAGTGCTTAATGAATCCGACTAGGAACCATGAGGTTGCGGGTTCGATCCCTGCCCTTGCTCAGTGGGTTAACGATCAGGCGTTGCCGTGAGCTGTGGTGTAGGTTGCAGACATGGCTCTGATCCCGCGTTGCTGTGGCTCTGGCATAGGTCGGCGGCTACAGCTCCGATTCGACCCCTAGCCTGGGAACCTCCATATGCCGCAGGAGCGGCCCTAGGAAAGGCAAAAAAAAAAAAAAATTCTTCCTTAACCTAAAACTCCAGATAATTATCAAAATAAATAAGTATATCCTAAGACAAACACATGAGGACAAAAAAGAAGGAGAGAGATTTAGGGTCTCAGCAGCTGATATGGAGTAAAATAGCACCATTTAGGCCATAATAAAATCACATTTAGGGTATCTCAGCTCCTAGAGAGGAGAAGGCATGCTTCAAAGACACTCCAGAGAATTCAAGCATATCAATCCGTTAAGCAAGAATTTCTTTAGAAATTGAAAAGTCCCGTTCCTGGGAGAAGATTCATCTTAGGGTTTGGGAGACAGTTACCTGAAAACCACTCAAAGAGCAGGGATGGATCGTCTGTTCAGTTAGTAATTTTTTAAAGTGCATTTGAGTAACTTTCTAAATGCTCTCTCCACACTTCCCCTCCCCACCCACCCTGAGATAGTGAGAGAAAAAGTAGAGTGAAGAGATACACAGATGTTAAGATTCATAGAGAAATCAGAGAAACATATGATTTACAAAAACTGCTTGGAATTACAAGAAACATATTTTATGGAACTGTGAAGTGTCATTCTCTTCATAGAAAGTTATTTTCTCATCCTAGTAGGTCTTTTGCAGAAGATTGTTATTTAAGGTAAAGTTTGGGCAGCATTTCCATTCACGACATTGTTTTAAAGGTGCTGCAGAAGAGCCTTAGAACTTGAATTCTAGATACACCAGCAAATTGAAGCCAGGGCTGAATCACTGTCTTGTCTCTCCTTTGCGGAAATGCTTTATATCCAGGAAAGGGTTGAGAATTCATCCATCCCACTTGTTTCTAGATGGCGGAATTGACAGATCATTTTAATTTCATCTATACGATTGAGAGTATTAGACTAAACTTATTCGAGGCTTTTAGTAAGTGAATCAGAATGAAACAATATGATAGGATAAATATTAAATTGAAGGAATTTCCTGATTTTTTTTCTCCGTAGACTATGGACTAAAGTTCTCTCCTGGCTAGCATCTGGATCCTGGTTAGCAGGCCACAATTCATGACCTATCTGTCAGAGCCTTTCTGCCCTTCTCTGTCCACCTTCAGGTTTTACATTACTACAGCATCCTAAAGGCATTTCCGTATGGACAAAATTCAATATATTGTAACACATGCTTATCCGGTTACTTACCTGAGAAGCACACAAATTCCTACTTGATATTGTTTTTAAACTTTGTTATTAAATTTAATAAAACATTTCAATTGCAAATAGATGTATGAGAATGTCTATATTTATTCCATTTCCTTTTATTTATTTATTTATTGTTTGGAGGGGCTAACTTTCCAAACTTATATATCTGTCACATCTCAGGTAAATTTGTAGTCCTTATGGAAATATATAAGAACATGACTCTGGAAGATTCACATACAATGGCTGTGTATTTTATAAAACTAAGAGGATTTACATAGAGAGGAACCTAAGCCCAGAAGGTTCTGCAGGGAATATGAGGAATTATTATTGATTGAAGGTCTCCATTGTCCAAGGCAGTCTGCCAGGCACTGAGCATTTACTATTGCATTCAGTCTTTACACTGTTCCTGTGAATTAGGTTTATTTTATTTTAAATTAAAAAAAAATCAGTCTCATTGAAGCTAAAAAATATGTTCATGCAGTGAGGAAATGTCTTCAACTGTGTTCAGAATATAAGTAAATAAATATAATAAAATATATCATATATATGGATGTACATATTTGTATACCTATGTAAGTGAATATACATTTATACACACATACATAATCTAATAAAACATTCTTTGAGTGTATTTTTGTAGAATTTATTATTTTATGTTTTTGCTTTCTACATTTCACTGGGATAAAAGGAATAATGAAATGGACCTGATTTCTTTTTCTTTTCTTTTTTTTTTGGCTTTTTGTCTTTTTAGGGCCACACCCATGGCACATGGAGGTTCCCAGGCTGGGGACCTAATCAGAGCTGTTGCTGCGGCCTACACCAGAGGCCTACAATGCTGGATCCTTAACCCACTGAGCAAGGCCAGGGATTGAACCCACAACCTCATGGTTCCTAGTAGAATTGGTTTCTGCTGCACCACACCTGGAATTCCAAAATGGACCTGATTTCATATACAGTAAGGAGAACCCTACTCATTTTATGAAACTTCTCATTTCTCTATCAGAATATTTTCTTTGGGATTTTCTTAACCCAAAAGTCAATACCAAGTCATTTTTTATGAGATATTTTCTAATTTTAGGCCTCACTGATCTTAGGTTTTCATGACATTCATTAAAAATACAGTTCACCAAGTCAAAAAGGAATGGTTAGCCTTTTGAATTCTTTGTTCATAAGTGATGAACAGACCAAACAGAATCACAGTTTAATCCATTATTCAAATACTTATTGAATAACAATTATGTACCATGCTCTCCTCTAGATCTGAGAGATAGACAAAATAGAAAACATCCATGTTCTCAAAGAGGCGATATTCTCATGGAGGAGAGAGAAAATGAGTAAGCAAAGAGCTAATCATATAAGCACTTAAATAATATAATCTTTGATAATAGGAAAGTAGGTCAAGGAGATAGCAAGTGAGCAGAAGTAAGGGTTATTTCAGGTATAGCAGGGAGGACAGACAGGTCTAAGCAAAGATCTCAATGACATGAGAGAACCATGCGGAACCCTCTCATGGTTTTCCAGGTGTAGGAAGAACAAACTCAAACAAAGAATGAGCTTAGTAAGTAATAGCAACTTGAAGAAGGCCAATGGGGCTGAACATACTAAGCCTTTTAGAAAAGAAAGAATCTGCAGTAGAAGCTGGGTCAGGTCCTACATGGCTTTAGAGTAGCAGTTTCAGTTTTATTTGCAGTGCAATGAGAAGCCATTTTATGTTTCCGAGCAGAGGAGTGGCAGGACATGAGCTGATTCTTTTTTTAAAAAGTTTTCTCTACCACAGTGTACCAGCCACTCGAAGGAAGAATTCTCCTGTAGGACAAGAATATAGAATGAACACTCCATAACTCTATTTCCACATTGTCCTTAAATCTGGAACTTTTACACACACAGAGACTTCTAACATATATACACTGTTTTAAAACGTTGTCTTGGAGTTCCCATTGTGGCTCAGTGGTTAACGAATTCTACTAGGAACCATGAGGTTGCAGGTTCGATCCTTGGCCTTGCTCGGTGGGTTAAGGATCCAGCGTCGCCATGAGCTGTGGTGTAGGTTGCAGACATGGCTCAGATCCCGCATTGCTGTGGCTCTGGTGTAGACCAGCAGACCCCTTGCCTGGGGACCTCCATATGCCATAGGAGCGGCCCAAGAAATGGCAAAAAGACCAAAAAAAAAAAAAAAAAAAGTGTTGTCCTGTCAAATATCTGGGGAAAGGAATATAATGTATTCTCCAAATTCCTAAGACAAATTAGGTCTTAATGCAAATATTAGACAGACTAATCTAGGTACTAAACTTCCAAAATCATATGCAAACTTTCTAGACATGTTAGAGTGGCTATACTTGACCTCAGCATGAATTTCTCATTTAACACAATGAAAAACCAGGTGTGTGTGAACATATGTGTATAACATATTTTTGTATATGTTGTAATAATATATTTTTAAATGTTATACATGCATATAACATTTATCCATGTCTTTCATGAGAACCTTGGTAATTATTTCCTAATAAACATACTCTGTACAAATTGCCAAATTTTAATTTCATTTTCAGGGTATTTATTGCAGTTGTAAAACAAATGATTTTTGTTTATTAATATATGTCATGCCACCTTTCTGAACTTATTAACTCTAATAGTTTTTGTGGAGAGGCTTAAAATTTCCTATATATAAGATCATATTGTCAGCTAATATAGATAGTTTTACTTCTTTCTTTCTATTCTTGGTGACTTTTTATCATTTTTTTTTTCATAGCTGATGCCCTGGATAGAATCTCCAGCAAAATATTCAATATAAAAAGTGAGAGTGGATATCCTTTTGTTTCTGATCAGAGGAAGACACTTGATCTTTCACCATTAAGTATCACGTTACTTAGGCTGGGCATAGATGTCCTTTATCAGGGTGAAGTTTCATTCTGTTCCCATTTATTGTGTATTTTTATCATAAAAGGCTGTTGGATCTTGCCAAATGCTTTTCCAAAGTGAATATATATTCTTGACTCTCCACAATAGTTTAACAAATTGCTTTCAAGATATTTTTGATAATTTACACTTTCACTTATTGAGAATGAAGCAATTCATGATAACCAAATCTGGCTAAATTTAATTGAATGTCTTTATTTATTAGGCAACCAAAAAAATTGCACTGCTCCTTTAACTTTTTAATTTACTGTTAGGTTGAAAATAATATTTATTCAGTATTTGCTTTTTGAAGATTTATGGCCCTTTATGTGCAAATTTTCTGTTAAAATAATTTGGATATTCAATAGGAATGTTGAACATCTCATTCATTATTTTTTAGTAAGTCTTTAGGCAAAAACGATAATAATTCATTGTCTTTTTAATTTGCTTTAAATGTTTTCATTTTTTATTTTTATCTTTTTCTTAGGGTTACATTAAGTGTGCACATTTTTATATTGATAACTATCTATACTTTTCCCATTACTCTCATCCCTTAGCAATTTCTTCTCCACCTGAGATTGAGTAACATAATTGTTTATAATTGTCCTGGGTTTAATGCAAAAATTATTTTATGCATGGTTGTACTACAAGTATTTAACTTACTACTGAAAAAGCCAATTTTCACATGATGATTTATTGAATAATTGGTCACTTCCATGTCTTTAAAATGTTTTCATTATCATATTGTTGGTTATAACACACATAGACACACACACCCCAAAAGGCATTTACTTTATAAACATAAACAGCTTTCTTTAATAGTCCCATAAGTATATTCCCAAATACCTTCCTATTTTAATTATTGTATCTTTATGTTTTAATATAATTTTAATGTAACTATGCCTCTACTAATGTACATTTTCAAATATGTCTTATTATTCTCATCTATTTATTCTTCCAGGTTAACTTTAGAATGATTTTACAAGTTTTAGAGCATTTCATTGGAAACTGCACTGAATTGGTGGTTTTCCCAGTCATTATACACCTTCCAGGAACAAAGGGAAAAAGAAATATTAATGTATTCATATTTATTTATATATTTTTATAAAATTTATTCAATATTTATTTCGCCTCCTTCTGTAAGTTTCCATGGTTTAAACATAACTGTATATATATTTCCACTTATGCTAGTTCTAGAACTTAGTGTGTTTTGGGCTGCTATGGGAATCTTATTCTTTTTAATAAGTTCTGGATTCTTATTGGTAACTTATAGGAAAACTATTGATTTGTCCAAAGTTATCAGCTGTCCTGCCATTTTACAGAATGCCACTAGTTCTCAATATTTCAGTGATTTTCCTGGAAAACTGTCTTTCCAAGTATTTCATGCATAGATCCCCTGTAAATAAAATAAGGAGTTTATTTATTTGAAAATATTATCAAATTATTTTTGAATATATTTTCTTTGTTTCTACCTAATAAACATTATTTCTGCTTAATATTTTGAGTAGAAGTTACAAAGATACTGAACAATTGACAAATATTGGGTATTGCAGTCATGTTTCTATCTAATAGAATTGTTAGAATTTTTTCCTCCACTTAATATTTAACTACGGTTGGAATTTTTATTCTTTTTTGTTAAGAAAGCAATTTTTTTTTAGTTTATTGCATTCTGAATACTAATTTTGCTTATTTGTATATTTTTTATGTTGCTTACTTTTTTTAATTAAAAATGAATAGGTTTGGCTTCTGAGATTCTAGTAGCTTTTGTTTGTTCTTTAGGTATATTTATGCTTCTTAATATGAAGCCTCTTATATACTCCTGGGGAACACACTATTTGGGAGTCATCAGAAGGAATGAAGCAAAGCAAGGATAGCAAGTCTGAGTTACTTGATCAAGAGCAGAATGATTCCATAGCTCTGAAGCCTGCTTCCCTAGTGCCAAGGTGCTTCAGAATTCAGCTTGTGAACACATAGACTTAGATTTACCCCTGGTACTGCTTAGACGCCTGGGTTCCATTCCATTCCCTTGCTTTCTGCTAGATGGCAGCTTTTCAATTAGCATTACAATAGGACAGGCCCTGGGGTCTCAGAATTTAAAAATAAGGTCATACCAGAAAAGGCTCATAATTTACATGCACACCTTTGGGGGCTTATGTCACCTTGACAGTAGTTAGGGTATGTGTATTCTTGTCACATGTCCACATTATGCAAAGTCAGTGATGACAGGAAATGGCAAGTATAAGAGGAGGCTGCTGAGGTGGCATAAACACACACACAGACACACACACACACACACACACACACACACACAAAATGTATACAGGTATCCAATAAAAGCTTATGACAAAACAAATTAATCTGTTGAGAGATTTTCTACATGACACATACAGATTTCACTGCCACCTGTACATACTAAGAAACTCAAACTTGAACTCAGCAGTGTACATAATCTTAAACTTGATTTGTGTGATTATACTACCCTTCAACACCCTTACTCTAAGAAATTGTGAGAATGAAGAGAAAATAATGTAAAAACTATGTGAACATTTAAAGATTGGTTACATTAGTAATAGTGACTGGTGAAAACAAAACTACATGTCACATATATTTATACCTGAAAAAAAAGTGAACTGGGACTGGGGAGATAGGGCTGACCCCTGGGAATCAACTTTCTGACTATCTCAGATGGGGCCTGAGAGTTTGCTCCTTGTTTTCCTATGTCCATGAATTCTCTTTATTAATTGAGCCATATGTTCTCTTGTACTTGAATCCAGTTTTCATGACTCACCACTTCACCTATCTGAGTCTGTGCCAACTTCCTATTCATGGCCAAAGCCAAAGTGTCCACCATAGGGAAAGGGGATTTTAAACTGTCTTTCCAAGTGTTTCATGCATGGATCCCCTGTAAATAAAATGAGTTTAATTTTTTATAAATTTTTGTTGTTAAATGTAGCCTCTTACAAATGGCCCAGTGCTGAGACAGATTACACAGATCTGTGAATGTATAGAAGATAAAACTAAGACAAATACCTCCACCACTATCATTTCTGCCCCTTTTGTGGGGCTAATAATGAGCCTCTACATAGCTCCTGAAGGTAGGATTTTGGTTCAACTAATTGACAAAGATTCCAGATAAAGTAAAAATTCCTGGCATTGAATTCACCCTCTGCCATATTCCCTGTTCTTTTTAAATCAACTGTGTTTAACCATCCATTTAACTACATGAAAGACTTAAAAATACTTCTGTCTGTGTTAATGTCATGTTATTATAGATAATAATTCCCAAAGCAGACATTTGTCAGGTTTAAAATTGCTTCTGTAAAATTTCCATGTAGAGGTGTTTGAAAAAGTTAATAAACTAACCCGGCCTTCCTATCACTTGCTTAAGTTTTCATTTTTCTCTCTTCCTTCTTGGCTTCCTTGTCAAAGGTCTATTGTGTCCCAGGCCCTGTAGTATCTGCTAGGGATCTGCAGAAAGATTGAGGACACACAGAAGGGACATTATTGGCAGGGTTCTGCTCTTTGAATCTAGAGACCTAAGAAGTCAAAGAGCCAAAAGCACTGGGGAAAGGTGAGGAAATCACTTTGGACAGTAAGCCATGAAGTTATGACTCTGCAGGAGGAGAAAAAAAAAATGCAGAGAAAGGGGAGTTATGTTGGATGGGAAAAAGTGAAGAAGGAAGGGAGAAAATTCTGGTGCAAAGGGTGCTGAAGTAAATCTGGAGTCTAAAGCACATGAATAGTTGAGGAAAGGGGACTTTAAAGAGCATTTTCAAGTGTTTCCATTTATATGAGGATCTCCTGTGAATAAAAAATGAAGTTTAATTTGTATTGTTAAATTTTGCCTCTTAGACATGACTTTATAGATCTTTGAATGAGTAGAGATATAACTAAAATAAAAGTATCTAGACAGTCTATGATAGCATATGCTATCTGTTATATTATACAAATCTTTTGAACAAATATAACTACAACAAATAATATATTTTATCATTAATTGCTTGACATATTTGCAGGATTTAACTTCACTTATTTTCAACAAAATGTATAAATTTTGTTTGCCCTGTTGAAACTAATATGAACAGCATACTTTGAGATGTATTCTTCCCAACTTGTGTGTGTGCATGTGTGTGTATTTGAGATTATAATCTCAGAATCAAGAAGTAGCTTGAGTGTTTAACCAATTCAGAATACAAAATTATATGGATTTAATTCTACCTCTGATAGTTTCATGACAAAGCACTTTGCATTAGCCCTGAATGATATGTGTCAGCTCCCTTCTCAACAGACAGCACTATTAAAATCCAAGTGTTCCTTCCTTGTCCTTATTTTTCCTAAGTCTTACTTGAGAAAACAAAATAAAATAAAACAAAACAAAACAAAGAAAAATCCCTGACTTCACCTCACCGATCTATTTCTCTGCTTCTCCTGTTCCCTATTCTCAATTTTTCTAGTCATAGCAAACAGGAATGGGTATATGGAATGGTATTCTTAAGGGTAGGCACAAAATGAACAAATACAAATGGGCTTTAAATATTCCTTGAACACAGGCAGTAGGAGTGTTTTCTGTCGCACCACTTCTGCCCTCTCTGGGTGAAAGGGAACCACTGTTCATTTCAGGGAGTTTATTTCTGTCCTGCGCCATTGAAGAAAAGACTTAACCTAGGTGGGACTCAACACAGTCTCAGAGGGTGGGCGAGCTTTCCCTCATTGGGACAGCTCCACACAGAAAACTAACACCCTTCTTCCTGGGAGGAGGGGTGGGGAACACTTTTCTGAGAACAAATGTGCTTTTCAAAGGTGCAAAGGTCTGGCAGGGGCAGAAAGTGGGGGCTCAGGGGCGGGCGATATTGAAAACAATGTATTTTTCCTTCCCTGTCAATCACTTTGCCCTGAGGTTTCTCACCCATTGGATCAATGGCATTAATTGTTTCAAGGGGACAGCAAATGCCATCTAGGACAAAGAAGTCATTGCTCAGCTTGAATTTCACAGCAACTTTTTTTAAGTCCATGGTCTTAAAAGCCTAGCTTTGTCAAGCAAGAGAAAGATTTCTAAATTTCAGAAACTTCCTTCTACATGTCTCTAGCAAAGCTTGGGAGTCTGATCACAGAGGTTCACTGTAAGCCATTAAAACCTAAAGGAAATCCCTGATAAACAGAAAGAGAGAGGCTCCAAGGGCTGAGGAAACTTGGAGTAATTATGAGAGCATAAATCTAAGGTTTAGATGTTATTTGAATCCTTTCAGGGGCAGAAATCCCATGTCCCTGCTGTTAGGTTCAGAGTCTGTTGAGTCAATAGATAGAAATTCCAGATACGTGACAAAGCAGCTAAAATCAGAGGTAGCAGGTAACTCACTTCCTCTTTGGAGCTTAGGACTTTGCCCCTGTTCCTCTAGTCCATGCAAAGTTTAAGGAGATCCTACAAGAGGATTGGGAGAGAAAAATGGAGTGAAAGGTTGTGTTTTAAGCTTTGATGATTAAATACAGAGAATGAAGGAGGAACAGGAGCCTAAGCATTATTTCCAAGACTGGATACAACAGTTACTCGGTGAATGCAAGGGGAGAAACCACTTTTGGTTGTGTTTCATGTGAGGAGTCTGAGTGACATCCAGACCTAAACGTTCATCAGGCAGTTAGACAGCCATGCTCAAGGCTGAAGTGAGAGGTTAGGGATGAAAATATAAGTGACTTTCATGATGTCTTTGGTAGCCTATATGACATTAGTGGGTTACAACTTAAATCCCAGATCTTTAGCATCACTTGGAAAAGTTATCAAAGCATATGTGCTTGGGCTCGGTGCCTAGGGATTCTCACTCAGCAGATCCTGTGTGGTGGCCAGCAATCTGCATGGTTAGAAAGTGCCATGATTGATTAATTACTCTCATATATGCCTGATTTTGGAAACCAATGGATCAGAACACATTGGTGGATATAAAGAGTGAGAAAAGCAAATGGCCAACCACTGATCTTGGTGGATCAGCATTAAGGAGACAGAGGTTCCAGACAGAGGAAGGAGACTATACAGGAATGATCAGATAGGTTGACAGAGAAGCAACAGAGAGAGATGGCAGAAACTGAGGCTTTTTATCTTCCTTTTGTACCATTAGTCTCATCTACATTATCATACCCCTACTATTATTTTCTCAAAGAATAAAAATGTTCCTTTTCTATAGACTACCTCTCTATAGACTATTTTTTCACTATTGAGTGAAAAAAAAAAAACATTTTATTAAAAGCAGTGATTTGTTACTACTCTAAACGATCTTTTATGGTTTCTAAAACACAGTGTTTTCTTGATAAAGCTGGTCCTAGGGCAGATTATTAGGCTACTAGAAGTGCTGGCCAATGAACAAAGACATAAAACATAATGTGCCTAAATTGGCTAATGCAAAGTGCCAGGGTATATTTGCTAATTAGCATGCTGCTATTAGCACCTTTCCCCTTTCTTTGTTTCTCTTGGTGGTTTCTGCCAGGAAAAAAAAAAAAAAAATATATATATATATATATAAATTACTTGCAAAACATTTTTTTTGAGTCTCAAAACAAAGCACATACCTTTGTGCATGCAGAATTTCCACAATGGTGTAGTGAGGTCTCAGAGCATCATGAGCAAGGTGATGCTCATTGAATGACCCTTAGGCTAAAGTCTCAGGCAGAATTAGAGTGCACAAATGATGAAGCCTTTTATTTTTACTCTTTCCCACTTTCATAGGCCATGCCTCTCCTCTCCAAGCTAATGTGATCTGAAAGAGAGGAAATGAAGGCATAGGCCATAAACCCATAGCCGCCTCCACACCTGGGTTTGCACACACCTGAGTGAGGCTCTCACCTACCTCTGTCCTTCCTGTTAAAGATATCTGAGAGAGACCTTGAAGGACCACAAAAGCCTCAAATATGTTGTCATTGAAAAGCTGTTAAGGATTTCACAGCTGACAGCAGTGCATCTAATTACTGAATTATTAAACGGAAGGCCCCTGCCTAAAAAGCAACGTCCTGTCACTCAAGAAGATAAATTCATGTGAAAAGCAGAGGTACAATTAGGTCACCTCGCTCACTTCTGCAGATAAATTTGAAATATTCAAACTCAAGGGGTAAGGAAACTTAACTGCCTCAGGTACCTGCTTTAAGTTGAACTGAAATATTAAGCCAACTGTGTTTTTAAGTTCTTGTGTTAGTTGCAGGGAACAACAGGCTCAACCTTCTGCTATTTTGCATTTATGTTTTAGGACTAAAAAACTTTGACTGTCAACCTGCAAAAATCATAGTTGAGAGATTTATGAAGGGGAAATAAATCACAGGGGTGCAGGGCATAAGTTAAAGACCAAAGATGACTAGAATGGCTACATTTTGAGACAGGCAGTTTTCTGCATGAACCTGTTTTTTGTTTTTTGGTTTTTTTAGTTTTGGAACCAGGTTGCACATATCTCTAGCCTCCTTTTCTTATTCTTGGTCAGAGAGAAGACGCATAGCTGTTATATTTTCTGTTTCTGTGTTTATGTCCTCAAAAGGCATTTCCATTTGACCACAATAATAATTAATAAGTGCAATGTATTGAGCTTTCATTGTTTTTCAGGGAAAAGACATTCCTTCCTATTTTATCCCCATGATATATCTATGAGATAGATACCATCAGCAGCTCCACTTTAGAGAAGGAAAAACTGAGTCACAGAAAAGTAATTTATATGCTCAAAATAACATGGCTAGAAAGTAGATGATCCAGGCTAAAAACCAAGAAAACACTCATCCTTTAACTATATACACATATATTTCTTTTTTTGGGTTTTTTTTTTTGAGAATTGCTTTTTATTTATTTTTTAATTTTTTTATTACTCAAATGAATTTATCACATCTGTAGTTATAAAATGATCATAACAATCCAATTTCACAAGATGTCCATCCCATAACCCAAGCACATTCCCCCACCCCCCAAACTGTCTCCTCCGGAGACCATAAGTTTTGCAATGTCTGTGAGTCAGCATCTGTTCTGCAAAGAAGTTTAGTCTGTCTTTTTTTTTCAAATTCCATATGTCAGTGAAAGCATTTGATGTTGGTGTCTCATTGTATGGCTGACTTCACTTAGTATGATAATTTCTAAGTCCCCATCCATGTTGCTAAAAATGCTGGTATTTTGTTCCTTTTAATGGCTGAATAATATTCCATTGTGTATATGTACCACATCGTCTTGATCCACTCCTCTGTTGATGGACATTTAGGTTGTTTCCATGTCTTGGCTATTGCAAATAGTGCTGCAGCGAACAACCACGACTCACAAAGACACATATATACACATATATTTCTTAAATGGTCATTATTCTCTTTTAAAAGATTTTATAAAAGTTGGCGGTGGTATAACTCAGTCTGAGTCTGAAAACCCAATAGCCAAGGTAGCCAGTGCTGTAAATTCCAGTATAAAGGCAGGAGGTGAGGTGAGTTGTCCCACTCAAGCAGTGAGGCAGGCAAATTTCTCCTTCCTCCACCTTTTGTTCCATTCGGACTCTCAACAGATTAGATGATATCAAATCTGTTGGATGTTGGGGAGAGTGATTTGTTTTTACGAGTCCACTGATTCAAATGCTCACCATATTAGGAAACACACTCACAAGCACTCCCAGAAGTAATATTTAATATGGGCACCCTGCGGCCCACTCAAGTTGATACTTAAAATTAACCATCACACACAGATTGGTATTATTTTTTTCTACTCAATAAATGTTTTGGGAATTGAATTCAGATCCTTCAATTGAAAAGAATATATTCTAATAATGCTTAATTTGGTTTATGCTGCTGGTGATTGACTAAAGATATTTACTCAGGTGACTGCCAAGCATATGGTTTACGGCCTATACCTTCAACTGATACTGAAGAATGTTTATGAAGTTGACCTGCCACCAAAGAATCAACTCAGAAGCATCAGGTTCTTCATTCTTCCTGAATCTCTACTACGTAAAAATTAATGTGGAAGGTAGGGTTCTCTAAGATGATACTTACTCATTTGTTCAGATTAAGACCATAAGATTCTTTCCATGTTTCCCTACTGCATCCTATCAAATATATATAACATATATCTCCACATGGTCCCACTTCTTATAAATGACATCTGACATTCTTCCCTGTTTAAATCAAGTAATCAACTCACACTCCGGAACTAAAACTGCATAGTGTTAGTAATAGCCCTAGATTCATATTTGCTAGGTATAGATATCATTTCTGCCACACACTTTCTGTGTGAATTGTGCACTTCAATTTCCCAGTCTGTACACAAATAATACATCCAAAACTTACATACTCGCTAATCCATAGAGCTGGGATTTAAACCATGTCTTTACTTATCACATTAAGGATCAATTAACTTTTTGCAGTTTTATCTACTTGAAGACTTAGATTTGGTCTTATTTTTCTTTGACTTCACAGCACTTAGCACATAGTAAATTCTCCAGAAATTTATGTTGAAGGATTTTGATTATTGTTGAAAGTTTGTCCTATCATGGGAAAAAAATCTAAAGAAATAGTGTCTTTGTGTCATATATTAGAATCTAAGGAAACTTTCCACAGAAAAGAAAATCATGGACTTGGAGAATAGACTTGTAGTTGCCAAGGGGTAAGGGGAGGGAGTGGGAGGGACTGGGAGCTTGGAGTAAATAGAAAAAGAATGTTGCCTTCGGGATGGATTAGCAATGGGATCCTGCTGTGTAGCACTGGAAACTCGGTCTAGTCACTTATGATGGAACACTTAATGTGAAAAAAAAGAATGTATACATATATGTGTAACTGGGTCACCATGCTGTACAATAGAAAAAAAAAATATATATATATATATAAATGATAAAAAAATAAATTTATTTTTAAGTTTTTTTAAAAAAAGAAATAGTATCTTATAGTCTTGTAGGCAAGATCATTTCCAATCAGGAAAAGTTAGAAAGTTTAGTTATTGAAAATTATATTTTCTTCCAATATAACTAAATAAAAGTGTACAATGGTAAGCTGAAGATAACTTCAAGGCAAGAAGACTACAAACGTGAAAAATGTTAACATCACATTTTTAGGCTTATTAGAAACAGTCTAAATAATTACACCAGTCAAATTACTGGTGGCTTTTGGCTCCTATCCGGGATAAAGGTCATGACCCAACATAGCAAGACCCTGCATGACACAAGTGATTGACAAGAAGAGGAAATAGATTGATACCTTTCACGTGGGAATCACAGCTTGCTGCAGTATAAACAAAACACATATTTGGACTTTGTGGGAACAGTTCATAGTGTTCTGATTCAAATTCTTTGTTCCCAAAGTTGTTTAATGGTGATTTATTTGTGTGTGTGATAAAACAGCTGAGTACCGTAATAAAATACAGATCACTTGCTGTTGGTTAAAACAATCACCGGATATGTCTTTGCTTTCTTTTCATTGCATTATCTATTGGGTATTTGGCTTCAGGCAAAGAGAAAACTGTTTCTCAAAAGACTTTTTTACAATCCCTATATAGGAAAGTATTAATTTTTGTGTCTGTAGATAATTATCTACGGTTCATCCATGAAGAGTATAGATGTTACCATGTCAAAGGAAATTATGTAAAAGGGTACATTAAAATTTCTCATATTTCTGTAATAATGAGCATAAGATTACCATGTTGTATCTCCAATTCTGTGCTCTGTGTCCGCTGATGTGCCAATGACCCAATACACAGGGAGTAAGACAAGGGTTTTTTTTTATACAAGGGGGTTTTATTCAGAGGCAGATGATATACTGCTAAGCTTCACTTCCATGACTCATGAAGAACTTTAGAGATTGACAAGAAGCTAAGAGCTAATTTATCAGCAAAGGTCATTTTGTTTCCAGGTGTGGTACACATAACATTTGGGAGCTATTTTGTTGTAATGCAGAACTTGGTAATCTGCACATTAAAGTCACCTGGGGAACTTTTAAAACCTCATCACTCCTCCAACCAATTGGATGGGACTCAGGTATCAGTATTTTATACAACCTCCAGGAGATTCCAATATCAGTCATTGCTGAGTACCATTGTTAAGTCATAATCATTCAGATGTACAGATTTATGCTACTGTATACTGTATACATTATTGATGTTCTTTATCATTGTCTTTATACTTTTTGAAAACAAAATTTGTATCACTCCACTTGCTATTAAAGAATAAAGAAATCTTTTTAAATTGAAGTTTGTAATATGAAACAATTTCCATTTCAAATATCCTTTGAATACAGAAAAAGCCTGATCATATTCATATTCATATTTTGAAACACTTTCACATAATCTCATACTACATGAGAGAGAACCCTTTGAGGAGCCCAACAGAATATGAGATACTGGGTGTTCTCAGTTTTGCTAAAAAAAGATTTTTTAAGTTCTTATTAATGTTCCTAGTAATGAGTACACCTGAATAGAGGCCATACCACCAAAGAATTTCAGTTTTGTAGGAAAACCAGTTGGGAAAACCAGTTGTGTGTCCATATAACTATAATACATTGAAATAATTGCCCTAAATGAGCTGTTTATCAAATACTATGAGATATGATCAAGTGGTGATCATGAAGTCTC
The DNA here is from genome assembly GCF_016906955.1 of Phacochoerus africanus. Classification (NCBI taxonomy): domain Eukaryota; kingdom Metazoa; phylum Chordata; class Mammalia; order Artiodactyla; family Suidae; genus Phacochoerus; species Phacochoerus africanus. The sequence continues at coordinate 84,622,250 of NC_062552.1, read as the reverse complement.
CAGGGAAGAATCAACTTTGTACTGGAGCATGGAAGGTAGTCAAAAGGACCCCGTGTGGGAAAGAAGGTGAGCATTATGGATGAGAACAAGGGCAAGTTCCTAGACAAATGAAATGTGTATTGTTTTGGGGACTAAGATGCAGTCTGGTAGGGCTAGATCATGAGTTGACACTTAGCCCTACTGTGAAAGAAGGGCTTGTCTTCTTGAAAGGAGTGAACATTAGACAAACTCATTTAATTTTTTAAAAAAAATATTTTCAAGTAAGGGTAATGAAGAAATTAAAAATTATTTGTGGCTATTTTTACTTATATATTTCCCTTATTTTAGAAAATATGGCAAAAGCTTTTTCAAATCATGATTCTTCATAGCATGTTTCTGTAATTTTATGACCATGTAATAATACTTATTATAGTTAGATTTTCTTGAAGTGATATATTACACAAAAGCTAGTGATCCCAGAGCACATGTACTAATACAGTGCTCATTAGACCATAAAGACCAAGCGGAAACATTGCTTTTATAAGTTCATATTTAATTGCATGCACAGGTGTTTTTGTTTTGAAGAGGAAACTTTACCTAAAAAATATGATTCTCATGTCATCCCAGAATACTAGCTGAAGAGACATTTTCCCCAATTTTAAAGGGATAATGGAGCACACAGATGTTTAGTTCATAGTAACAAAAAGTATTCCTGACCTGCAGTAGGTTACTTTTCTCCAGAATGTCAAAATGGCTTCTCAGCATATTCCAGCATAGGCACCAATCCAGAGTTTTCCTCTGTGTTTATATACAGACTTGGTCCTGCAGATAGACTCCATATATACTTATTAAGTCACAAAAAACTCCACCCCACCTATGTTACTGAGAAGATTCCTGGAATAATTCAAGAGTGTTTACTTGGGGAGTTCCTGTCCTGGCTCAGCCAAAATAAACCTGACTAGTATCCATGAGGACACAGCTTCCATCTCTGGTCTCACTCAGTAGGTTAAGAATCTGGTGTTGCTGTGAATTGTGGTGTAGGTGCAGATGAGGCTTGGATCCTGTGTTGCTGTAGCTGTGGCATAGGCCAGCGGCTACAGCTCTGATTCGACCCTGGCCTGTGAACTTCCATATGCCACATGTGCAGTCCAAAAAAACAAACAAAAAAAAAAGAAAGAAAAAAGAAAGAAAGAGTGTTTATTTGGAACCCATAAGGGAGAGTCAGTTAATCCATCAAACAAATAATCTACAACGAAGTCTCCAAGCAGTAAGTTATACACATTTCATATAAGTTAAAGAAACATCTTTGATGAGTGGAGTGAAAAATGTTGACCTAGAAACCAAGAAACAAGCCTTAAGTTCCTACCACATACTAGTTAAATGACCTGGAGAAGTCACTCAATGTGATTGACATACTTAAAATTCATGTTCCTTAACTCAAGATAAAGAAAGTAGTATTTTCTTTTTCATACTCAGAGGATTAGAAGAACCAAGTCAATGTGGATTTTAAAACCTGTAATGTATTGATAAAGGTGAACCACAGACATTGTGTTGCTATTGTAATTGTTTGGATTTTTCAGTCTGTCAAAGGAAACTCTCTGTAAGGTAGAAATGTTGGAACTAGAATAAAAATACAGATAAGCAAAAAGAAATTCGGAGAGAAAAGCCATGTAAAATTTGGAGTTGAGTTTTTCAGAGTTGTCTTTTACATAATGTGGTGATAAATTATAAATAATTTTATATCTGAATTTTTCACCTACTAGTTATCAAAATAATGCTTCTAGGTCTTTGAAAAGTTTGCATAAATATAAAAGTTACTTGTTATTTCAATTGACAGACCCCTCATTTATAATCTTTACCTTCATGCATATAATTTGATCTGGATTTCAAAAATTGTAATCAGTGAGATATTAAAAAAAATGTAATCAGGATCAAAATATATAAGCCTGATCAAAACTTTTGATTCATAATTCCAAGATAATTTCTTAAAAGCTTCACTAATATGTAACCCTATCATCAATATGTGTGAGTGTATCTGTTTCAGCATACCTTATCAGCACTGCATATTTAGATGTTTAAAAATTAATGTTGTCATCATTTTGTTTTTCATTTATTTAATAATTGTGAGTCTATTTTTCATTTTAGTTATTTCTGTCATTTCCTTTGACTAGTCTCTTCATTCCATTTTCCACTTACTTCTTCATGCATTTCTGAAGCTTAGCATAGCTTGTTAAAATATTAAGACCATCAATGTTTAAAATATTTTATTTGCACAAAACAATTTCTTCCAATTTTTTAAAGGCTTTGCATTTGCTTTCCTCTAGTTGTCACTGTAGAGAAAAATTTCCTTTTTGTTTTGTCAAAATGATAGCACTTTTTCTTTGTGGCCTCTCCAATTAGAAAGCAATGTTATTATTGTTTGGACCTGAGACAGAGCTTCCACTATCCACATAGGTAGTTCTGCCCTAACTTCATTTAGTCAACAGATACTCATTGAAAGACCCATACACCAAGCATATGAGTTAGATCCTGACTGACCTAAACATATATAAGGTATTTTGAACAAATATTACCTCCTGGTTGGAAAGGAAGACAGATTTGAGGCTCAAGCTGGGTTTCTTCATTTATAAAGTCCTCATTATGTCCAGCATCCCCCAAGCAAAGATTGTCTTACACCATGTAAAATAAAGCTTTAATTAGATGAGAAACTTAAAGTCAATTTGTCAGATTCAAAATGTCATAAATAGATTTTTATTATTTTTGAAGAATGTTGCAGAGACAATAATTATAACAGCCACTGGATTTTCTAAATCTAGGATTTTAAGAAACCAGATAAGAATGTCCAATATGGCAAATATATTTTGTTTATCCAGAATCGTAACACTTCTTTTTTTTAATAAAAACACACAAAATATATTATTTTGGAATTGAAATTGCCCACACCCAACAGATGAGGCAAGGTTGACCAGGACCAATCCTTACAATATCATTCTTTTTTGTCAAACAATGTTTATTTCTCAGTTTCTCTTTAAGTGAGGAGTGCATGTGTCACCATTTCTGGCCTATGAAGTATAAAGAGATATGTAAGAAGACATTTCTGAGAAGAGAAATCTCTTTCTTCCAACTCCATCCTTCTCTAATTAAGGTACTCATGGCTAGATGGAATACCAAAATTGTGGCAGCCACATTGGCATTAGGTGAAAGACCAAGAGAACACCAGAAGCAGATAAAAATCACTGGAGATTGCACCAATGGTAGAATTGCATTCTGTTAAGGGTATGCCCAGCTCTTCCAGGTTTTAAGATGATAAGAGTTAAATCACAAAAATCAATAAAGAAAATATAAACAAGATATATGAAATTAACTAATAAAGTAGGTATAAAAATGATAATACACAAATTTGAAGAAACAATGGAAATCACAATGAACACAAAGCTATGATGAGGCATCACATAAAGAAGAAAGCAGGTAACAAGCCCTCATGAAGCTAAGGTTTCTGCATCAGGGAAAGTTGCCATTGATTAGGAAATATTCAGGAGAAATCTACCACAGAAACTGAGTACAGAATCAGGGAGGGTTCACCAAACATTTGAGAAAGCCTATTTACATGAAAGAGAAATAAGAAATCCCAAGACAAGAAAAAATTATGCCCAGGATAATAAGGTAATAGATCAAATGCACACAAAAAAGAAATCCTTAAATTAGGAGCTATAAAGGGTAGGATTATTGTCATTAAAAGAAAAATATTCATTTCAGAAGAAATTGACAGAACACTGTAAATCAACTATCATAAAAATTTAAAAAGAAATAATTCATAATAAAATACAAGTAATGATAATACAAAAAAACTACAAATAAATATGCTCTGTAATGATGATCTATACTTGTATAAATAAACATGTCTAAATGATTATCATATTACTGAATAGCAAGTATAGTATTGAACAACAAATCAAAAAACATCTACACTTTCATGGATCACAGAACAAAGAGACAAAATAGAAACAAAAGTGTGAACAAAAAGCCTAAATTATTTTAAAGATATATACAAAATTTCTAATATCCATCTAAAAATTTTATGCATTGAGTAATGAGGAAGAATAATTATTTGAAAAAAAAATTACAAGAAATATCCCAGAGCTGTTACATACATATGTACATACATGCATACATCCTCACATTGAATGAGTACAGACTACTGAGCAGGATACATATAACCAAAAACAAATCAAAAACTTACATTGAAATACAATAAAATGAAATTTTATAATATTAATACTAAAAAAAATTCTTAAAATATACCAAAAGAAAAAGAATGATTATTTACAAGGAAAATGGAAATAAGATTGACACCAAATTTCTCATAAACAGTGCTAAATACAAGAACACAATAAAGTAACATCTTCCAAGCTCTGAGAAAAATATTTTCTACCTATTCAACCAAATCATAACTTAAAATGAAAGAAGATAATAATGACTTTTTTCAGACATAGAACTTTATAATTTATGGAACTTCTCTGAAAGAACTGAGAAAACTTACTCAAAGATAAAAGTAGAAGAGAAGATATACATGGATTATTTTAAACAAAAATATAAAACTATTATCTTTTTATCAATTGCAAGATTTACTTCACAATATTAATCTAAGGCACAAAATACATAGGAAAGTTGTGGGTAAGCAAAGAGAGGACAAGTTTTCTCAGGTATAAGTTATAAATACTGATAAATTATAGACTGAAAATTATTTTTAGTATATGAAGTGTTCTTAAATAGTTAAGCAATATAAAGAAAATGTTAGGAACACAATAGTGATTTTTATCTGAGAACCGGAATATATTTTTACAGAGGATTGTAAATATTAAACAATATAATTCAACTGCATGTTTTAGTTATCAAAAGGGAGATGGGTTAATTCATTTTAATAAAAACCAAAAGCAGGGGATATGCATGATAAGGTATCTGTACCAAAATAAAGAAGACAAAAACATTTTTGCATCATCCATAATCCCTCTGTAACCAAGAAGGACTATAGGAGAATTCCCAGGACAGACTTTGCCCTGCTGTGTCCTCCACCTGTCTCTTATCTATAGAAAAACTAGCCAAAGAATAAATTTAAAAAGAGAAATGAGAAATGCAGAAACAAAAGAAAATAGTCAAACAAAACAAGAATAATAAAGATTTAGCCATTAAACAAAATAAAGGGTTTTTATTTCCTCCTAAATGGCTTATATATAATATCCTGCGACACATGCTTTGAGCTGTTTTACAGGTTATGAAACCCTTACCAGGTAGAAGTTTGTTAATCATCATGATGAGCAGACTGTAGCCATGACATGAACTGCTCCATCTTGCACAATTCCAAGAACTAGCCTCAAAAAAGTAGGGGAAAAAAACTCTGGAACTCAAGATTAACTGTGTCTTAAAATAAAACAATCAAGGAGTTCCCATCATGCCTCAGTGGTTAACGAATCTGACTAGGAACCATAAGGTTGTGGGTTTGATTCCTGGCCTTGGTCAGTGGGTTAAGGATCCGGCATTGCCATCAGCTGTGGTGTAGGTTGCAGACGCAGCTCAGATCCCGCGTTGCTATGGCTCTGGTAGGCCGGCGGCTACAGCTCTGATTCAGCCCCTAGCCTGGGAACTTCCATATGCCACGAGAGCAGCCCAAGAAAATGGCAAAAAGACAAAAAAATAAAAATTAAAATAAAAAAATAAAATAAAATAAAACAATCGAGAGGATGCTGATCAGACTACTCATTGTAAGATTGTAGGAGCTGACTGTAATTTTCTTCATGTAGCCCCTTCCCTCCACCTATACACTTCTAAAACTCCCCTTTAAAAGCCCTTGCCCCCTGATAGGCACTGTGGAATTGGTTCATTGGGACATTATTCCACCTTCTCCCCAGGATTGCCAGTTTCCTTGAAAAAGCTATCTTTTCTTATATCTAACTTTTTTCTTCCAGTATTGGATTTTTGAGAATTAAGCAGCAGAACCTGATTTAATGACACCTCCATAAAATTAAAAAATCCCTGCTGATACTTGGGAAATATTTTCTTTCAGCATCTTCACTTTGTACATTTTCATCATATGCATAATATTTTCAATTGTGATCAGAATGGCTAAAAAATATCGCCAAGATTTTCTACTTACTATTATAATATTAAGTTGTATATCCATACCACCTACTTTTAATACAGCAAATTTCCATTTTATTAAGGGACATCATCAATTCAATCTCAAAACTCCTCAACTTAGTCATTTATACTAGCTTCAAAACACCTCATTTTCTCTCAAACACAGTCCTGTTGCATGGTGTCCAACACTTCATTTCAAACCTATCTTAGTCACCAACTCCAAGTTCCGAGCTCAGTCTTAATCAGATGACTTTGCAGCATTTAGTATGTACTCTAATAACTCCAGGATTCTTTCTCTAGCCCCATCTCTAAACTGAACTTGTATATATAACTTCCTCTTCCGGATCTCCACTTGGGCATATGTTAATCATATTAAACTTAATATATTTTAAATCAGCATTTTAACTTCTAGCCAAGAAACCAATCCTCTCTTAATTTTATCTATCTCATTAAATGGCAACTCCATTCACCTAGGACACAAGCCTGATAGTTCTGATGATTCTTATCTCTCACATCCCTCTCCTAGATCAAATTATCCAGAATGCCAGGACACACACCCAGTCCAAGCCCCTGTCATCACTCATCTGGTAGGCTGTAAGAGTGTCAATCTTGTCTCCCAGCTTCTATTTCTGTCTCCCATCAAACTAATTTCCACAGAGCTCAGTGTTCCTCTTAATATGAAAATGTTAGCATGTCACCCCCACCCTCTGCTAGAAATTCTCTAATGGCTTTTAAGAACCTAGTCAAAAATCTTTCTCTTGGTCCCAAGCCCATATGTGACATGATCACCTCACTCACTGCCTTTGAGTCATACCTGTTGGTTTACTATCCCTTGAGAACCCCAAACAAGCTCTCCTTAGTGAAGTCACACACACTTATCCTATGTTCCAAGACTTTTCCCCAGATAATTTCATGGCTCGATTCATCTCTTTTTGACCTCTTGACCAAATATCACATCCTCACTGAGTCCTTCCTTGACTCCTAAATCTAAAACTAATTACCAATACTGTCTGTTCCCTGATATTTATTTGTAGTGTTTATTACTCCTAACATTATTATTTCTCTGCTTCTTCTCTCAAACCTAAACTGTGATATATTTTACAGGTGAGGAAAACAAAGCTTTGCAGTGACAATTGAGATTATGAGGTATGAAGCTCAAAACCAAGAATTTGAAGAATTCTCTTTTTATTAGACTATGAAAGTATGAGATTGCTGGTAAGAATAAGAGCGAGAAAGAAAGGAGAAGAGAGTTTAGGAGTATTTTATTTTTAATATTTAAGAAAGGAGGACAAATAACTTTTTTAATTGTAAATGATATTTCTTTCCAGTAAGGAAGGAAAGGTTCGAATACTGCTTAGCAGCTGGTGCCAGGAAGTGACCACAGTTTGATGACACAATTTTAAATGGCTGCAGGTGTGACTTAAAGGCACCAGAGTGTCCAGGACAGGGCATAGGTCACCCTTTGGATGCCATAGGCTATTAACGTAATTTGGGAGTTGAGTCAAGGAAGATGTGGTTTGTTGGACCACAAATCCAAAGGGAAAGGGAAAGCCTTTGAAAATGGGTAAGGGTAAGTATCCCTTTGTCCTATTCAGGGAAAGGGCAAAGTACACACAGCTGGACACAATTATGTCTGCAAAAGGTCCAGAGGGTCAGGAGCAAGAAAGAGGAATAGGTAAAAACTGACCTCTATGCCAATTCTGACACAAACCAGTGAGGGTAAAGAATGTGTTGTCATTTTGCATACTTCCAGAAGAGGAGAAGGCAGATATGCTATCCACAACAATGTTAATTGAGCCATACATTGAGAGTATCATCTGAAATAAAATGTCAGAAAGGGCTGGTGTTACATGCAATACAGGGACTGCAGTCCCTACCAGGGCCACTGAAGCTTACCCCAAAGGCGGAACTGAGTACTCCTCTTCTCTGGTCTCTATCCTCCTCTTTATACCTCCTTTATACCAATTACTATACTCTCTTCATCTCTACTTATATTACTTTCTTCCTAATTCGATTGTGGGTTTTTTCTCTGTAGGTTGAAATCTGACTCTCATCTCCATATTCCTCAGATCTTTACATCAATTTTGGCATACGAAGGATGGAAAAAATACTTGGTCAAGTGATCATGAATGAATGAAAAGCAATCCCAGTTTTCATTCTCTGAATCAAATATTTGGCCCTGGTCATTTGAATGAGAACTAAATGCAGTCCATAGAGTTATAGTGCACCCAGGGTTAAATGCATGACCATATTCCATCTATTCATGACAAGGTCTCTATCAATGAGATGACTTGGGTAACTGTAATGCATATGTTCAAGACTGAATAAATGCCCACAAATAATGATATGCAAGAGGAAAAGAGAGTATTACCTTTGAATCCCAAAGGTCCCCTTGGTAGGTCTACAAATGTTTTAGAGAAGTTTTGTGGATTCAGCAATTAATAACAAAAAGATTTCTCTCAAACTATTATTTTAATTTCTTTATTAGATAACATATGTTTACTGTGGGAAAAGTGGAAGGGGAAGAAAATGATTAAAAAAAATTGGGCACAGAGAATTCCATGCAGAATAAACCCCAAAATAAATACAGCAAGATACATACTAATTAAACTGACAAAAATTAAGTTCAAAGAAAAAATATTAAGAGACAAAAGAGTGAAGCAACAAATCACATATAAAGGAATTCCCATAGGGATAACAGCTGATTTCTCAGCAGAAACTCTATAAGCCAGAAGGGAGTGGCAAAATACATTTGAAGTGATGAAGAGGGGAAAGCTAGAAGCAAGAATACTCTACCCATTAAAGCTCTCATTCATATTTGATGGAGAGATCAAAAGCTTCACAAACCAGCAAAATCTAAGAGAAATCAGCACCTCAAAAGCAGCTCTATATCAACTACTAAAGGAACTTCTCTAACCAGAAAAGGAAAAGCCACAATTAGAAACAGGAACATTAAAAAAGAAGAGGCTCACTGGTAAAGGCAAAAATAATTTAAAAGTAGGAAATCATCTATTGACAAATATGATATCTAAACTAGCAAGCATGAGAAGAGAAGAGGACAAATGCAGAACATTGAGAATGCACTGAAATTAAGGAGACTAGCAAGATGAAAAAATTCTATACACATATAGATGGATATAGCAAAATATAAGGGAACCACTAGTCAAATAACTATAATGGTCTCACATATAAAAAAGAAAAACCAAGCAAAACAACACTAAACATGGTCAGAAAATCACAAGAAAAGACAACAAAAAGAGAAAGGGAAGAAAAAAGATCCAACATAGCAATCCAAAAAAAAAAAAATTGAGTAAATGACAATAAATACATACTTATCCATAATTACATTGAATGTAAATGGATTAAATGCTACAACTAAAGAAAAAGACTAGCTGAATGAATTCAAAAGCAAGACCCATGTATATGCTGTATAGAGGAGACCCACTTCAGATCTAAGAACACATGCAGACTTAAAGCGAGGGAATGGAATAAAATATTACATGCACATAGAAATTATAGAAAAGCATGAATAGCAATACTCATATAAGATAAAATAAATTTTAAAATAAAGAAGGTTGCAAGAGACAAAGAAGGACATTACATAATGATCAAATAATCAATATAAGAAGAAATAACAATTTTGAATATATATGCACCAACATAGGAGCAGCACAATATATAAGGCAGCTAACAGCCATAAAAGGGGAAAAATCACAGTAACACAGTAATAGTGGGGGACTTTAACACCCCACTTACAGCAATGGACCGACCATCCAGATGGAAATTCTGCAAGCCCTTAAATCATACACTATACCAAGTAGACTTAACTGATATAGAACTTTTCACCCCAAAACAACAGAATATACTTTCTTTTCAAGTGCACATGCAACATTCTCCAGGATAGATCACATCTTGGGCCATAGATCAAGCCTTGATAAATTTAAAATAATTAAAATTATTTCAAGCATTTTCTCTGATCACAGTGCTTTGAGAATAGAAATAAACTACAAGAAAAAAAATGGCAAAAAACACAAACTCTTGGAAGCTAAACAATATGCTACTAAACAATCAATGTATCATTGAAGAAATCAAAGGGGAAATTAAAAGATACGTAGAGACAAATGACAATGAACATACAACTATTCAAAACCTATGGGACACAGCAAAAGCAGTTCTGAGAGGGAAGTTTATAGCAATTCAGTCTTTTTTCAGGAAAGAAGAAAAAATGCAAATAAACAATCTAACCTTACACCTTAAGCACTGAGAAAAGGAAGAAGAGACAAAGTCCAAAATTAGTAGAAGGAAATAAATCATAAAGATTAGAGCATAAATTAATAACATAGAGATGAAGAAAACAATTGAGAAGATCAATGAAACTAAAGTTGGTTCTTCGTAAAGATCAACAAAATTGATAAACTGTTAGAATGACTCATCAAAAAAAGGGGAGAGAGGGTTCAAATCAATAAAATTAGAAATGAAAAAGAAGTTACAACTGACATTGCAGAAATACAAAGGATCATGAGAGACTACTAAGAGCAACCATATGCTACTAAATTGGACAACCTAGAAGAAATGGACAGATTTTGACAAAGGTAAAACCTATCAAGACTGAACCAGGAAGAAATAGAAAATACGAATAGACCAATCACAAGTACTGAAATTTAAAATGTGATTTAAAAACTTCCAAAAGGAGTTCCCGTGGTGGGGCAGTGGTTAACGAATCCGACTAGGAACCATGAGGTTGCGGGTTCAGTCCCTGCCCTTGCTCAGTTAATGATCCGGCTTTGCCGTGAGCTGTGGTGTAGGTTGCAGACACGGCTCGGATCCTGCGTTGCTGTGGCTCTGGCATAGGCCGGTGGCTACAGCTCCGATTCAACCCCTAGCCTGGGAACCTCCATATGCCACGGGAGCGGCCCAAGAAATAGCAACAACAACAACAACAACAATAACAACAACAAAAGACCAAAAAAAAAAAATAGTGCTGGTAAAACTGGACAACTGCATATAAAAGAATGAAATTAGAACATTTTCTTACATCATACACAAAAATAAGTTCAAAATGTATTAAAGACCTAAATATAAGGCCAGACACTATAAAACTCCTAGAGGAGTTCCAAGCAAAGAGAATATCAGATGGGAAGGCCAAAAGATACAAGAATGTCTAGAATATGTAGGTTATTCCAAAATGGACAATGGTTCCCATGGGCAAAGAACACAGTAGAGTGGGCTGGTGGCAGGCGAGAGTGGCAGACTCTAGGAGGTCTGGTTTGTTTAAATTCATCCTAAGTGGAACCCATGGACGTGTTTTAAAAGTGAATAGATAAGCTGAATTTGTGTTTAGAAAAAGCCCTTCTCCTGCCCCAAATGTCAATGTGCAACAAGGACTAGAGGAGAGGAATACTGAAGGCCCAAGGGGAAAACATGCAAGGAAGCTCTTTTGGCTCCTGAGCAAGATGTTAGCTTGTGCTAACATTGGCAAAGCTTTGGAACAAAGGCTCAATGGATTTCATAGATATTTAGAAGGCAGTCAGTAGGAACATTCAGGATGGATGGTGGGGAAATAAAGGACAGCAAAGGGTCAAATTTCTTATCCAATGTTTTGTTTGAGTAATTGGGTGGGGTAGTTGGTGATGATATTCATTGACTGTGATCATCAAAAGAGGAACATGTTTGGAAGTGGGATGTAAGATATTATAGAGATTATTGTTTTACATTTGTGTTTCATTACTTTTATGACGAACAAACAGACATGTCCATGAAGCAGTTGGAAAGTACAGGTCTTAGTTTCAGGGGAGACGTGGGATTATTAGGGAAAAAATACATTCTGGAGGGGTGCCATCACATCGTTGGTATTTGAAGACATGAAAAAAGCTGAGCTCACCTAGGCTGAGGGTAATGAACAAGCAGAGTCAAAAGCAGGTCCCTAAGGACTTCAGATACTAGAGGAAAAGGTGGAGATGTGGAGATCTCACTGGAGAACAATCAGCATCACATTTCTGATTATATTGTTAAGGTATATTCCTAGATAAGACAATATCTGCTTATTAGGCGTAAGCTGTTTTTAAACTATTGACAGACTGTGAAACTCACCTTTTAGAAATGTTATAGCAAATTTCATTCTTATATACAATGTATGCGAGTGCTTATTTCTGAAATGATCACAACACGTGATAGTAAGCATTCAAAAAGCCTCTGGGAATAAGTCATAGAATGATTTTTTTTTGTCTTTTTGCCTTTTCTAGGTCCATTCCTGCGGCATGTGGATGTTCCCAGGCTAGGGGTCGAATCGGAGCTGCAGCCGCCAGCCTACGCCAGAGCCACAGCAACGTGGAGAATGATTTTTTTAATCTTCCTTTATCAAATTACAGGTCTGCATTGGTCACTGAATTACATGTAGAAGAGATGGCTTCAATCTCTAGATCTAACTCTTGTTAGTTTAACTTAATTTGTCTGAGCCAGAATCTCATTTGTAAAGTAAGAATGATTCTCTCATGCCAGGTTTATGATTGGATAAAAAGTGAGAACACAAAGTTGCTATGAAGAAAATATTTTCCTTCACTTCTTCCTTATTTCTCTAGTATACCTTAGAAAAACAGGAAAAGTGATCATACTCAGCAGACATTTTCTATCTGCAATTTCGAATTCAGGAAACACGTTTTGAATACCTGCACAGCCAAGGTGTTCTACTAGGATGTGGTGACTAGCTAGACACTATACCTACCCTCATGGAAGGATGCAAGAAATATATTAATTGATGCGTGTGAGTGCTGGACATTTTATTAGGCATTTTATGCAAACTTTTCAAAATGAATTCATTCTTTACAGAATATCTTATTTTATAACAATGAAAACTAACTCCAACAGATTCTATGTCCACAGTGAAAGAGTTAGTGAGTGGTAGAAGCAAGATTCGAGATTAGGCTTATAATAGATCCAAACCCAGTATCTTTCTACAATATTAAATAACCTACAATCTAGTATGTTTACTAGATTTTATTCTGTAAATGTTTAGAGGGCATGTTAAGGAAAAGCACTCAAGCAAATTTTCTAAATAAGAAAGAATGAATTGGTAGAATTTAGTCAAAGGTGAAATTTTTATTTAATCAGAAAATAAACCAGAGTATGAAGAGAATTTAGGAAAAAATTCTTCAATTTAACACATATAAGTAATGCTTTCAATGCTTTGTCCATCTGTATTTACTCTCATGACTTTATAAAAATGAAGTTGGAGGAAATAACCAATGCAACTAGTTAATACAAAGCATTTTGAGACATAATAATTGAAAATAGAGAGATAAATATTTATTTGGAATGATTGCATAACTAAAATTCAGGAAAATCAATATAAATGTTATTATATACAGAAATGGAATGAAATACCATATTTAAAAAGAGACAAACAAACATGATAAAGTTTTAAAACCCTATGGAAAGACACAAAAGTTGACTAGAACAAATTGAGAAGTATGTCATGTTTTGGGGTAGAAAGATGTCATGAATATAATATCCCCCAAGATAATTTTTATATTTAACACAATAATATCAACAGATACCTTCTTCTTGGATTTAAAAAACCATGAATAAAATTCAGTTGAAAACAGTAAACTGGCAAGAATGACCAAATTAACCCTTAAAAGAGGGGATGTAGGACATAAATCCACTTTAGTCAAACCAATGTGTATTGGCATATGCAGAGGCAGACAGTCCAGTAGAACAGAATATGATACCCAGAAATATATTCGAGTGTTATTAAAATTTAGTACATGATAAATATGACCCATTAAATTAGACATATTTTTTAAAAAATCATGAGGAGTGACATAAGCACGTTGCACACTGCATTACATGTAATGGCTTGCCAATGGGAACCTGCTGTATAGCACAGGAAACTGTACTCAATATTCTGTGACAATCTATATTGGAAAAAGAATCTGAAAAAGAATGGATGTGTGTATATATATATATACACTTCGTTATTCAGCTGAAATTGACATAACATTGTAAAACAATTATGTTTCAATAAAATGTTTAAAAATGAAAAAAGAGAAACACAAATTTAAACTAGATTATATCTCACCATCCAACAATTCATGATGCAGTAACTCAGTCTCCTAACAGCAACAAATCCACGCTCATTTCCCTCTTTGTTTATGGGTATTTCTGGAGAGGACTCATATATACCTCCCTGAAATCCATCTGTATCATGGCTGCCACTGTAACTTTGTGTGGGAAAAAAGAAAAAAGCAGACAGAGGTCTTATGTTATTATACTTAGGGAATTTATATTGATTCTCTCTAACAATTAGTTCCACAATCTTAGTCAGAATTAGTATCAGTTTTCCCAGATTTTCCTTTGCAGAGTTCTCCTTCTTTTGAAAGGGATGAAAAAATAGGGTATGTTTGCCTTCCAGTCTGTTTCCTGGCCCCCCAAAATCAAGGGGATCAGACATTTCAGTATCACATCAAACTTTAATCAAAGACTTTCACACACTTCATTTTACCCTCCTGGAAACATTTTAGTCATTTTTCCTTCTATAAGTAGATTGTTTCCCTTCATCATCACTCACTGTGCATAAGCTGACTCCAGAGCCCTTCACACAGAGCACAGATGTGGGACAAGAGTTGACCATGTCTATATTTTCTTTGCACCCACTGAGGACATCACCATGTAAGCAGTGGCCCCATTTTTCCAGCTCCGAATGGAACCTAGGGACAGAGAGTTTTGATTATCCTTATCCCGTCACCCTCATTTTTTGTTATTCCATGACTTCATTTTTTTAAGAATAAATATGCTTGAAAACCTGCACTTTTCAGAATAATCCTTTGTCACTCTTCCATTAGGAATATGCCCCCATATTTCTTCCTTCACAAGATAGTGGACTTCTCCATTTCTCCTTGTCAGTAGAATCAAAACAAGTTATGTACTATCAGATAAATATCATGTTTATAGCATCTCTATTAATATCCTCGTTTACTGTAAAAAGATAGCTTATCCATGTACAGCACTTTCAGATACATTAACACATTGACAGCACTGGAGAAGCAATATTGGATGACTTGGACACTGACTTCAATGAGTGACCCTCCTGGTCTCTGAGTGCACACTGTTAAAGCTCATTAGAAATGGACAGAAACCGAATGTAAATGATACTAAACAGAATCAAGGGATTGAAAAAAGCATATTAGAGACTTTTTTGCAGATCAGAAATGTACAATTTATTCCTGATACTTCAATTCTCTGTTAGAAAGCTAGCTTAGTCTAGCAATTCAGATCTGATTTGATTTCAAAGCAAGTCAGTTTGAAATTGTTTGCCAATCAAATATTTCCACTCACTACTTCTTGGACAGTGAGGAAGCTCATAACCTCTCTGATTCTCTGTTCCTTTGATGCAGAAGAACCAATAAGCATATTGCGAGGCCTTAATAGGATGGAGCATGTGCAGTGCCTGCATAGGGACGTATCAACAGTAGCATCGTCAATACTAGGTACCATTATTTGAGCATGTACCTGCCACATGTCCAACTCTTATTCTACATGGGTGAAGGGCTTGATATGTTCTTACTCATGTCTCCCTCACAACTGCCCTTCAAGTTAGTGCATTCATGCACCCCATCTTCCAGATTGCTGTGCCGAGGTCACTCTAGGATTAAGGAGTGATGTCAGGTTGCTAACTCAAACTGTCTGACTCCAGAGTCCTTGGGTTAACCACCCAGCTGCATGAAGAGTAGTTTAGTCAGTTATAATTTTAAAAATGTAGTATGAGCCACACTACCTCCCCCTTGTTCATTCCTCTCACAAACAACTTTAGCCCAGTAGCTAATAGGGAGGTTCTGCTTCACAAGAAGGTGGTTTTAGTCCCTTTAGTATATGATTTCAGTTCATTTGACCCAGGTCCCCCATGACCCCAAACAATCATTGTTCTGGCTGATGCTTGGATCTCAGGGCTGTTGGGTATAATACAGCTTAGAGAGCACTTTTAATTGCCTTACTTCCTGCTGGAAGCTTGTGCAGCAACTGCTGTCCAAAACCCAAAGTGGCTGACCAGTCTGTGTGGATTCCTATGGTTTTGTCAGAGAAGATGTACAATGCCCTGACTCCACCTTCACAGGTATTTTGACTCAAAAAAAAAAATGAAATAAAAATTAGCAATTCTCTCTGCCCCTGAAACATAATGTAACTGAGCTGATGACTATCATACATTTTCATGACAGTCCCAAAATATTCTAATAAGTTGACCTCAGAATACCTGTGGTTGATGTGATGCCTAGCTTGACTAGGCTACAGTACATAGTTAAGCAATCAAACATTAAACTAGTTGTTGCTGTGATGGTATTTTCTAGATGTGATTAATATCTACAATAAGCTAATTTTAAGTGATGGAGATTATCCTCAATAATCAAGGTAGGTCTCATCCAGTCTGAAGAACCAAACTGGGATCTCCCTAAGGAAGAAGAAATGCAGCTTCTGGACTGTAGCAACAGCTCTTACCCAAGAGGGTCCAGCCTGTTGTCCTGCCCTACAGCTGACAGATTTGGTTCATCAACACCCATAGTCAAATCTGTCAATTTCTTGCACTAAAATATCTTCCTCTCTCTCTCTCTCTTTATCTATCTATCTATCTATCTATCTATCTATCTACCTACCTACTATCTATAGATATACAGATTCCATTTCTCTAGTAGACCTGTGGTTGATGCAGTTGGTATCTATGAGCACCAACCACACTCTCTTGCAAGGATACATGCGTGTACCAGTTTGTGAGAACTTCATGTACCGTGATCTTGAACAATTAATTCATGCCATAGAACACAAGATCTTTTAGAGATCTGGAAACTGAGGTACCCCATCACCTTCCATTTGTGGATTAGTTACTTGCCATGGAAACCTGCTCTAGGTCTCCAACGACCTGCAGCTGGAAGTCCCAAACCCTTACTCCATCACAACAGGCATAAAGAAGGGAGTCTGCATTATTAGTGCTCTTGCTGATGTGCAATTTCGGTGCTATGGGAAACTGATAAGTGGAGTTAAATGGAGGAATGTGGTCAGGTACAAAGGAATTTACAACACTATTTTTGTTATCAATCTTGTTTTAATGTTATTTTCTGATAGGCTCCTAAGAGACAATCAAAGGAGAAAGAAAAAGTGACTAGGTACCCACTGGCACTGCCTGCCTTGAGCTAAATGTGCTTCTGATGTCCTCTAGAGTGTTTATATCTCCTCGAGAGTGTTCATTACCATGCCCATATATAGGCACAACAGCATTTCAAATTTCTAATCAGATTTGAAAGCCACTCTAAGAAATCTGACCTAAGATATTTGATTAATGATTGGAGGTAGTCATTTTGTCCACTCATACTTTTCACAAGCAAATAAATTACCCAAAGTGATCCTGACCTCCCAAAAGATGAATAAATTTCTATTTCTGCCTTTGTATACAGAAAGTTTGCAAATGTAAAAACATGTACAATAACTTCACAATTATAAATGTGTGTGCCTTACTATGCGTAGTATATATATATCAACATAAATCAATACAATGCACTTACGTATATGTTGTGTCCATGTTTAATCGTTTGACATTTAGGTTGCTTTTAATACATCTTTAAAATTTTTGAATTTCTTTAAAGCACTTTGGAAATTTAGCCTAAAATATTCAAGGGAAAAAAAATCAAGGCCAAATTTCTCAGTGCTAAGTGAAATTACGTATTAATTTACAAATATGATGTACATTTAGTGGAGAGACACGGGATTGAAAAAATAAACTTCATTTATTCCTAAAATTCATCTTGGCATAGGCCTGAATCTCAAGATATATTGAGCATTGAAACCACTTTTACTCCTATGCATTTCATCCTCTATGTTTGTTCAGTCACTTTTTTTTTATGTTTTACATTTAATAGCTTAATACTATTTGAGAATTATAATTTTAAAACTTCACTTTAATACTTTACTTTCTGGAAAATGAACACAGCTTCCTATATCTAAACCATAAATTTTTTTAAGTTTCAAAAGCATGCTTACTGTCATTTAAAGTGATTTAATAAATAAAATAAAATCCCAAGTTCTTATTATAAACATGATTCTGTTGTTTCTAAAATTTTAAGCCATATCAAGATAAAAGTGACTATAACAAGATATATTTTAATTATGCTGTATATCATGTGCATAATTTTTTGCTTAAAGAAATAAAATTTTCTGTCAATTTTTGCTGTACAGCAAAGTGACCCAGTAATACATACATATATATATACACACACATTATTTTTCTCACATTATCCTCCATCGTTACATCACAAGTGACTAGATATATACAACTGTAATAAAAAATTAAATAAAAATTAAAAAGGAAATAAAATATAAACGTATATACATGTACATAATATATATACTTATTTATACATAAATATATTTATTTATACATATATATAAAACCATAAATCTCATTCATTTATCATGCACCAGATGCAGAATCGAATTGTTTACACACGGATCAATTAATCTTATAATATGATAATGAAGTCCTTAATTATTTAATTAATATTAGATCTTTTCCATTTGGAAGGACTTGAAATTGCTTTCAGGGATATATAAAATGCATCTAAACTGCCAATTAAGAAGTAGGGACTTTTTTTCAGCACTGAGGGATTACTTATAAGTGATCGTATATTAGATCACAAATACTATTTCAATGTTATTTAAGCCTTAACGACAAATAATACCTGCAAGGTTTATTTATTTAATTAACATTCCACATTATTTCAGAAAGAATTTAATGTGGGCTATAGAATGTGTGACCTTAAGCCCCAGTTTGCCCACCTTATCCCAGTTTAACTTACTGTCTAGAAATAATTATTAACAGACCTTCTTTCACTCTCAAAATTATACCCACTAGAATGAAAAATTAACTGGTTTCCCTACCTAAAGGCCCACATAACATATGCCAAGATAGTATATGCCAAAATAAGAAGAGTGGGGGAGTTCCCGTCGTGGCGCAGTGGTTAACGAATCCGACTAGGAACCATGAGGATGCGGGTTCGGTCCCTGCCCTTGTTCAGTGGGTTAACGATCCCGCGTTGCCCTGACCTGTGGTGTAGGTTGCAGACGTGGCTCGGATGCCGCATTGCTGTGGCTCTGGCGTAGGCTGGTGGCTACAGCTCCGATTCAACTCCTAGCCTGGGAACCTCCATATGCCGCGGGAGCGGCCCAAGAAATGGCAAAAAGACAAAAAATAAATAAGAAGAGTGGTAGGAAGGAGGGTTTGAATCCCTATTGCTATCATGATTAAATCAATTGTTGTTTTCATAGAACCAGTAGGCTATTTAAAAATTGTTACAGTTCAAAAAATAAAATCTTAACAAATTGTCCAAAGTAGAATGTGCACTATTTAATATTCACTGAACGCAATAACATAACTAGAAACTAACATCAAAAGCTTAAGTAAAATCCTATTCACTAGAAATTGAAGGTAGTCTTTAAAAACATAATTTCCATCCCAATCAAAAAAATGGCCAGAAGATCTAAAAAGACACATAAAAAGATGCCCAACATCACTGATTATTAGAGAAATGCAAATCAAAACTACTATGAGGTACCACCTCACACCTGTCAGAATAGCCATCATCAAAAAGTCTACAAACAATAAGACTTGTTTGAGAGAGTGTGAGAAAAGGGTACCTACACTGTTGATGGAAATGTAAGCTGGCGCAACTACTGTGGAAAACAGTATGGAGGAAAAACTAAATATGGAACCACCATATGATCCAGCAGTCTCCCCCACCCCAGCTTATACCTGAAAAAAAAACATAATTAAAAAATTACATGCACCCTGATGTTTTTGCTGCATTGCTTACCATAGTCAAGACATGGGAACAACCGAAATATCCATTGACAGAGTATTAGATAAAAATGATGTGATATATATATATATAGACAATGGAATATTATTTCCCATGAAAAAGAATGAGATAATGCCATTTGCAGCAACATGGATGGACTTAGAGACGATTATATTAAGTGAAGTAAGTCAGACAGAGAAAGAAAAATGTCATATGATATCACTTATACGTGGAATCTAATTAAATTTGATACAAAAGAACTTATTTATAAAGCAGAAACAAACTCACACATTTCAAAATCAAAATTAGAGTTACCAATGTGGAAACTCTAGGGGGCACATAAATTGGGAGGATGGGGTTAACACATACGCATAAATATATATATATAAAATAGGCAAATTACAAGGACCTACTATATAGCTTAGGAAATTCTACTAAATTTTCTGTAATAACTTATATGGGAAAAAAAGAATATATATAGGTATATGTATAACTGATTCACTTTGCTGTAAGCCTGAATCTAATACAGCATTATAAATCAGCTATATCCAATACAATTTTAAAAAATATATAATTTCTGGAACAATGGAAATCAAAATAGCAGTTAGAAAATAATAATAGCATGCAGAGTAATAAACAGATTTTAAAGAGAGATGCAGCTCCATAGCCTAAATATTTTCATTATTAAACAAAAAATAATAAATAAGCAAGTTAGAGCATTTGATTAGAAAATTTTACTGAGAGCAATTAGATGTCCAAGGAAATCTAGAGGAAATGTATAGTAATGTTAAAAGAAGAATTTTGAAACAATTTAATTAACAAACTCAAGAGATAGGTTCCTTTCTCCTGTTAAAATACCAACCAAAGGACATATTTTGCCCAAGGAAAAGTAAGTAAAAATTGAGAACTTATAATGTTAATAAGAAATGGAAAATTACTCCAGTTACTGAGATCATTTTAAATGAGACAACTGTGTGCAATTCTGTCCTAAGAAGTATAGAAATGTGAAGATTAAAAAGTTTTGCAGGGAAAAATGTGTCAATAATTGACTAAGAAAAAAAAAAAAAGAGGAGTTCCCATCATGGCGCAGTGGTTAACGAATCCGACTAGGAACCATGAGGTTGCGGGTTCGGTCCCTGGCCTTGCTCAGTGGGTTAAAGGATCTGGCGTTGCCGTGAGCTGTGGTGTAGGTTGCAGACGCGGCTTGGATCCCACGTTGCTGTGGCTCTGGCGTAGGCCGGTGGCTACAGCTTCGATTAGACCCCTAGCCTGGGAACCTCCATATGCCGCGGCAGTGGCCCAAGAAATAGCAGCAACAACAACAACAACAACAAAGACAAAAGACAAAAAAAAAAAGAAATAAGAATAAGGCAATAACTATAAAAGAAACTGAAAACATCAAGGTTCCATCTCCATAGCTCAAATTCAGATTATTTTTTCACCCCTTCACAACTTTAAATTCCTATACTTCAGATCATAGGCATGGCCATGCCCCTAAGAACTTGTCCAGAACATATGAAAATGAAAACTTCCCATTTCTTTTTCCAAAGCAAACGCAACCCTGATCTCAAAGAGAACACAAGCCTCCCACCCCACAAAATCTTTAAAATAGTTTACTTCCTCTATCTAATTAGGACACCATAATTATATAAGGCTTACTAGATAAATGTGAAGCTGGCTCAAAATTAGGGATCCAAGTTAAATAATTGATTGCATTAGAGAAGAAATCCCATTTAAGAATCTTGACAAATGCCAAAAAGTTATTTTGTAGCATTCCATGCTTTCTTAATTAAAAAAAAAAAAACAATGACTAACACAACTGATATTCTAAAATAGCTTACAGAATGTTTCTCTGAAAACAAGATTTTTTTTTTTTAAGGGCCACACCTGTGGTATATGGAAGTTCTCAAGCTAGGGGTTGAATTGGAACTGCAGCTGAGACATATGTCACAACCATGGCAAAACCTTATCTGAGCTACCCTGTGACCTATGCCTCAGCTTGTGGCAATGTGGGATTCTTAACCCACTGAGCAAGGCCAGAGATCAAACCTGCATCCTTATGGATACTAGTCAGTTTCTTAAACAACTGAGCCACAATGGGAATTCCCAAAACCAAGATCTTCATGCCTAATACTAGCGTATGAAATTTATTCCCATTAAAATCAAGAACATAACAAAGATATACCCACAGAAGGAGGGTCAGAGAAATGTATCAAGATGTAGATGATGATGGTTATTGAATGTTGAGGTTTTTAGGCCATTTTTGTTTTTTTATCATCTCTATTTTCTAAATATGTCACAATGACCAGGTTTCACCCTAACAACAAAGTAAGTAAACTTTCATAATAACTTACAAATATTTTTTAAAAATAAAAAATGGTTATTAAGCACATACAAGGGAAGCATATGTGAATGTACTTATTATGAAGTTTTACGCTTGTCTTTAGGCAGGGCTGATCATCATCGGAGGTGTACCAGCACAGGAAAGTTGTTAAAATGGAAAATATGTCTATATCAGGGGAGATGCCTGCTTCTCAGTTTGCCAAGTGCTCCTGATCAGTGCTCAAGCTGCTGGGCCCCATTTCACCAGCAATTTAGGATTCTTGCTCGGCGTAGCAGAAGGTCTAGAAGACACGATTCCACCCCATAAAACTGGCATCTTCTCTGAATGGTCGATAGGCCCATGCATGTCTTGTTGTTACATATTTTGAACATCACCTTGTCCATTCACCTGCCACATATTGGACTATAAATTCTGCAGCAGTCATGAAATTGCAAGACCCTCATAGCGTCCATGCTCTACAGTCACAGCCATTATCAGGGAGCAGCATTTTTACAGCACCTAACTCAAGCCTTTAATATTGCACCCCAATCTTGGTCTTCTGACTTATGTTAGGGGCTGAATTATTTATACATGAGGAAATGAGACTCTAAGAGAATAAACAATATCTTATTTCTGGTTACTATTTATCATACTGTCTATTGAGCTTTTATTCAAGCACTTTATGTACAACATCTCTGGAGGAATCTCCACCTACTCTACAAGACAGGTATTACCAGGAAGTATTTTATACTTTTATAGGAGGACTTAAGCCAGAGAAATTAGGTTTCTTGTTCAAGGTCAGGTATCTACTAAAGGTCAGAAGCAAGATTTAAAATGAATTCTGACTGTCAAACTTTTAATTCTTTAATATTTCAAGCACCAGTTTTCGGCCATCCAGCTGCTCTCGTCCTGATTTAAATGTTAGTCTGGCTCCTTGAAAGACCCCAGTTGTCCCCACCCCACCTTTGCTCTCTTCTCACGTATGATGGGGGGTACATCATGGAAAACAAGCCCCAGGTATAAGTGAGGATGTTAAGGCAGGATGGGTGGCACACAGAGCAGTGGGCTTTCATCCCTGTCATAAAACAGAGATTCTGTGCCAGCCTATTTCCATTCACCTCTCTTCACCAAGCTCACACTTTAACAACCTAATTTGCAGCCTCTGTAAATGGAGATATAAAATGGCAACGGTGACACAGCAGCGAAGGCAGAGGCACCCGCGTCCTGCCATCATGAATTAGTAAAGCATCTTTGAGAGAGGGGGTCCTCTGCCTGTCTGACCTCAGCCATGCCAGCCATGCCCCCAGCACAGAGAACAAAACTTTGCCTTATGTTCTCCTTTTATCAACAGTGTTTTCCTTTACTTTGACGTCAGCTCCCAGATTGCTTGCTGTGATGTGTTACACCTTTCAGATTTTCTTTCCAGTCATAATATTGCTTCAGTCGTAACCTCAGCACTTTGAGGAATAATTGTCCCTGACAAAAGGGTGAATCACTGACAGAGAGTTGATAAGCATTACATACAGATGACAGAAGTCAGGACATATCGGATTACTGCTGTGAATATAATAAAAGAGAGACTAAACACTTTGGCAGCTCAAAGACAAGCCATTTCATAACTCTCTAGTGGGGCTATTATCTTCCATTTACTGACACTGATAACCAGGTTGTGACTGTCTCTCCACGATCTAGTTTCAATTCACTTAACACGTTGCTGACCAGACATGGTGGAGAAGGCAGAGACGATAATCAGGAATTTTTTTTTTTTTTGGCATTTATTTTTAAAGTTTATCTTCTGCATCCCCCTTCCAGCCTGATAAGGTCCTATGTGAGGGAGATTTAAGCCTCCTTAGAGAAAGCTGAGTACAGCCACACTCCCTTTAATCTGTGCCTCTCTGTTTCCTTTGAAGCTATCATATCCAGCCAGGGAAGTGACAATCCACTTTCTCCACTCCTCTGATACACCTGGGTCTAAAAGCCTAGTGCAGTAAACAGCCAGGCTATTTTTACATTTTCAGGGCTCTGAGAAGATAAGATTTTTTTTTCTTCCTTAGCTAGTCTGAGCCACCTGAGGAGACAGATCATGAGTTCTGTTGGCTGTCAGTATAGACAGTCAGCAGCAGTGAGGATGCTATATGCACCTTCAGAATCAGAATGTAGATGGCATTTATAAGACCTGGGAGAGATTCTTTTTCTAAATACATAGGTGATAAATTTAATGTGTCAGAATGTTGGAGAAAAAAGTTAGAACAAAGCAGAAAAACAAGAGGAACAGAAACCCTCAATCAGAAATTATTCTGTCGCTGCAGATAGCTTTGCCAGGGTCAGGGCTGGAAAAAAGGCTATTGGCTGCATACTGCTCCTTCTGAAATGCTGTCACATCCTTGCTCACTGTTTTGTGTGCACAAAGTATTCTCAGATCCAAGAAATTGTAGATCTCCTCTTCTTTGAATGGAGGCCCATTTGAATGAAACACTTACTATCTTTGTGTTGAGAAAAACCACAACTGTTTATTGGTGATCCACCTTTTCAGATCCACTGGATAAATCTAAGAGTGTGGGTCTTTATGAGAGGAACAGGCTCAAGAATGAGACAGGCTAGCATTATAGTAAGGCAGACCTGGAAGGAAGCAGTAAACCACATGTATGTGGCAGATGTGAACTAAGCAAACAGAGCTGGCACATAAAACATGGGCAGAGAGTTTGAAAATTTCAGGTAGAGTTTAAGAAAGTATTGTTATCAGGGGGTCAATATGTGAGTCCTAACCAGGAAGTGGAATGACATTCAAAATATCCGTGAAAACGACCCCTTTTTTTGGATACCAGGCACTGGTCTAGAGTCCAGTTGCTCACCGTGTACCACTGGGCAGGTTGTGCACTGCCCAACTCAAGGCAGCATCGTTCACAAAAAAGTCTATGTGAACGTTACACACATAGACTTTTTTTTTTCTTTTTAGGGCCACACCTGCGGCATATGGAGGTTCCCAGGCTAGGGGTCCAATCGGAGCTACAGCTGCCAGCCTATGCCACAGCCACAGCAATGCCAGATCCTAGCCGCATCTGCGACCAACATCACAGCTCATAGCAACATGGGATCCTTAACCCACTGAGCAAGGCCAGGTATCGAACCTTCATCCTCATGGTTACTAATCAAATTCATTTCTGCTGAGCCACAATGGAAACTCTGTTTTTTTGTTGTAACCATGTATCTTCACAACTGTTCTCAGTGACTCTGGATGGGGATACAAAAGCAAAAGTAGTACTTTAACCTTCTGTGTTCTCCAGGATTTTTTTTTAAGAATTCACAAATAAATGCAAACTATTTTATATTACATATATACATATACATATATGTAAATATACATATATATATATATAACCTACTATTATAATATACGCAATGGATAAACAACAGGATCCTACTGTATAGCAGAGGGAACTGTATTCAATATCTTATAATAAATGATAACAGAAAATAAAAAGAAAATGTATAAAACTGAATCACCTTGATGTATCCTTGATGTATACCAGAAACTAACACAATATGGTAAAGAAAATATGCTTGAATAAAATGCATTTTTAAAAAAATACTTCATTAAGCCTATAAATTCAGAGACTCAGAGCTAATGCCCAGTTGACAAGTGGCCTCCAGGACAGAATAGGAGGTTTCAGCTAAACCTTTGCCAGATGCTCACCAGTTTAAAATCCAAAAATGATAATGCTGAGTTTGCTGATAAATATCTTGCTCCAATTCTGATGGCTAAGAAGCTAGGGCAAATACTCCAGGGCCGATGAGTGAGGTTTTTCTCAGTAAATACACCTGCAGACAAGATAAATTAGACCAAGACTGACAAAAATCAGATCCAACAGACATGCGGCAGGAGATTTTATATTCTGTAACCACACAGCATCCTCTCTAAAATTTCCCATATGTTTCCTAGAAGCCTGAATCGATGGGAGGTAGCCACTGCAGATCACCATAGGGTTTTTACCAACCAACATTTTGAGCTCCAGTTCAGGCCACAGAATTCTGAAAAGAGGAAATATCTGTGAATTATTTGCTTCCTTTGTGTTGGCTTTACATGCTAATAGTTGCATTAAAATGAGTCTTATGTACAAGCTGTATGGCATGAACTTTTATATCCTATGTTTCTAGATTCCAAATCCCAGGGCATGGCTACAGTTAGCTCGGAATCACACATTTCTTTAGTGGGGATGCTTCATTCTGCTAGAATGCCTGGGAGTTCTGTTGCCTGTGGATGGTTCAGATCAGAAGAACCAGAAAACTTGAGAAAAAGAATGAGAACACCCAGGATGGTGGTACCCACTCTATGCCAACTATTTAACATATCAGCCTCAAATCAGTCTTTGGAGGTAAGAACTTTATCCCTGTTTTAAGGATGAAGTAACTCAAATCCACAGTCTGTCAAGGTCCTTCAGCAAATAAGTGGCAGATCCAAGTTTGAGCCCATACATCTGATCAAAGCCAAGTTCCTTTGACTCTCACAATAGGAACTAGAGTCAGTCAGTTTGCCCTCTCCCATGTCTCCATCTTCCAAACAAAGATTCAGCTATAAACTAAAGAGAAAAATCTATCCAGAGCAGCAGGGTATAGGACCAGGAACACAGTCAGATCAGAAAGAGGAGTTATTATAATATCACAATCACCTCATCAGAAAATATGCAATTATGCAAGCAGTCCAAAAGCAGCAATTAGAGACATTTGGCATCAGGCAGCAAGTTCTTGGCCCTTAGACCCAGGAGCAGAATTCCATTTCTCTGAAGGAGAGAGCATGGTGAGAGAATGCAGAACTGCAGTCTGGTATCAACAGAGCTCCAGGAAAGCCCTCCGCATTCAGGGATATATGAGTGAGATCCTTCTCTCCTAGGTCTGAGGTTCATGGCAGGTGAGAGTAGGGCAGACAAAGGTGGTCAGAGTAAGATTACCAGGAAGTGGATTTATTGCTGAACCTCCTACACAATTGACTTTGTGTTTCTGATGTCCCTCCTGTAGACACCATCGGCCCCAGCATTTGGGCTGTACCCAAATAACTGTAGGTTATAAAGTAAAAATAACTTTACAGAGACAAAGTGTCAGGAAGACAGATAGAATGTTTCCAGTGATCTTTCCCTAGCCTTCCATATGCTTTCTATTTATTCTACCCCTTTAATCAATAGTAGAAGCATTCTATTACATTAAGAATGGATAAGCAAAGAGGTCCTACTGTATAGCACCAGAAACTATATCCAGTCTCTTAGGATAGAACACGATGGAAGATAATATAAGAAAAATAATGTATATGTTATTATATTATATATGTGTATATATATTATTACATTTTATCTACATATATTACATAGATATATAAGACTGGATTGCTTTGCTGTACAGCAGACACAATATTGTAAATCAACAGTATTTTATTTTTAAAAAAGTTTAAAAGCAAAAAAAAAAAAAGATTTCCCTTTGTGGCTCAGTGGGTTAAGAACCCAACTAGTATCCATGAGGATGTGGGTTCATTCCCTGGCCTCGCCCAGTGGGTTAAGGATCCAGTGTTGGCACAAGCTGCAATACAGGTCACAGATGTGGCTCAGATCCAGCATTGCTGTGGCTGTGGCACAGACCAGCAGCTGCAGCTCTGATTTGACCCCTAGCCCTAGAACTTCCACTTGCTGCAGGTGTAGTCCTAGAAAGAAAAAAAGAAAAAAGAAAAAAAATACATAGGCAAATTGATATTCAAAGATGTTATGAATTTCCTGCTAAGAATGTCAACTATGAAAGGTATTTCTGTTAACTTTAGGTATGATAACCTCATCCTTAAAACCATTTACACAAATAATTTTAAAACAGCTTCTGTAAGAGACAGCCAGGCAACATGATGTGTGGTCCCAGAACATCAGCTCTAGGGTGAGACAGTCTTATCCTACCAGTGGCTCAGCCACCTACTGCCCAGGGACTTGGTGGAGTAATTTATATTTCTCCTTAACAGTTTCCTCTCATGCACAGTTAGGATAATGACAGTGTTTTTATGAAATCAAATGTTTTAAATGTCATTTTAAAACATCGTAAACTCAGTAAATATAGGCTGTTACAATGATCATTATCATTATTACAGTTAGTTTGAATACCCAAACATGAAATTTCTGAGGCTTTTCCCATAGATTTTAGAGTCAATGAGATGTATATATGAAATAGACTCAAAAAAACACAGGATGAAACTATAGAAGCTGAATCTCAAGTTTTCCCATCTTTTTATAAATGTTCTTTTAAACCATGCATAAAAACTATTATGAACTAGTCTGTGTTTATGGATTAGCTCTTTAAATGTGGCTTTCCTGCACACTGTGGAACAAGTTGTTATTCACTGATATACTCCTCATACAAGTTACAGTGAGTAAAGTCATCCAATAAAATTGTTTAATTTTTGATCATTAGGAAAACATTCTTTTAGGGATGATTCATTTTGTGATACTAGTTTCTGAACCACAAAACCACTGAGCCAGGATTTTATAAAATAAAATAGTTTTATAGTCATACAAATAACTGGCTCCTCTGTCTTGGAAAAATATTCCTTTGTATAATTTAAAAGTTAGAAATCAGTTCTACTTGAAATAAATGAAGCCAAGAGTGAATTCAGATGCCTCGGAGGATTATTTTTAGAAATGCTTACTTACTAACTTTGGAATTAAGTTCTATCAATCATACATAAATGGATCAGGGTGGAAATAGTTAATAGAATGGACATTACACCATAAATGTGAAAGGTTTCTGCACTCTGAAAACCATTTTCTTAATTATTTTAGGTTAACACTTGTGTCCATGTTGGGAGGGAAAGGACATGTGTCATCTGAAACCTCAGATATGGTGCCTGGCCTGAATTGAGATAACATTAAAGATTTTATTGCTGATACATTATAAATTATTTCTATTACTGTGGTCCTGTGGGTATTGCATTGTCAGTGCACTTTGCCTATTACCTCACTTAATGTTATTAACACACTTTGGGGTATAAAATTACAGTTTTATCATGGAAACCTTGAACACTTACATCCAAAGTACTGAATCAAGTTATTATCTTTACTGACCAGACCCATTTTATTGTCGTTTTATCACTCATAAAATCTGAGATTCAATTTGATTTAACTATTAAGTAAAGCTTGGTCTACATAAGTTTAAATCCAGCTGTAGTATT
This sequence comes from Phacochoerus africanus, assembly GCF_016906955.1. Lineage (NCBI taxonomy): Eukaryota > Metazoa > Chordata > Mammalia > Artiodactyla > Suidae > Phacochoerus > Phacochoerus africanus. The sequence goes on along the minus strand of NC_062552.1, from coordinate 84,592,786 downwards.
AATATATTAATATATAAGATGACTTCATTTTATTAAATGTGAGGTAACTTAGAAAACCTCTCTTAATGTCTTTCCGTGGTGCAGAAATTTAACCTGACCTGTTTCCACTTCTGTTTTACCAACATCGACAAAAATTTAAGATGATCTTCATGGAAGGTGTTGAGCACTATCTCTAACCTATTTCTGGCCTTTATTAAATACCTCAGACACATTAATCAGCCACAAAATGGCATCACTCATCAAAGTGTCAAGAGGCAATGTCCAATTTTAAAACAAAAAGCGCTAAGAATCCATCATGTTGAAGAAACATGGTCCACACTTAAGAAATTTAAAGCAGAGATGTGAACACATCATTTCAATTGTTCCTAAAAAAAGAGAATGGGGATGGGATCCCAAATCAATCCATCATTCAGAAAAAAAGAAAACTGCAGATAAGAGCACAGATTGGGTATAAGTTTTTCTTACAGGCCCCTTCTTCTAGTCTTGGCTCTATGCCCACAGGTTAGAAAGAAATTGTTAAGCAGATGTCACTGGAAAAAAAAAAAAAAAAGCAATGCTATCTTGTTATGTTAAATGCCATCTTTGATATTGGTCAGAAAAAAATTTTAGGTGATATTTGAAATATGCTACTGTGTGTGATAAGAAACCATACAATAGAAAGTTCTTTATTTAAGTATAGAGCCTTGCTCTTTCCAAAATGCATTGCTCCTAATTGTTAAGAATCAGGGCTCCTATACTGAGAATTATCATGGACACTGTGAGGATGTCCATGTCACTGTGAGGATGGACACTGTGATTTTGTATCTCCGAAGAGGGAGCATGGAGTGGAGATTTTGGTTGGCCAAATGCTGAGTATTCTGACCTTTAATTTAAGCACCTCTAAAGAAATAACACCTATCTCCTCAAGCTGATGAGGACTTTCATTATGAAAGTGCCTGGCACATAGAAGGTGCTCAGTAAGCAATCACTCAATCATTTTCTCTATGCCTATAATACCATATCAACATGAAATACGGCTTCGGAAGATAGTGTATCATTACACCTCTACACCTAGAATCATAAATAGATGGGGAAGATAGCCAAAGGGCGAGAAGGTCCCTAATACATTGTTCATTGCATGGGAAGCAATGGCATTGTTCCTTGAGTATTGGAAAAGGAACACACACTATTAGCTCCATTTAAAAAAAAAAAATCAGAAACCTTCTTACATTGGAGAAATTCTTGTTACAAGAGGGAAAGACTTTCTGTCAACACAGAATCTTAAGGAACATGCTTGACACTTATCTACCAAGAGTCAGCCTTGAACAACATGGATTGTCTAGTAAAGTAAGAAAGCAGAAAATTCCTTGCAGTTGGAAGAAAGCATGATGGCAGCCATATTAAAGCAACTTCACAATTGGATAAAACTTTGTAAAAAATAACAGCTGGAGAAGTGATGAGCTTCCCTGGACATGGATGGATAAAGCCAGAATGGGCTTCAAAGATCAACAAATTTAACTCCTACTTTTATAGGTGGTGAAATCAGAGCTTAGCAAGAGTTAAAAATTTGCCCCAAATCATAGAGCTGTTTGATGAGAAGAGTAAACCTCAACAACTGTGCTTCCTAACCTCCTCTGTAGTATCTTCCCCTGCGATGTCCCTGGCTGGGAGGGGGCTGTCAGTGCCATAGGAGCTATGAAACAACGGAGGCTATCTTCAGAATTCTAGCCTTCTAGCTTCATGCACTTTTCCTGCAATAACCATTGGCTGATCCCCTGCTAGATGCTAGGATATATATGCCAAATGCCATGGTGAAGAACCAACAACCACGACTTGTGCTTAGCTAGTCTTATAGGAAAAGTTAGGCACAAATAGCAGAGTTCTTTTCTTCTGTATATCATCTGTTGTGCGTAGAGAATGTGTGAATATATATATTTTTCCCTGCCCTGTTCTTTTTTATGAAATCAGGTAAGCCTCTTTGGTGGGAGGCTATCTGGTTTTTCTTCACTGTGGAGAATATTTTCTCCTGGCTGCTTCAAGTACTCCCCCCACCAAACACGCACACACAATAGCCTCTACCTGCTTCTTTAAACTCAGTGTTTTAAATGAAGCGAAGATTTCTAAAGATGCCCTAAACTTTCTTTCATATTTTTTGCATCTTGTCGTTCTCTTGCACTACATTCTAGTAGAAAAGCCTCAAAATGAACTTTGAGCTCATTAATTTCTCTTCAGTTGTGCCTTTTTGCTACTTACCTACTTATTTAATGTTTTAAGTAATAAGAAAAATTTAAACTTCTAAGACGTTTGGATGATTGTGTTTTTATGGATGTATCATTTTCCATGTCTAAGAATATTAATTTAATATAAATTGATGTATATAAAGCATATTTATATAAATAAAATTAATTTAATAATATAATGTATAATTAACTTTAGATTATTCTAAATTACAGTAATTAATTATATTAAAGTCCTGTTTACATGATTAGCTCTGTTTTCTCATAGTTTCTTCCCTTCCCTTCTGTCCTGTGATAATATCCCTAGAGGTGATTTACTCCTTCTACAAGTCGGCAAAAGGAGAAATATAATTAAAGACAAACTACTTTTCCTATCCCCTTACATTGCTCTTCTAGCTCTAAGTAATATTTTTCCTCTTTTTGACTGATTTTTATTTACCCTTTATATTTATACACACACATTCATCTTCCTTAGGTGGTACAATGTCTAGGATATAAATACGTTCCCCAACTTTGCTTTTTTTTTTTTTTAACTTAACCATACATGCTGAAGACCAACCACACAAGGTTATGAAGATATTTTTCCCCTTTCTTGTTATAGCTGCACAGTGTTCCACTGCGTGTATAAACTGTAATCAATCCCCTAGAATTTAAATCATGTCTATGACTTTGAATTAGTGATTTAACCTCTACCAACCCAGTTCATAGAATTGTGCTTGCCTAATAGTAGTTGCTCAATAATCCTTAGTAATCCTTAATTCCAGCCTTGACTGGAAAACTTTATCAGAATTTAAAAGGAAGGAAATGTAAATTCATATAAAGTACTTAGAATGATCATTGGCATATAACAAGTGCTTGATAAATTATAACTTTTGACATTACTGTTGTTATTTTATAATTTTTTTTTTACCTATAATCCATCATCAATAGCTAAAGAATACCTACAGTGAGTGAAACAGCATGTGTTATACATTGGTGTAATTAATTTGTGGGGCTACTGACTAAACACTTCTCCAGTAGCTAAAACGGTAACTGTGCTCCTTTCATGGATTCAACAAGTATTCTTAAATAGCTCATAAATTCAGTGAAGTTCTGTTGAATTACATTTCCTCAGAAATAGGTATGTTAACCAGCTTTAGAACAGCTTAGTAACTTCCAGCTATCTCATTCATGAGTCTTAGGCTCCCTTGCTTTTTCGATGCCACTGATTTTACAATTCTCTCTGGTAAAACTAGTCAAACCCATAATTGCATATCTCTGTTTAGGCACATGACAATGTGACTATTGAAGAGAGCTGAAGCCATATTTAAATACCAACTCAGAAGGACTTGATTTCTAGGAAGCTTAGAATTAAATACATTACTTTGTCACAATTAACACACCAGTAGCCTTCTCTTTTGGCAAGTCTTGTGCCTAACAATTTCCATGATTGTAAGCCTTCTTTTTCTACTTGAATTATACGATCATATGCATACCCCACCTTCTAAATTTTTTTTTTTTTTTTTTTGCCACACCAACAGCATGCAGCAGTTCCGGGGCCAGGAATCGAACTTGTGCCACACCTGTGACCAGAGCCACAGCAGTGACAAGGCCAGATCCTTAAGATCCTTAACCAACTGCACCACCAAGGCGACTCCTACTTTAACATTCTAATGGAAGCAGAGAGCACAAATAATAAATAAATAATAATATTCCAACTTTACCCTTAGCTGACTATGCAAACTTAAACAAGTCACACTCATCTTCTTTGGGTCTATGCTTCTCATTTTTATAAAGAAGATGTGGACTTCTGCTTATTGAATAAAATGGCATGTGTATTAGGTCACTCTTCTCATGACAGACGATGCTAATCAATCACCTTACTCTCCCAGCTGAACAACAGGTAGCCACCACTTATTTTGAACTGAAACTTGTGTGCTAGGTTGAAGGAACAGCCACCATCTGGAGAATTGCTGGACACCATGGCAGATTGAAAAGGATGAAAGAAGCAATAACTTACTGGGTTTTAAATCTTCTGCATAGAAGTGGTATGTCCTGTCTGACTCAAGTTTCACTGGCCAATGGCAAGTTACATGATCACCTCTAATTTCTCATTATGTGGCTAGAAGAAGACAGGAAATATTAAGACATGACATTATATTTATACAGGGCTTTGTACACTACAGACAATGTTTACATACTTTCTTTCTTCTTCTTTCCTAATTCCATGAAGTAAGGAAACAATAGTTTCACTCCCTTTGTACAGAAGGGAAAACTTAAAATTTGATCTAGCTCATTGTCACAGATTAATAAATTGTGGGCCTAGCACCCCAACTAAGTCCAACTTTCCTCAAGCTTCAGTCCCTGCTTCTATTATCTTCAAATTTATTATGGTACTTTGAAGGAGAATTAGGGCAATATTAAATTCTTAAGTGCATGAATTTGATATATTAAAAGATGATAATAATATAGGAATTTTAGCTAATAACATTTATTTACCTCTACATCTGGGGAGATATATTTTGAACCAATCATTTTTCTTAATGGTTATATCCTTGGTAGGTAAAAATAAAAGTAAAGACAAAGATGACAATGAACTAAGCAAGGAAAAGTACAAAATTATTATGAATAAATAACAGAATAATATGGTTGAAAGAAAATTTTATTAGCCAGGAAGAACTACAGGTTATTCTTCACTAACAAAACAGCCCCAGAAATGTGCTTTATAACAACAAAGTTTGCTTCCTTGCTCACAGCCTCCCACACATTAGGGAAACTTAAGTCATAGTCCTGATCTATCAATAACCAGTATAAGGAAAGCCATTTGTTTATAAAAACACTCAGACAGGATATTTGTTCCAAGGATAAATTTATATTAGGTCTTCAAGTGCTTTAAAATCGAAATGGAATTCTCTGCAAAAAGCATGAAGGCTGTTTTTAAATGGCCAAGTTAAAGGCTGGAGCAGTGTTCGTAACTATGACCACAAATAAAAGTAGGACAGTGTGGGAGGTACTTTTACAATCTCTTCTCTAAACTCATGAAAACAAGTCCCCCCAAAACTGAGTTCTTCTGTTGTGTTTATGATTAAACTTTCTGTACAAAACCATACTCCTTTTCTTTTCCTGAAACTGTTCCCCTCAAGATTGAGGAATACATTTTTAAAAGGAACCCTATGTCCACACCCTTTGAAATAAAAGTCTTTTACTTTAGTCTCCCAGGTCTCTTTGAGTCTCAAACTCCTGACTCAAGAGTCAATGATTAGGAAAAGGGAAGATGTAGAAAAAAGGAATAACTATTGGGCCAGGAAACTGGTATCGATCTAAACTATAAATCCAACACATAGAATCACCCAATTCCTAGTTCTCTGAAAGACATAGCTAAAAGCCTGATAACACATTCCTAACTTATTCTTATAGGAAGCAGACCTCCAACAGATCAAAACTGCTGGCCACAAAAATAGACCCTAGACTGTCTGAAACTAGAGGGTTGATGATGCTTGAAACTTCACCTTGATGCCAACCAGCCTGAGAATTGTGCACATGCTGATCATGCGCCCTGAAGCTCCCTTCCTCATACTGCCTTTAAAACTCCTTCCCTGAAAGTTATCAGAGAGTTCGGGTATTTTGAGCATGAGCCACGCATTCTCCTTGTTTGGCACTCTGCAATACACACTGTACTTTCCTTCACCACAACCTGGTGTCAGTAGATTGGCTTTACTGTGTGCAAGTAGATCCAAGTTTGTTTCAGTAACACTCACACTATGAGTGTGTTCATTGAGCATTTGATGTATGCAAGACAGCATAGGGCATATAAAGAAGCATAAGGCATAACTCCTAAGATGGCAAGCCAGTCACAAAAAGACATCAAGTATGAAGACATCAAGTATCAAGTTCTTATCTCCCAGGATTTTATTTGAGCTTGTTCCTTGGTCGTGTTGTTCAGCTGAAGGACAGAACAGATCAGCTCTCAGATAGTAAATCTGCACCCTCACACCCCCAGGGGAATCAACTTACTTTGGGATGGGTAGGAGGTCCCTTGTGTCAATTTTGAGATATATTGTGGGACTTTGTGGTTAAAAGAAGCCCAGCCTAAAGAAAAATGTCTCTCCTTTCATAAGCATAGCAGTTTTGCTTTTGGAATTTTGGATAAGTCTGGATGAAGGGGCAAGATCTTAAAAATGAGGAGAAAAGTACTACACTCACAATTTCAAAGTTGAAAGACTGAGTTATAATACAAAGTTCATTCAATAAATTTATTCATTCAGCAGAGATCTTTTCCAGAACTATGCTATATCAGACTTTGAGCCAAGAGCTGGATCAATGAAGTTTATCTCTTGAATTATGTCTGTTTTCAGGGAGGTTTATTGCTGGAGGAAAGCCCTGCATGCATGAAGTGCCAGCTGTCACACGTTGTGCTCTGAATAATGTGTACTTGGTTGCTTTACTATAGGTATCTTCAGGTGATGTTGTGTTCAATTATACTGGGAAAACCAAAGAAGCCTAACGGACTCAGTGGGTCTCAAAACACCAACAAGATTCTTAAATCTTGGGTTCCCTTTGTCCTGTAAGTCTTATCTGATACATGGGATCTCGAGCTCCCAACCACACATAGACTTGATAGAGAAGATGGAACCCCTTTCGGAACCCCACTAGGATAATGATATTAACAGAGATTCTGAATAACAGCACTAGCAATAGGATGAGTATATGAAAGTAACCAGTCCTACACTGGCACACACACAAAACCCCCCATAGCAACAGAGATGACAGCTTGGTAACAGCAGCTGCTGCTTAATTGAAAACATTAGAAAAATATTACATTATATCTGTATTCCTTGTTTTTGTGTTTATCTTCATCACAAGGGAGAAAATAACCCAGGAAAAATACAAAAGAAACATGAAACAAAGATTCAAGACTAACAATGGTAATGGATGAACTGTTGGTTGAAATGTAATTTTCTGGGAAGTCACTCCACTTTTCATGTGAATGAACAGTCTTTTTTGTGTTCCAAGGGCCAGACATTCCTCCCATGATGTTGAATTTACCTCCTAGTCAACCCTTTCAAGTTGGATAACGTGGAGCAGAAATGGCATATGGGTGAGTCTTTGCGTATGTCTGTGTATGCTGGGGAAGAGGTGTTCAGATGTAAAATGCCTCTACATATACGGGGATAGATTTGAGACCTATAATGACCCTAATGTAAAGCTAGCAGTGCATTTTTCTAAGGACAACATAAATTCAGCCCTAGTACAGTGGCCTATTCACACAAAATCCAGCAACAATGTAAGGGGAATAAATAGAAGAGAGGGAGTAAGAAAAGAGAAGCATGCATACAGTTTTATGCAAGCATTAAACAATGGACAAGGATGGAGGCAGTCGTACCTCAAAATATGAAGCAAGAGGTGACCCTGGATTTCGTCTGGTATCCCCATACATTCAGTTCAGACACTTAAAACTTTTTGTTGGTGACTCAGAAAGCCAGATAAAGGCAAGAGATGAGGTTTATTCTTAGGGAGGGGTTTTTCCCCCTAAAGTCAGGCCAGAAGTAATAGTCCTAATGAATTTCATGGGCCCCAAACATTAGCATGCAGTCAAGATCCATCTGGACATCGGGAATCAGGGAGCCACATTTGCAAGTGAGATTTCCAAATGCAGGCAATGCAATGAGGATTCTCATTGCAAAATAAATATCAAATGTTCAATCTGATAACAGTGAACTCACAAAAAGAAACATGTTGCTAACACCTAAGTCCAGGGATTCAACACTATAATTATAGCTGCTATTTTTTGCAGTAGAGTTCAGGTTCTTTTCAAGATAGACTATACGCTAAACAAAAGAAAAAAAAAAAAGCTATCCTGTAAGCTCCTTGAGGTTAAGAACTATGAGTTATTTATTTTAATATTCAGCCTAACACATAATGAAAATCCTTCCATGAAGTAGATATCCTACAAATAAATGTGGTCATGAATTGAAATTGAAATTAATATGATATTAAAAGGTAAAATGAAATAGTGACCAAGATATTTTCTAATTAATCAGGAATTCCAAAACATGCTTTAACTGATTTATTTCTTAATTCAATTAATTAAAAGTGTGTATTCCATAGCAACAGAAGTGCTAAACTTACACTTGACTTCTACTCAATTTGATTATTCTCTTAGCTGAAAGAAGTGGGGGAAACATCCTTCCTATATCAGTGGCTCCAATTGCTTACCTTACATTCCAAGAGACAGGTTAGCTATTATATTAAAGATTTTAGGTAAACTTGATTAATGTTTACAAATATCATTTGAAAGGAAACATGCTTGCCCTCTGATATATATTTGAGGGCTTTTTTTCTGCCAAAGTAGCACTGCCTTTACTACTTAAGTCTGTGAAGTGTGGAGACAGAAAGGCCTTTCTCAATATTTACAAACTAGCAACCCAGGCAAAATAATCATAGTGGTCTCAGCCTTTTAAATCATCTTATAACGATCAGTCCAGTGATAGGGTCAATCTAGTTGATGTGCAATAACTTGTTACAGAGACTATAGTACTTCCTCCAGTCACTATGTCGTCATAATAAATATTTTAAAATTACTTTGTCAAATTTTTACAAAAGTCTCTCTGAATAAGAAAATACCTTGTTTTAAATCAAGAGAGATATTTTTCTCATTTGTTTTTTTCAAATTGAAGCCAAATGCTCAAGTTTAAAAAAGTGGATTGAATCACTTCCAAGAAAACCGAACAACAGAATTATAAAATGACTAATTAAAATCCACTAATGAAGGCAGTTGATGAGCATGTATTATTAAATTGATGATAACTCAAGGGTATTTTCAAAGGGTATGTTCTAGTATTTGCCCCATTGTTGGTGGAAATTCATCACTAAATTCACATATGCCCTTTCTATGATACAAAGAAAATTATTAAATAGCAAATCTCAGAATTAAATTGAAATAAAGACAGACACAAAAGGATCTCCTTAATGGGTTTATTATTTATTTACTGTAGGAGGAGTTTGTTCTGCTTTAATTCAGGGTCTATTAGTGCTTCCAAGCCAAACAAAATAAATGGAAACTAAAATTTTTTAAGTATCCAAAGATCTATTGGAAATCCAAGCCAGTAGCATAAAAATTCAACTGAATCATTGGGAAATGCTTTAAGAAATCTAAAATGCAAGTTTTATTAAGGATTAATGAAGGAAAGGTATAAATGTAACTTTCTATAGATTTAGAGTCTTAAAGTTGGAAGGATCTCAGAAACTTTCTAAGTATAAAACAGTCACCTCTTTTTTGGAATAGAAATCACTTATCTGCTATTCCTGATAGGTGATCATATAACTTTTGATCATATATGTCTAGGAACAACAAATAACTATCAACAGGCCAGCTACTGCATGCTGTAAAAAGAATGTGTTCATGTCTTACATCATTTGGGGTTTCACAATGAAATGTATTCTAGAGCCATCAAAACCTCAAAAACAAAAATCCTAGAGGGATAAAAATTTCACAGGTTTACTCTGAAAAAGCTTCATACTATATGATTACAACTGTGTGACACTGTAAAAAAAAAAGGCAAAAATATGGTGACAGTAAAAGATCAGTGGTTGCCAGGGATTGGAAGGTGAAGGAGGGATGATAAGGTGGAGCACTGGGAATTGTTAGGGCAGCGAAAATACTCTGTGATACTGCAGTGGTGGATACAAGTCATTAAACATCTGTCCATAGAATGTACACTAAGGGTGAACCCTAATGTAAACTACCAACTTTGGGTGACTATGATGTGTCAATGAATGTTCATCAATTGTAACAACAACTCTGATGGTGTGTGATGATATTAGGAGAGGGCCAGGGACATCTAATATGGGACATCTAAGTACTTTCTGCTCAATATTGTATACGATTTAGAATTGCTAGAGCTCTAGATTTTTGTACTGGAGTTGGCACAATAATGAGGGCCAATTACTCAAAAGAAAATAAGAAAGGAGCTATGTCGAGAAGTATAAAAATATAGGGGTGGTGATCAGGAGGATCAGGTCAGGTGCCCACCTCCACTGCCGGCCAACCATAGGTGTATTTTCCTTAAAGTCTCTGAAGTAGAATTTAAACACTTGCACAATGAGAAGTGCAGTAGTTACTTACCATGCTGAGTGATTGTGCAGAATACATGACATAAAATTTGTGACAGTGCTTAGAATGTTCAATGACTAATGATTTGAAGCTCTAAAATTTCTCAATTGAATGTGATTAGGTAGTTGGAAATCTCATTTTTATTATCGAGTATGGACAGAATTAACAGAAAAGAAATTACCTGTTAATATGGAAAATTTAATTGAATGTGATAAAAATCTCTATAAACAATGAGATATGTGAAAATTAATTAATGTTTATGAACTTTTCTTTTCCAGTGATCATAATTTTTATCTTCAGAGCATGATTAAATTATATTTCTGAGATCAAATGAAATACTCTAAATTTCCATCTGTTTGCACACTCTAACTCCATAATTTTTAATGTGTCAAAATATAATTAAAATGTATCATAGACCATAAAATAAATATCTAATAATATATAATAAAAATTATAAAGCTTAAAAAAGAATAAATTTTAAAATGCAAATTTTAAGACATAAACTGATATTAATTACATACTAATCATATTATATAAATAATTATTATATATAGCAAATGGAAAAATTTTAGTGGAAATCAATTTACCATACATATGCCTCATATTATAGTGTCATATTATAATACAGTGTACTTATTATAGATATAGCATAATATAATATTACCTTACATTTTATTATATTCATCACATGGCTTTTGGCACAAGTTTGAATGGAAGATCAAAACCATAAGACACTACAGTTTGATACTCTGAGAACAACTATATTTTTGTTTATATAACTTCTTTTTGTATTTTTAGGGCCTTACTCATGGCATAGGGAAGTTCCCAAGCCAGGGGTTGAATCAGAGCTATAGCCTCAGGCCTCTGCCACAGCCACGGCAAATCCAAGTCGCATTTGTGACCTACACCATGGCTCACAGCAATGGTGAATCCTTAAACCACTGAGCAAGGCCAGGGATTAAACCTGAGTCCTCATGGATACTAGTCAGATTTGTTTCCACTGAGCCACAATGGGAACTCCTTATATAACTTTTGATAATTGAGCAAAATTATGTTTTATAACTCTTATATAACTTAGACAATTTATTCATTAATCTAGATTTAAAATGATTTTCAGTTGATGATTGAAACATTGCAAAATTGCAGCAAAATAAAGTTGTTAAAGGTCTTGTATCCTAAATTATATCTAATGGGTATTAAAAATCTACCAAGATTATACTGAAAATTAGAATTTCTCTTAATCCTACTGATTAAAATCTCTCCTATTCAAATACATATATAAAAAAATCCTACATTAAGATAGTTAACCTCCTTCAGGTAAATTATGCATGAGAAATATGATCAGATATATTAAGAACTGAAGATGTTTGATTATCCTATAATCTTTATGTATTCATTTTAATAAGGGGTAATACCATTTAATGTAGTAATCCTTTTCTAGTTGGAGATTTGAGTTTGATATCTCAGTATTTATAATAATCTCTACATTTATGTGCAAGCATACTGAGTTGTTTTTGTGGTGACAAGGTTGGCACTACAGGGGGCTCTTATAAAAATCCTAAAAAAAAAAAAAGGTTATGGATATGATAAATACTGTTACTAACTTTGTCACTAAAATATGCTGTTTCTGGAATTCCAGTCATGGCTCAGCAGTAATAAACCCAACTAGCATCCATGAAGATAAGGATGAGGATGCAGGTTCCACCCCTGGCCTTGCCTAATGGGTTGAGCATCCAGCATTGCTGTGAGCTGCTGTGTAGGTCACAAACATGGCTCAGAACCAGTGTTACTGTGGCTGTGGTGTAGGCCAGTAGCTGCAGCTCCAATTCGACTCCTAACATGAGAACTTCCACATGCTACAAGTGTGGTCCTAAAAATCTAAAAAAATAAAAATTAAAAAAAAACAAAAAACAAACAAAAAAACAAGCAGGAGTTCCCATCGTGGCTCAATGGTTAACGAATCCGACTAGGAACCATGAGGTTTCGGGTTCCATCCCTGGCCTTGTTCAGTGGGTTAAGGATCCCGTGTTGCCGTGAACTGTGGTGTAGGTCGCAGATGCAGCTTGGATCCCACGTTGCTGTGGCTGTGGTGTAGGCCAGAGGCTACAGCTCAGATTAGACCTCTAGCCTGGGAACCTCCATATGCTGCGGTGCGGCCCTCAAAAGACAAAAAAAAAGCAGAAAAAACATGCTGTTTCCATTTCTGTTGGAGGTTAGAGACCAAAGGGCATTTAAGATAGGACACATCTACTCCTATAAGCATATTAACATTCTGAGATACCTCCTGGAGATTTTAGAGACTTGCATGATAAGAGGAAGCTAAATTTATTTGAAAAGCTTTGACAAACTTTTGACTATAACTCACTTTAGTTTTGGCAAGTGGAACAAAAGTGTTTTTGCAGTTAGCATCCTAACACCTCTGAAAAATGTGCTGCCTTTAGCATTTTAGAACAGTGACTCAGACTTTTTCCAAGGGAGGTGGGGAAGAAGGCAAGGGGGGAGGTCAAAAAGGGGTGAGATGGGGGGGGTGGGAGAGAGAAGGGATAGGCACAAAGAGGAAGATACATCTCTTTGCTAATCACAAGCAATGAAATTTCTCAGGCTAGCAGTCCGCCAGGTGCATTTCAAAGAGAAGTATTGGGGGGAGTAAGTGTCACTCAAGGCAGATATTTATGAAAGATGACAGTTTGTAAATATCTCAATCTTGGACATGCCTGCACTAGTGTCATGGAGGAGTACAGCAAAATTGGACAAGTCAGCAGCCAACATTTATTTCATCAAGACCTGTCCAATCTCCACTGATGGTTTGATAGTCTGGGGAGAGCAGGCAACAGTGGGGCTCATTCTGCTAGTTACTCTCAGCCAGTTTGCATGGGGCTGTCCAAAGTGGTCTAATAAATATGTAAAGAAGGATAAAAAGAAGAATTGAGAAAAGCTTTGTTTGCAGAGCTAGTATACTATTGGATTTTAGCTATGCCAAAGAGGAAACATAGTAATTACAGAAATATTGATCGCTGCTCCTGCTGGTTGACAATGAGATAGGAATGAGTCTTGCCAGTGAGGAGACCTTCATTCTGGGACAAACATCCTGTTGGTCCAGAGGACTGAAAAAGCGACCCCATTAGATGCCCCTCCCCCGACAGCTGCCCTGCAAACCCTGATATACTCAGCGTAGCGTACTTTGTTAGAAATAGAAGTCTATATTTCTTCCCCAGGGGATGAAATACTAGACATTGGCCTGACAAATGCTAAAATAAACACCAATGGGGAATTTTCTATCGTATTTCTATCAAGCTGGCAGACAGCATGGATGTCAGAAACAGGCTGTTGGGGCAAGCAGACTGGTTTTGATATTACAACAGATCAGAGATTGCCACCTGGCCACAGTCAGCCAGAAGATTGGTTTGGTATTCAAAACACTTTTAAATGCCAACATAAAAAATCAGGAAATTTTATATAAAATTTCAATTTTAGTCTTCCCTGCGGAAAAAAAAATCAGATCAGACAATATTAGGTGCAAAATAATTTTGTTGACAATCTAGAAGAGTAGAAGATTTAAAAGACACTGGTTTTAGATGATACATTGTTCCCCACACTCTCTAATTTTCCCCAAAATCAATGCTGAGGATCAGTTGTCTTTACTATCACATTTTTACTTTTTGTCACTTACACCCTCTTTTAATTCATTTGTTTACATTACCTCTCTGACATCTTTAGGCATTTCGGTTTGACCAGGGGTGGGGGGGGGGGGGAGAGGGAAATACTAGTTCTGTCATCTGGGCAAGTAGAAATTCCTCAGTTTCCTGATTTTTAAAATAAAATTAGTAATGATTGGTTCATATAATTATTGGTGAGGAGTAGAGATATTAAAGTGAAAAGGCTTGGAACAAATTTGGGCACCTATCAGACATTGAATAAATGCAAGTTTCATTCATTCTTCCCTTTCATTTCTCAATCCTTTTAGAAGAAAAAAAATAGCATCTTATTTTGAGAGGCAAATACAGATACGCAGACATTTTATCTACATAGATGTTATATTTTGAAAGCTTTCCATACAATTTAGTCAGCATCAGTTCATCATCATAGCTTTCCCCACTAAGCATATGCTTCAGCAGTGGGTCTCAGGGCAACCAGTATATATGCCTGACCCCTATTTATAGGAAAACAAAGGAAGGAATAGAATGAAATGAATCTAACTGGAGTTATTGGTGGTCAAAAAACTCTTCTCTTGCATACTGAATATCATTATCTCACAAAACACCAGGAAAATAGTTCCAAGCTTAAAACATGCTACAACATCCCTTTCTTAGGAATTCTTAATGCATGTTAGCAAAGATTCTGAGAAGTTCACACAAAAGGAATCTGAAATTCCCAAAGAGCACATGTCATGTATTCCACACACATGACATCTATTGGCAGGTTTACTTACTTAGTCAAATGCTAGTAAGGGATAGTTAAACAGAAATTTTTCAAAATGAGGTGAAATAAATAAATATACCATGTTGCATATAATATTCTCTTCATCAACTAATTATATAAATACTTATATTCCTTATTTTATTAAGGAAGCTCCATTTCCTTTGTCACTCAGAGAAAGGCGATCTTCCTGTATAAAAACAGGGTGGCATAATTAATTTGCATGAAGCCAGGCTAATGGGACAAAAAGAGCTTACACTAGCGCAGAGTCAAGTATTTAGGAAGTTTATCTCTGCCTCACTTATCATTCCCAGGTGAGCATTCCAGGTAAGAATGTAGTTCTTGCTTCCTGTGAAGATCCAAAGTCTAAGGCTCCTTTTCCCCATTGGTCCACTGTTACTTCAGCTCTTGGTGTCATCTGCATAGTTGAGACCAGTCACTGGATTTACAGTTGGAGGAAATACCTCAGATGGCTTATACCTTAGGCTTTGAAGCAGTACACACCTCTTCAACTCACTTTCCATGGAAAATGGCATAGTCGGAGGGTGACATCTAACTACAGGGGAGCCTCAAATGTTGCCACACTGAGGAACCATATATGTGACCAGAATAACATGTCCACAGAAGGAGGCAAAATGAATTTTGTGAATAGCTAGATATCTCTTCTTCACAGATGGGTAGGCTTGAGAAACAGTGACTTCTTAATAACCTGACTGCGATGGGACGATATTCTAGAGATTATCCTAGTCTTGGATGTGAGTCTGAGGCTAATGAGCTTTCCAGCCTCAAGATTTTTTTTTTTTAACTCTTTAAGATCAGTGTCAGCATAAAGCAGTCCTCTGAGAGTTGCGATAGGTGGCATTTTTTACTCTTTATACTTCCCTTCCTGGTTTTGTTTTGTTTTGTTTTTTAGAATTCTGTCTATTCTTTTCTATTCTCACTGTTATCCAATTCTGAGGCCTGAGTCTTTTGAGCATGGAATTTTCCACTGTTTAGTGTCCACAACACTATTCATAATGTTTTCTACTAACACCGATATGTGGGAGTGTGAAAAATGATGTGTATCAGGATCATTCTTTTGAAGTTTTGCTTTTTATCACATCCACATCTTACTCAAACTTTCCCCAATGGACTGACGTTTAAAAAAAAAAAAAAGCCAAAGTCTACATCTCTGTTTATAAAGTCAAGTAAAAGCTGTTTTCAGCAAACATTTCAAGCTCAATCCTCATCTTTCTAGAATATTAATATCATATTCCATTCACCTTGTATAATTACTCTGTTCCTTAGAGCCTAATCCAAATAATATCATATCCTTAAGTGACTCCTTCATCACTTGAGCCAGAAATTACTTGTCCCTCAATGTTTCATTTCTGTTATAATATGTATCTATAATTTTGCTGAAGTTCAAATTTATCAGTAAATCAATAAATTTATCAACAATTCTCAATAATGTACAGTGATTCAGAGCTCTGAATGTGGAGTCATAAGAACTTTAGTTCAAATTCTAATTCCATTATTTATTAGCAGTGTATCTTTAGTCAATTTATAACATTTCTTGGCTTCATTCCCTCAGTTGAGAAAGGGAGATAAACATAATACCTATCTCATAGGGTAGTCATAGGGATAAGTTGAAACTATGCATGAATCTTTGATTAGTAGTAAACATTCAATAAATTTTGCTAAGGTTTCTATTTCATATATCATCCATTACTCTCTCCTTACTTTTAAGTATATGCATATTTATATTTGATTGAGGAAGTAGCTTATTCTTCTTTCATTTTTTATCTTATTGAGTAGGATGGGATCTTAAAAATTATTGATCAAAAACTACACTACCCACATACTAAGATATCCTCTGTGATGCATTGCAGTGTCTATAATCTCCATCCAGATGAGGATGCTTCTTAAGGAAACACATCTTTCTGTTTTACTATGTCAGTGGGGAAACATTTTTATATTAAATTTGCCTCTCCAAGTCCTAATCCTTATCTCTGAAGATACCCAGAAGAAATATGTCATTTGTCCATGTTGTAGTAAAAGATCTTGAACTATGATCATGTCAACAATTTTTTATCCAGGTTCAATTATTTTATGTATTTTACAAAGCTATATTTTCCAAGAAAAGTCACCATGTAATTTCACCCATTGAAAAATTCATGTTCATTGCTATTTCTCAAAATACAAAGAATATAATCCAACCCAAGATTTCAAATGGATGCAGACATCTGCTAAATACAATGAATTGATTTGTTTCATTACTGGGAATGCTACTATTTATGATTTTAGACAATTTAAAACTTTGTTACTAATATAAGACCCCATATGTATATTGAACTACAAAGTCAACAGAAATCACCAAATCACCCCCATAAAACACAATTAAAAACTTAAAAGAACAGAATCTTTCTCTATAGCTCTCCTCTTCCCAATAGTCATTTTAAGCCTCAAATTTCTCTTGTACAAAATTAAATAATACTACAAACATCGAAGCACTGAAAAAAATCTAAAAGAAACAACATATATAAACTAGTAAGAGGTTCAGTATTTTTCAATATAATGTTCTTATTAAACAAACTCAGCTTCATTTTGTTCATAGCTTTTTTCTAATTGTATTTATTTTGGTAAAATATACATAATATAAAAATTAGTATCTTAATCACTTAAGTGTACATTTAAACGATATTTAATGCATTCATAATATTGTGCAACTAATACCCCCATCACCATGCATCATCTTGTAAAACTAGAATTTCATACCTATTAAATAATAACTCCCATTCCCCAATCCCCCCAGCCCCTTGCCACCACCATTTTATTGTCTATCTCTGTAGTTTTAACTTAGAATTATGTCTTCAAGATTTATCTATGTTGTGGCATATATCAGTGTTTCTCTTCTGTTTGAGGCCAATATTCCATTTATATATATACCAAATTTTGGTCATCCATTCCACCAAAATTGGACATTTGTGTTTGCTTCACCACAATTTAGCTATTGTTAATAATGCTTCTATGAACACAGGTATACAACTACCTCTTTAAGATCCTGCTTTCAATCTTTATAGGTATATATACTCACAAGTGAAATTGTTGGATCACATGATAATTCTATTTCACATTCCCACTAACAATACTCAGGTGTTTCAATTTCTCTATATCTTGCAACACATTAATTTTTTTTAATAATAGCCAGCCAAATGAGTGTGTGGTATATTTTATATGACTTTGGTTTGCATTTCCCTAATAATGCAATATTAAGGATCTTTCTACATGCTTATTGGCCATTTGTATATTGTTTTTGGAGAAATGCCTATTAAAGTAATTTGCCCATCTCTGAATTGAGTTGCATGCTTTTTGCTGTTGAATTTTAGGAGTTTTTCATATATTCTGGAATTAATCCCTTATCAGATGTATGATTTACAAGTACTTTTTTCCTACCGTGTGAGTTGCTTTTTCACTCTGTTGATATTGTCTTTTGATACACAAAACAAGCTTATGGTGTACAATTTGTCTATTTTTCCATTTGCTGCCTATTTCTTTAGTGTTAAATCCAAGAAATCTTTGCCAAATACACTCTATTGGAAATTTTACCCTATGTTTATTTCCAATACTTTTATAGATTTAGGTGTTACATTTGGGTGCTTGATCCATTTTAAGTTAGTTTTTGTAAATGTCATTAAAAATCCAATTTAATTCCTTTGTATGTATATATTCTGTTTTCTCAGCACAGTTGGTTGAAAAGACTGCCCTTTCCCCACGGAATAGTTTTGGTGCCCTCTTCAAAAATCTTTTGACAATATATGCAAGAGTTTATTTCTGGGCTTTCTATTGCATTCCATTGGTCTTTGGGTCTGTTTTATGCCAGTACCATGCTGTTTTGATTACCATAGCTCCATAATAATGTTTGAAATCTGGAAATATGAAGCATTGAACTTTATTCTTTTCAAGATTCTATTGATTATTTGGAGTCCCTTGATATTCCATATGAATTTTAACATAGGTTTTTCTATTTATGCAAAAATCATTAAGATTTTGACAGTGATTGTATTGAACCCATAGGTTGCTTAGAGTAGTATTAGTATGTAAATAATATTAAGTCTCCCAAAGCATGACCATGAGATGAGTTTCCATTAAGTTATATTTTCTTACTTTTTTCAGCAATGTTTTAACAGTTGCAAAGTATTTCATTGCAAAAGTATTTCACTTCTTTTGTTAATTCCTAAGTACTATATTCTTTTTTCTTGTTGCCCTTTCAACTTTTTATTTGAAAACATTTTAAATTATAGAAAAATTGCTAAAATAATAAAGAGTTTTTATACCTACACCCATCTTTCCTAATATTAAAATCTTACATAAGCACATTAAGGAAACTAGAAAATTAAACCAATGTGATACAATTAAGTAACCTATAAGTCTTATTTGAATTTCATTTTTTTAACAGAAATATTCTTATTCTGAGGCAGCGTTCAATACAGAATATGTTATCTTTTTAATGCTACTGTAAATAAAACATTTTCATAATTTCCTTTTCAGATTGTTCATTTTTAGTGTGTAGAAATGCAACTGAATTGTGTGTGTTGAAAATACATCCTACTATTATGATTACATTTATTAGTTCTAACAGTTTTGTATTGTGGGATCTTTAGGGAATTCTACAGATAAGATCGTAACAACTATGAACACAAATAATCTTACTTCTTCCATTCCAATTAGGATACTGTTTTTTTTTTTTCTTTTTTTTCTTTTTCTTATCTAATGGCTGTAGCTACGGCTTTCAGTATTAGTTGAATATACAAGATGAAAGCAGACATCCCTGTGTTGTTACTGATTTTAGAGGGAAAACTTTCAATCTTTCCCCGTGAATATAATGTTCCTGTGGGTTTTTGTATATTGATTTTTTTATATTGAGGTAGTTCCTTCTATTTCTATTTTGTTGACTTGGTTTTTTTAACCATAAAAGAGTTGGATTTTATCAAATATTTTTTACTGCTTCAACTGAGATTTTTTTTTCCCCTTCATTGAATTGGTCAATTTTCCTATGTTGAATCACTCTTGTATTACAGGAATAATTTCCACTTGGTCAAGGTATACAATCTTTTATATATGCTGTTGAATTTAATTTGCTAATATTTTGCTGAGGATTTCTGCAGCAAGGCTCATAAGAGATTGTGTTCTTTAATTTTATCTTTCTTGTAATGTCTGTGTCTGTTTTTGGTACTAAGGTAATAATGGCATCATAGAATAAGTTAAAAAGTATTTGCTCCTCTTCAAATTTGGGGGGAAGTTTCAGAAGGATTGATGTTATTCTTCTTTAAATGTCTAGTAGAAATTCACTAGTGAAGCCATCAGGTCCAGGTTTTTCTTAGGAGATTTCTCATAACTGTTCATTTTTCCTACTAAGAATAATCAGATTTTCTCTATTTCAGGATTTAGTGTTGCTCAGTGCTGTATTCCTAGGCATTTGTATATTTCATCTAGCTTATTCAATTTGTTGGCATACAATTATTCATAGCTCTCATATAATCCATTTTATTTCAAGAAAATGGGAAGATCCCAATTTTATTTCTGCTTTTGGTAATTTGAGTTTTCTCTTTTTTTTTCCCCTTAGTACATCTTGTTAAAGCTTTGTCCATATTTTTAATATTTTAAAACAACTTTTGTTTTTATTGAATTTTTCCCTATTATTTCCTTTTCTTTTCTTTTTCTTTTTTTGGTCTTTTTAGGGCCGCACCCATAGCATATGGAGGTTCCCAGGCTTGGGGTCAAATCAGAGTTGTAGCTGCAGGCCTACACCATAGCCACTGCAACGACAGATCTGAGCTGCATCTGCAACCTACACCATAGCTCCCTGCAATGCTGGATCCTTAAACCACTGAGTAAGGCCAGGGATGGAACCTGCATCATCAAGGATCCTAGTCAGATTTGTTTCCCCTGAGCCATGATGGGAACTCCCCCTATTATTTTCTATTGTCTATTTCCTTTGTCTCTGTTTCAACACTTATGACTCCTTTACTTCTACTAAAACTGAGTATAGTTTATTCTTTTTTTTCTAGTACCCTAAGTGTGAAATTGGATTGCTCATTTGAGATCTTTCTTGTTTTTAATGTAAGCATTTATAGCTATAAATTTCCTCCTTAGCACTGCTTTCATTGCAGCCCTTACATAAGGGTACATTGTGCTTTCATTGTCACCCATCCTTAAGTATTTTCTTATACTATATCCTTACAATCATACCCTTGTAATTTTTTCTTTAATTCAATAGTTGCTTAAAAGTGCGTAGTTTAATTTCCACAAATTTGTGAAATTTCTAGGTTTACTTTTGCTATTGATTTCTAACTTCTTTCCATTACAGTTGGAGAAGATACTGTGCACAATATCCATCTTTGTATGTGTGTGGCCTAACAAGTGATCTATCTTGGATAATATTCCATGTTCATCACTTGAGAAGAATATTTATGATTTTGACCAGGGTGTTCTGTATATGTCTGTTTGAGTTACAGTGTTAAGTCATCTATATTCTTATTTATCTTCTGTCTGGTTTTTCTATACATTATTTAGAATGCAATATTAAAGTTTCCAGCTATTATTATAGAATTATCTATCCCTTCAATTCTAAGTTTTTTTTTCCGTCATGTATTTTATGGTGTGTAATTAGGAGTATAAATGTTTATAAGTGATATATCTTCTTACTGTAGTGAAAGTTTTATCAGTATATGATGTCTTTGTCTTTGGTTAGTTTTTAAAATTTAAAGCCTAATTCATCTGATGTTAGTATACTCATCCCTGCTCTCTTTCGGTTACTCTTCGCAAGAAATACATTTTTTCATCCTTTCACTTCCAATTTGTGTCTTTGTTTCTAAAGTAAGTCTCTCCTTTTTTATTCATTCTGAAAAAACTCTGCCTTTTGATAGGAGACTTTAATCCAAATACATTTAAAGTAATTACCAATAAAGAGAAACTGATATCTGTCTTTTTGCTATTTGTTTTCTATATGCTTTATAGCTTTCCGGTTTCATAATTCCTGCATTCCTGTCTTCTCTTATGTTTAGTCTTTTGGGAGTTTTTGGTAGTTTTTGTTTGTTTTGTTTCTTTTATAGAAAGACTTTCAAATTTTTTCCTCATTTCCTTTTGTATATATTCTATAGGTATTTTCTTTGTGGTTACCATGGGGATTATATTTAACATCCTAATGTTATAAACTCTAATTTTAATTTACATCAGCCTAACTTTAACAATATCCAAACTTCTACTTCTTTATAGTTCCATTCCTACTCCTTAAATTGATGATGTCAGAAATTACATCTTTATACATAGTTTTCCCCAAAACATAAACTAGTAATTATTTTAAATGCATCTGTCTCTTAAATCATCTAGAAAAACAAAACACGTAGTTATAAACCATTGTTACAATAACATTAGCTTATGTAATTGTCCAAGTACTTACCTTTATTGACTATTATTTTTTTCATATAGTCTTAGGTTCCTGCCTAGTACCCTTTCAGTTCACCCCACAGAACTCCATTGAGCTTTTCCTGAAGGGCAGCTCTAATGATAACAAACTCCTTCATCTTTTGTTTATCTGGGAATGTCCTAATTTATACCTCACTTTGGAAAGAAAGTTTGCCAGGTATAGGATTATTCATTGATATGTTCACTTTTTTTTTCTTTTAGTACTTTGAATATGTTGTGATCTCCAAAGTTTATGAAGGCAGTTGTATTGTCTGGGAAGAAATGTAGTTTTACAATTTCTTTCCAGTTTTACTTGCCTTATTTTACAAGCAAGGTCCTTCAGTTTAATATTCAAGTAACAACAGACACATATTCATCATATTAGCTTGTTAATACAGTGAATTACACCGAGTTTTGAGTTAAACCAAACTTGTGTGCCTGAGATTAAACCTCACTTGTCATGACATAGTGTCCTTTTTTATTTGGTGCACACTGATCAAATGTAAGTTAGATTTAAATTAGTTAATACTGTGTCTAGAATTTTTGAATCAATGTTTCTGTGACACTTACATCCCTAGTTTTCTTTTTTCTTTTTCTTTTTGTAATATCTATATCTAAATTTGCTATCAAGGAGTATGCTGACCTCATAGAACAAATTAGTAAATATTTCCTCATCTTTAATTTTCTGGAAAAATTTGTTTAGAATTGGTATTTTTCTTTTCCAAAAACTTGATAGATTTTGCCATATTTCTGAGGTCACATGGGCCTGAAGCTTTCTTTTTAGGGAGTTTTATTGTTACTACAAATTTAATTTCCTTGTCAAATGTAGGAAAATCCAGGGTATGAATGAATTGTGAGTTTTCTGTGTATTTCAAAGAATTGGTCTATTTTAAGTCTTTGATTTACTAGCATAAAATTATTCATAATAATCTCTTATTCTTTTGTTATCTGAAAACTCCATAGTATCTGTGATCTTTCTTATTTTTAACAATGCCTAGTTGTGTCTTTTGCTATTTTCCTGATGAGTCTAGGCAGAGACTAATCAAACCAGGTTTTGATTTTCTCTGTTATTTTCTGTTCTATTTTCTTGATTTATATTTTTATCCATATTATTTTCTTCCGTCTACTCCTTTTGTGTTTTATTTGCTCTTCTTTTTCTAGTTTTTTAAGGTTAAAGCTGATGTCATAAATTTAAGAACTTTCATTTATTTTCTTTAACAAAGTGCTTATGGCTATAGATTATTGTTCTAAGTATCATTTATCATCAAACCAGAATTTTTTTATATTTTCAGTTTGCATTTTTAATAGGTATTTTTTCTAATTTTTCTCTTAATTTCTTCTTTAGAATAATATTATTTAGTTTCTAAAAATTTATTTTTTTTTGAAATTTATCTTTCTGTTATTGAGTTCTCATTTAATTCCACTGTGCTCAGAAAACATGTATCATATGATCTGAGATCTGTTTTATGGCCCAGAATATGATCTCTCTTAGCAATTGTTCCATGGATACTTCAAAAAAAAAATATGTGTTCTGCTGCTGAGTGGAATAATCTATAAATATTAATTAGGTCTATTTGGTTGATTTTGTTATTCAAATCTTCACTATCATTACTGATGTTTTATCTACTTATTTTATAAATTATTGAATAGAAGAGACTGATACCTCTGACAATACTTGCAAATTTCTATACTTCTCTTTCTAATTCTAACAGTTTTCCTTCACTTATTTTGAAGCTTTGTTATTAGACACATAACTGTTTAGGAATGTTACACTCTCTTCTACAATTAACAGCTTTCTTATAATAAGATCACCTTTTTTATGCCCGGCCATATCTTTCCTCTGAAATCCACATCTTCTAACAGTGATATAATCACCCCAGCTTTATTTTTATTCACACAGCACATTTTTTAAAAATATAGTTTTATTGAAACATAATTTACATACCTTAAAATGTATCATTTTAAAGTGTAAAATTCAGGGGTCTTAACTCATACTTGTGCAAGCCTCCTCACATTCTTATCATCAAAAAAGAAACCCCATACCCGATGGCAGTCACTCTCTACCCCTTCTCCCTCCAGCCCCTGGCAGCCAGTGATCTCCCTGTGGGAGTGTCGGTAATTATTCACTCTAATCCTTTCAGTTGTTCTTTCCCCAGCCTTGCTAATCATTGTTCAGCTGGATAGTAAGTATCCTCTGAAAGCATGAAGAAAAAGACTCAATTCTAACCATGGTGGAACTAGCTGAATCCAGTGTGTAACCACCTACTAAGCAAGGACACATGTGGAACATTTTACTGTTGCTACACAAATCCTGCTCTTTCAACCACTCAGAAGTGACAGGTATTCTTCAAAAATATCTGCATCAGGAGTTCCCATTGTGGCACAGTGGTTAATGAATCCGACTAGGAACCATAAGGTTGTGGGTTTGGTCCCTGCCCTTGCTCAGTGGGTTAAGGTTCCAACGTTGCCGTGAGTTGTGGTGTAGGTTGCAGACATGGCTCAGATCCCGCGTTGCTGTGGCTCTGTCATAGGATGGTGGCCAAGGCTCCGATTAGACCCCTAGTCTGGGAACCTCCACATGCCGTGGAAGTGGCCCTCAAAAAGGCAAAAAGACAAAAAAATAAAAAATAAAATAAAATAAATAAAAAATATGGATCAAAATTCAAAACAAAACAAAAAAACAGTCCAGATCACATCAAATAAACCATTAATATGAGGCAAAGAAAATAGGAAAAAGAGAACAATCGTTTCCAGCACAAATGGTTTCAGGAACTTGTTAGAGATCTTGATTCAAATACTCAGCACTTGTTAAGATACAGAGAGACCCCTAGAATATCCAGTTTTCACAAAAATTAGCAGCCACCACCCCCATTCTGACTTTTAAAAGTTTAGCTCTATTAAAGGATTTGTTGCCTGACACACATGTGGATTTTGCCTCACCTTTATTTTGCCTCTCTTTTCCAATAATGACAAGTCCATCTCTTAGAAGGTCACAGAGGTAACATCAGATTTACTGGCAGAGATGGTCTCACCAACCCACAGTTAGGCATTCACTTCAACCATTTTCTCACCACCTTATTGAACTATCTTGGCCTATATATAAATGTCCACAAGGTTTCATAAATTCCTCGTCATTTAACACTTGGGCAATGTCCTCTTATTTCTTTTTGTGTTCCCTTTGAAACATATAACACAGGCCTCTG
Source organism: Phacochoerus africanus (assembly GCF_016906955.1). Lineage (NCBI taxonomy): Eukaryota > Metazoa > Chordata > Mammalia > Artiodactyla > Suidae > Phacochoerus > Phacochoerus africanus. Next base: position 84,567,413 of record NC_062552.1, on the reverse strand, counting down.
TATTGTAGTATCCTAAATGACATCCAAAGGTTGGCATTTCTTAACTATCTGTACTTAATAAATTCATAATATCTGCTGTGTTAATGTGCATATACTGATCAAGAATTCATCAGAATCCTTGCATTTGTAGCAAGTGATTTTCTCTCTCAACGTCATCTCTCTGAAAGTTATACCAGCCCAAAAGCAGAGATTTTATATAGTATCATGAAAGGCTTAGTTTCTCTGTAAGTTACACCCATATATTAATACAGTGGTATATCTTACCACTGTACTTTCAATTCAACTTCATTTTCAGCTCCCAACTTCCATTTTAGCTCCCAATTCCTTTTAACTTTTTTTTTCCTAGAACACCTCATTGGCCTGTTGAGTTGAAAAGAGAGTTTGTCTTTATGTAGAAAGTATAATAGTTTAATCATTCCTTGAGTTCCCATCGTGGCTCAGTGGTTAACGAGTCCGACTAGGAACCATGAGGTTGCGGGTTTGATCCCTGGCCTTGCTCAGTGGGTTAAGGATCTGGCGTTGCCGTGAGCTGTGGTGTAGGTTGCAGACATGGCTTGGATCCCAAGTTGCTGTGGCTTTGGCATGGGCCAGCAGCTACAGCTCGGATTAGACCCCTAGCCTGGGAATCTCCATATGCTGCGGGTGTGGCCTTATAAAAAGCAAAAAGACAAAAAAAAAGTTTAATAATTCCTATGTATGCTATGCTGTAGTTCTCTTAATTTGTTCATTATTCTGCATTGCATAGACAGTATTACCTGGTTGATATATGTAAGACAATTGAAATACTGATTGGTATCCAAGCAGTCACTTAAGATCCATTTTGTGGTCTTGACTTCTCATGTATTAATCAACTTTAAGCTGTATTTTTGTTTATATCAAATAAAAGTATCTCAGGTGTCTGCAAACATTGGTGTCATTTGTACTGTATTAGTATGTCACAAAACCTTTAAAAATAAATTACTCTCCACTTAGCTACTTGTCATATGTGTTCTTTTAAAATGGATTTTATTTATTACCAATGACAAATTAGTCATATATACAAAATTATGTTGAATCTTGCTTGATGAATTATCTGAGATAGAAGAGAACTCAATTGTGTTATTAAATGTTTTTACTTTCCAGAAGGTATAAAAGATGTTTATTAAAGATCTCTAAAGATATTGATTAACTGGCTCAAGAGCACAAAAGCAATTTATTTAAGAGGCAGGTATGTTTGAGCTCAAGGAACTAAAATGCAAGAATATATATCTTCACTAAATAATTTTTACCAGATATTTTAAAGTACTCATAAATGGGCATGCAAAGATAAACATGAAAACATTTATTTTTAAGTGTTCATGAATATATTAAACTACTTTAAGGGAAAATAGGTATTTGTAAATTATAATGATAAATTTCCCTTAAAATAATGTATTATTTCAAAGCTGAAGCAATCAGTTTTCTAAAATATAAATGAATCATCAAAATGCTGGGAACTACAGTATCGAAGGACTCCTGAATTAATCCTTAAAATAGCTGTACAGTCTCTCTAAAGCTAATGTAAAAAAGGCATACCCTAAATGTAAAGATGTCTCATATTCTACAAAAGAGTTCTAATTACCAGAAAACTAAATAATGCAAAAGAAATGTTTGGAAACTTAATAACAAACATTTTGCATGCTATTTCTTTTAGTTAGCATTTTTACCTAATTAACCACAGAAAGGTTTGTTTTACTGAGTGGGGTCAGCAAGTTGGACACAGTTAAATTGCTTAGGCCAACAGAAGAACCTCAAGAGTATCTGTGTATGGAAGAGTTTGCAACAAAATTTACAAACTTAGTATGTACATATAGGCATTAACATTTGAGAAGGTGATGGAAAGCTATTTGGGTGTCTAGTTATTGCTTAAATTTTTACATTAAAAATTCCCGTATCTGGGAGTTTCCACTGGGGTGTAGCAGGTTAAAAGTCTAGCCTTGTCTCTGTGGCAGCATGGGTTTGATCCCTGGCCCAGCACAGTGGATTAGATCACATCTGTGGCATAGGTTGCATCTGAGGCTCGGATTTTATCCCTGGTCCAGGAACTTTCATATGCCATGGGCAAAGAAAAAAAAGAAAGAAAGAACATTTCCATATTCCTCTCATACTTTTTGTCAGCCACAGAGTATTACATCATATTGATGTGTCATTATTTGTTGAATTCTGCCATTGTTATATTACAAACAATGCTATATGGACATATTCATCTAGGACAATTTCTTTAAAGTAGAATGGTTTGATCCAAGAGTACACAGATTGAAATATTTGATAGATAATAATAAAATGTCTTCAAAAAATAAGATTAAATCATTATAATCCAATTGCTAGTCTCCCCACAACACTGCCACCTCTCCTCACATTGATTTTTATTTCATTCTTTTCTTTTTGTCCTAATGGTATGCATGTATACATATTGATTTGTGGGAAATTATACATTCAGAATATGTTACCAAACTAGATGTCAAATACTTTCCCCATTTATTGCTTGATTTTGAACTTGAAGTGTATTTTAGTGAAGATTTTCACTGAATGTCATCAAAACTTATAAGGGGGAGGAGTCTAGATTTTATGTCCTACATAGAAAATTATTTATTACTGAAATATATAACTCATTTGTTCTAACACTATAATTCTTCAGGCTTAGTTATTTGATCTATATGGAATTTGCTTCCCACACATTTTGCAATATGAGTCTAAGATTATCTCATAGAGATAGAAATTATCACAATGTCAGTTATGAATAATCCATCTTTTCTTACCCTCAAGATGGCATCATAAACTAAATTTCCTATTTTCGTCCTTTCATAAAATTGTTTATTATGTTCAAATATCACCTGTTTGACTATAATTTTTTTAATTTTATATTGATTTTGCATCACAATAGTACTGTATGTATTGGAGAAATTTTATTTGAGATAAATTTCAGCTCCAAAATGCTATAAAATAATCTACTGGGATCTTGCTTAAAAGGCTTAGTTCCTGGAGTTCCCGTCGTGGCGCAGTGGTTAGCGAATCCGACTGGGAACCATGAGGTTGCGGGTTCGGTCCCTGCCCTTGCTCAGTGGGTTAACGATCCCGCGTTGCCCTGACCTGTGGTGTAGGTTGCAGACGCGGCTCGGATCCCGCGCTGCCGCGCTGCGGTGGCTCTGGCGTAGGCCGGTGGCTACAGCTCCGATTCAACCCCTAGCCTGGGAACCTCCATATGCCGCGGGAGCGGCCCAAGAAATAGCAACAACAACAACAACAACAAAAAAAAAAGCTTAGGTCCTGCAGGTGAATGACTTAGGTAACAGTGATTTCTCATTCTTAATTTTAATGTGTATAAGGAAATGGAATTAATGGCACAAGCTTCATGCCAATATTACGAGGATAAAATGAGTTACTATATGCTAGAACTTAGTAGTACCTAGGACTTAACTAAATATCACTGTTATCATTGTTTATTATAACAAGTTTTTTCATCAAAAACATGAAGTATATATCCATATATCTGATTAGTAAATTATTGACAGTTTTCTTTTTCAATCTAAGTCTAACATTTTTATTATTTTTATTTATAAATGCTTTATTATTTGTATTAATCATGTGGATGTAATTGTCCTCTATATTTCCTTAATGGTTATTGCTACTTTATAGAACAGACATTGGTGTGTTTACCATGTACAGAACTACCAAACTGTCTTTTTGCTTTTTATCTTTTCTTCTTTTAAAAGCAGTTTTTGGTTCACAGCAAATTTGAGAGGAAGGAATGGAGGTTTCCCCTACAACCCCTTTACTCAAAACATTCATGGCCTCCCCTATTATCAGCATCCCTCACCAGACTGGGGATATTTGTTACAATTGATAAACTGTCATTGACACAACATAAGCCAAAGTCTATAGCTTACATGAGGGTTTACTCTTGATAGTCTATGGTTCAGACAAATTAATAATCACATGTATTTATTTAATTTTCTCCTTTGTGCTACTATATTAATTTGGTTCCATTTTCTAAGTAGACATCAGATAATCTACAAAGACTCTTTTTCTTTTTTCTTTCTAATATGTTAACATCAACTGTCTTTCCCTTTACTTGTTATATTATCTAAGGTATTCATAATTGTGTTGAATGAGTAAAGGTAGCAAATATCCTTATTTTATTTCTGATTCTAGGGGCTAATTTCATGTTTACATTAAGTCTTTTAAAATATATTATCAAGTTCATGAAACAAAACATCACATAAGGAGATCTCTTGTGGCTCAGTGGGTTGAGGATCCAGTGTTGTCACTGCAGCAGCTGGAGTTGCTGTTGTGGCATAAGTTTGATCCCTGGCCTGGGAATTTCCACATGCCATGGGTGTAACCAAAAAAGAAAAAAGAATCATAAAACTTAAAGATAACTTTCAAATTACAAATCTACTACATGCTTATTGTATGAGAAAAAAGTCTAATAAATTACTATTAATTCCAGTACCCAAAATAGGTATTTTTTGACTTTTCTTCCAGTTATCATCTATACACATTGCTTTTAATAAAGTTTATTTTATAGTCTTTTATATATTTTTTATTTTCTTAACAGTTCAAGTATCAGGAATATATGACTCACTTTCAATAAAAATGACCAAAAACAGAGTCCAATCTTGATATGACTCAAATGTTAGAATTGTCAGATAAAGAATTTAGAGCAGTTTTTATTATTGTGCACAAGATAAAGTAAAATACAATCACAAAAACAAAAAGTTAGGGAACTCAGCAGAGAGAGAGAAAGGAAACGTAAAATAGAACCACACCGATGCTGAGTGAAAGACATAATTTTTAAAATTTAAAAATCACTGATTAGACTTAGTGAAATGGAGAAAGTGGAGAAGTAAATCAATTTACTTGAAGATAAATCAATAGAAATGATAAGATCTGAAGAGAGAAAAGAATGCCCCAAAGTAAAAAACTAAGCCCCAGAGACAGATAGATCAAGATTAATTTATCTAAAGTGCATACGAGTAGAGCTGAAGAAGGAAGGATGGAAGTGGGGAGGGGACAGGAGAATGATATCTGAAAAAGGGAATGCTGAAATTTCTCAAATTTGGCCAAATGTGTGAGTTTATTAACTCAGGAATCTCAGTAAGGGATTTCCCTTGTGGCTCAGCGGTAACCAACCCAACTAGGATCCTTGAGTATGTGAGTTTGATTCCTGGCCTCACTCAGTGGGTTCAGCATTGCCAGGAGCGCTGTTGTAGGTCATAGATGTGGCCTGGATCCCATGCTGCTGTAGCTGTGGCGTAGGCCAGCAGCTGTAGCTCCAGTTCGAGCCCTAGTCAGAGCTTCCATATGCCACACCTGCAGCCCTAAAAAGCAAAAAAAATAAATAACTAATTTCAGTAAACTCCAAAAATGACAAGTATGGTAAGGAATATACCAAGGCACATAATTTTCAAACTACTGAAAACCAAAACTAAAGATAGAACTTGAAAGCAGTCAGAGAGAAATGACACTCTGTCACAGGGGCACAATAATCTCAATAACATGTACTCCTCCTCAGAAATGAGTCTGAATACAACAAAATTAACAAGCTAAAAGGAAAAACAAAACAAAAGCCTAGTCCATAATCATTCAAGAAACATTTTTAATATAAGAAATCTAGGAGTTCCCGTCGTTGCGCAGTGGTTAACGAATCCGACTAGGAACCATGAGGTTGCGGGTTCGGTCCCTGCCCTTGCTCAGTGGGTTAACGATCCAGCATTGCCGTGAGCTGTGGTGTAGGTCGCAGACGCGGCTCGGATCCCGCGTTGCTGTGGCTCTGGCGTAGGCCGGTGGCTACAGCTCCCGTTCAACCCCTAGCCGGGGAACCTCCATATGCGGCGGGAGCGGCCCAAAGAAATAGCAAAAAGACAAAAAAAAAAAGAAATCTAAAAGAACTTCTAAGCTACACACTTCACTAGGAGAAGTAGCAGAAAAATTTCTTTAGGCTGAAGAATAAAACCAGAGTGAAACTCACATCTTCTGAAGAAATAAGAATTAGAAATGGAAAACATCTCAATAAGTATAATGGATCGATTTTCCCTCTTTTTCTCTTCTTTTCTTTTAAAAATGTAGAGTTGTTTAATATATATCTTTGCCCTATAATGTTGTTATCATTCTGTTCCTGGACTTCACATGAGGTCTACAGCATAAATGATACTTAGTGTTGGTAAATTAACAAAACAAAAATTAGTTCTTGGAAAAGTAAATAAACTGATAAGACCTGAACTAGACTGAGCAAGGAAAAAGAGACTAGGAATCACAGAATATCAAAAGTGAAGAGAGGGTTATCACTACAAAATCAGACATTAATAAGATAATGGCCACATTGTCCAAACAGCTTACGTGAAATGGACATATTCTTTTTGAAAAATATAACAAGAAAACTGACACAAGACGAAAAATAAAATCTGAATATCCCAATACTTTATAAATAAATTAAATTTGCTATCCAAAAGTTTCCACCAAGCAAAGGTTTTTAGTGGTGAATTCCACCAAACACTCAAGGTAGGTATCCTTAATACTAAACAAAAGCTTTCAGAAAACAGAGGAAGAAGGGATACTTCTCAAATCTGGCAAGTACATTACCAAAATGAATAAAATCACTCATGGACATAGATGCAAAAAATAGTAACACGCTACTAGCACTGGAATTATAATGTGTGTGTGTGTGTGTGTGTGTTGGATAATAGAGCATGACTATTTTTAAAATAGACTTTATCCAGGTACACAAGATTGTTTTAACACTCAAAAATGAATCCATGTAATAGCATAACATTGGATGATTTTGGTCAATCTACATTCACCACAGGATTATCTCCAGAGTTACTGATTCTCAGCCATTGCTATGGGACCTGTAATTAAACATCAATACTATTCTTTAAAAATATGAATATGAGATGTTTCACAGCAGACTTTATCAGCTTGCCTATTTTTTTCATTAATAATTAGATTTATAAATTTCACTGGCCTTTAGTGGAACCTAGCTGGATTGGGGGAAGATGTAGGAACTCAAAGAATAAAGCTGGTCACACGGGGAGTTCCCAAGGTGTCTCAGCAGGTTACGAATCTGACTGCTATACATGACGATGCGGGTTTGATCCCTGGCCTCGCTCAGTGGGTTAAAGCATCCCAAGATGCCACTAGTTGCAGTGTAGGTCACATAGTTAGAATACACCTGTGTGATCAGAAGAAGCCTTGAGGACTTTCTGTTATTAAAATACTTCATGTGGGGAGTTCCTGTCGTGGCTCAGTGGTTAACGAATCCGACTAGGAACCATGAGGTTGCGGGTTCGATCCCTGGCCTTGCTCAGTGGGTTAAGGATCCGGCGTTGCCATGAGCTGTGGTGTAGGTTGCAGACTTGACTTGGATCCTGAGTTGCTGTGGCTCTGGCGTAGGCCTACAGCTGTAGCTCCAATTCGACCCCTTGCCTGGGAACCTCCATATGCTGAGGGAGCGGCCCTAGAAAAGGCAAAAAGACAAAAAAATAAATAAATAAAATAAAATAAAATACTTCACATGCATGCCAGTATTGATATAAGAGCTGGAGGCAATTCAGCAGTGGGAGAGCAATGAGCCTGTGCCTGAGGACCTCTATCAACATCTCCTTTCCTTTGTCTGCTGTTGTACTTTATCCTTTATCTGTAATAAAGCTGGTCCAGGAGTATAAAGTGTTTGTCATCAATTAGTGTCATAATTTAACATATTTATAGAATATAAGAGAAAAATATGATAATTTCAATTGATATATAAAAAGGTTTTGACAGATCTCAACACAAATTAATAATGAAAATGTTCATATGTTCTAGTTAGAGAGGCTATTTCTCAATGTGATAAAGATCATCTACAAACAACTTAGAGTAATACCATCTTTAAAGGTAAAATGATTAATGCATTAACTTAATGGTAAGAATAAAATAAGCTTCACACACCATTTTTATTATGCATTATACTAGAGGTCCTAGCTTTTGAAATAAGGCAAAAACAAGAAATTGAAGACATAAAGAGTAGCAGAAGATCCTAAAGAAGATCCATGATGTTTATATAAGAAATCTACAAAACAACTACTGGAGCTAAAAAAGTGAATTCAGAAAGGTCCCAGATTCAAGGTAAATATACAAAATTAAATGTATTTTTGGGAATTCCCATCATGGCTCGGTGGTTAACAAATCTGACTAGGAACCATGAGGTTGCGGATTCAATCCCTGGCCTCTCTCAGTAGGTTAAGTATCCGGCGTTGCCGTGAGCTATGGTGTAGGTCACAGACATGGCTTGGATCCCGCGTTGCTGCGACTCTGGCGAAGGCCGGCAGCTGTAGCTCTGATTAGACCCCTAGCCTGGGAACATCCATATACCATGTCTGCAGCCCTAGAAAATACAAAAAAAAAAAATGTATATTTGTATACCAGTATGAAACAATTTAAACTATCGGAAACATAAAACATTTTAAAATTAAAAAGGTGTGTAAGTCATTTACAATGAAAACTATAAATTATTGCTGAGGGATATTAAAAATGACCTAAATGGGAGTTCCCATTGTGGCTCAGAGGGTTAAGAACCTTACTCAGTGGATTAAGAATCTGGCACTGCCACAAGCTGCAGCTCCAATTCAATTCAACCCTTAGCCTGGAAAATTCCATATGCTGAGGGTAAAGCTGCAAAAAGAAAAAGAAAAAAAGAAAAAGATTACCTAAATGAATATATATTCCAGAATTTATTATTCTCTTGAATTAAAAATCTTAATGTTTTTCCTCAAATTGATTTAAATGTTCAATCTAATCCAAATTCTACAATCCTTTTTTCTAAGAAAAAAAATGAGCTCAGATTTGGAGAACCTGGTACTAAAATGTGTATGGAAATTCAAACCACATAGAAGAGCTTTATTTTAAAAAGGAGAATTAAGGCATAAAATTTATATTACCTGATTTGAAGATTGTGTGGCATTGGCCAGAGAACAGAAATTCGGATAAATAGAGCAGAATAGAGTCTAGAAAGACACACATATATGACCAATTAATCCTTGACAACGGTGAATGTGAATTCTATACTACAAATCATAATGTATTGACTGGATATTTATATGGGGCAAAAATGACCCTTACATCACACAGTATACAGCATTTACTAGAAACAACGCATAGATATAATGTCAATGGTGAAAACATAAAAAGGAGGCAGGACGTTTGCAACTTTTGGCAAAGATGTCTTATCTTGGACAAAACACACAAACCATTGAAAATTATCACTATAACTACATCGAAATAAAATGTTTGCACTCACTTAAGAAAATAAAAAGCAAAGCAAAGAATGAAAAGTAAAAATGTTTAATACATATATCTGATGAAGAAGTTCTACCCAGAATATATGAACTCATATAATTCAAACATGTAAAAATAAGTAGTTGTTTAAAAGGCAAAAATCTGAACAGACTCTTCACAAAAGAAGATATATCACCAAAAGTTACTAGTGCATATACATTGTAATAGTCAAAATTTAAAGACTACCAATTCTAAGTGTTCGTGAAGATGTGGAACAATGGAACTCTGGTGGAATGTAAAATGGTACAGTTACTTTGGAAAACTCTTTGCAGTTTCTTTAAAAGTTCAACCTCCACCTACTTCTAAGTATTTATATAACAAAATACTTAGGCCTCCAAGTATTTACCTAAGAAAAATGGAAGTATATGTCCATACAAACACTTGTGTAAGAATGTCCATTATGGTTTTATTTGAAGAGCCAAGCCTGGAAGTCACCCAAATGTCTATCAAAAAGTAAATGGATGGAGTTCCTATTGTGGCTCAGTGGTAATGAAACCAACTAAGATCCCTGAAGACACAGGTTCAATCCCTAGCCTCGCTCAGTGGGTTATGGATCCGGCATTGCCATGAGCTATGGTGTAGGTCACAGACATGGCTCAGATCCTGCGTTGCTATGGCTGTAGTGTAGGCTAACAGTTGCAGCTCTGATTTGACCCCCACCCCCAGCCAGGAATTTCCACATGCCATGTGTGCAGCCCTAAAAAGCTAAAAAAAAAAAGTGAATGCATAAATAAAATGTAGTTTTGGGTAATATGAAATTGTACTTAATGAAAAAGAATGAACCTCTGAAACATATGCATCTTAAAATAATTATGCTGAGTAAAAAAGTGAAATATAAAAGAGTAAATAGAGCATGTTTCCACTTACATTAAATTAAAAAAATAAAAATTAATCTACATAGGCATAAAAGCAGATCATTAGTTTCCTGAGGGGTAGAAGAAGGAACAGACTACGACGAGGTAGTAGAAAATTTGCTAGTGTTAGAAATTATTGGCATCATGATTGTAGCAGCGGTTTCAGTACTGGAAATGTTTGTCAAAATGTGTTGAATTGTCAGTTTAAATGGATGAAGTTTATTGCATATAAATTATATCTTAAAAATTGATTAAAAATATTCTTCTGCAGCATCAAGGAGGATCATGTCTTACAAGATATGAAAATGTTATGTTATCTGTAAAGAAAACAGTGTTTTGGTACATGCATAAATTAACATATGAATAAAACAATAATGAAATGCAGAAATTGTGCAAATAGAAATTTGGCATATATAAAAATGACATCTCAAAAATCAGTGATAAAACTTTTTAATAAATGATGTTAGGATCATGGAGCACCATATGGAATATGATAAAACTTGATCTTTTTTCACACTTTACAATATGATACACTCCAAATGGATTACAGATTTTTAAAAGAAGTGGACAAATTCTTCTATAACCTCAAAAGGAGAAAACATTTTCTAACTATGATTCAAAATGAGTAAATAAGGGAAATGATTGTAAATTTGACCTTAAGAAAGAAAACTTACAATTAAAAAAAAAAAAAAAACCTCCAAAAGTAAAGGAGAAAGAAAAATATCAAATTGGGGAAATCTTTGCAATTTATATCACTGATGAAAGATTTATATCCTTAGTACATAGAGACCTGTTGAAATAGATACAAAAAAATACCAAGAACTTATTGAAATATGGGCAAGAGATATGAACTGCCAGTTCACTAAATAGAAAACCAAGTCACTGTTAGATATACAAAAAATACCAAACTCACTTATAAAAGGAGGAATATAAATTTAAACTACCGGGGAAATACAACTCTGCGCCTATCAGAGTGGTAAATCCTAAAGTTTGGCAACCTGCTTTGCAGAAGAGGCTGTAAAAAACAGGCACTTTTGTGATTGCTGATGAAACATTCAATTTTTAAAAACTGAGTTTTAATTTTGTATAAATTAATATGGTCATTTTGGAAGACAGTTTGGTAATTTCTTAACAAAGCTAAATATAGGCTTACCATAAAAACCAGCAATCATGTTCCCAGGTATTTTCACAAATGAGTTGAAAATTCATGTCTATTCAAAAAAACCTGCCCATGAACATGTATGGAAACTTATTCATAATCGCCAAAACTTGGAATTAACCAAGATATCCTTTGGTAGATAAATGAATAAAAAAACTGATACATTCATACGATAGATCAGTATTCAGTGATAAAAAGAAATGAGCTATCAAGCCAGGAAAAAACATGAAGTAACCTTAAATGCAATATTGCTAAGCTAAAGAAGCTGATCTGAAAAGTCTGCACACTGTGAATCCCAGCTATATGGCATTCCAAAAAAACATTAATAAGGTCAGTGGTTGCCAGTAATGTGGCATAGGAAGGAATGGATGAACGAATGGAGCACAGGGGATTTCTAGTGCATTAAGACTATTCTGTATTTTATGTGATAGTAGATGCATGTCATTAAATATTTGTTTAAGCCCTTAGAACCGTAGAACCCAATGAGTGAACACTAACGAAAACTACAGACTTTAGCTAATAACAATGTACCAAGTATTTCATCAAATATAACCAATGTACCATACTAATATAAGTTATTTATTTAGTTTCGCCTTTTTAGGGCTGCCCTGAGGCATACAGAAGTTACCAGGCTAGGGGTCAAATCGGAACTGCAGCTGCCAGCCTACACCATAGCTGTGCAAAATCTGAGCAATGTCTGTGACCTACACCACAGCTCACAGCAATGCCAGATATTTAACCAACTGATTGAGGCCAGGGTTCAAACCTGAATCCTCATGGATACTAGCAGGGTTTGTTATTCTAAGCCACAATGGGAACTCCCATAAGTTATTTATAATAGGGGAAAGTAAGGGGGGGGCTCCATGGGAACTCTATTTTCTGTACAATTTGTGTATAAATGTAAAGAATACCTTAAAATATATTTAAGTAAATTAGGATAAACAATAATAAATGGTTTGGAATAAAACAAGGATAAATTGGGGAATGGAAGATGGAGCATTTCTGAGGGTAAGGAGGTAGGAAGGTCTTGCGCAGGGTGAGAATGGTCAGGGTCAACCTCACAGAGAAAGTCAGACCTGAGTGATGTTTGCAGAAGATGAGAAGGTGCAAGTGTGTGTGTGTGTGTGTCTTTTTGCCATTTCTAGGGCCGCTCCGCGGCACATGGAGGTTCCCAGGCTAGGGGTCTAATCAGAGCTGTAGCCACCAGCCTACGCCAGAGCCACAGCAATGCAGGATCCAAGCTGCGTCTGTAACCTACACCACAGCTCACGGCAATGCCGGATCCTTAACCCACTGAGCAAGGCCAGGGATCAAACCTGCAACCTCATGGTTCCTAGTCAGATTCGTTAACCACTGTGCCACAACGGGAACTCGAGAAGGTGCATGTGATGGGGAAAGGCAATAGCAGAAGTCAAGGATCCAGGGCCAGGGCATAGCAAAGAGCAATGAGGCCAGGTCACTGGAGCAGCCCATTCTGTGGACAAAAGACCTGAAACCAGGAAGAATGAAGCGACTTGCCTGAGATCACTCTCAGGACTTTCAGACTGGTCAGATAAATACATGAGAAGTCTCCTGTTGAGCAGTATGACCCAGGAGAAAGGCCCTCAGTGTCCCAGTGCCATGGGGACAGGGAAGACACCTGGCAGCAGGAGGCACATAGCTGCATGTGGTCCCAGACAAGCTTCCCTCACACCAGTGTAAATGCCCTCTTCCTTCCACCTGCAAACCATGTGGTTTCACTTTACGTCTTACCAAACTCAGGACCATAACCCCAACTCCCTGTTACTGAACTAAACTAATGGAGATACATTAGTTTTAACCAGAAACTACTCATTAAGAAAAAATAGGGCTGGGGGAAAAATGTAATTGTAATGTATACATGTAAGGATAACCTGACCCCCTTGCTGTACAGTGGGAAAATAAAAAAATAAATTAAAAAAAAAGAAAGAAAAAATAGGGGGTAGAAATTTTAGCTGTTGGCTGAACCCCAGCTGAGAAAATAACTGATTTCATTGGCAACACGGCTGAAGTCACAGGCAAGTATACAACAAGACAGAGTTAGGAGGACAAATGCTGTCTTTTCAATCTTTTACTTAAAAGTCCCTGAGTATTTTGGGGATTTTTTGTTTCTTTTAAGGGCCACACCTGAAGCATATGGACATTCCCAGGCTAGGGGTCAAGTTGGAGCTGCTGCTGCTGGCCTATGCCACAGCTGCAGCAATCCCAGATTCAATCCACATCTATGACCTATGCCAATGCCAGATCCTTAACCCACTGAGCGAGGCCAAGGATCAAACCTGCATCCTCATGGATATTATTTGGGTTCTTAACCCAATGAGCCACAACAGGAACTCCTCTCCTGAGTATTTTGGCAAGTGTTAAAGGCCCTTCCCTAGCTAATAGCAGGGCAGGTCGACACCAGAAGGCAGCTAGATGTGTGCCAAACTCTTGCCAAAGATCTTGGGTGTAAACGAAACACCAGAATAAGTCTGCCTGCTTAAAACTGGCATCAACCCAATTTCTGTTTATATCCACCTCCACTATTCTAGCAAAATAACATAGGAGAGTTACTTCACCTCTTTTTCCACGGTGGAAAATAATTATTATTTCCTAATAGGGCTTGGGGGAAGATTAAGCAAGATGGTGTATGTGACATAAATAACATAGTGCCTGGAACAGAGGATGTGCTCATTAAATGCCTAAAAATGAGGAGTTCCCTAGTGGCTTGGTGTTTAAAGGATCCAGCATTGTCCCTGCTGTGGCTCAAATCACTGCTACGGTGTGTGTTCCTTCCCTGGCCCAAGAATTTCTGTATGCTGCAGGGGCAGACAAAAAAAAAATAGTTAGCTTAAAAATGAACAATGATCTAGGCATATGCTTCTCTTTACTGTCACCAAGGAAGTAATAATGAAAGAGGCAGAAACGCTTCCACAGAGCCAAGAGCAGCTTCATAGGGCTTTCTAAAAAGAGATCCCCACATTATTGTCCTCGTAACTCTAGTGTCCCATGAAACGTTAATAATCTCTGGTACGTAATAGGAACTCAAGGCACTAAATCTGCATCTTTCTCCCCTTCCTTTTCATTATCCTCTTCCTTTCTCATGATCTTTATCTTAGATTTCAGTACCACATTCCAAGGAAAATGGAAACTCTAATTTCTCCCTTTCTTGCACCCCTAACATTTTACCAAGCACCAACTACTGTCTAGTCTGCCTTTGCAGTGTTGCTCATGTCCACACCATCACAGCCATCCCCATGGCCTGCATCATTTCTCTTCCCTGTGGCCAGTCTCTTTACCTTCCAGCCATATGTCCTAATTCTGCGAGTCATCCTCCTGAAACTCAGGCCAAGCCACATCACTCCATTTTATATCTTCAGTACTAAAGCATTCAAATGCTCAAAATATGAAGAAGCCTAATTTTTTTGTTTTTTATTGACTTTTTTCTCAAATACATTTAAACATTACATTCTAGAGATTATTAGAGCCCTGTTTTATTGTTCTCCCATTTCCAAAAGGAAGATATTTCTCATCTTCACTTTCCCCGAGGAGAAAACTGAGCCTCACTGATATTCACAACAAGCCTGTGTCCTTGCAGCTGGTGAAGAACAGGGCTGCCTGTCCCCACCATGCCCTTCCCTCTACGACATCTCTCTGCTCATGGATTTGCTCATAATATGGTAGTTTGTCTCAGAACTACAAAATGACAAAAAAGCCTCACATGTTTACTTTAACTTCAGAGAGTCACCCTGAAATGTTTCTCTGATTATTGTCAAATGCTTTTTGAATGAGGTTCCCTTCTTGGAGACCAGGTCTCCTCAGGAGCAGGAATTATCCCCCTGAACTGGTGTGGGCACAGAAAATGTGCAACACATCTATCTGGATCCCTGCAGACATCCTTTCCAAAGAATACTTCATGTAGTTACATAGGACTCATAAATAGCCAATCAAATAAATAGCCAGTTCAGATCTCCATTCTTTGATGATTAAATTTGTAGAATTACAACATATTTGAGGATATGTTAGAGATAACACGTATTTTGTTGGACAAAGGATGAATTGAGAGTCTCTGGTCCAGATGGTCTGCTCTGCCGGAACCCACCTAATGACCCTCAAGGACAAAGTATGGACACATCCCATCTCCTGTGGGAGGTAATTCTGAGGATCAGTTAATTCAAACGATACTAGCAAAGATACATCTGTGTAGCACATGGATACCATATACCAATTTGACCCTTTGCTTTTCCATTGTATCCCCACATCCTATGATATTGGGGAGGAGATTCGTGTTCAAGGCCCACATCCACTCTCCAAAGTAATGTCCTTGAGTGGTTTTGCTTCATAAGGCCTGAGTACCACTTTCCTTTGAAATCAGAATAAGGATGGCTACTAGCATTTAACCAACATGAGTTACCTCTCACCAGAACTGGAAAAATGCACAAAAACTTACATTACAATGGTGGAAGGGAATAGGAATGCCATTTACTCAAGATTCCAAATAATATGCACAGTTTCACCAGGAGTAAGACTGATAGGGCCTGAATCTCTCCACCCCTCACTCCTAGGGGTCTTGCCACACCTGCCGCTAACTTTCTTCCTGCAACCACCATTAGAGAAAAAAAAAAAAAGCGATTAAAGCATAATGTCAAAATACATTTGGCTATGTCATAACCTCCGTGTAATAGGACACAATGTAAATTTAAATTACACAGTGTGCTTTAGTTGAGAAGACCAGAAGCATTGGGGGCACCCCTGAGTAATTAGCAGCTAATGCAATACAGGCAGCACACAGTAACTCTACCCTACTCAGCATTTATACTCACTCGGAGGGCAGCCCCTTTATGTAAATATAAAAAAAGATAATTACTACAGAAAAAAAAAAGCAGCAGGACTTGTTTATTGCAATGATGAGGAAGAGTGGGGTTTTAAATACACAAAACAGCCGGGCAGCATTAGGCTACTTCAAAGAAGAACAATGTGAACCTGAGGCTCAGCCATTCCAAAATCCTTCCTTGCCCAGAACGCACCATAAATGAATACACACAGCGACGAAGTTGCTGGAGCTTATTTACAGAAGCTTTCCCTTATTTCTTCCTTAAACATAAACAAAAGTCACAGCACTGATTGGCTTCATCAACAGCATATGGAATAAATTATGCTTAATGACAGGTTTAAGCTGCTTTGCCACCACTGGGCGTGGATGCTGCGCTTAACGGGAGTCATGTTTGCCAGCCCAGCAACCGGCTCCCCAATCCCTGTAATCGCGCAGATGAATGGGAGAGTGGACAGAGCAGCGAGACTGGCTAATTGAAAAGGGGGAGCACTTTACAAACACCATTACATGAAATGTGAGAAGTGTAACGTGGCAGGAAACAGGCAGCACCTGGTGTCAGCAGCTAATTGTGTTGTTTGGTGGCATGTGAGCCCAGGGCGCTCCTGTGAACCGGAGCCGCTCACTTGCCTTGCAGGCGCCACATCTCTGACTCAGGCTTGGATTACAGGATGGACCAGTTGGGTGGCAGCATCCCCCAGGAGTCATGTTTCATTTAAACGAATGCATGTACAGATGACGTGTATTTACCTTACCCTCACAGGGCAGGGACAAGAGTCATATTTTGTCACACAGAGATGTCTGGTTAGAAGAGGGAAAGTGAATTCAAGGAGTGCATTAGATTTTAGAATGTTTGAAAACAAATAAAATAAAGGAGAGAGGGATGGATGGAGGGAGTAAAGGAAAAAGGACCAAACAAACAAAAAAGAAAATGAGAGGGAAAAAAATCAATCACAGAATGAATTCTGTATATAGGAAGATATTTTGTTTTAATATCCATAAATGTCCCTCCTCCATCATTATTATTTTTACACACAAGAATCATAAATAAAGGAAAACTTCTCAGCAGAAGTTAATTATATTTTCAGGGAATATTGGCCCTTGGTTACCCTAATATTTCTTTTATTTTAAAGTCTAATATAATACACGCAGGTCCCTGTTTATTCAGAATTCCTTATTGGAACATAAGCATTCAGTCAAAACTTTATATTTACAAAGAAAATGATCAATTTTAGAAGTAAAATGAATGAGGAGTTCCTGTCATGGCTCAGTGGTTAACAAATCCGACTAGGGACCATGAAGTTGCGGGTTCCATCCCTGGCCTTGCTCAGTGGGTTAAGGATCCAACGTTGCCTTCAGCTGTGGTGTAGGTCGCAGACGCAGCTCGGATCTGGTGTTGCTATGGCTCTGGCGTAGGCTGGCGGCTACAGCTGTCATTGGACCCCTAGCCTGGGAACCTCCATATGCCTCGGGAGCGGCCCTAGAAATGGCAAAAAGACAAAAAAAAAAGTAAAATGAATGAGATATTTCATGTAGTCTTTAATTAGTAACAGCTCATGATTGGTGACAGGCATACTATAATTAATTAACAAAAGTCAAAGTATTTTTTTAAAAAATCAAATTTCAGATAAAGAATAACTTAAATACAATTTGGCTAATCTTAACTTTCTAATAACTAGTATTCTGCAAATATTTTTGAAGAGCCCCAAAATTCTGGAGAATTTATATTTGGATTTGCGTCTATGATATATGGTTAAATCTAAAGAGTTTCATTGGCTTATAAGCCATATGTTTGAAAGATTAGTTTGGGAGTGAGAAAGTTCAAGTCAGAAGTCCCATTGGCAATATTTGCAAGCTGTGTGACTTTAATCATGTAGCTTAACCTCTCTGAGATTCAGTGCCTTAATCTGTAAATTATGAACAAAAATGCCCATTTTATAAGGTAGAATGAGGACCAGAGAAAAGATGTATAAAGGGCTGAACACAAGTGCCTTTGGCACAATCAACATTCAGTTCTTTGCTTCTTAAATTAGAGGTAGAATTGGTATTTAGGACAAAACTGGTATATATCCTGTTTTTTTTTTTTTAAAAAAAAGACCTTTTTTAAATAACCCCAAAAGTACCCAATGCATTAATATATTCTTCTAAGCTTTAAGCAGCAAATATAAACAACCAACAATAACTCTTTGCCTCAAGATAATGTAAATTCCGTAAGCAGATATGAGACTTACCCCAAAGTGGATCTATATCGAGTGCTTATCCCCGGGGATATATCGTATACATAACTGGACGCGTCTGTTACTGTTGTAATTGGGAACTGGGAAAGCCATCCTTGTGGAGAGAGAGCGCCAGGCTTTCTGCAATGTCAATGAGGTAGGATCAGGATGACATTTCCAGCATAATACTAGCCAATTAGATGTTGGAAATATGTATGCACTGCTTCGAACCACCTGTCATGTGCCTGGGTTCCTAATGGGGCACAGGAGGAGGTCACCAAAAAGAAAAGCAACAATCAGAGGGGGAAAAAATGTGAGTGTAAAGCTGAGTCTGGCTAAAAGCAGCAGAACTCAGGTAGAAAGTCCCAATGAAAATGCCTTTTGAAAAGTTTTAAGGAGAATTGCAATGGTTGCCCAAGCTCTGCATCAGTGCCCCCTATTTTGGAGAAAAATTTTACAGATGCCCTACAAGCAGCTTAATGAAGAAATGCTATAAATCATCTCAGAGGCAACAAGAGGTACTAAAACTAGCCCCTTCCAATGGATACTGCCACCAAAAAAAAAAAAAAAAAAAGCCTATGTTCTCCCAATGAGGTTTTTCAGAAATGAATTACCATTAAGTGCCAAGAAGAAAATTAGCTATGAGCTTTTAAATTTAAAATGATCCCCTTTTTAATTGTAAAACAGTGGCACTTAACTGCTATTGATCCTGCTGAGACACATTAGGGAACAGGGTCACCATAACTGTTAATATTCACTGCTTAGTGAAAGAGCATCAAAGGACATTTTAATGTCACAGACTTTCTCAGGGAGTTTTTAAAGAAGGTTTGAATCAGCTAGCCTATGAATGAAAAGGACATGAGGTAGACAAATGTAGAAACAAATGTGATAGCAATTTTCTGCTAATCAAATCATAACTCAAGATTGATTTTTTGGCAAAAGTTTATGTCATATAGATTTCCAAGGCTGGTCGACATTTAAAAGTCAGAGTATATATTTTCTATAGACTAGGACTTTTTAGATGATCGTCCAATAGGGAATGTTTGTTTATTTTTGAACATAAAAGTGTAAGAGAGTGTTTCCCTTCTGGGGAAGACCATGCCACTTCTGCATATTTCAGAGGTAAAGAGTGTGAAATGTCAACGGTATCTTATTCAAAACTCAAAGTCTATCCTACCTTTTTTGAAATGTTTATTGAATGAGACCATAAACCATAGGTGAGTCTTCAGTTTTTTTAAAGATAGAAATTACATTTTAGAACACATTCAGAGGAGGTTTTCCTTCTCCTCTTGCCTGTATCCTGCAGTGAATTTGTGGCATTGTGGATTTCTAGAATGCCAATCTTTGCCAAGATAGAGAATTGAACAGAGATTAAAATTAAAGCCCCCCATTCCAAAGCCTGCTCTTACATAAAAGAGAAATACTAAGAAGGTAAATTTAACATCATATTGGAGGTTTTTTATTTTAAAAACCTTTAGGCAATCTTTATTACTAATCAAAATACGTCTTTGCGTCTTTACAATTCTTGTTGCTCGCTATACCAAAGAACTCTTGCTAAAATAGCATTAGCATTATTTTGGTCCCTAGCTCAAAACTATGTCTTAATTGCCTACAGAAACCTTTTTTATTTTTCTGAATAAAATCTTTCAGGAATTTCTAAGTAACAAGGAAATCAACAAAAGGACATAAGAGGTCTCTTTAGGCAGCTTAAATTCTTACTGTTTACAACAAGATATTTCGCTCTTTATGGCATCACTGAGGTGTTCTTGGGAGCATCGGGGAACTGATAGAAGACCACAGACCCACAAAATGTATTCATTCTTAGATTCGCAGACTAGATATTTACCAAATACATATTCTCTGGGCATCACTCTGGAAACCAAGGAAACTCCCCAGGGCTTTAAGGAAGTCACAACCTTAGGAAGAGAAAGATAACAAGAAAATTTGATGTGAAAAGTGCCCTAATAAAGTTCTGATCAGAGCACTATGAGAAAGTAGAGGCTGTGCATCTATCTGGGATTGAAGAGGCGAGAAATGTGTTCCCAAGGGCATGATTCCCATGGGCTGAATTCTAAGAGTGAATTGATGTTGGCCCAATGAAGACTTAGTCTTAAGACATCTCGAGCAGGAAGAAAATAAAATTAAAAATGCAAATAGTGGGAATGTGAATGGCAGGAAAACAGCAAGGGCAATGGAAGCCAAACCACATAATGCTAAGGAGTGTGAATTTTATTCTATAAACTAATCTAGGTCTTTGTGAAGAAATCTCAACAGGTAAACGATGTGATTAGACTTGCTATTAGTATTATTACTTACACTTCCAATGACATGGACATGAACTGAAAGGGATAAGCTGGGTTGGAGGCAAGAGACCAAAGTTGGGATGTCTTCATCCCATTGTTAAATGGTAAAAGACTTAATTATGGAAGGTGCTTTGGAGATGGAAAGAAGTGTGGTCTTGGTGATTACGTGGAATTTGAAAGAAAAGAGTTGGGCATGTCAAGAGTGTCTATTGAATTTCTAACTTAGATGACCATGTGAATGACCTATACTTCAACCATACACTGTAGTTAGGTTTCCTGAATGATTCCGCTACCTATGGTGACCTGAAATATCAGGAGAGCCTTGCTTAGGATACACATGAGTCTCATTTGGGGCTTACAGAGGTTATTATCAAAGTGTATGTGTCCACCAGGCAATTGAATATGTTGGTCTACAACTCAGAAGACAGATTATATAGGAAGACATCCTAACTCTAGAGGTCCTGATATGGGCTTCAGGGGCCTCTCAGCTTTTTAAAATTCTTATAAGATTGTTTATTCTCATAGCTACATTAATATGGGAAAATTCATCATATAAAATAGATTTCCAATGGGGTCAATAATCAAAGAACTACCTATATAGACAGTAAAGGAGACTCAAATGTGAAAGTCTAAGCATTATCAATGTTTATGATATTGGAGTTGGCCTAAAATGTGAGGACATCCATAATTTTTCTCCATTTCTATTTCTAAACCTGTGCTGTTTTACCAAATCCCTCTTTTCTGGGGAAATAGCTTTACTGCTTTCCAAGGAACCCATGTTCTTTCCTTCCTCCAAATATTACCCTCTTGACCACCTGTCAATTTCTCACTGCATGTCCTAATCTCACTCTACTTAAAGATACAATTTGTGAAGTTTGTGGTTATTTTCCTTTCATCAACCCGAAGAACCCCCTCCCTCCTCTAAATTTCAGCCAGCCTCTTGTCCATAGGTTTCATTTTGCCCTTACAACGTACCTAACACTTAATAATGTTTCAAAATAAATACATAAATTTTACCTTGAGAAAGCTCTTGATCTGATTTTGTGTGGTTCCTTAATGATCTGTGTAAATGTATGTATATATGTGTACATTTGTATATATATGCAAATTATTTGCTATATTCTACCTACCACCTAGACTAAAAAAATCATTGAGGGCAATGTCTATATTACATTTCTTTTTTTTTCATTTTATATAAAAATTAACATTATTTTATTTTTTTTTACTTTTCTTTTATTATTATTATTATTTAATAGTTATTTCCCCAATACAATTTTTTTCTACTATCCAGCATGGTGACCCAGTTACACATACATATACACATTCTATTTTCGCACATTATCATGCTCCATCATAAGTGACTAGACATAGTTCCCAGTGCTGCACAGCGATCTCATTGCTAATCCATTCCAAAGGCAATCATTTGTATCTATTAACCCCAAGCTCCCCAATCACCCAACTCTCTCCTCCTCCCCCTTGGCAACCATAAGTCTATCCTCCAAGTCCATGATCTTCTTTTCTGTGGAAAGGTTCATTTGTGCCTTATATTAGATTCCAGATATAAGTGATATCACATGGTATTTGTCTTTCTCTTTCTGACTTATTTCACTCAGGATGAGAGTCTCTAGTTCCATCCATGTTGCTGCAAATGGCATTATTTCATTCTTTTTTATGGCTAAGTAGTATTCCATTGTGTGTGTGTGTGTGTGTGTGTGTGTGTGTGTGTGTTTATACACCACATCTTCCTAATGCAATCATCTGTTGATGGACATTTGGGTTGTTTCCATGTCTTGGCTATTGTGAATAGAGATGCAATGAACATGCAGGAGCATATATCTTTTTTAAGGAAAGTTTTGTCCAGATATATGCCCAAGAGTGGGATTACTGGGTCATATGGTAGTTCTGTGTATAGATTTCTAAGGTATCTCTATACTGATCTCATATATTACCTTTAAGTATAATTTGGAACACATAGTAAATATTTACAAGGTAAGAGATCATAAGAATAAAGAAAAGGATGAAGGGAAATAGGGAGCACACCAAATTCAGTAGAAAGCGTTGCAAGCTGAGATTTGGAAAAGGAAGTACCAATTTTGTCCCATCCATTTTTAAAATATTTGACCTCTAAAATGAATAAAAATTTGTCTCCCTTATTTATAACATGAAAATGTTGGGAAAATTAAATTATATAAATCCTTTTAATAATATACAAATATATTTTATAAAGTGTACTTAAAAGATAAATGTATTGTATGTGGAACAAAGAATTCCTATTAATAAATATATATTAATTAATCATAGGAAATTTTAATGATAGTTCATAATATTTTTATTTTGTTTCCTAAGTATAGTTTTAAATGATTATAATTATTTTTAATAATGAAATTAGTTGAATGATTTTTTCAATTGATTCCAATTCCAAATGAAACAAATGTGATCAGAGTAAAACATTTAGCAAAATCTAAACAACTAAGCTACTAAATTTGTGGAAGCAGTTAATAATTCTAGCCAGGATGAGTTAAAAATCATCATCCCTTAATTCTGGTGGTAATAAACCATTTTTAAAAGAAGTTAAATGTAAGTGTATAACAATTTATATAGAAAGACTATTTCTAAAAATAGATCAAAAATACATTCATGATAAATCAACATAATTTTTTGAAAGAAATAAACTAAATTTAGAGACTGTGCCAAGTATTATTCTAGAATAAGAATATTTACTTTTTTTTTTTTTGTCTTTTCTAGGGCCGCACCCATGCCATATGGAGGTTCCCAGGCTAGGGGGCCTAATCAGTGCTGTAGCCACTAGCCTATGCCAGAGCCGCAAGAATGCCAGATCTGAGCCACGTCGGTGAACTACACCACAGCTGAAGGCAACGCCGGAGCCTTAACCCACTGAGCAAGGCCAGGGATCGAACCCACAACATCATGGTTCCTGGTTGGATTTGTTAACCACTAAGCCATGACAGGAACTCCAAGAATATTTACTTTTAAAAAAGATTTTTAATTTATATTTTATATAACAGTTTGTATTAGAATATGTATTAAATACTCATAAACCAGGACATGACTTTACATATATGTCTGCACATCTGTGATCAGTGCTCTGTTCTTCAGTTAATCAATACTCAGAGCCTTTGCAATAAGTGCATCAAAGGGATTGATCAAAATATTTATTTTCCATATTTTTTCTGTATCTTTTATTCAAAATTTGAGTCCATGGAGCATTGCTTCTTGATAACTTTTCCAGAAACAAAGTAATTTTTTTTCACACATATGTGAAATAAGTCACTAAATTTTGGATGGTTAAAAAAAGGTGTCAGGAAGGGAGAGGGTATGAACAATGTGAATATTAGAGCAGGAAGAGGTGTTTTTTGAATGATCTCTTCGGAGTGATTACAGAAGCAGATTCTAATTAAGTCCCATTCTTAGAGTTGCAGATTAGTAGAGAAGGGGCCTGAGGGCCTGTTTATTGTGAGAGAGAGACAGACAGTGAGGAATGTTCCCACCATGCCCTGGAGCCATGAACCTGAAACTACACACATCCCCTGTCCTTGCCTTCATGGCCATGACAAGACTGCAGATTCCAACACATATACATTTTGAGGGGACTTCTCAAGGAAAGAAAAAAAAAAATGAGTTACAAATACAAAATTAGTTATGATTAGAAATATCCATTTAGAATAAGAAAATACATTAGAGGTTTTTGAGACTTGGAAATTCAAGTCAATTTTTCTGTGGTCACCTTAGGAGTTTGCTGAAATGCTTACAGACAATGGTTCAAAAGGCAAGGTGGCTTTTCCTCACCTGATTAAGTCTCAACCCAGCACCTCCCAGTGCTCACAGGGACCCACTCACAGGACCCAAGGAGCTTAAGCTTTGTGATCTTGGCAAGAACTCTGCCTCTGGCACAAAGAATCCATAAGAAGCCATTGGCTCCACATTCCATTCGCCCATGTAAGAGACTCTGCGAAAAAGGCATCTGTACTTTGAAACACCGGTTTCCCAGCAAGGAAAAAACATTGTTATGAAATGGACAGTGAGCTTGTGATTGTTCCTACAGCTTGATTGCCTTACTTTGTACCTATCACAATCCCTGTGAAGACAAGTTTCAGGCCTGTGTGCACAATATGGTAGGTATGTCCCCACCAGCCCACAACTTGGTCCTCAGGCTGCCAACATTACCGATGAAATTACTCCAAACCCAGCAGCCTGCACTGTTTAGTAATCACAGGGCTGTTTAGGCCTCATCATGGAGTTTCAGATGTGAGGATATAAATTGATTGGTCTGAACCTATGCCAACTGTTGATGAGAGTTAAGAAGTCACAACACCTCTCTGTCTGTTCTGACACTCTGACAGGTCAATAACATTGAATTTGCACTTCAGAAGTAGAGCATTATTTAAAAAAAATAATCCAGTTGCTTTGGTAGCTGACAGACAAGAGTGTCAAAGAATGTGATAAGGGTGTGAACTGTCTATTGCAGCCTCCTAAACAGGAAGAATGGAGCATCTCAGAGTGGAAAGGTTCAGAAAGCTCACCTTGCATTTAAGTGGAAGGACAAGACAAAAGAAGGCCAGAGAGATAGTAGTAACGGGATGCAGAACATCAGAATCCAAGTAGTCCAGTGGAAATAGGGTTTTCGGATATAACAGAGGACATTCATTTACCTTCCAAATTCGATATACATTGATAATTTTTTTTAGTGTAAGTGTATCCCAAATGTTGCATGGAATATATTTATACTAAAAAAAAAAAACACACACACACAAAAAACAAACAAACAAAAAACCTACTTCTTATGTATCTGAAATTTAAATTACCTCAAGTCCTATATTTTTATTTGCTAAATCTGAAAACACTAGCTAGAAATCGAAATAAATGGGAAACTAAATTAGTCAGGACCATTCAGTACTAGGAAATAGAAAACAATGCCAACTACTTAAAGGAAAAATGAAAATAAATGTTGTACAAATATATGGTCAAATGATTTTTTGTAATGGGGGAGATAGATTTGGACAAGGAAAAGGGGCTAGAATACCTGGATATTTTATGGAAAAGATAAAATTTAATCCCTATCATACATCATGCACAATAAATTAACCTGAAATAGATCACATACCTAAATGTAAATGTTAAAACTATAAGGCCTCCAAAAGACATAGAAGAATTTCTTTGCAACAGGAGGGAGGCAGAGATTTCTTAGGACACAAAAAAGGAACTAAGTATAAAGGAAAAATTGATAAATTGTTGTCTTAGATTGAGTTCCCTAAAGGCAGAGCTTGAGAGAGGGCCTCTTGTGTGAGTCATTTATTGAGTGAGTGCTTGCAAGTGACATCTCTAAGGGAGTAAAGAAAGCAAGATAGGGTAGTGGAGGAAGCACAGCAAGGAAGCGGGATCAGCTCCAGCCCAACATTTGTCTAATCCCACAAGGAGCTGCAGGACACAAATGGCTCCTCTGTGTTGTCCAACATGGAGGTCAGGGGACAGGCACTTTTTACTTCAATAACAGCCTGTCATTTATCTAAGCCACTTCAGAAGAGAGCATGGCATCCTAGTTATTTCTAGATGAGATGGTGCTTCTTGGCTGCAAATAATTCTCCTGAGAAGCCTATTTCCTTAAGCCTTTAGCAAGTGACAGTCACCCTTAGCTGGGAATGGGTCTATAAACATTGGGCACCATCAAATTTAGAAATTTCCAACTATTGAAAGATGTCAGTAAGAAAATGAAGAGTCAAGTCAAGTATTAGAAGAAAATATTTACAACTCATATGTCTGACAAAGGACTTATATCCAGAATGCATAAAAAATTCCTACAAACCAATACAAACTATCCATGTTTTAAAAAAGAGTAAAGATCCTGAAGATAGAAAATCCTAAAGATTCCATGAAAGCATCTTTAGAGTTAATAAATGTATCAAAGCAGCAAGAGACAAAATCAACATACTAAAATCAGTTGCATTTCTATACACTGAAAATGAACAATCTAAAAAGGAAATTATGAAAACAATTTCATTTACTATAGCATTAGACTAATAAAATACTTAGGAATGTGCTTAGACAAAGAGGTGAAAGACTTGCACAATGAAAACTACAAAACATTGCTGAAAGAAATGAAAGAAAATAAAAATAGAAATACGAATTATGTTTATGAATTGGAAGATGATATTGCTAAGATATCAATACAACACAAAGCAATCTACAGATACAATATAACCCTAACAAAATCCCAGTTCATTTTGCAAAAATAGGAAAACCCATCCTAAAATTCATATGGAATCTCAAGGAATCTCAGATAATCAAAATATTCTTGAAAAAGAAAAACAAAGCTGGAGAATTCACAATTCTTGATTTCAAAACTTACTGTAAAAATATGATAATCAAAACATTGTGGTACTGTCATAAAGACAGACACATGGATCGATGGAATAGAATAGAAACCCCAGAAATGAACATTTGTATTTATTGCCAAGTGATTTTTGACAAGGGTGCAAAGACCATTCAATGGAGAAAGGACAGTCTTTTCAACAAATGATTCTGAGAAAACTGGATATTCACATACAAAAAATAAAGTTGCACCTTTACCTAAGACTATATACAAAAGTCAACTCAAATTGGATGAAAGATTTACATGAAGACTGCAAATTATAAAACTCAGAAGAAAATGAGGAAAAATCTTCATAATATTGGATTTGACAATGATTTCTTAGATTTGATACCAAAGGCACCGACATCAATAACAACAACAACAGCAACAAAAACAGATTAACGAGATTTCATTAAAATTAAAAATCTTTGTAGGAGTTCCCATCATGGCACAGTGGAAATGAATCTGACTAGGAACCATGAGGTTGCAGGTTCAATCCCTGGCCTCGCTCAGTGGGTTAAGGATTCCATGTTGCCATGAGTTGTGGTGAAGGTCGCATATGCTACATGTAAAAGAATGAAATCAGAACATTCTTTAACACATACACAAAAATAAATTTAAAATGGATTAAAGACCTAAACATAAGACTGGATATTATAAAACTCATAGAGGAAAACATATGCAGAACACTCTTTGACATAAATCACAACAATTCATTACTTTATTCACCTAATAGAGTAATGAAAACAAAAACAAAAATAAACAAATGGGACCTAATTAAGCCTTTGCTCAGGAAAAGAAACATTAAAAAAAAAAAAAAAGACAACACACACTATAGGAGAAAATCCTTTGTAAATGAAGTGACTGACAAGGGACTTATCTCCAAAATATACAAACATCTCATACACCTTTATACCAAAAGCAAACAGTGCAATTAAAAAATGGCCAGGGACTTCCCACTATGGCTCAGTAGCTTAAAAATCCTACTACAGCAACTTGGATCACTGTGGAGGTGTGGTTTCCATTCCCAGCCCAGTGAAGTGGGTTAAATAAAGGATCTGGCATGGCTGCAGCTCTGGAATAGTCCACAGCTATGGCTCAGATTCAATTCCTGGCCCAGGAACCTCCATATGCCATGAGTGTAGCTATTAAAATAAAGTCAGAAGATCTAAACAGACATTTTTTCAAAGAAGACAGACAAATGGCCTAAAAGCACATGAAAAGATGTTCAACATCACTAATTATTAGAGAAATGCAAATGAAAACTACTATGAGGTATTGCCTCACACCAGTCAGAATGGCCCTCATCAAAACACCTACAAACAATAAATGCTAAAGAGAGTATAGAGAAAAGAGACCCTCCTACCCTTTTGGTGGAAATGTAAGCTGATGCAACTACTATGAAGTACTGCATGGAGGTTCTTAAAAAACTAAACGTAGAACTATCATATGCTCCAGCAATATCACTTCTGGGCATGTATCTGGAGAAAACCATGATTTGAAAGCATACATGCACCCTGCTGTTCATCACAGCACTATTTACAATAGCCAAGACATGAAAACATCCTAAATACCCATCAACAAAGAACTGGATAAACAAGATGTGGTACCCATTAAAAAAAATAAATAAATAATGCCATTTGAAGCAACATGGATGAACCTAGAAATTATCATACTAAGTGAAGTAAGTCAGAGAAAGAAAAATATCATATGAGATCACTAATACATGCAATCTAATAAAAATTGTACAAAAGAACATACAAAAGGTAGCAGTTTCAACAATTTTGAAACCAAATTTGTACTTTTTGATAATGGGAAACATGGTGGTGGAGAGTAAGTTAGAGGGTTGAGATTGAAATATACACACTAATATATATATAGATAGAGGAAGAACAGACAAAGCCTGAAGTTAATAGAAAGAAAGAAATACAGATCAGAGTAGAAATAAAAGTAATGCAGACAAAGAAAAAAAATAGAGAAGATAAATGAAACAAAAAGCTCAAGAAAATTGACTTTTAGCTAGATTCATCAAGAAAAAAATGGAGAAGGCTAAAATCAATAAAATTAGAAATGAAAAATGAGAAGTTACTTTTGACACCATAGAAATACAAAAGATAATAAGGAATACTACAAGCAACTACATGTCAATAAAATAGACAAACTAGAAAAAAATGTAAAGATTACTACAAAGGTTGTACAAAGGTACAACCTTCCAAGACTGAATCAGGAAGAAACAGAAACTATGTATAGGCAATCACAAGTACTGAAATTGAAACTATGATTTTAAGATTTCCAAAAAAAACAATAGTCCAGGGCCATATGTCTTCACAGACAAATTATAGCAGACACTAGGAGAAGTGTTAACACCTATTCTGCTGAAAGTCTTCCAAAATTTGCAGAGGGATACTCTGAGCTCATTCTATGGTGCCAGCATTATCCTGATATCAAAACCAGACAAAGACAACACGAAAAAAGAAAATTACAGGTCAATATAACTTATGAATATAGATGCAAAAATCCTCAACAAAATACTAGCAAAAATATTTTAAAAGGATCCAAAAATATATAAAAAGGATCATACACCAAGATCGAGTGGGATTAAGCCCAAGGATGAAAGGATTCTTCAATATCCACAAATTAATGTGATACATCACATTAACAAATTGAAGATTAAAAACCATATGATCAACTAAAAAAGATGCAGATAAAGCTTTTGACAAAATTCAACACCCATTTACTATAAAAACTCTCCAGAAAGTGGACATAGAGGAAACCTAACTCAACATAATAAAAGCCGTATATGACAAACCCACAACTAACATTCTCAACAGTGAAAAACTGAAAGAATTTCTGCTAAGATCAAGAACAAGATAAGGGTGTTCAACACTTTCACCACTGTCATTCAACATAGTTTTGGAAGTCCTACCATGGCAATAACAGAAGAAAAAGAAATAAAAGGAATCCATATTGAAAAAGAAAAAAATAAAACTGTCACTGTTTGCATATGACATAGAAAATCCTAAAGATGCTACAAGAAAATTATTAGAGGTCATTAATGAATTTTGTAAAGTCCAGGATACAAAATTAATACACAGAAATTGATTGCATTTTTATACATGAAAAATAAAAGATCAGTAAGAGAAACTCAGGAAACAATCCCATTTACAATTACATCAAAAGGAATAAAATACCTAGTAATAAACCTACCTAAAGAGACAAAAGATCCATAGTCTGAGAACTTAAGACAGTGATCCAAGAAATCAAAGATGACACAAGCAGATGGTAAGATATATACCATGCTCTTGGATTGGAAGAATCAATATTGTCAAAATGACTATACTACCCAAGGCAATCTACATATTCAATGCAATCCCTATTAAGTTACCAATGAAATTCTTCACAGAACTAGAACAAGATATTTTAAAATTTGTATGGAAATGCAAAAGACACTGAAGAGCCAAAGCAATATTGAAAAACAAAAACAGAACTGCATAAATCACTGACGTACTGACTTCAAACCATACTACAAAGCAACAGTAATCAAAACAGTATGGTCATGGTACTGGCACAAAACCAGAAATATAGATCAGTGGAACAGAATAGAAAGCCTAGAAATAAACACAAGTACCTATGGTCAACTAATCTATGATAAAGGGAGAAAGCGGAGAAAAGACAATCTCTTCAATAAGTGGTTCTGAGAAAACGTCACAACTATATGTAAAAGAATGAAATTAGAATATTCTATAACACCATACACAAAAACAAACTCGAAATAGATTAAAGGCCTAAATGTAAGGCCAGATAACTATAAAACTCTTGGAGGAAAACATAGACAAAACACTCTTTGACATAAATTGCAACAATATCTTGATTGTCCCAACTCTTAAAATAATGACAATAAAAACAAAAATAAAAAATGCGACCTAATTAAACTTAAAAACTTTTGCCCATCAAAGGAAACCATAAAATAAAAATAACCCTTAGAATGGGAGAAAATCTTTGCAAACAAAGCAACCACCAAGAGATTAATCTCCAAAATATGCAAACATTTAATGGAGTTTTATATCAAAAACACAAAAAAAAACCCAATCAAAAATGGGCAGAAGATCTAAATAGGTATTTATACAAAGAAGACATACAGATGGCCAAAAAACACATAAAAAGATACTCAACATCACAAATTATTAGACAAGGGAAGTCAAAGCTACAATGAGGTATCACCTCACACCAATCAGAATGACTATCATAAAAAAATATATAAACAATAAAAGCTAGAGTATGGAGAAAAGGGAACCCTACTGAACTGTTGTTGAACATAAATTGGAGGACAGTATGGAGGGTCCTTAAAATACTAAATAAAGAACTGTCGTATGATCCAGCAATTCTACTCCTGGGCATATACCCAGAGAAAACTCTGTAATTTGAAAAAACACATGCACCCCAGTGTTTACTGCAGTGCTATTTACAATAGCCAAGATATGGAAGCAATTTAAATATCCATTGACAGAGAAATGGATAAAGAAGATGTGATACATAGACAATGGAATGTTATTAAATAATAAAAAAAATGAAATAATGCCATTTGTAATAACATGGTATGTTACCTAGAGATCTCTATGTTACCTAGAGATTATCATACTGAGTGAGGTAAGTCAGAAAGAAAAAGACAAATATATTCACTTATGTGGAATCTGATAAAAATGATACAAAAGGACTTATTTAAAAAAAATAAACTTTCAGATTCCAAAACCTATCTTACAGTTACTGTAGGTAAAACCATTGTGGGGAGAGAGGAAGGAATTGGGAGGATGGGAATAATCTATACACACTACTGTTTAAGATAGAAGATTATCAAGAACAAACTGTATAGCACAGGAAAATCTATTCAGTAGTTTGTACTAATCTATATGAAACGAAAAGAATAGATATATTTATATGTATGACTGCTTCCCTTTGCTGTACACCTGAAACTAATACAACATTGCATATCAACTATACTCCAATAAAATAAAATATTTAAAAAATTGAAAAAAAATTAAAATAAGTAACAAGGACCTCCTCTATAGTAGAGGGTAGTCTACTCGATACTGTGTAATAACCTATATGGGAAAAGAATCTGAAAAGGAATAGATATACATATAGGTATAACTGATTTACTTTGCTGTACACCTGAAATTAACACATCTTTGTAAGTCAGCTATACTCCAATACCGAATATATTGGAGAGGTAAACATGGAGGTACTTACCAATCATACCTATTTACCTGATTTCCCTGTCTATATTTCTGACCCTCAGATGTCCCTGCTCTATGAATTTATGCAAGAACATGTATCCATCTAGAGAACTTATAGAGTGAATAATTCATAACATTAAGGAATTATTTCATTTTGCATTGGAGTTGATATGAAAGATGCTATGAGATTTAAAATGCATGTTAGGGAAGCTCCCTGGTGGCTTACTGGGTTAAGGATCCAGTGTTGTCCCTCTTGTGGCTCAGGTCACACCCAAAGTGTGGTTTGGATCCCTGGCCCAGGAACTTTTGTATGCAGTGGGCACTTCCCAAAACAAAAAATATATACATTAGGGGGAAAAGGATCCTGCAAAGATGTTGGAATACCAGGAATCTATCTCCCTACCCAGACAACAATCACACTCACAGAACATATCTGATGTAACTATTTTGGAACTCTGGATTCTCTTGAAGGCTTGAAACTATCAGGGGAAGACTTGGGCAGTAAATTTCAGCTCCTAGTACAGGAAATGAAAGGCAAAAGAACTATAAGGTATACAGAAAATAAATAATGGAATAATAGAAGTCCACACTTATCAATAATTACCTTAAATGTAAATGGATTAAGTTCTCTCATCAAAAGACAGAGACTGGCAGTATGCAAAAAAATACCATGACCCAATTATACGCTGTCTAAAAGAGATTCACTTTATATACAAAGACACTAATATATGGAAAGTGCAAGGATGGAAAATGATACTCCATGCAAAGAGTAACCAAAAGAGAGCAGGATATCACTATACTAATATCAGACAAATTAGAATTTAAATCACAAATTTGTTTTAATGAGTAAGTTTCTGTTTTGCAAAATGAAGAGAGTTCTGGAAATGTATAGTGATGACGGTTGCACAACACTATGATGATATCTAATATCACTGAAATGTACACTTAAAAAACACTTGAGATAATACACTTTATGGTATGTATATTTTACCAGAAAAAAATTAAGAAAAAAATGGTATAACACATTTGTAAAATGGTAATTTCTAATAAATATAACTATATACTTATTCCAAGAAACAGAAATTGAACTACTAGGTATTTACTTTACTCCCCAATTTAAAATATATGGCCACACACACACACACACAAAAACTTGTACCAGGGTATTAAAATGTTTATATAATGAGCCTTTTGTTCATAAAATCCAAAATCCAGAAATAACCCAATATCAATCAACAGGGGAATGTATAAACAATTCTTAGCATATTGATACCATAAATTAGAAGTCAGCAATAAAAGGAACTAACTACTGTTATCTACAACAACACAGATGTGCCTTGAAAACATGCTGAATGAAGGAAGAAAACGATGAAAGAGAGCCCACTCGGTAATTCCACTATATCAACTTGAAGAACAGTCAAAACTCATCTAACATGAATGGAATTAGAGACTCTCATACTGAGTGAAGTAAGTCAGAAAGAGAAAGACAAATACCATATGATATCACTCACATCTGGAATCTAACATACGGCACAAATGAACCTTTCTACAGAAAAGAAAATCATGAACTTGGACTTGTGGTTGCCAAGGGGGAGTGGGAGGGAGTGGGATCGATTGGGAGCTTGGGGTTAATAGATGCAAACTATTGCTTTTGAAATGGATTAGCAATGAGATCCTGCTGTGTAACACTGGGAACTATGTCTAGTCACTTATGATGGAGCATGATAATGTGAGAATAAAGAATGTATACGTGTATGTGTAACTGGGTCACCATGCTGTACAGGAGAAAAAAAATGTATTGGGGAAATAATAATAAAAAATTTAGAAAAAACTCATTTGAGACACAGAAATCAGAACAATGGTTGCTTCTAGGGTGAAACATGGGAACTGACATGAAAGGGTCAAGCAGGAATTTTATAGGGTTATAGGAATATTTTTGTTTTGAAATATTACAAAAATATATACATTTTCTAAAATGCATCAAGTCATGCACTCAATGTCTGTGTGTTTTATATTATAATGTAAATGATGCCTCAATAATTTGTGTTAGTTTATGCAGCTAAAATGCCATGGGCTAAATGAGTTTTAGGGCCATCTGAATACTGGAGCTTAGGCAAGGTCATTGGCTCTTTCTCTCTCTCTCTTGCTCTCTTTCTCCTTTTCCTCTTCTTTTCCCCATTTCCTCTACTTGCCTCTTCCTGACTACTTGCCTGTATTCTGGATAGTCTTACTCCACATAGCCACAAGAAAGTTCCCACCATTCCCTCAGGGATCCTTAACTGTCTCGCAATGCTAAAATCACCCTAGGATTAAAATGCCATATTGGCTGAATTTATTCACATAAGAGAAGAAACTTGATACAATGTTTATTTTAACTGCTTCTGAGCCAATTGGCTGGCCTGATGAAGCCATTCTGGGCACACCAAACCTCAGAGTGAACACTGGTTATAGATTCTCTGATCTAGGCAGGTAAATTACCCATTTGGAGATTGCCTTTGGCCAGTTGAAGAGAATACTTAGAATGGCTCATTTATCTGGACATTTATTGCTGTTTTTATAAAAGTCATGATAGGTCTTAAATATATCACAGCCAGGCATTCTGAGACAGAGACATTATTGATTTTGCTCTCTGAAGGGGTCACATTGAGAAAATAGAACCAGGTCTGAGCGGGAAAGAGGATGGCTCTGAGCTTCATCTCAGATATAACCCTGCTACATAACCAAAAACTAAACCTTTATCTTTCACACAACTCTGTTTACAAATTTGGTTTGACTTCTACATGCTTCTCTTCCTGTAAAAGTTCAATAAGACTTTCTAGAAATCAATTGCTCCACAGTACCCAAATAAAATTGTCAGATAATTTTCTTCCTGGGCCTTTGGCCAGCTAGGGATAGGGCCTTTGTTTTTTCCTACATCCTTTTTTAAATCTAAAAGCTAATTTTCTTTATTTTCTTCTTGTATTCCCTAACTCAGGAAAATTCACTTCCTTAGGTTCCTTG
Source organism: Phacochoerus africanus (assembly GCF_016906955.1). Taxonomy (NCBI): domain Eukaryota; kingdom Metazoa; phylum Chordata; class Mammalia; order Artiodactyla; family Suidae; genus Phacochoerus; species Phacochoerus africanus. Next base: position 84,532,122 of record NC_062552.1, on the reverse strand, counting down.
TTTGACTTCTTTTCCTCCCATCTTCTATATTTCACTTCGGCGGTCTGAAAGATTTTGGATACAGTCTCCCACTAGGCTCTGTCTAACTATACCCCACAAATTTGTTTTGTAAATAAGGTTTTATTGGAGTATATCCTCCTCCACTTCTTTACATATTGTCCATGGCTTCTTTCATGTAAAAAATGGCAGAAATTAATGGTTGGAAGGATAAAGTACAGCCCACAGTCCTAAAATATTTCCTACCTGGGCTTACCCAGAAGTTGACCCACCTCAGACCTACATCCTCACCTTCTCATGCTTCCCTCCACAACGCTAGATCTCAAACATTCTTCTTGGAATAGAATGACATATCAGGAGCTTAACAGCAAAACTAAGTCATGTGGAGTTGGTCATTTCTATTTATCAAAGTGTGTTATGGGGACGCAACTCCCATATCAGCCAACTTTGTGATTTTGTTCTTCCACAAACACTGAAAGACACTCAAGGACTGAGCAGGCTAATGATTCTCTCCAACCCACTTACTCATCCATTCAACCTTTCTCTCTCCATCATACCTCCGTGAAAATTAAATTTTTATACAGATATAAACATAATCCAGTGAATGGATGATCTCTCAGGAACGTTTTCTGAAATCTTTTGTTAAAACTAGCCATAGGAATTGTGTAGAAAATTCTTTTAAAAAATACTAAAATATATTTTTGACAACAGAAACAACTTTGAAATGTCAATAAATAGCTTGGCAACCTGTTGTGGGAAGAAATTTGGTCATGAAGAATACAGAAGAAACAATTATCTTTCCACAGTAGAGGCAAAGATAATACAGGAGAGCTATTTCACTCTAGGTTCATGATTAAGAAGAGGAAGAGCTGTTTTAAGGTGGATTCCTGCCCAGCTCTTGGTAATGAAGGGCCCAGGGAGGAGGTAGTAAACAGTAAGTAAATGCATTAGGATTGCCCATCCTCTCTTTTCTGAGATAGACGACGCCACAAAATGAAAGGGCAGAGCTGTGCATAGCTTAGTCACTGACACCAACAATCCAACAAACTTCTCACCATTATCACCTCCGTTAAAGTCAGAGCACAGCAGAGGCCCCAGACCTGTTCCCAGTCCTCTTTACCTCTCCCCACATGAATTGGTATTTGTAATGCCCATGCCTCTTTCACAGTTTAATACATCTGCTTCCACAATCAGCATTATGCAACTATATTAATTCAATAGAAAATTGAATAAATGTGTATGCCTTTCTTTCTAGCTTCTGGGTAGACTTCCTTTACTAAACTAGTCAGTTGCATCCATCCACGTGTCCTAACCTACCTTGGAAAATATGCACAGAGCCAGTATGATTTCCACATCTTTAGGGATGATGAAAATGTATGTGGTTGGGGAGTTTGGAAAACTGGTTATTTTTATTTAAAGTTGTAATTAAAGTTTAAGATTACCTTACAGCTCTTTACAAACAGGTCTGTGGTTTGCAGGTCAGTTCTTTGTTTCTGGGTCTGGGCTTTGTGCTCAACTGATATTTGTGGGAACACATTTAATAAATATGGATATTGTGGAAAAACATTTACCTAATTTAAGTAAATTTACCACATTGTATATTTCTTTCTATATCTGGGTATTTCCAGTCAACACTATATTTATTTAAGCTGTAAATGTATTATTCCATTTATTTAAGATGGTAATGTGAGTACATATATGCCTGGTTTGTTTGTTTCAATTGAGTGCATTACTCCATCCATTATGAGAGGTATTCAAGTAACTTACAATTTTCCACAATTACAAACACTGCTCTGGGGACATATTTGCCATCATATCCATGTGTCACAAGCAGGGGTTTCCCGAAAGTATATTTATCTTTCAATTTCCTGGTTTCTATCAAGGTTGAACATTTTATCCCACAATGATTGGCCATTCAGATTTCTTCTGTGAACAATATGTTCATGCTTTTTGATTTTTTCTTTTTTCTGTTGTTTTTGTTCTTGCTTAAACCAGATATTCCACATGAAACTTGACTTTTAATTGTTAACTTATGCTTTGTGTTACACATATTTTTGGCCAGTGTGAGGAGTATCTTTCAACTTTTATTAATTTTTTTTTTTTGCTCTTTAGGACTGCACCTGTGGCATAAGGAGGTTCCCAGGCTAGGAGTCACCTCGGAGCTACAGCTGCCAGCCTACACCACATCCACAGCAATGCAGCATCTGAGCCATGTCTGCAAACTACACCACAGCTCACAGCAACACCAGATCTTTAACCCACTGAGAGAGGCCAGGGATTGAACCCACAATGTCATGGCTCCCAGTCGGATTCATTTTTGCTGAGCCACAATAGGAACTCCGCATCACTCCTTTATTAGTGATCTTGTTATACTGAAGTTTATCATTTTAGTGAGTCAAACGTATACTGATTTTTTTTTTAATTTATAGTTTGTATGTCATATGCAAGATAGTGTTCTCTATACAAAAATTATGAACAGATTATTCTGTACTTTCTGAAAGTTTGAAAGTTTTAGTTTTCATAGTTTTATATATAATCCATTTCAAAGTGTTTTTTTCTAGTCACTGTTCCCATGTGGATACACAGTGGTCCTCATGCCATGTATAACATAGTCCATCATTTCTGTACTAAATTCCAATGTCATGTTGCAAGTTCACATATATTCACGAGTCTGCTCTTGGGATCTCTATTATGTATAAGCATTCCAATATTTTAGCAAAATCAATTTGTCCAATCCAACCAAAAAAAAATATATTTTGGGGGGATTTTAGCTGACATCTAATATACATCATAAACATCATAATATTATGTAATAATATTCAAGAATTTATACTGCCAAAACATCCCATTCGAGAACAGAGTAATTTCTCTTAATTTAGAATTTTTATTTTGTTAGATTCACTGCTACGTAACTAATTTGTCTTTCTGGATGTACAGCATGGTTTCTGGTTTTTATATTATTATTTTTATGATGCACTTACAGTTAGCAAACTCGAACTTCCTTATTAATGTTAATAGTTTTTCTAATGTTAATAGTTTTTGTATCTTATATATAGAAAAATCATATTCTCTATGGATAACATCAGTTCTTCCTTTCAAATATCAATATCTGTTTCTTCTCCTAGTATTATTTTCTAGATCCTCAACATAATAATAAAAAGTGGCATTAATAGAACTTATGCTTGTCTTGTTTCTGATCTTAAATGGATGAATCTTAAGTAGTTTACTTTTTTTTTTTTGGTCTTTTTAGGGCCACACCCACAGCTTATGCAGGCTCCCAGGCTAGGGGCCACTGGCCTACAGCACAGCAATGCCAGATCTGAGCCCTGTCTTCAACCTCCACCACAGCTCACAGCAATGTTCAATCCTTAGCACACTAAGCGAGCCCAGGGCTCAAACCTCTGTCCTCGTGGATGCTAGCCAGATTTGTTTCAGCTGAGCCATGATGGGAACTCCATGTTTACTTGCTTTATACTATTAGTAAAAACAATTTAACCAAGTAAAGAAGTCCCTTTCCATCAATAGTAGACTAAAAATTTTTATCATAGTATTGGATTTTATCTAATGGTTTTTATATGTATTGAGGTTTTAATATATTTTCCTTAATCTAGCAATTCTAGACATTCTAATATCTCACCATATTTCCATCCCTGTGTTAAATTCCACTTGTTTGTAATACAATTTTTAATGCATTTCTGTATTTAGTTTTTTTAATATTTCATATAGAATCTTTACCTTTATATCTATTGATAAATTATTCTATCTTTATCCATAAAATTGGTTTCACAAAATGAGTTGAATAGGAGCAGCTTCCCTTCTTATTTAGTTTCTGAATTATTGCAAATATAAGGATTATCTTTCTCTCTGCATCTTTGACAAACTTATCTGTAAAATCACCCCAGCCTGATTCTTTTAGGGATTGTATGGCTTATTTTCTCTTTCATCTTTTTTTAAATTGTTTTTCATTAGCCCCTTCTGGTTCTTTTGTTGTTGTTGTCGTGTTTATTCTTGATGTGAGAAATTTATTTGTATTGGCTTATTTTTTTTAACCTTTTTAATGTTTTTTTTCCAAAGAATTTAACCTTCAAATTTCACTCTAAATACTTTTATAGCTGCATTTACAAGTTTTTTAATATAAAACTATTCATGTTGCTTTCTAAATACTTCAGCGATTTCCTTTTTTTTTTCCTCCTGCAACTCTTGAATTATTAAGAAGTGTGTTTTATGTTTTACATTATTAGTGTTTATGGTAGGCAGCCTGGAAGATGGCCTTCAGTGACCCCACCTCCTGGTATCTGTGCTTTCCTGCAATCACCTGTGAATGTGGCTGGAACTATGAACCCTCCTCTAGGACTCCTCTCTGATGAATTTATTATGGACGAAAATGATAGAATATGCCTTCCAGGATAGCTTGCAGTAAGACCCTCTCATGCTCTCTTGCTCCCTCACCCTGCAGGGTGCCATCCGCCATGTTATAATTTGCCCCTGGGTCAGGCCCACGTGGCAAGGAACTGGGAGAGGTTTCAGGCCAGCAACCTGGAAGAAACTGAATTCTGCCAACAACCACAAGAATGAGATTGGAAGTGAAAAAGATGTGTTTCTGATTTAAAATGAATTACATAGCCATATCTGTCTTTTGTGTTAGTATTATATGCACATTAATAATTATATTGTCATAATTAAGTCCGTGTGTATAATTATATCATGTCTTATACCAGCAAGAAAATGAGTTTAGATGATAGGTAAACCTTCATCAAACCCCTGCTTCACCACTTATTTAACCCATGAGCATTCATGCAAATAGTGCTACCTTTTCTGAAGGTTGTGTGATCAAGTAAACAACACAGTGAAAAGCCTGGCATATCACATAATAAACACGATTCTGGAAAATATTTTCTATTTATTTATTTATTGGCAATACTTGCAGCATATTGCTGAAGTACAGACTAGTGATCCAAAGTGCAAGAAGGCTTATGGGAAGACCACATGTGTCAGATAAGCTTCCTTTAGGCAAGAGTACTCTGGGTCATGAGTGAAATGTTAATGAATAAACTATATATAAAATAAGATGTTTTAAACAGAAACACACATAAAAAAATGTTATGTATTGATTGACTGACTAAAATGTCAAGACCAGAGTCTGGCAGGAACCTAAGCCTCTGTTTTCTCTAGAAACAATGATTTCACATTCACCAAGTGTTCAGGGTGACTTTATAGAACATAACTACCCCAAATAATGAGAATCAACTGTATATATATAATATTAATTATATTAATGTTTTATTTTCTTTATGTTAATAATATTTTTTAAATTCTCTGTAGTAAAATTTTTTTCAGACAGAAAGATTAATAATTTGTATGATTACTAGTACCACTACATTGTCAGGAATATGAAACCTTGCTCTATGACAGTGTCCATAATTTAAAATAAGGAATTCTCTATTGGTGCTGGAATGTTTAAAGAACACCACCACCACCAAAAAGAGCACGGAGTTGATTAACTCAAAGAAAATAACTTGGGGAATAAAAGGAAGTGGTTGTGGGTATCAGGACCTGGAAACTTAGACCTTCAATGCGGAACCACCTTTGATCTGCTGCTCAACCTCTAGAAAGGGAGTCAGTCAGGCTGATTCTGTAAGTGGCAAGTGAAGCTGGGACCGGAAACAACTGCATTGTTAGAACAATGTTTTGTTTTGTTTTTTTGCTATTTCTTTGGGCCGCTCCCTTGGCATATGGAGGTTCCCAGGTTAGGGGTTGAATCGGAGCTGTAGCCACTGGCCTACGCCAGAGCCACAGCAACGCGGGATCCGAGCCACGCCTGCAACCTACACCACAGTTCATGGCAACGCCGGATCGTTAACCCACTGAGCAAGGGCAGGGACCGAACCCACAACCTCATGGTTCCTAGTCAGATTCGTTAACCACTGCGCCACGACGGGAACTCCTGTTAGAACAATGTTGAAGCAACAGGAAAGCGAGGGGAAAGATCTAGCCCCTCCTTCATTCTCCAGTCCTATCAACTCTCCCTGTCGTCAGCCTTTGGCAAGGCCTGCACAGGGGCTAACAGGGACAGCAGGCAGGGCCAAAGTGCGCTCCCAGAGTCTATGCCTTCATATCACGGAGGCCGGCGGGGTGGAAGCTGGGAGACAAGATGTAAATGACTGTCAGGGCACTGGTCTCCTTTCTCTCAGTCTTCAGTGAATATATACCCAGGGAAACAATGGTTTTAGTTAGAATTCATTCAAGCAACACACTGGGAAAAGTAAGTTATACAGTTATATAGGCTCTGATCTAGGTATTTTTAGCACTAATTGTCTCAAAAACAAAAATTAAAAAATTAAACAGACATTTTATGAAACATTGTGCGGGTCTAGTGATTACATGTATAAAATGCCTAAAATATAATCTCTTCAGTCACTCAGAAATACAGTTTATTCATGTCTGATATGTATAATATTAGTTTAAAGATCACTAAGAAATAAAATGTATCTTACTTTTTCTTCTGTATGTCTCACACCAGCCTGTGGACAGAAACAATGCAGATCTGACCTGAAACATGAGGAAGTCGGATAAGTATACATCATACTTCAGAGAATTTTAGTCATGAGTATACTCACTGAATTTTTAAAACTGTCTCCTACATATGGGCTTAACATCATTTTTATCAAAGAAAAAACCGAATAGTTTCTATCAACTGAAACTGCCTGCAAGAGCTTTTGTTTTCAGAGGCTATAAAAATACAGTAAAAAATAAGTGAATAAATTTGTTGCAAAAGCGTATGATCTTTATTGGGATTTCATCACTGAATAATTAAAAGATTGATTGTGTTTTGTCAGCAGTTGAGACAAAGTTGGAATCTGAAGTCAATAGAGGATTTCATTTTTTCAATTCTACTGCTTACTTATCAGCTTTCATAGAGGAAATTTGCAAAATAATACTGAATACATCACTGGGCATCAGGTTCTTTGTGATTGGGATGCTGACTCTCCTCTTTTAAGTGTCCATAAATATCACCTTTCACTGGACCACAATAGAAGGGAGATGCAAATAACTAAAAGAGGAAATAACTGGACCGTGCCTTTTTATCCTATGAATTGATTTCCTACTCCTACTTATCACAATCCTATATAAGAATAGGAACCAGAGATATTAGCAGAAAAACAGAGGGAAAAAAACTCATTTGCCAGCCTCCTTAGCAATGCTGAGGTTCTCATTCATTTTTCTCAAGTATTAAACTAAAAAGGATAAAATATTACTTATAATCCCCTACCCTATCTCCCATCCCACCATAAAAACTCTTATAAACAAAGAGGATTCTCTCTCACTCTATCCCCTCCTCTCTTTCTCTCTCTCTCTGTCTCTGTCTCTGTCTCTCTCTCTCTCTCTCTCTCTCTCTCTCACACACACACACACACAAAATGAGGCAAATTATGTTGCATTGAAGGTAATTCCATGCCCCCCAAGATCTTGTTGACAAAGAGGTTTTATCACAAAGACCTAAAAGGAGCAGTTGAAAAGTAATGAAGCTACTTTTTGCCAAAGGGTTGGGGTGTGTTAACGGAGCCCTTCTCTCTTTTTCATTTACAAATTAGGTTTTTCTTTACTCTTGGAATCTGTAGAGCATATTGTATGCAAAGGGGCAGTTAGTTCTTGCCCTTTGTAATTACAACTTAATTAAATCTCTTTGCAGAAAGAAGCAATGCCAAGGCAAGAAAACATAAGTCTATCCTGGAGATGGAAGAGGGGAGCACATTTTTCAATGAAAAGATTTCCCATCATTGAGAGATGGAAAGACAAAGGAAGTCTTAGACCTGTGAAGGGTGAGGGGAATTTTCATGTCTGCCTTTGTCCCATGTTCTTATACTCCTGTCTTTCTCTCCCTCATTCTTGAAAAGGGCCATCCTAGGAACATAAAGTTAGGGATAAAGGAAGGAGAAAGTCCACTGGATGGGTTGGGGAGAGACCTACACCACTGGTTCCAAAAGCCATTTGTAGTTTATTTCTAGACATTTCAAGTGGATAGGACTCCTCTAGGGTCTGCAGGAAGATGTTCTCTTTCTAGATCTGTGTCTCAAGGTATGATGTTGGGCTGTGCAGACCTGTTAATGCAAGGGATTGTACCACAGTAGCTGCTGGAAACCATTACATTGTTTCCTTGGCCCTTAAAGTACTTATTGCTTATAGACATGCTTTCTGACGTTACTCTGGTTTCAGAGACAGAAGGCATGTGGTCTTTTAGCCTACAGAGCAAAGAGGAAACATGAGGTGCCAGTCCAATGATCCCATACCTTGCTCAGAGTCCAAGAGGGAGCACCATCCCATGAAACAGGCTTCACAGTCCAGGGTGTGCTCTCTTTTAAATATGTAAGTGAATGGTATGTGTCCTCCAGTTGGGCTCCTTCCCTAGGCACGTAAATGTTAGGGGTAGATTTGGGAAAGCCCTTTGCAACTCTTGGTCGGAACTGACAGCAATTAAATCTAAATTGCAATTAGTCACAGTTTTGGAATTTTTGGTAAATCCTAATTTAAAATCATATGTTTTTAGTAGTTGTCTAAGATGCATGTGCAAATGGTATATCAGTATCTGGATGAAAAACATATTTAAACTCTTGAGGGAGGCAACTTCAATTTAACTGGTCTCCAGTTGAGCTTCTTCAATAAACTCCAACACTGAGAGGTGAAGTGCATTTTAGCCATGGTTGTGTTATATGATGATGATGAGAATAAGAATATAATAATAGTATTATCATTTTAAAGCCAGTACTTTTTCTTAAGCATTTATTAGCCTCAAGTTCTAAGGGACTTTACATGTGTTAACTCATTTAATCTTCACACTACCCTCTGATATCAAAATTATTCGTCATCACTTTATAAAGGAGGAAACATATACACAGAGAGATGGAGGAACTCACCCAATATCACACAACAAAGAATTGTGGAGTAAGGACTCAACTGCAGGTAATTTAACTCCAGAACACAGGCTCTTAACAAGTATGCTGTTGAGTAAGAGTCTGAGGAGGTGAATGCTCCATGTAAAAACAGCTGAGGAATTGTGAAATGTAGTTCAAAACATCACCTAAGCTCAGTGAGGATACAGAGTCATATTAAGAAAGTAGACTTCAGTGATCTGAGTCCTAGAAGTTCCTATCTAGATAATATTTGGAAACATTGATCTCATGATGAAGTCATTCTATCAGGATTAGGTCAGGACTTTTATCTCATGAAAAAGAAAATTTAAGGAAATGAGAGGGTATGGTTTCATCAACAGGGGAAACAGAAAAATAGAGAATGTACTGGGGAATTGGGATCTCACTCTTATGAAGGAATAAAAAAACCCCTGAGGCAAGCATGCTGTATTGTTTTTAACTAGAGGCATCTTTGGAATAAAAAGTCTACAAACTGAAGTATAACATCAGAATCATTCCCACCCTGTTCTCAAGGATTGGGAAGCTGAGTTAAACCGGAAGGAGGTGGCTGAAAAAGCCAAGCCAACTTGAGAATGAGCTCTCTCCATTTTATATTCTCCTTGGCTCTTCAAAGGAGAGCAGTGATGAAATTCTAGGGCACTGAAGTCACACAGTCCTGCCTCCCCCCCACCCCCCACTCTGTCACAGATTCTCTGACATGACCTTGGTAAGTCACTTCAACTCTGTAGAATGGGGAAGGTCTTTACACCCAGCTCATGCTACTGTTTGATGATTAAATGAGTGAGACAATGCATACAAAGTGCTTGAGACAGAGTCTGGCACAGAGCAAGGATTCGGTAACCTTGGCCAAGACTCTGGGAGAGATGCTTGACTCTCTTTAAAGATCTCTTTAATCCTCAGCCAGTCCTTTGACTCGCCCTTCAACCTTTGCACACAGTCAACCCTCCCTCATGCCTTGCACTGTGACTGTGACCTTCCAAGCATTTCTGTGACGCCACAGCATCTCCAGCCTAGATATTGCGATATCCTCCTAACTGGTCTCCTGTTTCTTCCCTTGTCCCCTTCAGACAATTCTCAGAGCAGTCAACACATTGTGTTACAATATTGAAACAGAGCATTCCACTCTACTGTCCCAAAATCTCCAGTAGTTTCCTGCTGACAAAGACTTACAGCATGCCCCATCCTTCATCACCCCTTTCTTGCTGGTTTCTACTCCTACAATTCCCAACCCTAAAAAAGATTCTCTCCTTGACCAAACTCCAGTCAAGCTGCTCTGAGCCTTTTCTCAACTAGGCCTCCACTTTGGCCTGCAAAGACTCAGACAAACACGAGTACCACTTCTACCAGCTCAAAAGTCACATGCCAAGGATGACCCTAACCCCTTAAAAGTGCCTGCCTGAGAAAGCTCAAGGCTGCCAGAAGACTTACTGTCTGTTCCAGCCAGCACCTAAGGATAGAGACTCTGTCTCCTTGACTCTACGGGAGGGTAGAAGCCTAACTTCCAGAAATGCCAGTTAGCCAGTTAGCAAACCCAGATGGATTTCATGTGGACCAAACTCCTTCCTCCTTTTTGTAGTTTTTCAGGTCCCTGACTCTACGGAGCCCCCACTTACCCCCTCCTTCCTCCTTCTTTCTCCCTTTAAAACACCCAATCACTTGTGTGAAAATCAAAGTGGAATTCAATTCCCCTTTGGCTTCTGTTCCCTATTGCAATGGTATATTACCAATTTACGTGTGTCCTTACCACTTTAGCTAGCATCCGACTTCCATTATCTCTGACACTTATAGCCCTCGGGTAACTCTGGACACTGGATGTTCTCTAACCTGCCAAGCACAAGTTCTGTCTTAAGGCCTTTTACCCTTCTCTGCCCACTGGAAGGTATCTGCTCGTCACAGCTGCATGCCTCCTGCCCTTCCCACATCAGGTTTTTTTTTCAGATGTCAACCCCACAGGGAAGCATTTCCTGACACCCCCGGAACTGCCTTTTCTCCTTTTTGCTTTATTATTCCCACCCCATCCCCCCATCAGCCTTCACCAGCTCTGGGGACACTGGATTTCGTTTATTTATCTCCCCTCACTAGAGGGCAGGCTCTAGGAGAACAAGGGTTTGTTCACCATGATATGCCCATTGCCTGGCACACAGTAGGCCCTTAATCAATGTTTGACAGATAAATAACAGATATTAGCAAATACTACTTTTCTTTTTGATTTTTTTACTCAGTGAATTTTATTACTTTTATAGTTGTACAACGATCATCACAACCCAATTTTATAGCATTTCCATCTCAAACCCCCAGCGCATCCCACCACCTCCCAAACCCCCCCACCCCCCCAACTTGTCTCATTTGAGCAAATATCACTTTTCAACAACAGAAAAATTTTTTTAATGGTAATAAGTATAACTGGCCAGTAAAGCAAATCAGCCAAAATGGAATAAATCTGAAATGTGGGCATGAGCACAGAATATGCTAATGAGGAAGGCACGCCCATGGTCCTCAAGAAGCCACTTAAAGGAATACCCGAGGGGAGAAAAGGTTGAAAAGAAGATCATCAATGTTTGCCTTAAGATAAAAATTAACCCTACGGGAGAGTAACTACATTGGGTTTCAGAGAATATTTTCTATTCTGACTTTCACTTTAACCATGTTTTTCAAAGCAGCCATTTGGACAAACTGCTATTCTGCTGTATTTTCAGGGAGTCATTTTACTTTCCCCTTCAGTTCTTAAACGGAAGTCCCAGAAGACAGTGGTCATCATGATGACTTCCAGATCGGTGAAAAAAAAATCTGTGAACTTGGTTACATTACTTTAGCAAAGTACTAAGTAACTATCTCAGAGGTCAGGGGTTATTTATTATTCCTTCGATGTGAGTTATTGCATTGGGGGGCTCAGCACAGGTGAACAACCCTCAAAAGAAAGTGTCAGCCTTCCCCGATGAAACAAGTAGCATCCGTCCACAGGGACACCAGGAAGGCAGATGACCTTGACAGTGAAAACAAGCGCTCCTGTCCTAGGGAAGGTATTTCCCTGTAGAACTTGGAGATGAAATCAGAAGCCAGGCTAACTGAGGGTCAATCTAATAGCACCTCTATTTTCTTATTCCAATCTCATTCATTCCAGAAATTTCTATTTCTCAAAGGAAAAAATCCCCCTTAGGTCTGGGGGTCTGGACTGTCTCTCTGGCCACAGAGGTTGGTGACGCACCCAGTGCACACACCCACAGTGCACTCACACCTCTGGGATTACAATTCCCTTCCCCACCATGGCCCAGATGCACCACACCACCTTTCAAATGTACGGAGGTGTCATCAGGCATAACAAGGAGCCATCTGAATAATGACACCAGTTGCAAGGTGTAAATGAGACAGCTGCCGGCCCCCATCCCACAATGCAGAAGTTGAGGCACAACAGTCTTTTGAAGCTGCAGAGTCTGTGCCATCATCAACCCCAGTATTGCGGGTAAGAGAGCTCCCCTTTACCTGCCAGGTGGCCCCTGACCTCTCACCTGTCACCCAGGCCCATTCTAAACAACTAAATCCTAGTCCATAAATTCCCTATCAGGGAAGACCCATCCCTTTGAGGTCCAAAGATGGAATCCCAGTTCCTCTAACTGTCAGCGGTGCGTCCTTCCTCTGGAAGGCAGAACACCTGGGCTCTCCAGCCTGGGTCAGGTGCAGCTTATCTTCTCTCATCAGGGCTGTGATTACCGTGGCTTCCTGGGCTTCAGAGCCAGAGCACCAAGGCTGCACAATATCCCAGTTCTCACTCTCCAGGCGCCAAGCTATTTATAACTGCAGGATGCCAGGCTTGCGCTGAGCACTGTGACACTTACAGAAAGTTGCACTGCAATTTTAGCAATCTCTAACGGAGACACCAGCAGACACAGATCGTCCTCACGGGGCGGGGGAGGAAAAGCGCTCAGGAAAAGAAAGGCTGTAATTTGGGTTAGTGTGTTTTATTTATTTATTTATTTTTTAGCTGGGATTCCATTTAGAAATTTTAAAGGGACTCTTTTTCACAGCACCCCTCACCCTCAGCTATCTTGATTAGTGGCTCTGCGTATGCTGGTCAGATCTGGGGATTAATGATGGCTAATTTGCCTGAGGTTTGTACAGCCCAGGCAGCAGACTCTGCACAACCAGCTTTTGCTGCCATATGGGCAGAAGCAGCTGTTTCAATTACTTTCAGTGCCCAGATGTGTCAGACGAGCCACCAGCCCTCTGCGGGGTACATCAGCCGCTCGGCAGCTAATTGCTTCAATCACTGTGGAAGTGCTGTGCCGGGTACTGTGAAAGGGGGTTTTGGGGACAGCCAAGTGCCAGCTGTCATCACAGCTCACAGGGCCAGCAAGCGGAGAGGCTGTGACTAGACTTAAGCTTCCCCTGTCTGGCCATGGTATGGGTTGGCTGTGTCTTTGACAAGTGCCTGCCACAGCAGCTGTGGACAGAGGCAGGTAACATACCATGGAATTTGGTGCATCTCCTTCCCATAGACCACATAAGCTAGGAGCACATGGGATGTGGGGCTATGCTCTGTGGATACCAAAGAAATCAACACTTACGTGATTTCATTTAACATGCTATTCAGGTTGGTTACTTGAATCTGCAGCTTCAAGGCACATTTCTAAAGGTTAGCATCCTGGTTCTGGCACCCAGATAGTGATCAATGAATCGATATGTGTGTTATGCTTTCTAGTGTGTTATGCTATCAGACAGAGGCAAGAGGGGAAGGGAAATGAAAGGTCAGTTTCCACCCAGTCCCCTGCATGCTCCTTGGATCTGGGAAAAGAAATCAGAAACAAATGTCAGGCAAAGATGTATCCTCCCATTGTTCAGAGTAGGAGTGATGTGGAAAAAAACCTGGGATAAATAGGAAGCTGTTATCACTGTAATAATACATCTATTTAGGAAAAGAATAAACATTTGTTTTGTGCTAATTCTATGGTAATCAGGGTGATTGTACTGTACTTAGCTACTGGTGTTGCCATGGTTATTTCAAGCAGATTGTGGTTATTAATGGCCTAGAATAATCCAGAGTGTTCAATTCGACACCCTTCATCAGCAACATGAGTATTAACTTCACGGCTACATCCCAATGATTTTGGAGCCCAAAATAAATTTGCTTTTTCTCAGCTTTGTATTATGTGGCATCTAAGCTGTATGATGAAGTTCTTCACATTGCTTCTCTTCAGAAACACATTTTTTCTTTTTTTAACCACAGGTCTATAGTGTAATAAACAGAACTCAGCATTTTTCAAATTGATCTATTGATGAATATATATTAATGCAAATAGCAACTTAGCAAAAATAATGTATTGAGGGAACAGGTGTGTAATCTGTGTTGTGGAGTCATTCTTAAGTAGCCAGACCACAGAGCCTGTGAACTGCCCATCACGGGCAGAGCAAACCAGCATTTAAAACTAAATTTATAATTCAGAGTTGAGTTATCCTTGTTTCTATCACACAATCAGTCACTGATTCTCACTCTCCAGCCGAACACTCAAAGAAAGTCACAACATACTACTTTGGTTGTTGTTATTGGTGGTGGTTGGTGGTGTATGTTCCTGTGTGTTTAAGATGATACCATTAAGAACTAGGTTTCTTGGCATCACTGTTGTGGCTTGGTGTTTAAGAACCTGACATAGTGTCCATGAGGATGCGAGCTGGATCCTTGGCCTTATTTAGTAGATTAAGGATTTGGCAATGCCACAAAATGCAACTGCTTCACAGGTTGCAGATGTGGCTCAGATCCAGTGTTGCCATGGCTGTGGAATAGGCCTCAGCTACAGTTCCAACTGGACCCCTAGCCTGGGAACTTCAATATGCCTGCCACAGGCATTGAAATAAATAAATAAATAAATAAATAAATAAATAAATAAATAAATAAATATAAAAAACACCAGGTTTCTTAAGAAAACTATAACAGAACTCTTAGTCAATGAATACAAATGAGCATTGATCAAAATTTTTGTGACCATGAGGACCAGAGGAGTTTTAGCATCTCTTTCTACGATCAGGAAGATGGCATGTGTTTCAGTTATCTATTGCTGCACAACAAAAATCTTTGCGACTCAGTGGCATAAACCCAGAATGCCTTCCCATTTCTCATGCTTCTGGGGTCATGCTGCACAGTCCTGCTCCTTGTACCATTCATAAGGACTCCTCAGGAGGTGGCAGTCACCACCTAGATGCTGGGTTGGGCTGTAAGGTCTCTAAACAGGCCTCCCACCTGGACTTTTGTCTCACTTTGGGTGGGACTGGGCTCTCCTGCCCACAGTATCTCCCTCTTGATGGTAGCTCTTCTCCAGGGCCTCTCCACAGGGCCTCTTTCTGGCAGGAGAGCCCAAAAATCCTTGTTGACAACTTAAAACCAAAATCAGAATCTTTTGGAGTTCCCATCGTGGCACAATGGTTAACGAATACAACTAGGAACCATGAGGTTTCGGGTTCGATCCCTGGCCTTGCTCAGTGGGTTAAGGATCCAGCGTTGCCATGAGC
Source organism: Phacochoerus africanus (assembly GCF_016906955.1). Lineage (NCBI taxonomy): Eukaryota > Metazoa > Chordata > Mammalia > Artiodactyla > Suidae > Phacochoerus > Phacochoerus africanus. The sequence goes on along the minus strand of NC_062552.1, from coordinate 84,516,700 downwards.
TGTGGTATAGGTTGCAGACGTGGCTCGGATCCCTCGTTGCTGTGGCTCTGGCGTAGGCCAGTGGCTACAGCTCCGATTCGACCCCTAGCCTGGGAATCTCCATATGCCACAGGAGCAGCCCTAGAAAAGGCAAAAAGACAAAAAAAAAAAAAAATCAGAATCTTTTAAACTTAAGGTCTAAGTCTGGAGCTGTCTTAGGCCATGCAGTCACAGAAAGTCTGAGGGCCCGTCCAGGTTCAAGTTTGAAGAGGACACTTCAACTCTTTATAGGAGGATGGCCTGCATGGACAGCAAGGGGGCCAGGAGAAGACTATGGCACCTACTTTGAAGACCCCCAGGGTGTATATGTTCTGAGTGAGGGTAGGCAGGGGGCATGAAGAGATTCTATTTGAAATTAGTAAATAAATAAGATTGTCCTAATATTATTTTCATGCATTTTTTAAAAAAGTAGAACAAACCAAAAATAAATAAATAAATAAATAAAAAGACAAAAACAAAACCCCTTTTAATTCATAGATTTCAGGCAAGAGATAATGGGCTCCAGGATACATATTTACAAATATCCTCTTATTTACACTTCCTGAGGCAGGAGCTAGGTGGGATCTGTGACGACCATTTACAACCAGCCATCTATCTATGCTTCAAGATAGAAATAACAGGCACAAGGTAAATAACTGGTACTTGTCTTCTGTGAACTTTTTAAACAATGGTAATGACAGGATCAAAAGAGAGGCTGAGCCCTGCTTGGACAAAAGACCAAGAGGTTGCATATCCCCATCTTCAGGGTCAGGGAGACCCCAACCCCACGTGTGCAGAGAGACCCCAGCTGGGTTAGAAAGGGGGGCTGCCTGGCCATAATAAGTCTAGATCACCTTCCCACCATGCTCTGCTTTAGAATCCATCTTGGCCAAAAAGATGGGCCCACAGAGTGGGGGAGGGCCCTGAGTCTGGTCGGGTGTGAAAGATAAAACAAGATAATTGGACAAAGGAAGACAAAGACCTGGAAGAAGTGGCCTATATAAATAACTTATATCCCTTCTCTGGTGTGCTCCTCAGTCAGGGGGCCACCCACACCCTCACTCCTTTGGGTGTGTGTTACTGCTTTACTTCTGCCTTAGATAAATAGACTACTTCTGCGTGTGCTCTCTCACATGTTGTATTGTGTTTCTAACAATAATTTTTTTTTTGTCTTTTTGCCTTTTCTGGGGCCACTCCTGCGGGATATGGAGGTTCCCAGGCTAGGGGTCGAATTGGAGCTGTAGCCACTGGCCTACACCAGAGCCACAGCAATGCGGGATCCAAGCCACGTCTGCGACCTATACCACAGCTCACGGCAATGCCGGATCCTTAACCCACTGAGCAAGGCCAGGGATCGAACCCACAACCTCATGGTTGCTAGTCGGATTCATTAACCACTGCGCCACGATGGGAACTCCTCTAACAATAATTTTTATACCTGCTTTTACAGTGTTTGTCTCCTTGACAAATTGTTGTCTCCTTGAAACATTCTTTCTTTCAACAGGGGCAAGAATCAGGGCAAATCTACTTTTGGCCTCTAGCTGGTTTAGTGACTAGGATTCCTGGTCTTAACTCAGGCTGCCCAGGTTCGATTCCAGAACAGAGAATTAAGATTTTGCTTCAAGCCATCACTCGCTGCTCTCTCACTGAAATCAGTGTTATCCTTTGTTTTGTTAGAATATTAAAAAACAAAAACCAAAAAAACCTAAAAAGCAGAGATTTCTTTCTTTTTAAATTTCTCTTCAGGAATGGGAAAGGGGCATGATTTGAATATTTCTCATGTCTTTTGTCTGCTTTTGACCAGTATGAATGGAAAAGCATGATTTGCTCGATAAGAGATGCCCTGACTTATCCTTCATAGGTGACTAGAGGGAGAGATTCTCCTCTCCATGTTCTCATTCATGTCTGCTCAGTCCTTAGCTGAGGTGAACCTGTATCAGGGCTCTGGCTGCTTCTTCCTTGAGAAAAGCCAGCATTCTCCTGGGAAAATACTATGTCCTTCTGACTGGGGACTAAGCTATGGATAAGGATTGACCCCATTATCAAAGCCACATGCATCAAGTAGTGTCTGCAATCATTTATGTCAGTCTTACTCTGAGAAATTGTCCCCTTCACCACAGCAGGGAAAAACAAAACTGGAAATGTCACCAAACTTGGGACTGATTCAACGAAACTTTTAAACCAGCAAGTAACCATCCTGCACATTTAGTGGGACTTAATCCAAGGTTACAAATTAGAATCATCTGGGAACAAACAAAAAGCCAATTGCTGTGAAGAACCTACTGTATAAAACAGGGTAATCTATTCAATACTGTGTAATAACCTACTTGAGAAAAGAGTATGAAAAAGAAAGGATATATGTATATGTATAACTGATTCACTTTGCTGTACACATGAAACCAACACAACTTTCTAAATCAGCTATATGCCAATAAAATTTATTAAAGAAAGAAAAGCCAATGGCTGGGGACCCATCCCAAGCTAATTAAATTAGACTCCCCAGGGGGATGGCACCCAATATTGATAATATTTAAAGAAGTTAGAGGAGGAGTTCCCATCGTGGCGCAGTGGAAACGAATCCGACTAGGAACCATGAGGTTGTGCGTTCAATCCCTGGCCTTGCTCAGTGGGTTAAGGATCCAGCATTGGTGTGAGCTGTGGTATAGGTTGCAGATGCAGCTTGGATCCTGCATTGCTGTGGCTCTGGCTTAGGCTGGCAGCTGTAGTTCCAATTGGGCCCCTAGCCTGGGAACCTCCATATGCCATCGGTGTGGCCCTAAAAAGCAAAAAAAAAAAAAAAAAGTTAGAGGAAAGAATAATAAAGTTGTCCATCATTTTAACTTTGAAGAAAAATAAACTTTTATATTAGATAGATTTGTGTTCAAATATCAGCATTCTCTTTCAACATTTTAATGATAATAGATAACATTTGTTAATTGCCAACTCTGTGGGAGGCACTGTACTGAGTTCTTTATACACATTGCTACTACTTAATCTACACCACTATGAGTTAAATACTACTACTCAGTTTTCTAGATCAAGAAACTGTAGCCATGAAAGTTTGGGTAAAATGCCCACTGTCACTTACCAAATAAGCAGGGTCTCAGGCATGGCACAGTGCTTACTCCACAGTACATACTTATTTTTTAAGAAAATTGAATGCAGTCAGGTGGTTATACAGTAATAGTAAGGAGATGCCGTGTACTCTTCACCCACTTTTCCTGCTGGTAAATTTTTCTGTATTATGCAAAATATCATGACCAGGAAATGGATATTGAAAAACAACTGACCATACTGAGATTTCACTAGTTTTTACATACATTCATTTGTGTGTGTATTTTAGCTTGGTGAAATATCAACTCTGGTGAGGTTACCTGAGACTACTATCAAGATACAGAATTGTTCTTTAACCAGGATCCCTTATGAGGCCTTATTTTTTTTCTTTTTCTTTTTAAGGCCACACCTCCAGCACATGGAAGTTCCCTAGGCTAAGGGCTGAATCAGAGCTGCAGCTGCTGGCCCACGCCTCAGCCACAGCAACACTAGACCTGAGCCACATCTGTGATCCACACTGCAGCTTGCAGCAATGCCTGATCCTTAATCCACTGAGCAAGGCCAGGGATCAAATCTGCATCCTCCATAGAGAGAGTGTTGGGATCTTAACCCTCTGAGACACTATAGAAACTCCCCTTATGCTGACTTTTATGGCAAATCACCTCCCTCTCTCTCCCTGCTTCCTAAACTCTGACAACCACAGCCACTAATCTCTTTCCATATCCCTAATTGTTGTCTTCTCAAAAATGTTATACAAATGGAATTATGCAGTATGTAACCTTTTGAGACTGGCTGTTTTCATTGAGAATAACTCCTTTGCAATTCACCTAGGTTGTTTCATTTTTATGGCTCAGTAGTACTCCATGGTCTGGATATTCCAACTTGTTCAATCATTCACAGTTGAAGAAGATTTGAGGTGTTTTCAGGTTTGGGCTAGTATGAATCAGGCTGCTATGAGCAGTCACACACAAGTTTTTGTGTGATATAAGTTCTCCTTTTCTGGGATAAAAAACCAACAAACTCTTTCCCAGAATGACTGAACCATTTTACAGTCCCAATATATGAGTTGTGCAGTTTCTTCACACTTTTGCCAGTATTTGGTGTTACCATTTTTTTTTTTTTTGGTGTTAGTTCTTCTGACAGTGTGTTATATCATCTTACCATAGTTTGAATTTACATTTCCCTCATGGCTAATGATGCCAAATATTTTTTTCTGGTATTGTTTTCCATATGCATATCTGAATTATCTATCCATGTTTTTATTCATTTTCCACTTGGATTGTTTGTTTTAATAGCTTAATTTTGAGAGTTCTTTTTGATTCTCAATATAAGTACCCTGTTGGACATGTGATTTGGAAATATTTTCTCCCAGTTTGTGGCTTGTCTTTTCATCCTTTTCCCAGGGTATTTCATAGAGAAGAAACTTTCAATATCGATGAGTACAAATTGTCAACACCTCCTTTTATGTCTTGTGCTTTTAGTGTCAGTGCTAGGCAAAGACTTTAAGGCAGAACATTAATCAGACTAGTCAGATTTTCTAGGCCTCAGATTATTTGTCTTTAGGTTTTGGATAACACAATCAAGGTTACAGGGTGAGAGTAAGATTAAATGAAATAAACAGCTGTACATGATATGTATGATATGGTGCTTGGCATGTTTCATGTGGTAAGTAGCTGGTAGTTGTTTTTGTTAAGATTTATTCTTGGAATTCCCATCGTGGCTCAGTGGTTAACGAATCTGACTAGGAACCATGAAGTTGCGGGTTCGATCTCTGGCCTCGCTCAGTGGGTTAAGAATCTGGCGTTGCTGTGAGCTGTGGTATACGTTGCAGATGTGGCTTGGAGCCTGCGTTGCTGTAGCTCTGGCGCAGGCTGGCCGGCTACAGCTCTGATTAGACCCCTAGCCTGGGAACCTCCATATATCACAGGAGCAGCCCTAGAAAAGGCAAAAAGACAAAAAAAAGAAAAAGAATTATTCTGTGACAGAACATGTCAGAGCAGAGCTCGCGTCATTCTGTTCACCTCATATCCTCATGCATTTTGTTTGTAGTATGAAGCTCTTCTGTCAATTTATTTGAGCCTCAGGACAAACTTTGGTAATCTTACTTATTATATATGAGGGCCCTGAGACACAGAGTATCAGAGGGATTTGACCAGGTTCCCTCAAATAACTGGGCACAGATGCCTGGGCCACAAGTTCCTCTGACCAGAAGCTAACATTATCATTGCTGTACTCCCTCTTTTATTTTCTTTAGAATTAAATTGTTAACTGAATTTTAACAGTCATTTTCCGAATAAAGAATGTCTCAATTTCAAAGAGTAGGTAATAGAATATCATCTTTCTCTCTGAATACCAGGAACTAACGTATCCTGTGTTAAACATCTGACAACTTTCACCTCTAGGATAGATTTCCTGAGTTCTTTTTCAATTTTAAAAATCCTAGGGAAAGACTCCTTTTGTCTGGTTTATTTGTGCAGCTTAATTGAACGCTTTCCCCTGGAGCAGTTTACCATCTCAGAAGAGCAATGTCCTATATACGCACAATGAAAAACATGGCAGTAGAATGGGGGGGGATGTATAGGTCCAGAAGAAAAGAGATAATGTACCTGAAGAAGATGAGAATGTAAATAGACTAATTAATCAGGTGATTAAGTGAAGTTAAGATATTTTTACTACAGTCCACCCCTTGCGTTCCAGTAGATATGCATCCTCTTCTCATATATAGAATATTATTTATAATGTTCTGGGCTGCTCTAGCATGATTTCAGTATCACATGCAAGAGGATTTTTCCCTTCTTTGCAAGTATTGGATAATTTTTCTTAATATTATGTACTACCACAAAAGCATTTATCTCCAGCCCTTCCAAATAAGAATGATCTAAATGCAAAATAGCTAGCTCATCCAGAGACAATTTCCTAGGCCCACTCTTTCCTCTCAGAGCTATTTCTATTCCTTGTACAGTTTAATTTTAGTCAATCAACATAGCTCCTAATATATCTGAAACAAATGATCTCAATTTTAAAATTACCAAGCCCAGAATATTTGATATACAATGAAGGAAAAATCAGATGCCACTTCAAGTAAAACTCTCACTTAGCAAAAGAGAAAAATGGAAACAGCGAATTGTGTTCACTGGTATACTCTATGCCATTTCTTTCCCATAAAGAATGTAAAAAGAAAAGATATGGTCAAAAAAGCCTCTGGAGGTCCATTAGTTGATTTAGTTTCTTCAATGTGAAATGAATTCTCTGCTCAGCCAACCTGGCTTCCCCACCTTTGTCCATTGAGGTATTTTCCTCCCTCAATGTCTTTTTTTTTCTTTTTGTCTTTTTGCTATTTATTGGGCCACTTCCGCAGCATATGGAGGTTCCCAGGCTAGGGGTCGAATCAGAGCTGCAGCTGCCAGCCTACGCCAGAGCCACAGCAATGCGGGGATCCAAGCCGCGTCTGCAACCTACACCACAGCTCATGGCAACGCTGGATCCTCAACCCACTGAGCAAGGCCAGGGATCGAACCTGCAACCTCATGGTTCCTAGTTGGATTCGTTAACCACTGTGCCATGATGGGAACTCCTCAATGTCTTTTAAAGCAGGTACAAAAGGAGAGTAGAGAGAATCCTCCTGTAAGGGATGTACTCTCCCAACATTGCACTTACAGTGGTCTGGCTACATGTGTCTGGAATAGACTTAAAGAAGGGTACCCCAGGAGCTCCCCTAGTGGCTCAGCAGGTTGAGAACCCGACACAGTGTCTGCAAGGATGCGGCTTCAATTCCTGGCCTCACTCAGTAGGTTAAAGATGTGCTGTAGGTCACAGATGCTGCTTGGATCCCAGCATTGCTGTGGCTGTGGCATAGGCTGACAGCTGCAGTTCTAATAATACCACTAGCACAGGAACTTCCATATGCCACACATGTAGCCTTAAAAATAATAATAAAATGCCATCCCAGACCGCAAGTATCTGAATTCATGAAGCTTAAAAATTATGAAAATATAGATTAATTGGCTTAACACACACCTACTAAATTTCTAGGTGCAGTGCTTAGCTATTGACCTTTTAACATGATCCCCGGTCATTATGACATGGAGTAAAATTTGAGTGCTTCGACTATCAGGATTAATCATTCAAAGTCCTTCTGATTAAAACATTCTTCTGTGTATTAATTTGAAAATGATGACCTTTCTAAGCTTTTAATGGTCACCGTTTATGTATGTCTTCACCATGTTTTTTGAATCTGGATTTCACACTTCAGGTTCATTTTCTTAGTCCCAGACATGGATACTCTGCTTTAGGGTATAATCAAGAAAAAATAATCCAGGAGTTCCTATCAAGGCTCAGCAGAAATGAATCTGGCTAGTATCAATAAGGATGCAGGTTCACTCCCTGGCTTCCCTCAATGGGTTAAGGATCCCGTGCTGCTGTGAGCTGTGGTGTAGATTGCAGAGGTGGCTCAGATCTGGCTTTGCTGTGGCTGTAGCATGGGCCAGTGGCAGCCGCAGCAATTCAGTGGTACCTTGGAACCTCCATATGCCATGGGTGTGGCCCTAAAAAAAAGAAAAAAGAAAAAAATAATCCAGGCTACACAGAAGAGAGCTGATCCAGACTGATGAGAATCCTCAGAAATTTCTGTAAGGAAAGGGGTAATTGGGAATAGGTACTTGTATGAACAAAGTGATTCTGATTTTCTGTGATTCTCCTGGTTCTTCTGGAATATCCCTATTCAAAATGAGAGATTCCAGGGTTCCAAATCAGTGCTCTAGCATTAGGGAAGGGCAAAAATCTGTTGATCTTTTATGAAGATAATAAACTACATGCAGGAAGTGCTTCATTTCTTACAAATATTATGTCTTGACTACAAAAAAAGTAAAAGCCTAATACTTACAAATAAAGCAAACAAAAGAGATCTAATGATCTTTATTATCAATGTAGGGAACTGTCTAATAAGCTTATCTAAGGATCATCTGGCCATTTATTATTGCTTAGGGCTCAGATATTTTGCAACCTTTTTTTTTTGGCTTTTTAGGGCCACACCCACAGCATATGGAGATTCCCAAGCTAGGGGTCAAATCAGAGCTACAGCTACCGGCCTACGCCACAGACACAGCAATGTGGGATCGGAGTCATGTTTCTGACCTACACCACAGCTCAACGGTAATGACGAATCCTTAACCCACTGAGCAAGGCCATGGATCAAGCTCTCAACCTCATGGTTCCTAGTCAGATTTGTTTCCTCTGCACCACAACAGGAACTCCAATTTTGCAACCTCTAAAAGCTTGATGTTTGATTGTAGAAAACGAATACACTATAAATGACCTTTGCCCAGTTGCAATGAAAATAATTTCTTGATAGCAATGCAAGTAGCTTCTGTCTTATAATGATGAAAATACTTCCTCAAAGTTCAGTAAAAAGATGACCCTTTTTAAAAAGGTTATAGCTTAATTACCCTCAATGATATCAACAATTGTTCATCTACTTTAGCAATAGAGTGTTCAGCATTTGTTTTTCTTTCCCTAGCTTTATCTGTAGCTATCATTTTCTCATGCCTTTCTTTGAAGAGGAAAAAAAAAAAAACTTTGATACATGATAGCAATGTATTTGAAAAAAAATTATGTTCTTTTAAATCTTGAAAATTATGCTTTTTGAGTACTCACACCAATCGTTTTCATTCCTACTTGCTTTCAAATAAGCCAGTTTCAATGGCGCTACCCTGCAGCACCTTACTGAAGGCAAGGAGTAGCTGGCACACTCAATAGCTTGACATTTTTATACAAAGTTGCCTAAAGCTACAGACTTCGTGGGCATATGGTCTGAGTCCCAAGGGACTAGAGGCAATAGATGAACCAACTGCCGAGCTATGGCATAATGAAGACAAAGCTAACTTCCCAGCATGAAACAGAAGGATTCTCACTGTGTCCCACCCCACCTGAACTTCGATAATTCCACATTTTAGGGTCTGTCATATAAAAGATCCCACTTCGATCTTAGAGAAGACTCTGATGTTTATCAGTAGAAGAAGCCCACAGACAGCCATAGTAAGGAGATTGGCTCATGAAAATCAAATGATGACTATACCAAGAGTGGAACGGTGCTTCATTAGAAACAGCACGGAAGAAATACAGATAACGCCACTGTCCTTGCTTCTCTCTCTCTCTCAACACACCCACACACCCACACCTGTCTTTCTTCCATAATTCTGCTTCTCTGGCTTAGCATCATTGTTCGTACTCTCTATAGGCAGACTTTCTATATAAGATGGCTGCCAGCAGTTCTGACTTTTTATGTCTTACCATTACTCTCATCCAAGAAAGATGTTTCTACCTCAAATCTCCAGTTTAATGGTTTTTTGTTTTTTTTAAATATCCCAGAAGAGGACTGTATTTGGTCTGGGTACACATCCCAACCCTGTCTAAACCTAATGGGGTAAAGGTCATGGTGTCACACGTACCAATGCCAGCTCCTGAGTGACCCAATGACTGGAGCGTGGGGACCAGTTATTCTCACAGAAGCCAGAGACAGGGCTGAGAAAAGAGGAAATGCCCACTGCCAGATGTGTCATTGAGAACAGGATGACACAGGGTCTGTGAAATGAGAAGGCTAAAGGAACTGAGGGTATTTAGCTGTGGGGTCAAGCTGCATGAGGGCAGCATCAACTCTGCAGGAAGTAGTTGATGGTTCCAGTCTCAGCCTGAACCCTGCTGGGGGACCTGAGATCATGGCCTCTCTGAATCTTCATTTCCTTATCTTAAAGTGTCAATAATGATCTCTCCCAGGCAGTGCTCTTGACAGGATTCAGGAGACAATCTGGGTAATACATCAAGCCTGCACCTTGCACAGCTCACATTCACTAAATAGAAGCAGTTATTTCATCTAGAAAAGAAAAGGCTTGGGGAGGGAGACGTGAAAACTGCCTTCACATTTTTAAAAGGCTGTCATATGCACGAAGGTTTCAACTTTTTCTGTGTACTCTGGAGCATAGAGCTTCTGTCAAGAAGTTACAAGCAGTGAGTTTTACTTCAATAAAAGGAAAAAAAAAAAAACGCATTGAAAGCATAAATGGACTGGAGAAAAGTGAGTAAATTTCTCCAAAGATTTTTCAAGCAAGTCTTGGCTTTCTCTTTCCCAAGGATAATGGAAAGAATTCACAAGTCATTTGAAGGTTAGTTTAGAGGGAGCTGTCAAAGTTTCCCATGTCTGAGTGTCTGCGCTTGTACCACCAGAAGTGAAGGGCATTCCAGCCCCAAAGCCAGAGGTGACACCTCCAAATCTAGGGATGTGACATACCTGTTCACATGCATCTTGCTAAGGGAGGTCTAGCAGTGACAACTCCATTGTACAGTGCTATTTTTTTCTAAGTTGTTTTTTGTTTTGTTTTGTTTTGTTTTTGCCACACCCAAAGCATGCACAATTTCCTGGGCCAGGGATCAAACCCACACCACAGCAGTGACCCAAGCCACTGCCGTGACAGTGCTGGATCCCTAACGCACTGAACCACATGGGAATTCCAATACAATGCTATTTTTAAGTATCAAAAATACTGAGTGATAATTTATATCTCTGTTGTGCCCTGAGAGTTATAGTCTACTTTACAATTTGAAAATAAACTAAGGTGCACTGTTTAGAAACAAATCTGCCACACCCTTTCTCATCCAAGATCATGCCTCATTCTAAGGTATTATATTTTTTAATTTAAATTTCCATTCCCCAGGTTATTAATAAGATGATTTGCCCTTTGCAATGTGCACTAATGAAAATTATTTCCCGGAGAATTCATCTATTCCAGAGGCAAGTTATTAGAGTGTTAAGGAAATCAAGAGCAGAATATGGTGATGGGATCAGGGGTCAGAGGTCTAAAAAGTGATGGGAGAGGGTCCCTGGCATGGTTCTTAATCCTTGCAGGGGAACTTAATCACATACCCTTTCCCAACATTTTCTTCCCTCAGCATCAGATCCATTCTTTTGCAACATAATCTGCTCTCCCTTAGGACAGTTTATTTGACCTCCAACCTTATTCCCCAGTGACCCTTCTTGAGGGCAATTTTGTAGGAAGCTCTAGGGAATTCAACCTCTGTTGCTGGCTTTCTCTGCTAGTGGTATGGAATATGAGGGTGACCACATCACACTTTCAATGAAACGGAAATATCCATACTAGTACACCAGTAGCATGTCTTGGTGTTCCATAGCATAAGCATGGTTATTCTTCCCTCATTTGCAATTGTTACTGGTTTCCTAATTCCTATGTGCATTGTTTCTCTCTTTTTTTTTTTTTAACTACAGCCAAAAGATACATTAGTTCTAAGAACTTCCAGGTCCAGATAGTTTTGTTTTGTTTTGTTTTTTGTTTTCTTTGAAACAGTCATACAGTTATTCTAGCTCTGGCCACCAGCTCATTGGCCAGTGGCCAAGTGTCTAGGTAGCTGGGCATGGCTTCTTCTTCTATGAGTTAGGTGTTCAAGGCAATTAATGGAGCACTTTTCCAAGATCAACTCAAGTCTCAGATACTCTGAACGCACAGCTGTCCAGCCTGAAACTGACAGCTATTCTGGGCACTCCCAGATTATTGAAATTATTATTACAGTTTGAGAAAAAACCCTACCTGGTTCCCCAAGGCTCTATGTGTCTGGCATAAACCATGTCACTGCTCTCCTGACATCATTTAGAACAATAGAATATGCCTTTGTATATACTGTGCATCCTATATATTCTTGAAAACACTTGGGAAAGGGAGGCAAGTGTGCAAAGGGGATAAGAAACCTTCTGAAAGAGAAGAGGAAGTATTTAGGCACCTTGTCCTTTTGAAGATCAACATTGACAGCACATCTTCCAGGATGGCGATTCTCTATGTGAAAGGCCACAGGCCCCAACTACCCGCAGGAAGTCTAAATGGGCGACTGAAGCTCAATACCAAAACTCAACAGTTTGGAGAGATATTGCTTCTAGACACAGAATATGGCTGAGGCTAGAATCCTCTCCTAACCAAGCCACGGGGACTGTGCTTTGAGAATCATGGCTCTGTAATAAAAATAAAATATTTAGCTGTGCATCGTTTGTCTAGGCTTATGTTGGGCTAAATGGAGCTTAACAACAAGGGTGCCCCTATTCCCTTTCTACAGGTGAAGTTCCTGCAGAGAAAGACACATGATATGGTGTTACACTGGAAGGAAAGATCTGATGGAAGAGCATTCTGAGGCAGAGGGAACAGCGTACACTAAAACCCTGCGAAGGGCTGAGGTCTGGATCACAGTGGAAAATAGAGAAGTGGCAGGCCCAGGTAGTTTCAATGTATTTATGAAACACATGCTGGCACGCACAGAACCAGTACTCTTATCTTGATGCATTAAAAAAATGTTTTATTATGAAGAGATTGCAGATTCACAAACATTTCTAAAACACAATACAGAGAGATTTCATGAATCCTTCACCCAGTTTCCTCCAGGGGAGACATCTTACTTATCATGGTATCACAACCAGGATGTTGATGGCAATACAATCTACCAACAGAGTTCCCAATTATTTTAAATGTGTGCGTGTGTGTTTAACACAATTTTATCACTTGTGTAAATTACTAGTCAAGATTCAGAACATTTTCGGAGTTCCCATCGTGGCTCAGTGGTTAACGAATCTGACTAGGAACCATGAGGTTGTGGGTTTGATCCCTGGCCTTGCTCAGTGGGTCAAGGATCCGGCATTGGTGTGAGCTGTGGTGTAGATCGCAGACGCGGTTCGGCTCCTGTGTTGCTGTGGCTCTGGCGTAGGCCAGTGCCTACAGCTCTGATTCAACCCCTAGCCTGGGAACCTCCATATGCCACTGGAGCAGCTCAAGAAAAGGCAAAAAGACAAAAAAAAAAAGATTCAGAACACTTTCATCATGCAAATCCCTCCCTCTATTGTTTTATAGTCACAGCCACCTGTATCCCATCTAGCCTCAACCCTGGCAACCAATAATCTGTCCTTGCACACCAGGTAGGGTTTTTTCTCAAACTGTAATAATAATTTCAATAATCTGGGAGTGCCCAGAATAGCTGTCAGTTTCCTAGTTGAAAAGAACAGTAAAGCTCCAGAGCCAGTTTAGATCTCCAACAGCACTTCCAGACCCAAACAAAGAGAGTTAATTTAATTTTATTTTATTTTATTTTATTTTATTTTATTTTATTTTATTTTATTTGTCTTTTGTCTTTTTAGGGCCACAGTGGCGGAATATGGAGCTTCCATGTGAATTGAATCGGAGCTGTAGCTGTTGGTCTACACCACAGCCACAGCAACATGGGCTCTGAACCAGGTAGGTCTGCGACCTACACCACAGTTCAAGGCAATGCCAGATCCTTAACCCACGGAGCAGGACCAGGATTGAACCCACATCCTCATGGATATTATCGGGTTCATTAACCACTGAGCCACAACAGGAACTCCAACAGAAAGAGTTAATTTTGTCATCCTTCAAATGTACAAACAGAAAGCTACCATTTACCTCTGACTGCAATTATTCTATATTATCATAGCCTTCTAATATAGAATAATTGCAATTATTTGATATTATCATAGCCTTCTAAACTATTTTTCAAAGCCTGAACTGATGTTATGAATTTTCTGGGCAAGATTTCTGCCTTGCTTCTGTCTTCCTTCCAATTGTCCAAGGGTTGATCCCTCCTGAAAGGCTGTGGATATCTTCAGAACTTGAAGTCTGGGACAATTTTATACCATTGCAAGATAAGCACCTTTTATTTCCTCTCCTTGTCCCTTGCCTTTGTCCCAAGAGTCATTTCTTCCTTAGGTGACCGTCAATGGGAACATATATTCCTTTCAAAGCAACACTCCTCCTAGGAATTATTCTAAAGTTTAAGAAACTAAGGCATGATGCTGTGTTTTCTGACTTTGTATCAATGTAACTAAATTTATTTGCATCATTTTTCTTTTAGATTTCACATATAAATGATATAATGTGATATTTGTCTTTATCTGATTTACTTCACTTAGTATGACAATCGCTAGGTCCATCAGACTCACAGACATAGAAAATAAATTTAGGATTACAAAAGGAGTAAGGTGGGGGAGTGAGAATTAGGAGTTTGAGGTTAACACACTACTATTCATAAAATAGATAAACAATAAGGACCTACTGTATAGCACAGGGAACTATAGCCAATATCTTGTAACAACTATAATGGGAAAGAATCTGGAAAAGAATCCAAAAAATAAGTATATATTCTTTTTAAAAATAACATTATATAAAACCAATACATGAAAAAAATATTATATATATTCTTTTCAAATTCCTTTCCATTATATATTGTCTCTCTCTATATATGTATGTATATATGTGCATATATATATACACACACCCAACTTATATATATGTATGTATATACACAACTTATATATATACACACACAACTTATATATGTATGCATATGTGTATATACATATTCAACTTTTATATATATATATATATATATACATACACATAATTGAATTGCTTTGTTGTATACCAGAAACTAACACAAGATTAGAAATCAATTATGCTTCAATTTAAAAAAAAAAAAGTCAATGTAATTTCAACAGATGGGGGGAAAATGTGATCCGAGTTTCAGGTGGAGAGAGCTGCCTGTGTGCATGCAGGACTAAACAAAATGAAACATCAAAAAAGTAGTTTGGGATGGTTTTGAATGCCATGATAAGGAGCTGGGGATAGTTTTCTGGGACAGATGCAAAAGAAATGTGCCGAATTGTGAAGAGCCTTTTGCTTTAATTGTTGCTCCAATGCTGTTCTCAGAGCCCAGCTGTTAGAACCAACCCTCACCTTTTAATTAGTGGAGATAAATGGAGCTGCATCATGTCTGCTTTTCTTGATTTAGATATACTTGAGCCTGACTGTTGGAAAGTGAAAGTGGCCTTGAGGAGAAACTTACACCAAGGACAGAACAGAATGATAAATAGGGGAAACACACGCTCCAAGCTTAGGAATATGATTTAACAAAAAAAAAAAAAAAAAACTGTCAAGCTTCCTGAAAACCAGGTGGTAAAGAGAGATTGTCAGTAAAAAGGATTCAAATGACAGGAGAACTTTTTCTAGTGCTGGTGCCTGGGGATGGGCAGAAACTGCCTTTGCTGGCAAACGAGAGTTTTGTCCATATGGGGCCATAGCTCCCAGGGTTTCCAGACAGCTCATATAACGTTATTCTCTTTATTAAAAGTTGTTCATCAAATGCTCGACTGAAAGTAATTTTATTTTACATTTCTTTTGAAAAACCTCTTAGATAAACTTAATAACCAGGAGAGGGAGAACCTACCTTGTTGGATCACACGTAGTAAAGCTGAACCTGGGGATCCCAGGCACCCTGCTGCCATCTTGGGGTGGGCAGGGGGACAGAATTCTCACAACAGTAAACAAAGTAACAGAGATAAGCCAACTTTATCAATAGAACTCCCTGTAGAATAACAAGAGATTAGAATTCATCATACACTTGTTTATTCATTTAAACACAGACTATTCAGGGTCTCTCATGTGCTATGCACTGGGGTTGCAATGACAAACAGAAGAGACAGCATCCCTGTGCACAGGGAGTTCATGACCTAGGAGGAGAAGGAGCAGAGGCACACTTCAAAGAGCAGCCACTGTCATGTGGGTGAGTGTCACCACAGGAGAACAGCATCCCAGATGATCACATGATAGCAGCTATGCCAAGACAGGCTTTCCAGAGGAGGTAGGAACTTCAACTTGAAATTGAGGTTAATCTGTTAAGTGTGTCCTTGACAGCGTAGGGGAGTCCAGAGATCTGGAGGGGGTAAATGCCCAGGGCATTTCAGGAACTTTGAAGAATATGGAAAGCTGGGGAGGGGAGAGGATGGAGGATAACCAAGGCCAGATCAGACAGGCATTTGGGAGACTTGCTGGAGAATTTGAATTTAATGAGAATTAGGAAGAGTTCTTGCTGTGGTGCAGTGGGATCTGTGGCATCTCTGGAGCCCTGGGATGAAGGTTGGATCCCCAGCCCAGCACAGGGGGATGAGAATCCAGGGTTGCCACAGCTGTAGTGTAGGTTGCAACTACAGCCTGGATCTGATCCCTGGCCCAAGAACTCCATCTGAACAGGGAAGCCAAAAAAGAAAAGAAACCAAAGAATTAGGAAGAGGAATGGGAATAAGGTTTGTGCTTCTTCACTTGACAAAGGCTTTTGGAGAAGAAACTTTGCATATTACACATATTTCCACATTTTATTCTCTATCAAGGGTATTTTATGTCTCTCATAAGCATCTATGGCTTAAGCCTTTTAGTCCTGCAGGGTTTTTTGTTTGCTTTTCAGGGCTCTACTTGCAGCATATGGAAGTTCCCAGGCTAGGGGTCCAATCAGAGCTGCAGCTGCCAAACTAAGCCACAGCCACAGCAATATGGGATCCAAGCCATGCATGCTGCCTAAACCACAGCTCACCACTACGCCAGATTCTTAACCTACTGAGCAAGGCAAGTGATCAAACCCATATCCTCATGGATACCAGTCAGGTTCGTAACCCGCTGAGTCACAAGGGCACTCCCCTTTATAGTCCTTTGTATTTACTAGCAAATTTCCCATTGTATTTAGTAGGTCCCCAAAAGTTTTGACCCATTGTTTTTTGAAAACAACTCTTCTTTAAAGAGGTAAAGCATGCATCTACAAGATTCCTAGTGTTTGGTCTCCCATTTCCTGTTCTTATATCAAATATTTGATTCACTTGGTTTTAAAGTGCTATTTCATTAAATTATTAATTCATGAACAGTAGCAGTGATGCCAAAGTTATACATAATTATATATCATACCTAATAACAACATTTTATACTAAAATTCCATAAAATAGATTTATTTTTATTTTTAGTAAAATTACCTATTACTGATAACTTTATGTCACTTATGTTTCTCCCCCTTTGAACCCAAAGATTGGAACCTTCAAATTTGGCTGCTCTGTGACCTCAGAAATGATGTAGTATAGAGTTTACAGCATAACAACTCATATAGATTTAAATTCTACCTTCATTGTGTGATATTGAGCAAGATGCTTACCCTCTCTGTTCTTCAGTATCCTCATGAAAAAAACAGTAGTGCCTCAGGGGCTATTGTAAGAATTAAATGACACAATTATGTAAAGTTATCCAAACAGAGCCTGGAAGGGGATAAATTCTCAAAGAGGTTGGTTATTTTTTTATTTTTATTAATTATTATTTTCTTCGCCACACTTATATAGAATTAGAAGACAATAATATATTTCTTTTTTAATTTTATAATGATTTTTTTCCATTATAGCTGGTTTACAGTGTTCTGTGACCCAGTCACACATACATGTATACATTCTTTTTTCTCACATTATCATGCTCCATCACAAGTGACTAGACATAGTTCCCAGTGCTATCTATACAGCAGGATCTCATTGCTTATCCATTCCAAAAGCAATAGTTTGCCTCTATTAACCCTAAAGGATAACATATTTCTAATGAGTAACGTTTCTGGTGATTAAAGCTTAATGCTATGAGCAGCCAAACATACCCATTTTTGAATATTTGGGGCTGGAACGCCTGCTAACTGTGAAATCCCTTATCAACACATATCAAAATAATTATAGTTGCTTCTAGGAGTCATTGTACCAAATATCAAATTTAGCGTGAAGCTTCAATAGGAGTGTCCTAGGGAAGACAGTTTATCCCTAAACTAAATGGCCCTAAGTAATTCATTTCTACAATGTGGTTGCTCTTTTTTGAATCTGCTCTTACTTGGAAGGCTATCAGTTGGCAATCCATGTGACTGTGGGTTTGCCTACATCTAGTAACCCCTTAAACTCCTATTTTTATAGCTATTATGAAGTATAAAACAAGGAGACAGTAATGAGGATTTCTAGAAAAATCTTTGCAATCAGTCAAATCTATATATTTTGTACTCCAATTTTTATGGTTTCTACTCCCCCCCCAAATTACCAACAGTGCAATTTATTTTTTAAAGACATTATAGATAAAGGACACATTTAGTTTACAATAAGAGAAAAGTGGCCCCACGTTCACCCTGCAAAAAGTCTACTATTTCATGTGCTCAAAGGAATAATAAAAATGAAACAGTCAGCTGCTCTCCCCTTTTAAATCTAACCTGAACTTTAGGGAATGGAGACTTTACAACATTTAAGTTAAACTTGAAGTCTCACTTAGAACTAGAATAGCACTATACATTTGACTTATTTAAGTGCATTTATCAAAAGGAAACTGTTTTGTCTGTTTAAACAGACATCAAATTAGTGCAATCATATACACACCAATGCAACAACAACAACAGCATTTTTTACTAAGTCTTCCTTCCATTTTGATCTTCTGCTGAAGTGTTTGGGCTACATTTGATGCTTCCATCTGAAGGATAAATGTAGTTGCCTCTGAGAGTAGAGGTAGAATTAATGAACACAACCATTCCCTTCTCTCAGAAAAGATCTGTGTTTCCCCAAAAGACTGATTTTTATGGCTAGTTTGATAAGGCACAAAGAGGTCACACTGAGGGTGTCAAAGGTAACTCCAGGTTGTTCTGTTTTGCTGTCTGCTCAAAGGACTGGTTGCTTGATGTCATGGAGCCTTGCACCTGTCTTAATAGCAACAGCAGGCAAACAATGTGTTTTAGATGAGTTACTTGTTCCCATGGCTGGTCTAATAGCAATAACTACAGAAGTAATAAATTGTCAAGTTGGGTGTTTAAAGGCTTGGTTTAGAGGTCAAACTTTCATGTTAACTCCACTGATTAAAAAGCAAGGCTTCTCAAATATTGTTTCTGCTTTCCGAAACCAAAAAGACAATTAAGTTCATGGAGGAACCAAAAAAGTCCCAGAAGAAAGTTGGAGTCAGACAGTATCCTTTCAGCTGCCAGGGGTTTCTTATAACAAAGAAAAATCAATACGAATGAAAATTTAGCAAAATAAGCTATAAGGAAAGAGTGTGATCGTGTTAGAAAAAAAAAAAAAAAATTACCGTGTGGAGTTAAAGCAATAAAGAGACAAAGAGATGAAGTGAAAAGCCCAGATCAGAGTGTAAAAGAATGTCTTAAAGCAAGTGACGTGCTGAATGGGCAGCAGACTCAGAGCCCAGGCAGCAGACTGAGCTTATAGTGATTCAGTGATTCATTGTATGCACTCATTCATTTGTTCATCACACTTCCATCATGAACGAGGCACTCTGCTTTGTCTTGAAGAAACAGACTAATCACCTCAGTCTGCTCTCCAGAGATATACAGTATGGAGTTCCCATCGTGGCGCAGTGGTTAACGAATCCGACTAGGAACCGTGAAGTTGTGGGTTCAGTCCCTGGCCTTGCTCAGTGGGTTAACGATCCAGCGTTGCTGTGAGCTGTGGTGTAGGTTGCAGACGCGGCTCGGATCCCGCGGTGCTGTGGCTCTGGCACAGTCCGGTGGCTGCAGCTCCAATTAGACCCCTAGCCTGGGAACCTCCATATGCTGAGGGAGCGGCCCAAAGAAATAGCAAAAAGACAAAAAAAAAAAAGAGAGAGAGATATACAGTGTATTAGGTCTGTTAACAAATCAGAAAAAAAAGAAAAGACAAAAGGGAAAATGTGAAGGACCATCAACAGAGTTGAAACTAAGCCAGTGAGACTCGGGGGTCACAGATGTTCCAGGGACTGAGCCAGAGAAATGACCAGAGTTAGCAAAGATTTTTGATGAAGCTTGAAACCAAGCAAGAATAAACAACCAAAATCTGTCAGCTTCTGGAAGGAAGGGAATATTTTTATTTATTTTTAATTTGGGGGACACTTTTTATAGCAGTTGCTTTGCACAGGAACTAAGAAGCTACAAATAGAAGCTCATTAAATCTTCAAAACAGGAGTTCCCATTGTGGCTCCACAGGTTATGAACCCTCCTAATACAGATCCCGCGTTGCCGTGAGCTGTATGCACCTTGGATCCTGTGTTGCTGTGGCTGTGGCGCCCCTTCCTGGGAAATTCCATATGCCACAGGTGAGGCCCTACAGAGCAAAACAAACAAACAAACAACAAAAAAACAAAACCTTCAAAACAACCCTACAGGTATTTTTTTCTTCCAAGAAGCCGGGTTGCGGTGTTTACCCCCTCTACTGGTTCACTACCCTAAAGGCAGAAAGACCTTCATTCTGTGTCCCATAATCAGCAGTGGCTTATGCAAAATAGGCACTAATTGCTTGCGGGCTTAGTGAAAGCTGTGTGATAGCAGAAGCGAGCACAGACAGATCAGATCGTCCCATTTTCTTTTTGAGAAGCACAAGGGCCAATCTCCACCCCTGCTGGTCTAAAGCCTGTACATCAAATCAAAAAGGAGTACACGGTAAGTATACGGTCAGCTTCCAAAGGAGCTCACGAGTTCATTATCCTTCTCAGTTGCAATGGTTAAAGAAACCTACCCAGGTTCGTGCATCCACTTAATTTGATATTTATTTCATAAGTCCTCGGGGGCAGGCACTGTTCTCCATGTGGCAACTATAACAGAAGAGTAGCAGACAGGGTCTTTCCATGACTGTCAAAGGACCAAGTTAATCACAGATTGTCATTAAGGCTATGAAGACAAGTTGGGACATGGAGTAACGGGGTGGGGCACGATACATAGGAAATTTGAGTCTCCTTGAGAAATGGCATTCAAATGAGGGCCTGAAGGTTAAGAAGGATCCAGCCCTTCAGTAAAACTGGAGGAAGAAGGGCATTTCCAGCAGAGGGAACATCAAGTGTAGAGACCCAAATGCAGGGAAATGCTCTGGCACTTTGAAACAGTGCAGGTAGAGCCTCCTGGGTGAGGAATGTGGGGTACAGGAAGACAGCAGAAGGGGTCAGACCATGCAGGACCTTGTGCCCACAGCAGAGAATTTGGAGATTATTCTAAAGTAAGAAACCTTGGGAGAGTTCAAAACAGTGAATTGTTTAAGTTTGAAAAACTCTTCCATGTGGAAGATGGATTGGTTAGGGTAAAATTCAAGTGGGAAAGTTATGACTCTTGGAGGAAAGAGTTCTGGGGAAGAGGCAAAGGAAGCAGAGGTGAAGATGTGATGAGAAGCTGACAGGTCCATTCAGCACAGATGAGATTTGGTACTGCCTTGTATTTGGGGAATAAGGGCAGCGATGATGTCCAGAGTGGAGTTTTGAGTTACAGTGTAAAGAGTGCCATGTTTTAAGGTGAGGAGAACTAGGGAAAGAAAAGGAGTGGGGAATCTAAAACTTGAACAATGCATAATAAGCCGTTTTACCTGATGGAAAACTGTCTTCCAAATCAGGGCTTAAATAAAGTATAATATGAAGTTAATTCTGGTCATCAATATAGTAAATTAGTATTTGATAAGATGATCATAAAAATATCTCCTTTAATAAAAAATACTCCAAATATTGAGGCCAGTCATAGTGACTTATCATATTAGGTGCTCAGTAAATCTGTGTTGAAATAAATCCAAATGAAAGTCAAGAGGTAGGAGAAAAAAAAGAGAGATCCAGAATAATAAGGTTCCTTTCAGGCTCTGCCACTTCAATATTCAGTGACTTGGGGGAAGTTAAACTTTGAATTTCAGTATTCTCATATGTGGATTGAGAAGATAAATAAATATTTGGTTAAATTTAATTTATTTAAATTTATTTATTTGGTTAAATAAAATATATAGTGTAAAAGCAGAGACACATAAAAGACCCTAAAACCCATATACCATATACCCTTCCTATAGCTTCATCTAGTATTTGTTCCCAATTTTGAGTCTGTAAGCATTTTTGCCTTCTCTACATTGACTTAGATTAAATTTCGTCTTACCATCTAAGAGAGCATTGTGCACAAAGTAGGAATTCATCTTTGCTGATTAACAGATTGCTTTAATTAAATGTAAACACTCAAGAAGAACACATAAGTAGCACAATGTACCTCAGTCTACAGGATTCTGTCACCTATCTTTGTCCTAAAGATTCCCCTTCTGCCCTTTTTTCATTGACAGGCAGCCAAAGAATGAGAACTTGCCTTTCGATCTATTGTGAGCAAAGTGAAATCATGCTCTTCCAGCATAACAAAAACCTATAGGCAGCTGTAAAATATAATTTCCTTTCAGCTTCTTGACAGATTTGATATAAATTTCAGTGCACACTTAAAGGGGCCACTTTAAAAGATAAATTTCCTTGTGTATGTCTGACAATAGTGTATATGTTCAGAGGCTCCACTTTTTTTACAAGAGGGGAAAAAAGGCTATGCTTTTACACAATCAAAGGTTAAAGTAAGCTCCTTCATTCATGTGGTTTCATTCTCTTATGCATATTGAAATACCTCAGAAAGATTTATAACCCTGGTTCATACAGTCAGACTTCCAGTAAATGAGTCCCTTTTTTGAAGGTTAAATATTTATGCTTTTATTTTCTTGCTTGATACAGACAATAAGAGTAAACCCTGGCTAATCAGGGAGTGATGGTGACAGACAGGGTTAGGACGAGAAAGGGTGGCTGGGTCGTACATCTCCTACGCTCCTACATTCTTACTTCCTTTGGAAGTGAATGAATGAATGAATGAATGAATAAAATCTCCCCAACAACCAGTCCCAGGAAGCAGAAGTGAATCTCCCTAGAAAATATGAGTCTAGGAGTTCCCGTCGTGGCACAGTGGTTAACGAATCCGACTAGGAACCATGAGGTTGCGGGTTCGGTCCCTGCCCTTGCTCAGTGGGTTAAGGATCCGGCGTTGCCGTGAGCTGTGGTGTAGGTTGCAGACGCGGCTCGGATCCCGCGGTGCTGTGGCTCTGGCGTAGGCCGGTGGCTGCAGCTCCGATTCCACCCCTAGCCTGGGAACCTCCATATGCCGCGGGAGCGGCCCAAGAAATAGCAACAACAACAACAACAACATAAAAAAAAGACAAAAGACAAAAAAAAAGGAAAATATGAGTCTAAGTTAGTCTAAAATTCTCTACACATCCAATCTAGTAAGATAGATCTTAGGAGATGATAATAATCACCCTTCAGAAGAACAGCAGTTATAGTGAGTCAAATATTTTTACATACATACCCTTGAGCTTTATAGAACTCTATGGAGTGGACATGCAGACATTTTTACCTCACAGCTGAATAAGCTGATGTTTTATGTGCATGAATGCCTTGTTTGTGTCAGGTAGGTGGTTAATGGCAGGACTGTGACAACTGCATTATCTTGCTTCCTATGGCAGTGATCTGCCCATCGTTGCTTCTAATGATGACAACGATAACAACAAATTACAGTTTAACAAAAGTACACCATGTTATCACATTTGATCTTTAGAGAAAAACCTTCCGTATTTCTTATCTTAGTTTTCACCTGATGTTTATTTGCATAAAAGTTTTTGTAAAATTCAATAAAATGAAAAATTGCAATTCCTTGGCACTTCACCCTTAAGACCTGGTCCCTAAGAATCACCTACTTTTAGCTCTATCACTTATTGCTTCTGGTATTTATCCCCACACTTACAGGTGACATTTTTGCATTGCTATTTCTCAGGTCCTCAGTTCTAGACTTCACATATTGACCCCTAAGATGGAAGATAAAAATCAGGCGCTGAACCTCCTCCCCCAACACACAAATGTGTACATACTTTTCCACTCAGTTTCTCTATGGAGTTATTAAATTAGTTTGGCTAAATCAATATTTAGTGTATACATTACCATGGCTGTTTAAATATTCTTTACAGTTACGGCAGAAAATACTAAATTCCCTTTATTTCTCCATTTTCCTGAACTCTTTTTTGTTTGTTTATTTTCCCCCTTGATATCTTTTCTGAGTTTTCTATGTACCTATCCAATAATTTTGTTCTAAACTTTCTTAAAATGATGGTATATACTATCAGTTAATAGTATCACCATTCAATATATACATACTATAATATATAAATATTTCTCCTGAACCTTCAGGCCTCTTGTCCCAGCTTTCCAGGCCATAGCACAGCCTTTATCTAGGTATTTCTTAGCTCTTTCCATATATTGCATCCTTATTTAATGTTTATCTTCTGACTTCCATCCTTATTTTGGTGAAGCAAATCCTCTGATAGCTTCCTGAGAAAGAAGCATGAGCAACTACACTTTGATAACTTTTTAAGCTAAAATGTATTTATTTTTTCCTTTCACAATTTGTTTATGGTTTATCCCTACCTTAAATTGAAAAAAATTCACCCAGAATCATGAAGACTGTCTTCCACTTTTATCTCTTCAGTTGTGTTGAAATATCATGATTATTCATTTTCTGGATGCATTCCTTTCTTTATGAGAGCTTTAAAATCTTTTATCCTTAACGTTCTGAATTATCAATGCATGAGGCCTGGATGCTGATATTTTCTTATTTATTATTTTGTGTTCTTAATGGAGCCATTTCAACCTGGGGGTTTTTAATCCTTCAGCCCTTCAAAAATAACTTAATTTGTAATTTTGTTCTGTTGATTTTTTCTAAAAATTCCATTAATTCAATTGAATGCCCTAGATTTAATTTCTATGTCTTTCTTTCTTTCTTCCTTCCTTTCTTTCTTCCTTCCTTCCTTCCTTCCTTCCTTCCTTCCTTCCTTCCTTCCTTCCTTCCTTCCTTCCTTCCTTCCTTTCTTTCTTTCTTTCTTTCTTTCTTCTTTCTTTCTTTCTTTCTTTCTTTCTTTCTTTCTTTCTTTCTCTTTCTTTCTTTTTCTTTCTTTTTCCCTAGGGC
The DNA here is from genome assembly GCF_016906955.1 of Phacochoerus africanus. NCBI lineage: Eukaryota > Metazoa > Chordata > Mammalia > Artiodactyla > Suidae > Phacochoerus > Phacochoerus africanus. Next base: position 84,491,986 of record NC_062552.1, on the reverse strand, counting down.
CACACCTGCAGCATACAGAAGTGCCCAGGGCTAGGGGTACAATTGGAGCTGAAGCTGCTGGCCTACCCCACAGCCATAGCAACACCATACCTGAGCCACATCTGCGACCTATGCCATGGCTTGTGGCAATGCCAGATACTTAACCCACTGAGTGAGGCCACGGATCAAACGTGCATCCTCATGGATACTAGTCGGGTTCTTAACACTCTGAACCACAACAGATATCCAATATCTATTTAATATTATCAAATCTCTTCTACTTTTCATTTCTTCGCATTAAAAGGAAAAGATAAAAGTATATAGAGTAAAATGCAAAATTTTAGGTATACAATTGGATGAATTTTGGTGAATGTATGTGCCCATATGACCATGGGATCACCCACAATTAAGATGTGAATGTGGAGTTCCCGTCGTGGCGCAGTGGTTAACGAATCTGACTAGGAACCATGAGGTTGCAGGTTTGATCCCTGGCCTTGCTCAGTGGGTCAAGGATCTGGCATTGGTGTGAGCTGTGGTGTAGATTGCAGACGCGGTTCAGATCCTGTGTTGCTGTGGCTCTGGCGTAGGCCAGTGCCTACAGCTCTGATTCAACCCCTAGCCTGGGAACCTCCATATGCCGCGGGAGCGGCCCAAGAAATAGCAAAAAGACAAAAAAAAAAAAAAAAAAGATGTGAATGTTTCCATTACTCTCTCTGGACAATCCTCACGCACATTCCATTTCCTCAATTGTCTTCTGATTCTTGACAGTCCATTTCGATTTAATGTAAAATAAACTTTGACCAAAGACATTTTTGGGGAGAAAAGGGTTATTGACTGTTAAGTCTGACTGTTGTAGAGCACAAGAGGACTAAGAAATTATGTTGGAGACACTCTTCCTCACACAAACGGCAGTACCAAATATTCTTGTTGGCATTCTGGAAGCTATGTTAGAAGGATATTAATGGTCAGTATAAGTCATGTTTCAACCAGAGAAGCAGAACCAGTAAGAGATCTAAATATAGATTAAGTATATGATATGGATATAGATATGTCTTCATCTATATCAATCTGTATGTGCCTATATAAGGAAACTTAGTACAAGGAATTGGCTTCCACAATTATTGGGGCTGGCTAAGCAAATTCAAAGATCAAAGGTCATGGGGTCAAGGAAGAGAAGATTATGATTAGGCTAGAACCCTAGAGGCACAGGTTGAAATTTTTGTCCACACGTTTCAGTCTAGAAGGAAGATCCAGGGGCAGAGAGAAACAATTGAAAAGATAGCAAATGTTTGGAGTCTTTTTATCCAAAAAAGTCCTAAACTCTCTTTTAAAGGGCTTACCCTAGTTAAGTAGACTTACTGAACTCTTTTTTGATAAACTTAAAGTGTGTGGATTAGGGATTTTATATATATCTTCAAAATATCTTCTCAACAGCACCTAGATTAGAGTTTGATTTTATAACTGGAGGAAGGTGTGTTCATGCCATGTCATGACTGTCCTCCAGCTGTGCCCCATAGCCCACCCCAACAAGAAACTACTAGAAGGGAAATTCAGGCTAGTCAAGTTAAAACATCAAAACCCCATTACAGGGTCTCAGGATCACAATGAAGACATCTGTTTAATTCCTTTATTTTGATCACACCAACTAGCCTACTCTCTCAGTTGTACCCAGGGTCAAGTCCCAACGCTCTTTCAGTTTCTTTAGAGAGAAAACCTCCCATTTCTTATTAGGAGAGGAACCTGGGGTAAGTGCTCCTCAAACAGACTTTCAGCCATCCTCTTGTTTTCAGCCTAATTACCCATCTTACCTTTTAAACAATCTCTAGTTCCTAAGATTCTGGCCTTTTACAGCTCAAGTGATTTACTTTTGTTGGAAAACCCATTGGGCTTTCATCTTTCACCAATCCTAGAAAGCAGTTTCTATTCATTTATTCACTTGCCACCTTAATTTTATGAGAGTAAATTTCAGAGGCTCTCACCACAAAAACCAACAAAATGAAACAGATAACTAGGTGAGAAGATGATTGTGTTAATTAGCTTGAAAGTAGTAATTATTTAAATAAATATATGTATATCAAAACATCATCATATAGTATCTTATATGTATTTTATTTTAAATGTTTTAAAAATTGAAGAATATTCTTCTCCCAGTTAATGTCTTCCCTCCCGTATTCTTGCTCTTATTTTTTGTAATTTTTATTTTAGTTGATTTACAATGTTGTGTCAATTTCTGCTATGCAGCAAAGTGACCCAGTTATGCATACATGTATACCCTTTTTCTTATATTACTTTCTATCATGTTCTATCACAAGTGATTGGTTATATTTCCCTGTGCTATATAGCAGGACCTCATTGCTTATCCATTCTAAATGTAATAGTTCACATCTACTAACCCCAAACTCCCAGTTTCTCCCCCTCCCTTTGGCAACCACAAATCTGGTCTTCATGTCTTTAAGTCTATTTCTGTTCTATAGGTAGGTTCATTTGTGCCATATTTTAGATTCCACATATAAGTGATACCATATGGTGTTTGTCTTTCTCTTTCTGATTTACTTCGCTTAGTACAAGAATCTCCAGTCGTATCCATGTTGTTGCAAATGGCATTATTTTGTTCTTTTTTATGGCTGAGTAGTATTCCATTGTATATATGTACACTTTGTGGTCATTACTTTTAAAATAGCAAGGAAGGCAAACAAAAACACTCCTCCTAGTATACTATCATTAAAAAGACAGCCTTTGTATTTCTGTAGTATCCATTGTGATTTCCCCTTTTCCATTTCTTATTTTGTTTATTTGGGTTCTCTTTCTCTTCTTCTTGGTAAGTCTGGCCAGAGGTTTGTCAATTTAGTTTACCCTTTCAAAGAACCAGCTCTTGGTTTTATTTATTTTTTATACTGTTTTTTGAATCTCTGTTTTATTGATTCCCTCTCTGATCTTTATGATTTCCTTCTTTCTGCTGACTTTAGGTTTTGTTTGTTCTTCCTTTTCTAATTATTTTAGGAGGTAGGTTAAGTTGTTTATTTGAGATTTTTATCCTTTTCTAAAAAAAAGCCTGTATTGCTGTTAACTTCCCTCTAAAAACTGCTTTTGTGGCATCCCATAGATTGTGAGTGGTTGTGTTTCATTATCATTTGTCTCAAGGTACTTTTTAATCTCCCTTTTGATTTCCTCATTGACCCATTGGTTTTTTAGTAGTATATTGTTTAGTCTCCATATAGTCAGTTTTATTCTCATTTCTTTTCCTATGGCTAATAGTTTCATGCCATTGTGGTCAGTGAAGATGCTTGAAATAATTTCTATACTCTTAAATTTATAGTTGTTAGTTTTGTGCCCCAGTATGTGGTCAGTCCTTGAGAATGTTCCATATGAACTTGAAAAGAATGTTTATTCTGTTTTTTGGGGGGATGTAATGTCCTGAAAACATCAATTAAGTCTAAATATTCTATTGTGTCATTTATATTTTGTTGCCTTATTGATTTTATGTCTAGAAAATATGTCCATTGATATGAGTTGTGTGTTAAACTCCCCTACAATTGTTCCATTCCCATCAATTTCTCCTTTTATGTCTGTTAGTATTTGTTGTATGCATTTGTGTGCTCCTATATTAGGGAAATATTTATTGACAAGTATAATATCCTCTTCTTGAATTGATCCTTTTATCATTAGTGTCCTTCTTTGTCTTTTTTATGGTCTTCATTTTAAAGTCTGTTTTCTTTGATATGAATATTGTGTGTGACTCCTGCTTATCTGTCATTTCCATTTTCATGAAATATATTTTTCCATATCCTCACTTTTAATTTATATGTGTCCTTAGCCCCAAGGAGAGTTTCTTATAGGCAGCATATTTATTGTAGCCTCTTACTTTTTGGTTTTTGTTTTATCTAGTCTGCCACACTATCTTTGATTGGAGCATTCAGTCCATTGACATTTAAGGTAATTATTGATAAATATGTATTTATTGCCATTTTATACCTTGTTTTCCAGTTGATTCTATGTTTCTCCTTTGTTCCTTTCTCTCTTTTTTTGTTGTCAGATGTTTTCCTTTTACATTATGCTTGTGTCCTCTTTTTAGTTTTGGGGCATGTATTGTTTGGTTTTTGGTTTGTGGTTGTCCTGTCTTTCAAGTATGTTAAGCTCTTCCTATATCTGCTTGCTTTAGCCTGATATTCATATAGGTTGAAACACATTCTAAAAAAAAAAGTCTAGATTTTCTTACTTTCCTTCTCCACATTTTATGATTTTGTTGTCCTTTTTTTACATCTTTATGTTTATCCTTTTGCTGTTCCTTGTGTTTATCATCACTTTTACAAATAGTTTTTTTTTTTTAGATCTGTATATTGGCTTATTTAAGTAATTACTTTCCATTTGTGATTTCCTCCATCCTATATCTTCTTACTTCTTTCCTGTTTATTGACCTTTCAGTATTTCTTTTAGAATGGGTTTGGTATTGCTGCATTCTATTATTTTTTGTTTTTTTTTGGAGAAATTTTTTATTTCTCCTTCTATTTTAAATGATAGTCTTGCTGGGTAGAGTATTCTAGGCTGCATATTTTTCTCCTTTTAGAACTTTGAATATACCTTGCCTCTCTCTTCTGGCCTGTGCTGTTTCTGTAGAGAAATTAACTGAATGCCTTATAGAAATTCCCTTATAATTAGCTCTTTGTTTTCCTCTTACTTCCTTTAGAATCTTCTCATTTCTTTAACCTTTCCCATTTTTAAAATACTATAAAAAAGACCTCAGGATGGGTTTCTTTGGTTTCAGCTTTTTTGGAGCCCTCTGTTCTTCCTGTATCTAGATACCTGTTTCCTTTAGATTTGGAAAGTTTTCAGCCGTAATTTCTTCAAATATATTTTCAATCCCCTTTTCTTTTTCTTCTCCTTATGGAATCCCTATTGTTCATAGATTGGCCTGCTTTATATTATTGCATAGATCTTTTATATTGTTTTCATGTTTTTTCATTTGGTTTTCTGTCTGCTGTCCTGATTGGGTGATTTCCATTATTCTATCTTCCAAGTCACTTACTCGTTCCTCTGCATTATTCATTCTGCTCTTCAATGCCTTTAACTCAGCTTGCATCTCTGCAAATGAATTTTCTAATTTTCCTTGGCTCCCCCTTATATTTTCTAGTACCTTTCTAAAGTAATCTTCATTATTGTTCATATGCAGTCTTAATTCCTTCAGAATTTTCACTATCTCCTTTTTGAACTTGGTGTCTGTTAAACTGCAGAGGTCTGTTTAATTGATGGCTCCTTCAGGGGAATTCTTCTGTTCTTTTACTGGGGAATGGTTCCTGAGCTTCATCATTTTTGTTATATTTTTCTTATTCTGTGCATTTAGGGAAAACAACTACTATAGTCTTGTATAGTTATTTATATGGGAGAGCATCCCTGGGCAGTTTGTGAGGGCTTACTATTTGTGTGCATGTGTGTGCATGTGTGTGTGAAGGATGCTTTTGGTTTGGATGCTTTCAGTTTGGATGCTTTCTGTCTCTTTCCTCAGTGTGTGCAGGCTGTTATCTCCTTGGTAGAGGGTGTGGGCAGGGACTGTAGCCAGTGCCTGGTTACTGGGCCCTTGACAGTGGAAAGGACCCATAGGGATGTGGCACAGGCTGCTCCTGGTGGCAGGGCCCTGGGAAGTGACAGTGACCCTCAGGGAGGTGCAAGCAGGGCCCAGAGCCTTTGGCAGTGGCAACAGCAAGGTATGTACCTTCCCAGGGTAGTGAGAACCACAGTGGATGGTGTTAGAGTGCAGTGCCCTCCATTGCAAGGACCCCAGAGGTGACTGGGGCTGCAGGTGCTGTCTGTTTACAGACCCATAGAAAACAGACAGCACCTGCAGCCCACCTCTGGAGTCTGAGATTGCAGTGACACTTTGTCCCTGCTGCCCAAAGCCCACTCAAAAGGCATCCTACCACCGCCTAAAAGACCATGCATGCACAGAGGAAAATATTCCTATGGTGGTCCCAGTCGCCCTCCCCCAAAATGGTACCTTGCTTCTCCTATGGGCCCAGGCCTCCTCCTGCATTCCTGCAGCTGTGGCATTCTGCTTCCTAGCCTGTAGCACGCCACTCCATAGCCTCTCAGGCTGTCTCCACATAGCTAACCATAGTACTCTTCCCAGAACTGACCCCCAAATATGGGTCTCAGCACCCAGCCTCCACCTGAGTGTCTCAACCTGTGGTGTGTGGGGGCAGTGGTACTGATGGAGGGTCTGTGTGGCTCTGTCTCTGCTTTACCCTCCTCAGTTTTGCCAGGTGCTTTTCTCAGAGGCTGTGAGGTTCCCTTTCTATCCTGGCTGATCTCCCCATCAGTTAGGTAGCCCCCACGGTGCGGGTTCCTTTCCTCTTTCATAGCTCCCTCTCAGGACTGCTGATCCCATCCTAATTCCTTTTTTTTCTTCTTCTCTCTCTCTTTTTCTTTCCTTTTACTCTACCCAGTTATGTGGAGGGCTTCTTTCCCTTTTTGGAGGTTTAAAGTCTTCTCCCTATGTTCTATAGATGTTCTATACCTCCTGTTCTACATGTAGATTTTTTTTTGTCTTTTGTCTTTTTTGTTGTTGTTGTTGTTGTTGTTGCTATTTCTTGGGCTGCTCTCATGGCATATGGAGGTTCCCAGGCTAGGGGTTGAATCGGAGCTGTAGCCACCGGCCTATGCCAGAGCCACAGCAACGCGGGATCCGAGCCGCGACTGCAACCTACACCACAGCTCATGGCAACGCCGGATCCTTAACCCACTGAGCAAGGGCAGGGACCGAACCCGCAACCTCATGGTTCCTAGTCGGATTCGTTAACCACTGCGCCACGACGGAAACTCCGATTTTTTTTTTTTTTAATGTGCTTTTGGGAGAAGTTGAGTACCATGTCTTATTCCTCCACCATTTTGACCCTGCCTCTTGTTCTTACATTCTACAAAGTTTCTTTCTGGACTTTAGCTCAGATGATAATTAATATTTCCAGAAATAAAATATTCTTTAATGTATGTACATCGTTTCTTACATAATCCTACTGCATGCATACTTAATAGACTATAATATAGTGTAAATGTAACTTTTTCTATATGCCCTGGGAAACCAAAAAAGCGTGCAACTTGCTTATTGCAATATTCACTGTATTGCAAAGTTGAACTTGCAGTATCACCAAAGTAAGCCTATATAAAAATTAAAAAATGGCCAGTATAACTTACATGATAAATGATGATGATAATTTTTTCTTTTTTATATATTTTTACTGTCCTTATTGGCCTGTTCATCACATTGTTGAATACAAATGGAGATAGAAACAAAACCACTAACTCAAAAAGATATATGCACCCCCATGTTCACTGCAATATTATTTATATTGTAACACATAAATGGACCTTGAGGGCATTATGCTAAGTGAGTGAGTCAGACAAGGACAGACAAATACCATGTGATCTCACATATATGTGCAATTTAAAAACCCAAAATAAAACAAATGAACTCATAGGTACGCAAAACAGTTTAGTAGTTGCCAGAGGTAGGGGATGTGGGGGTGAGCAAATGGGCAAAAGGAATTAAATAGCACAAACTTCCAATTATGAAATAAGTAAATCATGAGGATGTAATGTACAGATGGTGACTATAGTTAATAATACTGTATTGCATATCTGAAAATTGCTAAAAGAATAGATCTTAAAAGCTCTTATCACAAGAAAAAAATTGTATTTATGTATGGTGACAGATGTTAATTAGACTCATTGTGATCATTTTGAAATATACACAAATATGTGATATTTATATTGTACAATGGAAACTAATACAGTATTACATGTCAATTATAATTCAATTAAAAAAGAGAACAGAAGCAACCTCTTTTTTCATTCTTTTTTTTTTTTTTTTGCTTTTTAGAGCCACACCCACAGCATATGTAAGTTCCCAGGCCAGGGGTCAAATTGGAGCTACAGCTGCTGGCTTACACCATAGCCACAGCAACCCAGGATCTGAGCCACATCTGCAACCTGCTCCACAGTTTATGGGAATGCCAGAACCCTGACCCACAGAGCAAGGCCAGGGATAAAGTCTCCATCCTCATGGATTCTAGTCAGATTCGTTTCCACTGTACCACAATGGGAACTCCTAGAGACAATATTTTTAATTGATAGTTAAAGGATGAAACTGTCAAATGATCATGGAAATCCTGTTTATATTAAGAAGCAAATATATATTTAAATATAAACATTTAAAATAAACCAAAATTTATATAAATAGAATAAACTCATTTTAAAAATGAAAAAAGAAAAAATAACAAAAGAGGAAACTACAATATACAGAAGACAAACCAGCCAAAAGTTGTTTATTTGAAGAAAGAAAAAAATAAACTTCATGCCTTTAAGGACTTATATAAGAATGTCCATGACATTAGTGTCAAAATAGCAAAAAGCAATAATAACCATTAATATATAACCTTTAAGGAGTGCCTTTGTGGTGCAGTGGGTTAAGGATCTGGCTTTGTCACTGCAGTGGCTTAGGTCTCTACCATAGTGTGGATTTGATCCTGGGCCCAGGAACTTCCACATGCTGCAGATGTGAACGAAATATATGTACCACATAATACCTATGTATATATAAATGTTAATAAAAAAACAAATAATAATAACCACTATAACTATGCATAAAAATAGATGCATTATAATATACATACATATATAATGTTTTTATAGCAATGGGGAAAAAATTGATTTACAGCTGTATACCTCAACAGGAATTAATTTTATAAATATATTACTGATTTTCTCTAATCAGGATCCAGCACTGATTTTGTGGGAGGGTAGATGAACATATGTCCAAACAAAGTCAGATGTCTACCACCAATAGTGGAACAACTTAGCCCTAGGATAATGATGCTCTGGCTATCTCTTAAAAGCTAGCCACAAAAACTTCAAAGTTTTTCCAAGTGACTAGGATGGCCAGCAGTCCCAGTTTACCCTGAATGAAAATGTTCCCAGGATGAAGAATGTTTAATTTTAAAAGTTGGACAATCTCAGGTAAATTGAATGAGTTTTTTTCCCTTACAAAACTTAAGGATATTATAGAAACATAAAAATATCTAGAACTGAATGTAGAAAATTTCACAGTCTGTCATTCAATAAAAAATTACCAAGTATTTACAAAAGTGGGAAAATATTACTCACATGAGGAGATAAATCAATAGAAAAAGATCCAGGAATGATGAAAATTATAGAATCAATAGGCAAGGGCACATTAAAATTTATTATAACTATACTTTGTACATTCAAGAAGGTTAAGGAAAAAGTGATCATGCTAAGAAAACACATGGAGATATAAAAAACATTTTTAATTTCTAGAGAGTAAAAATATGTGTGAAGGTGATAAATTCAAAGGATTGATTTAACAACAAATTAGATACTGAAAGAGATATAAAAAACATTTTTAATTTCTAGAGAGTAAAAATATGTGTGAAGGTGATAAATTCAAAGGATTGATTTAACAGCAAATTAGATACTGAAAGAGAAAAGATTAGTGAACTTGAATTAAGTAACCCAAGATAAAACACAAAAATAAAAAAGACTGAAGTAATAAACAGAACTTCAGTGAAGTTTAGGACAATGTTAAACAACTTGGATTTAGTGTATATGTAATTGTAATCCCTGAAAGAGTAGAAAGAATGTGGAACAGAAATATTTTTTTGGAAAAAATGGCTGAAAATTTTTCCAAATTTCATGAAAATTTTATTCTCATAGATCCAAGTTCAAAGAAATTCAGGCTCAATAAATATGACAGTAACCATACCAAAATACATTAAAATCAAATTTCTTTAAGAAGTAAAAAAATAAAATCTTTTTTTCTTTTTACAGCTGCAAAAAGAGAAAATCATAAAAGCATAAAAAAGAGAAAATCTTAAAAGCAGTCAAAGGATAAAATATTTATTACTTACAGAGACACAAACTATAAATGAGATGGATTTATCAGAAATGATTCAAGCTGAAACACAGTGAAGAAATATCTTTAAAGTATTGAAGAGGGAAAAAAGGTCAACCTAGAATTATATACCCAGCAAAACAATCTTTCATAATTGAAGGCAAAATGAAGGATTTTTTCATACACACAAAAGCTGAAAAATTTAGCAAAAGCAGATTTTTGCTAAAATAAATATTAAAAGAGATTGTTCTGGCAGGAGAAAAATGATACCAGAGAGAAATGTGGACCAACACAAACTAATGAAAAGCACCAGAATAGTGACTATATGGAGAACTATAAAGGACTTTTTTCAATTTTATTTAAGTAAGAACTTTATAGTATTGTCAACTTTATGTATAGAAAAAAGATAAATATTTAAGAAATAATTTTGTTGTGGGGTATAACAAAATTAGAAAATATATAATGATATTAGAAAGGCAAAGTGGAAATGGGAGGATAATATAGCAAAGTTCCTGGGATGCATATTCACTGGTATGATATTATTTGAAAATAGATGTAAGTCTAAAATGCATACTAAAACCCTAAAGCAACCACTAATAAACAATTCAAAGAGGGAAGTATAGATAATTTACTGATAATGGAGATAAAAAGAAATAGTAAAAAGCACTTTAGTCCCACAGAATACAGAAAAAGAGGAAAAGAGAACAACAAAAATGCAATATATTTAAAAAATAAAATAAAAATATACACAGTTCTAAGCATATCAATAACTGCTCAATGTAAATAGTCTAAAAAGCCAATGAAAAGCTTAAAATCATCATTTTGGATGAAATGGCAAGATCAACAATAAATAAATTTAAAATATAATGACACAGGCTAAAAGAATAAGAATGGGGAAAGATGTTCTCTATAACAATAATCAAAAGAAAGCTGTAGTGACTATTTTCATATTAGATGAAGTAGATTTCATAGGAAAAAATGTTATTACAGATAGAAGGAGGCAATTTCTGATGATAACTAGGTCAATATACCAACATAATAATCCTATTTATATATCCAACAACAGAGCTTCAAAATATGAAAATCAAAAACTGATAGAGGAGTTCCCATCGTGGCACAGTGGTTAACGAATCCGACTAGGAACCATGAGGTTGCGGGTTCGGTCCCTGCCCTTGCTCAGTGGGTTAACGATCTGGCGTTGCCGTGAGCTGTGGTGTAGGTTGCAGACGCGGCTCGGATCCCGCATTGCTGTGGCTCTGGCGTAGGCCGGTGGCTGCAGCTCCGATTCAACCCCTAGCCTGGGAACCTCCATATGCCGTGGGAGCGGCCCAAGAAATAGCAAAAAAAAAAAAAAAAAAAAACTGATAGAACTACAAGGAAAAATATTTAAAACCCAACCACAGCTGGAGATGTAATTAGCCTTCTTTAATAAGTGATAAAGCAATTAAGCAAAATCAGTAAGGATATTGAAGATGAAAAACACTGTCAAAACACTTGACTTAATTGGCACTTATAAAAACTCTACCCAACAACAGTAGAATACACATTCATTTCAATATAGACAGTATATTGTCACGTTAAACTATATTCTAGGCCATAAAATAAGTATGAATAAGATTTTTAAGGATCAAATGATGCAGGGTATGTTCTCTGACCATGAAAAAAATAGAAATCACTTACAAAAATATATTTGGGTAATCCCCAAGGATTTTTAAATTAAATAACATATATCTAAATAATCCATCAAAACCAAAGGAGGAAGTACTTTGAACTGAATTAAAATGAAAAAATATAAAAATTTCTTAAATGCGTCTAAAGCAATAATTCAGGAAAATTTATAGAAATTAAGACCTTATATTAGAAAAAAGAAGAAATGTATCAAAATAATGATCTCAACTTTCACCTTAAATGAAGTAGAAAAATAAGAACAAATTAACACAAAAGTAGGAAGAAAGAAATAATTAGGATCAGAGTGGAAATAAATAAGATAAAGTAATAGAGAAAATAAATAAACTAAACTTGGTTCTTATAGATATCTATAAAATTGACAAATGGTTTTGTTTTTGTTTTTGTTTTTGTTTTGTCTTTTTGACTTTTCTAGGGCCACTTCCCGCAGCATATGGAGATTCCCACGCTAGGGGTCTAATCAGAGCTGCAGCCACCCACCGGCCTACAGCACAGCCACAGCAGGCTAGGGGTCTAATCGGAGCTGTAGTCACCCACCAGCCTACACCACAGCCACAGCAATGCGGGATCCTTAACCCACTGAGCAAGGCCAGGGATCGAACCCCCAACTTCATGGTTCCTAGTCGGATTTGTTAACCACTGAGCCATGATGGGAACTCTAAAATTTTTAGCTAGCCTTATCACTAAAAGAAAACAGAGAAGACATAAATTAAAAATATCAGGAATGTGAGAGGTTTAGATTCTGCAGAAATATCACCGAATATTTAAGAAAAGGAAAATACTAACACTGATTCCAATTCTTCACAAGTTCTACCATTGAGAGAAGATAACACTTTCCAGTGTATTTTATGACCCCAGCATTACCTATAGATCAAATTCTGACAAATAAGTTACAAGAAAAGAAGCTTATACTTGAATAAAGAAGCAAAAACTCTAGATAATGTTTTAGCAACTGAACCTAACAATTTATACGAATGATAACACATCATGATGAATTGGGGTTTATTAGAGGAAAGCAGGTTTTGTTTTACATTCAAAAATCAGTCAACGTGATCTATTATGTTAACCAAAAGTGATAAACTATTATGATCATTTCTATCCATATAAAAGTAAGCACTTAAATATAATTCTGATCAAACATTTTCAGCAAACTAGAAATTGAAGGGAACTTCCTCAACCTGATAATGGATGTTTACAAAAATTTATAGCTTACATCACATTTATTGGTGAAAGAATAAATTTTTTCCCCTTAGAGTAGGAGTAAGACATGAATGTCTACTCTCATCATCTTTATTCATCATTATATGGGGCTTCTAACCAATGGAGTAAAGCAAGGAAAAAAATCAAAAATGCATCCAGTTTGCAAAGGCGAAAATAAAAACTTGATTTATTCATTGTTCATGTGATTGTTTATAAGAAATCCAATATAACCTAGAAAAAAATACAAGAATAACTGAGTGTGTAAAGGTTTCAGGATACAATACTAATACACAAAATTCATATCTGTAAATATATTATCAATGAATAAACAGAAACTTAAATTTACAAACAACACCATTACAATTATCTATAAAAGATTTTAACACTGAAAACAATATTTACATGTGTATACATGTGTCAAAATTGATAAAAATCATTATACTTTTCATATGCTTAGCTTATTGTCTGCCATATATACCTCATTAAACCAGTAAAAACTGTTAAGGTAAACCATCTTTTATGTATTATTTCATCATACCATTTAACTATCACATGCTATAAGCCTGTGATTTGTTTCTGTATTAAATCCTTCCTTGTTATTTGTTTCATTAACCCATGCAAACAGGAAGTGTGCATTATACCTAGAGACAATCTAATTGTTCAGCATGCCAGCATTTGAGAATTTCAGCATTTGTTCTCAGACTCATCCTTTTGTTTTTGTAAGATAGCTGGATAGCTCTAAGAAGCATATTTTCACACAACAATGGCCAGAGGCAGAAGAGGAAAGCTTTTCCCAGAGTTCCCTTCTTTAAGAGTAAGAGAACAGCTCTAATCATCACCTTCTCACAAAACAAAGACCCAAAAAGAAAGACTTCTTTTGAATCACTCATTAAAGCAAATAAAATTGAACAAATTGTGACTTAGGAAAGAGACTTTCTTGACCAGAATGACTTCATATGCCTATTTCCTCATCAACTGACATGTATAAAGCAAGATCAACTCCTTTCCCTGCAAAATTGGTGGAGAAACTGATTTTTCCTTCAATGGGTAAATTCAAGGAAGACAAGATCCACAGTGTCTGTTACACTAATGCTCCAAAAGAAAGACAATTATCAATTACAACACAAAACAGAGGTAAAACATAGCCCTCTAGTGTCCAGAATCTCAAGGAATAAAATGATTCTTTAGATAATCCAATTCAAGAATAGCAAAACTTAGCGTGCATGCCACTGCCCTGGATGACACATAAATACATGCACACAAACATGCACACACAGAAATCAATAATCTAACATAACATCATGACACTGAGCCCAGACATGACCCTAGAAGTCCATTCAGCCTATTTTCTAAGTAATCACTACCAATCAGTGGTCACATTTGAAATGAAATATATGTGTATTCTTCCTGCCTTCAAGAAAGAAGGCATCTGAACTATTGAGGACCTAGGATCTAGTACTGTCTCTAGAATTAGATCTCCAGTGAAAATATTCACCAAGCTTGACATCACTATTCAGTTCTCATTCTTAACAGGTCTACAAGCTTAAATCTCCCTGTTGTTTTCCTAAAGCTGTGGATTTGCGCATTGTTCAACCACACTTCTAAGACCCCAGAGGACTCAAGAAATGCTTCTAAGAATGTAGGAAAATGTGTCCATGTGAGAGTGACCAAAGAGACTGCCTAAAATGAAAGACAATAATATAAAAGAATACAAAAATTTTATATATATACACATATATTTGAATCACTTTGCTGTACAGCAGAAATGAACACATCGTAAATCAACTATACCTCAATATTAAAAAATAAAATAGAACAAAAGATAAGACAAACTCTAAGGCCAACATCTGGGCTCATCTTGTCTCTCCCTAAAACATACTTTATCACCAAAAGGCCAAAGGCATGTTCTTCTATAACAGAGTTCTACCTCACCTAGCTTAGGGTAGGCTCAGATATTACCTTAAGGAAAGAACACTTTCTATCACGCAGTCTTTTCTATCTTACGTTCCTCCCCTCATTCATTTTTGAGAACTCAGTAAACCTTCCCAATGGAGATTTGTGTAATTATTTGAAAATAAAACTTAACAATCCTTTATCTTTTCCATAAAGCTTCCTTCCTATCTTCCCAACTCATTTGAGCTGATCACTTGACATACTTGATGGCAGCATCCGTGGCCTACACTGTAGCCAGTCAGGACCCAGACTTGGTACTTGTGCTGGTTTTGCTAACCCTGAAGATTTCAAGAAACTCTCTGGAGTGTTCCATCTATCAGTCACCCTAATTGCATCCTCTCATATTGCCATGATATATAATTAAGAAAAAGGAGATTTTTGATCCCATACTACAAGGATTTGTTATGTTGTTTGTGGGGAAGAAGCTAGTTAGAGAGAGCGACAGGAGGATTTGCTTAATATGTTCAGTGAGTGCTCAAAACTACCAATCCTTTATTTATTTATTTATTTGTCTGGAAGTTAAAGATGAATAATGATCTCCCAACTGCCCGTCACAATCATGGATTCAGCCTGGGAGCTAATAAGCCACCTTCAGCACCTCCCGCACCCCCCCACCCAACAGACATTTTTTCCACATGGATGAACACAAAGAAATAATCAGATAGGAGATTTTTCTTCTAAATTAGGCCTCTTGTTTGTAAACTGAAAGAGTGCTAATGCAGTTCAAACTCAGCTATGCACCGCACATGCCCATTTGCCCAGGCTTATTACAAAGAGGGAGAGAATGGAAGGTTTTGTTCTATTCTTCAGGCTCCTTCTGTGTGAGAGGCCATTCAATCACTTGGTACTTCTCCCTCGCTCACTCTCTTGGCCCTTCTCTCTCTCACACACACTCTCTCTGTTCCTCTCTGTAATGCCAGCATTAGAGGCGAGCCACTGGCGGGGAACGTGCTTTGATGTCGACCTCTCACTGCCACTGACAGACCTGCCTTGGTGAGTGAGTCGTGGAGCAGTGAGGGCATGTGTGGGAGAGAGGAGGATGAAAGCAGGGGCGACCGGGGCCGAGGATGCGGACAGATTCCTGCCTGTTCTCTTAGCTTCTTCAGGAAGGAAAATGCCAAGCCTAGTGATTACAGAGGTTATGAACTAGCTAAACTTCAGAAATGACCATTAAGAGTCCTGTCTAACATAAAGAATCAAATTATTGTTCAGGATTTTTGCCGAAAGAAAGAAGAAAAAAGAAAAAGACCAGCCATGAACATTGCCAAAGAGATAAAGACATTCAGATTACATTCCTCCGAGGAGCCTGGTTAGTCAAGGATGCAGAGAACCCAGCACTCAGACAGGGTCTGAGTGACAGCTTAGGCAAGTAGCTGCCTTTCAATTTTTCTTTTGACAATGTGTCCCAGATGTCAGGAGTCCATCTCTGGTCTTACTGGCAAGGTGATGTTTGTGACACAGGCAGGCAACACATGCAAATGTTACATTGGTGGTCTAGTCTGATTCTCCACAGAACATCATGGCAGGGGACACCCCAAAAGGCCAGGGCCACAAAGGAGCTCATGCCTTGTATAAATTCCTGGTGTTCAAGGGTTACCTCCTGTTAGATCATGGAGCTTCTGTGGCTCTGTCTCAATTAAAAGGCTTTTCATGGCCAGGTTGTCAGAACAGATCGAACCTTATTCTCCTGTAACCATCACTTGTTTCCTACTCCCTCAACCACCTGTTTTGTTAATCTCACCACATAAAGGAATGAGAGTCTGTCCTCATCACTGATTTCACAACACATTCTGTCAACTCTCTCCAGCAAATTTGAGACAGTAGAAAGAGGCATAAAAATTTAATACTAAGTACGTCCTCTCTTTTTTCTTATTTGATTGACCCCCCCAGAGTATGTTATTTAAAAAATATATATTATCACCAAGAAAGAGGTCCTACTGTGTGCACAATCCATAAGAAAGACATCTGCAATTGAGAAGATGAAAGCAAAATCATTTCACTCTGTATCCAATATGGAACGGCTCTTCAGCACTAAAATGTCTCCTACCATTAACGTAAGGTCTTTTAAAAAATTCAATCTTTAGGAGAATAAGAAAGATAAGATGTTCTGTAATTTTCCCACTGCATCTATTTTTTGACTTTTGCTTGCACAAGTGCACCTTACCTGAGATGAGATGGTTGGTGGGTTTGCATACTGGTCAGAATACTCATGGGAGCTGTTTGCCAGTGAAGTCTGAATGTCATCAGGAGTTAAAAAAACTGTCTTGTCTTCTGCCAGTCAACATGCCCTTCAGACAAGAATTCATGATTCATTAAGATGGATTGAAACACGTATCTTGTTCTTAAATGCCTTCCAAGTTAAGCCCACCTCCTACCATTCATATTCTAAGAAGAAAAATTCTGAGTCCTCTCAGATCTAGACTTGGTCCCTAATAAGAGGCAAGAAGATGCCCTTTTTAGATGCTTCAGCTCAAAGTAAAACCTTCTTATGCAACGGGGGAGATGTCTCATTATCATATTCACCCCAACCCAGGAGTTTCTGGACTATAAATGGCATTCCTAGTTGCAAAAATTGTTTGCCCTCCATTGCTTTTCTTTTTCATTTTCTTCTTTTCTCATTTTAGGGCTGCATCTGCAGCAATATGAAATTTCCAGGCTAGTGGTCGAATCAGAGCTGCAGCTGCTGCCTACACCACAGCTACAGCAATGTAGAATCCAAGCTGCATCTCTGACCTACACCACAGCTCTTGGCAATGCCGGATCCTTAACCCACTGAAGGAAGCCAGGGATCAAACCCACATCTTCATGGATACTAGTTGGGTTCTTAACCCACTGAGCCACAAGGAGAACTCCTGCCCTCCATTGCTTTTAATTGATGAAACACAGCTCTAACTGGGTTAAATGGAACCATTCGTTTGAAAGGATAAATATATCCCCAGGGATAGAGAATGTGTTCAGATTAATTGCATATTTTTATGAGTGCTTTTTTTTTCAAAGCCACACCCCAATGAGGAATCTTACTATTGTGAAAATCATCACCAATGAAGTAAAATAAAATAAAATAAAATAAAATAAAATAAAGCAGGAAAATGGAATGGATGACTGAGTAGCCCTCCTCTCACAGCCCCGGCAGACACCATGCTTGTCCCTCATAGAGCAGGTCAGCTCTGGTGACTTCCCCAGTCTTCACTCCACCCTTCAACTATGAAATCAGCCAAATGCTCAGAGGAAGAAGACCCAGAAAGAACAAATGTGACAGCAAGAGACAGAGGGATCAATACCTTCAGAGTCTGCAAACGTAATGGGCCCTGTAGGTCTGTTAATTATCAAACAAAAATCCTGTTTCAAGAAGGAGAAAAAATACATTTTATTAATAGCAGATCTATAATTAGCCATTTCTGTTCATGGTTTCTTAGTAGTTTTTTTTTTAAATGTTTGTCTGCCTTCACCTTTATTTCCTTTAACAATGTTCACATAAAATGGCTCAGAATTGCTCTCCCTCTAATTATTTACTGTAACAACCAACAAGCTGAGAGAAAGATGACAGAGTAGTGAAGAAAGATCTTTGTATAGGATGTATTGACTCACCACTGTTTCCTTCTTACTCCTTGATATATTTTCTTGTTGTTGTTGTTCTTTCCTAGCATATAATTTGTAAGTATGCATAAAACACTTGCCTGAGCTGTTTGATTTTATGATGATGTTAGATGTTTGGTCTGTGAGTTTGCTTTTAATATAGATACACAGTTTGTTCAGCCTTTGCTAAGAAGTAGTTCCACTCTATCCACTCTATCCCCAAAGTCAGCATTGGCCAAGATGGAGCTGGTGTGACAAGTGTGATGGGGGGCAGAGGGCATTATAGAAATGTAAATGTGACAACCAAGAGATGGTAGGGGTTTGGATGCCAAGACTGAATTGTACGGCAGGAAATCATTTGGGGGAAAAAAATCAATGTTTAATTCTGAGAAAGCAAATGAGAAGTGCAATTTTCAGTGGGGCAAAAATAAGAGGCAAAAAGCCCTAGGGTGAATCTGAGTTAGTCAGTACCGTCTGGAAGAAGGTAGGAGATTGATAATAATGGAAGTAGAGTCACCTAGACATCATGTCCTCAAAACTGAAAGTGTATGCATCTATCTTTCTGAAAGCTCATCTTAAAAAAGTAAGACTCTGAGTTTAATATCAAGAAATTATGAACGTTGTACTGTGACTAACAATGGCTCTGTACTCAACCCAAAACTGATATATGGGAGAAGAATGGGTTCAAGGGTCAGAAGCTGGGCCTTGGAGGCAGCGGGTTCAACCACAATTCATCATTTTACTGTGAGTAACATGAAGTGACCATTATCCACATGTTGTCATTACTAAGTGATCAGAATATTATGAGAAAGATGGTAATAGAGAATTTAAAAAAATAAGAAGTGACTAAAATTAAATGTTGAGGGTTGACTGTTGCATTACTTCTAACGTAACCCATCATTCTTCCAGGATGAGAAAAAGACCACAGAATGCCAGGACACTACCAAAGCTATAAAACAATGTGCATGTTAACCATCTCTCAACTGGTTCTCTTTAAAACCAATCATAGGTATCATCCACAGCCTTTTCTGTATCACCCCAATGTGAGTTTCCTTTAGAGATGAGTCCATTTCCACTTTGATGTGAGATAGATGAGATATTATATGTAGAGGCCCCCTCTCCAGGAGTCCAGGGCTTTCTTTCCTCTGGGACATGCGTGGGATGGTTTCCCTTCCACACAAAGCAAAGTTTAAAATTGCCTGTATTATGTTAGCGTTCTCCAGCAAGATTCAGAACAAAATAAATTTTGCTCTGTTCTCCGCGTGGTAATGGTTCTTGGTAATAGGCTCTTTCTGTAGTTTATTGGTCCATCTTATAGTTTATTAGAGCACAGCCTGTGTCAGGACTTCCATTATAAACCCATATTTTCTGGGTTGAGAGATCAACGATAAAATGGGACTAGTATTGAACCTTAATCTTGATATTCAGTCCCTGCTTAAGAATGTATATGAGGAGAAATTAAAAAGAGAGGGATAGAGAGATGGAAAGAAACTTCCACGATTATGGCATCGTTATTTCAGTACTTGTTTATCTTAGTAGCTAATTATAAATTTCACTTCTGTTTCATTATGCTTCCATTTAGCATTTATTGTGGGGCATATTTGATAGAGGGGAAGTTATTTGATAGAAAGAAAATTAAAGGTAAAGTAAAATCAGTTTTCTTTCTATAGAGCTATCACACTTTTGTTTCCACAAAATAACTATGCCTTCACCTTTTAATCTGCTGTTCAAGTCACCTAAAGAAATTAAGGTTTAACATGTTAAACCAAGAAAGAAATAAAGACCAAGAGAGAAAAATGTAGAAATGTTCTTAATTATTTTTCAGTTCTTTTCTTTCCCTTGGGTGATTATGAGACATTGGCAGACTTTTTGCTAAGATGAATTTTATTCTTTTTCATTTAAACAAAAACCAAATAGTACCAACGTTTTTTGTTTTACTCATGTCACACTGAAGAAAATTATTTAAACTTGTTTAAAGTGGTTCTGATGGCAATGATAGCTAAGAAAAGATCATTTGTAAAGGATCCATTTCAAAATGCACTGTCTTGCTGTAATGTCCACTATAAAGACCTTAGCTTAAATTATACCACAGCTATTTTAAATGGATTTTTAAATTATCTACCTTTGCATTTCATCATGAATGTTTCAGGGAAATTATCCTGAGATAATGCCAACAAATGGCTGCAGACTTTAGGTTTATAATTGCTCTTGTTCATTTAAGGTTCCCAGCAGACCATATCAGGAAATTCAATGCCTGGCAAGTCGGGGTTGATAATATACCGTAACTGGCATTTTCTTATTAGACGAGCACCCAAATCAGCTTTCATTTGTAGCAATGACCCTAATTAAGAGAACCATGATTTAAAGGAGAGTCAGTGCATTTTTAAGAATCAGATTTGGATTTGGTAGTGTTAGCCAAAGGATTCTTTTTTTCTCTCAGATAAGTGGTATCACCTAACCTTAATTTTAATTTTTAAATGTATATCATATTTTTATTTTATTCCTCTCTCAAAATGAGTGCTTTCCTTTTACATGTACATATATGTAAAAATGTCACATGCATGTATTCCCCATGTGTGTAAGTATACTCACCTCTGTCTTCAGTAAATGATTCCATTTCAGATCTGGCAGATATCTTAGAAAAAGATCACTTAACGCAACACTTACCACTCCCACTATCTTAAGTGGAAGGAATGAGGGCTCTGAGGCTAATGCAGTTTGCTTTGGATCATCAGCTTGTGAGAGGTAGAGCCTGAATTGCATGATCCTCTTGATGGTAATTGCACAAAAAGAACCCCCTCCCCCAAAGAAACCTGTTAAAGATATTACCTGTGGTACATGTTGATGTGCCTGGCTTACGTTTTAACTCATCTAGTCAACAGAAATTATTAATGGATCTGAACAATAAAACTATTCAAATTAAAATTTTATCCTAACCTTGCTCTGAGGGACCATTACCATAAAATTATCTTAGACTATATTGTAAGGATCTTTGACTACTCCATCTAAATTGTGTGTGTAAAATTTGAAAACTTATTGGATGGGATTCAAAGTAAATCCACCCTATCTTCTTTGTCAAAGATAATGAGATGCAGCAAGAACAGTAACTGACATTTGGAGATCATGTTACAATTCCTAAAGAACATTTACCTATATTATTTCCTTAACTACAGTTATCTTCACCCCAACACTGTGAAGACGCAGGGCAAGTACAAGAATTTAGCTATTAGAATACTGTCATCCCTGTTTCCTTGTTTAGAAAATAAGAACGTCTCCTTAAGTAAAAAAAAAAAAATCCAGGTTTTCAAATAGTAGATCCATAAACTCTTCACTGTGCTATCCCATCTTCCCAATAGCAATCATTATTATTGATAATATAAATAGAAAAAGTTAATGTGATTTATCAATTATAGTTTTAATTATAGTAGTAACAACAACAGGTACTGAGCCCCAGCAGCAACTTGCCCATAAACACAGACGCAAAAATCTGTACAGTAGGTATTATGACACCGAATTCAACTAAAGTCTGAACACACAGAAGCTCAGGAAATTTAGGTGATTTATCTAAAGTCATGGAGCCTGTAAAAGAAAGAACTAGGATTTGAACCAGGTTAGCTTGACCCAAATCTAAAAGTTCTTTACTTCTTTGCTGCTCTTCCTTCATGAAAAGATGACACAAACGTTTGACAAAATAGTGGTGTATTGGCAATAGGAACAAAAATGGAAGTCAGTGCTAAGACATCCTCAGTATAGGAGAGAATCTTGATTTAAAAAAAGGGAAGTTTGTGTGAAGAAAAGCTGTGTGTGTGTGTGTGTGTGGAGTAGGTGTCAGTGTGGCTGTGAGAAAGATATTTATACATATACATGATATATAGTATATATGTGACATACATACTTATATCTATACTTTCATTTATGGATGCATGTATGCAAATACATGAAAAGTAAAAAAGTTGATAAAGAGAAATAGCATAAATAATATAATTAAGATCTTTCACAAAATCCTATACAATCCAAAAAATTATTAAGTAGAATTTACTTTATAAGTTCGTTACAAGAGATAGGATACTTAGCAATGTTAAAGGCAAATTTTTTATCAAGATTTAATTGTTAGCTTCATTTCAAGGAAAATGATTTAGCCCCCAGGATATGCAGATCACAATTATAATAAGCCAGGTTTTTTTAAGAAGGGGAGGGCCTTCAACTATTCTTGAAAGAGCAAAAATTTCCAGGAATTATCCTTACTGCTATTATAAATTAATAAATTTTAGCAGTGCCACACCGCAAATCTTTGGCACTGACCTATATAGAAACATTAATATCTTATGATATTGATTTCAAAGACAAAGTCCAGAACCTTATGGTTAATCTAGAGGAAGTTTGTCTCTCATGATAGATGCTGCCATAAGATTCATCTAATAATATCTGAATAAATCATAGTCTCCCCTGGAGCTCAGAATGGGCTCAGTAAGCATATACATCCTCTTTGGGGGGTCTCTGGGCCACCTAAAGCATCATTGGTTCCTGTGCTTTCTGTAACCATCACTGACAATTGAGTGATAACCTCACTCAAGCTTGTGAGATTTGTACAGTCAGTACCATATTGATAGGGTTTCAGATGCAGCCCTCCCCAAGGCAAGAGCATCTGCAATAGGACAAAATGAGCACTTTAGACCTATTAGAAAGGGACTGGAAGAGACTCAGGAAGGATCATGGAACAAGTGTGCTTTGGGCTTTGATAGCTCAACCGTCTGGGCACTGTTCTTTCTAGATGCACAGTTCTTGCTTGATTGTGCAGCAATGACTAGCCTTTAAAAAAAAAAATAGCTGTGCAGCACATGAGTAGTCAGAAAAAGCAATGCCTTTTCTGCCCTCTCCTCTCACCTTCCCCAACCCCTGCCCTACCCACTAGTTCACTACCTTAAATTGTTACTTTAAGTCACCCCTTTTAAATATGTCTTCAAAGTATGGTCCTTTGTGAGTGTTAACACTAGACAGGATAATATATAAATAATCAGAAGCATAAATAGGAACATCCACAAAGTAAGCCAGCTTCTACATGCCCCCTTAACATCTAGGAGTGGGGAGGGGAGGGCAGGAACTTCACCTTCCAAAGTCCTAGCTGTTAGCCCCCTAGGCTGTTCTCCCAAAATGGCCAGCCTGGGTAAACATTGGAGACAGATGTTTTCCAGTTTGTTTATCTTCTTCCTGTCACTTTCACTGATATTCTCTGCTTTTCTTGGCAGCTGACCTTTCATAAATGTTGGTTTTGTTTTAGAAATGTCCTATTGTAAATAAGAGGGCAGGGTTCACAGAGCAAAGGCCAGTGTAGCTAGGAGGCTCTTTGGGGGCCAAGGAGCCTTGTTTTATCTGCCAGAGGCAAATGTTAACCTGCCCCCCAGCCCCAAGGAGGAGCAGGGGGTCAACCCCCACTTTCCAATGCTTCATTCAAGCTTAGTTCTTAATATTCTCCAGAAGAACATAATTAACAGTACGGAACAAAATGTTCCTTGGCTAATCTGTTTGCTGTAGGGTATTTGTGGAAATAAGGATCAGTAAATATCTGGGTGACTTTTATATGGAGATGTTAGGAAACAAATCAATATTTAACGGTACGGGTGTTGATGATTGAAAGATATTCTATTCAAGATTCATATTTCCCATGTTGGTTAATTCTTTCAGCTCAGAATCCCTAGAGCACAAGGACCAATTTGGCATGTAATGGAGTTTGTTTGAATGGAAATTATTGTCAGATATGCCCCAACTCCATTCCTATTAGGCATGGGATTCTGGTTGGGTGAATCAAATAACTTCTCTGAGCCACTGTTTCTTTAGCAATAAAATAAGCATAATATTCCCTCCCCACCTGCCTCATAATATTGTTGAAACTCAAGTCAGACCATGCATATGAAAGTACACTGTAAACACCAAAACATTTTCAAAGAGTACTTGGTACTTGGGCTAATATAATTCAATAATTGTTGTTCATAAAGTTTCATATGATAAAAACATAGGGTATCCCCACATTAGGAGAGCTCAAATTATGATATACTCTGGGGCCTAATACAATGGGAAGCAGATAGTAAGCTAGCCAATGTTTGCTGATTAGGAGATGTGGAACTCAGTGTTTGAGATTAGTGAGTGAAAGTGAAGTTGCAAGACAGAAAGTTTTTTTCCTCCTAACACAGAAGGACAAATAGTCCTGGGGGAGGGGATAGCGAGTTCAATGCCCAACAGGGACGGTCTCGATGCCTTCCAGAGTTTACCCCTCTTAGGCATTGTTCAGCAGACAAGACACAGGGGTGCTGATGCTGGCAGGGTAGGCATTAAGATTCAATTGTGCCATTTGGCAGTACCTCTGGATAAGAGCAAAGAGCCAGCAAGCTCCTTCTATGCCATCAAAGATTGGACCAGAAAGAAAGAATTTCCCACTCCATTGTGAAAACATCCATCTCATGCTTTGAGCTGGATTTAGATCAGAATGCTTCCTTCAGAGTGGGTAAGTAGTTCTGACTGTTGCTTCTTATAAAGGGGTCTCTGGCGAAGAAAGCTTTCTGAAAATGCCCTCCGATGGCCCTTCTGTGCCTCTGAATTATTTTTCTTAAACACCTCTCTTGCTTCTTGATTATGGTCATTGGATTTGAGATCTTTGCCATCTCAGTCATATTTAGCATGGGTTACATTGTAATTTTTGCTTTGCAGGGCTTTTCATTCATAAAAGAACCTTTTTAAAGAACAGAATGGAAACAAACAGCTCTTCATGTTGATTCAAATGAGACATTTTTGAGCGTGTGTGAGTGCAGCACAGTGGTAGAGCCTGGCAGTTAACTGGAGGGAGCTTATTCAGTTAGTGCAGACCTCCATACTAGGTTCTGGCAGTAGAGAGATAAATAAGATAACCTTGGCTTCCTCCCCAGAAGGATGTGGTCCAAGGGAAATGAGACTCACTGTCAACCCATCAGCAGCATGGGCCCCATCACTACATATGAAATTTATATCCAGAGGTAACCCATTCAATATGAATTCTTCAGGACATAGCCTTTTTTTTTTTTTTTTTTTTTTTGTCTTTTTAGGGCTGCATCCTCAGCATATGAAGGATCCCAGGCTAGTGGTCAAATTGGAGCTATAGCCGCTGGCCTACACACCAGTTGAGCAAGGCCTGGGATCAAACCCATGTCCTCATGGATACTAATCAGATTCGTTTTCACCGAGCCATGATGGAAACTCTGGCATAGTCCATTTTTGACCCAGCTCTAAATCATCTCTATGAATTTCAACTGCCTTGAACACCTAGAATATAGTAAGTATTTAATAAGTATTTATGGAAAGGTAGCCTTGGGAAAAAAAAAAAAAGGAATGGCTAGACTGGTTTAATATCATTTCTAACTAGAAGAGTGAGATTGTGTGAATTGTTGGGAGCAGACTGAGGACAACTGAAGTATGTAACTCTAGGCTCTCTGCATTCACCAGATATCAGCTTCCTCATGCTTCCTTCGTCATTAAGCAGGTTTAGGTTTGACTGTGCTCCACTTAGAACCTACAGTGAACCCCAGGGCCATGTGCTCCCCTATAGAAGGAGATAATCTCAAAAAGCAATCCCTCGAGTCCCATTATTCCCACAGTACTAGAGTGGAAAATGTGGCTGGGAGATTTGAACTGGTCTTCAGCCCCACAATCTGGTTATGCAAACCTAAAACCTCAAGTCAGTTGGGCACAACCCACAACACATCTGACTGGGATTGCATTAATCTTAGGAATCACAAATGGACCTGGAAACATAAATAATCAATGGCAGACTTATTTGGTTAAAATGACTGTAATTTTTCATCCATTTGGACACCTGGAATATTAAAAACATCCTTTAAAAGATCAGACCAACCAGTCACCTCCCCTTTGCAAGGAAGAAGTAGTAGAGGGCTGACTCATTCTCTTACCAGGGAAGCCCCTGTGAGTTTAGTTCATAACCAGTTCTTTCCTAGTATGGCCCCTCTCTGCCACCTCCATGCAAATGACTGCCTCAACCCAGGGTGACCTATAGATTTTTTTAATTCAGTAGTTATTTAAAGTCAGTGAACAACTTACTTAGCAGAAAAGATAAAGTTCACTGGATAAAATGTATAGGCAAGCAATTATAAACTATTTCCATGTAGCACTTCAAAGTCTAACATTGTGTTTTCCAAAATTCTTCAAAGCGTTATACATACCTTCATGCTTTTCTATATTCCAGGATAGGACTGTGGAGCTCTTATTTCCCTGAATTCAGTTCTCAGTGCTGATTTATTGTGAATTGAATGTGAAATGGCTTGAAATGCAGAGTCTGCTTCACTGATGGTTTATCTGGGAGATGGACGGAATTCTCCATATACTAACCAAAGAAGGTGGGTGCTTTTGGAGTAGAAGGGGATGATCAATAAAATTTTGACTGATGTTAAATGATGCCCAAAAAATGTCACTAGGGAATTCAGTGTTGCAGAACTCCAGGGGGTGTCATTGGCATTATAGCTGTGCAAATAGCCCCTCCTGGACTTGGTAAACATGATGGCGCTATGAACACTTGCCTTCCTTATTCTCTACACAGCTACCCCTATTTTAAGATCTGAGATGGTGGGGCAGGCAGTGAAAGGAGAAGCCACCATATATTGTCTTCACCCCAAATCATGGTGACAGTCCCACAACTCAATAGTCTACAAGTGCCCACAGGAAAGACGATGTGGGAGTGAGAAATACAACGTGACTTTCCTCTCTCAGTGTCTGTGTTTTATTGCTCTGTCAACCATCTTTCCCCAGAGGGATGGATCACTGAGCCCTATCTGCACAGCCAGTGGTTCCTCCGCATGAAAGCCCCAGCAGAACAGTCCTGCTTTGCCATTCTAACTTCGCTTTTGTCAATAATCACTGAAGACATAAAAAGAGAAGATGGGCTTTGCTCCTGAATAAAAGCTATTTGACTTTCAATATCAAGAGAGTGGCAAATACCTTCAGATGTTGTGTCCCGCTGAGCCTTTTCAGAAGCAGGTTTTGTCTGCAGAAGGCTGTTTTCTCCTCACACTAGACCCAGAGAGATGATCCTCTCTTAATTTGACCTCGTGGATGCCTCTTGGTATACCAAACTGTGCCCTGGTAATTTGGTGGGAATGACACAGGCACACTGTATTTTTTTTCCCATGAGCATCATTGGCTGTGCCCTAGTGAGCAGGAGCCCAGCTGCATATAGGTTGCCTGTCCCATGTGTTTGGGCAGCTGTCCTTTCTTTCTCCATGCAGGCTCACAGTGGTAATATCTCAAGGCAGAGTCTTAACGTGGGCAAGAAATTGCCATTTTGAGATGCTATGCTTTTTGCAAGTTTTGAGTTTAAATATAGTTTGAGTTTAAATGCATCCTCAAATAGCACTTGGTATCAACAATGATACCTTTAAGGTAGTCTGTGCTGAAAGTTTGAAGATGGACCAAGACCACAAACACAAGAATTGATGTATACAACTCCCAGGCTCCTCCTGAATCAGGATTAAAGGCAGCAGTGGGGAGTAAAAGTGTATTCACTCATGGCAATCTTCAGTGCCATAAAAGGCATTTTATATTTATGCATAATGAGCTACTTCTGTGCTTTACAGACCATTTTGCACATGGTTTGTACCTCATATTAAATTTGATGATGTATATGAAGTATTTTATACACAGAAAATTGTTATGCGGATTTTAGCTCTTATGAAAATAATGATGAGTAAATAATGTTAGTTAGTGAGCTTGTCATTGGGGCAGTTTAGAAGTCTCTCTCCCCCTCCTCTTAACCCTACCATTGGATGAAGAATAAAAGCTGGGAAAGAATATTAGGAGATGTTTTTTTTTAAGGTTATCTACATTCACTAATACAGAATTACACATTAAACAGTAAAACACCATTTATAGCATAAAAGACTGCCAAAAAATAAAGAGACCAAAAACAATCAGGGCTGATAACACTAGGGCTAAATAGACAATGTGACAGACTAAAATATTTTGAGAAAGTTTTTTGTCAATGTCCATAAACATTTTAAAGATCCTACTATTTGGTACAATAATTCCACTTTTGTGAAACCATTCTATGAAATTAAAACATCAGTCATTATATCCATATATCTAGGCAGGTACATAGGTAGATAGATGATAGATAGATGGACAGATAGATAGATAGGTAGATAGATATGGATGTTCATAGTAGCATGTATATATATATATATATATATATATAGAGAGAGAGAGAGAGAATGCAAAAAAAGAATATATATTACTTTATAGGTTATTTTAAGATATTGAGTGTAGTTTCCTGCTCTCTGCAGTATGAACTTGTTGGTTATCTACTTTGTATATAGTAGTTTGTATATATTAACCCCAAATTCCTAACTTATCCCTCCACCTTCATTTTCCCCTTTGGTAACTAGAAGTTTGATTTCTATATCTATAAGTCTGTTTCTGTTTTATAAGTTCATTTTTATCATTAAGCTCTACATATAAGTAATATTATATGATATTTGTCTTTGGCTTTCTGTACTTAGTTATGATATGCCATTTGTAGCAACATAAATGGATGTAGAAATTGTAATTTTTTCTCACTCTAATACTGACATAAACAAGCTTGCACATAAATCTTTTCCCACAACTCATTATTCCTAAAGTATTCATTCCCCAAAGAGGAAAGGAAGAGTGTTTCACATTCTAATCAGAGCCAAGTGGTATGGGGAAATAGAATAGAGCACAGGGCTGGGGTGAAAGCCAGTTCTGACAGTGTACTAGGATAAGAAAGTCGAGGAAGGAAGCCTTCTCCAGAAAAGGGATGCTTAACCAGGAGACCTAAATGTTGAGAATGAGCAGGGCATGTGAAAGTCTGAGGCATGCATGTGTAAAGGCCCTAAAGCACAAGAACTTTTCCAAGGCCTTGAGGGTCATAATAAAGGGCTTTGATTTTATTGCCAGGGTCATGCAAAACTCCTAAGAGGTTTCTATCTGCAAGAATGGACTGGTATCATATATGATTTTGAATTGCTCAAGTTGGGTTGGACATGATTTGTGGGAAGATGAGAGAAGACAGCTTAGGTTAATTCATCCAGGAGACAATGATGCTGGCCTCACCTGCAGGAGGGAGCTGGTATCAATGGAGAGACGAGGACAGATGACCAATAGGAAAAATTCAAGGCCAACTGCTAGATTCTTATAGGAGTAAAAGGTAGACACTGTCTTCTTACCATGATGGGATGGACTTGTTAGAAAAAAACTTGGGAGAGGGCTGCATTGAGTATAGTGAGGGTTATAGGCTCCATTTGGTCATGTTATGGAAGAGAGTCCTATCAGAATCCTGCCTGGTAGGTAGTTAAATACCTTAGGAATTCAAAGGAGTAGTTGGAGTTGGAGGTGTGAATTTGGGAGTCATTAGCATAAAGTACTGCAGGGGAAGAACAAGTACATTTTTCCTTTTATCCCTCTAAGTACTTGGCTGAGTCTCTGTAACAAAAGACAGATTAACAAGAGAAAAGTATATGGAATTTTTTTCCTTTTCATGGACAAAGCTGCAGCATATGGAAGTTCCCAGGATAGGGATTGAACTGGAGGTGCAGCTGACAACCTACACCACAGCCCAGCAACACTGGATCTGAGCAACATTTGTTACTTGTGCCACAGCTAGCGGCAATACCAGATCCTCAACCCACTGAGCGAGACCAGGGATAGAACCTTCATCCTCGTGGCAATTATGTCAGCTTCTTAACCTGCCAAGCCACAGTAAGAATACCAATATGGATTTATTTAATATAAGTTTAACTTGAGCTTTCAGAAGGAAAAGACCAGAAGAAGCAGTTAAACTTGTATTCTAATGCTTGGTTTGATGAAGAGGAGAAAACCATGGAAACTGTATTAGGACATAATATGAGCTAAGTGTAGAAAACTCAGGGAAACTTAGCAAGGCCTGTTCCTTCGGTTCCTGTCCAAGTTTCTCCTCCTTCATAGATAAGGATGTTCCTTTCCTCTAGACATAGAGAAGGCACTTCTTATGGGAGGTGCCTGTGTCAGGGGAAAGTCAAAAAGTCCTTTGCGCACCTGCCATTTTCTCAAATTCTTTCAGCTTAAAACATTCAATATGCAAGGTGCTATATTTTGGAACATCATGTATTGAACCCCATCAGTACTTAAAGTCATGGGACTGAATGTGAGGAAACAAGGAGAGAGTGAGGATGGAGAAGAGAAGAAAGTCAAAAACTAAGCCCTGGTTAGGAGAGGATAAATTTCAGGGGCAAAGAAGTTAATTAGGAATGGCCAGTGAGACAGAAGAAAAGTCAGGAATAAATGAGGCGAGAACATTTTAACTGATGCTCTAAAGTAAAGTTGGAGAAATCCACTGAATTTGGCAGTATGGGGCTCGCTTGAGTCTCTGAAAACCACTTCAATAAGGCAGTGGGTACAGACCGTGCCCTCATCCATGCGTGGAAGTGTGGAGGGAGGAGAGGAGCAAGGCCAGTGAGTGGAAAGCCTTTTGCAGAGAATTTGCTCTGTAAATGGGTGCAGAGGAATGAGGTGATATCTCAAGGAGTGTCTGAGGCTGGGGAGGCTTAGATTTTACTTTTTCTTAATGATAGAAACCACATGTTTGCATGTCAACAGGTATGATCCAGTACCTGGAGGGAAATTGGTGATAAAGGAACAGATGTAAATGAAAAAATAAAGACCTTGAGAAGACAAGAGGGGGCGGAACCCAAACCACAAGTGGTGGTTTTTTTTCCTTTTTCCAATAAAATGAAGGGGCAAAGAGTAGGGAAGAAGATGCAGCTGGGATTCTAGATGTGATGGGCCAAAATGAAGGTCTATGGAGGAAGGATATAGCATCAGAAAAATCATCTTCAATAGCGGCTGGGTGAACTTGCCAGGGAACTTACCAGCGGGAATTCCAGAAAACTCCAGCTGCTCTTTGGAGGTGACTGATTTAAAGAGAAATCAGTCAGCTCAGCGGTGCTATTTTCTCTCCTGACTTTCAAATCCTGGCTGTAGGTAATGAGATGGCAGGTAAATGAGCTCACACAAGACTGCATTTTTGCCAAGTAAGCACTACAGAAGGGCATTTGCACTGGCCTCTGTTTGTCATGCCATGATTATAATGGCATATTTTCAAAGGAAACGAAGGAAGAGAAGTCATGAAAAGGGCTGAAGGATAGAGAGAAAATACTTCTCAGCATGATCAGAAATTAAAGCATTTGGGGTTCTAAGTAAGTGATGTGAGAAGATGAGGTATGATGAGAGTATTGCACTCTGAAGATTAACATTTCAGAAGCAGGAGGAGTTCCTGTCATGGCACAGTGGTTAACGAATCCGACTAGGAACCATAAGGTTGCGGGTTCGGTCCCTGCCCTTGCTCTGTGGGTTAACGATCCGGCGTTGCCGTGAGCTGTGGTGTAGGTCGCGGACGCGGCTTGGATCCCGCGTTGCTATGGCTCTGGCGCAGGCCGGTGGCTAAGGCTCCGATTGGACCCCTAGCCTGGGAATCTCCATATGCCGCGGAAGAGGCCCAAGAAATAGCAAAAAAGAAAAAAAGAAAAAAAAAAGATTTCAGAAGCAGGAAATGTCCAGGGTGGGAACTCAGGAGTGTATGGTTGAAGCAGAGCAAAGTTAAATTCACCTGCCATGAGGAGATCAAGAAAACAAGTGACCACATGTTGGATGAGTCATCCATGAAGATGATACATCATCAAAAATGGTAATACAATTAAAGATGGAAAGAAAAACTATGAACAAAGAGCTGGAGTCTATAGTAAATAAATGCCTAGGACACGAGAATGATAGTTGATACTCTGCAGAATGGCACAGCTTTGAAAGATTGTCTTTTAACAAAGAACAAAGTGAATACTGTGTAATGGGCAATGAAAATACTTCACCTCCAGGCCCTGAAATATGAGACTGAGCAAAAAAATAGCTTTCATTGAAGACTAACTGTGTTAGAGGTGTAGTGTGTCTTTAAGTGATAGCCAGGCTTCTAGTTGATCCACATCCTAGGGAACACTCCAGAAGAAAATGGAAGTGTAGGGGAGTTCTTACTGATCATAGACCTGGAAATCAAGAGGACCAGATGGGACAAATTTTAGAGGGGAGAAAGGAGAAGATGGTGGACTAGGTCCATGTCAGTCTGGGGGTGACACAAATTCAGAATGAAACAGTGACCAGGGAGCCTGAACTCCTGGCAACATCTGAGGCAGTTATCAATGTGAAGTATTCAGCCTTGAATTCAAGTAGTGGCCCTGTGTTCTTACCTTGATGTTGCTTCTGAAGGACTTCTCCCTCCTCCAGACCTGTTGATATGCTACATTGATATGATCTTTTTCAAAGACAATTGTTTCAGTCTCAATATTCAAAAAATATTTTTTATTCCCTAATTTGTGACACCACCTTAAACATGTGCTAAATGAACACATCTGCATGAGGACTTATGTTGCGGTACTCTTTTCTTTTCCTTTGATCCACTCTATTGATTCTCATGCCAGTTCCCCTTTGCAAAATACTGCCAACTTAAAAAA
The DNA here is from genome assembly GCF_016906955.1 of Phacochoerus africanus. Taxonomy (NCBI): domain Eukaryota; kingdom Metazoa; phylum Chordata; class Mammalia; order Artiodactyla; family Suidae; genus Phacochoerus; species Phacochoerus africanus. The sequence continues at coordinate 84,459,166 of NC_062552.1, read as the reverse complement.
AATAAAAGATTAGTGGTTGGTGGGAATGGCAATTGGTACAACTAATATGGAAAAAAATTATGGAGTTTTCTCAAAAAACTAAAAATAGAATTACCATATGATCCAGGAATCCCACTCCTGGGCATATGTCTGGAGAAACCATGATTCAAAAATATACATGCACCCCAATGCTCATTGTAGCAGCATTCACAATAGCCAAGACATGGAAGCAACCTAAATGTCCAATGACAGAGAATTGGACAAAAAAGATGTGGTGCATATATACAATGGAATATTACTCAGCTATAAAAAGAATGAAATAATGCTGGTTGCAGCAACAATGGATGGCTCTAGAGGTTATCATACTAAATGAAGTCAGAGAGAGAAAAACAAACACCTCATGATTTATGTGGAATCTAAAAAAAAAAAAAAGTACAAATAATTTATTTGCAGACCAGAAACTGATTCAGACAGAGAAAATAAACTTATGGTTACCAAAGGGGACAGGTTGGGGAAGGGATGGATTGGGGCTTTGGACTTGGCATATGCACGCTGTAGTGTGTAGAATGGTTGGCCAAAGGGGACCTACTGTGTAGCACAGGGAACTCTACAAATATTCTGTAATAATATATATAATTGAATCACTGTTGTAGAGTAGAAATTATCACAACATTGTAAATCAACTATACTTCAATAAAATTCAAATAAAATAGTTTAACTTATCGGGGAGTGGGGTTGTAGAATTGAGAGAGTAGGGAAAACAAGGTGATGTTGATCAAAAGGTACAAACTTTCACTACGAGATGAATAAGTTCTTGGGATCTATTTCATAAATGGTGATTATAGTTAACAATATTGTATTACATACTTGAAAGGTGCCAAGGGAATATATCTTAAATGTTCTCACCAGAAAAAGAAATAGTAATTATGTGACCTGATAGAGATATCAGCTAACACTAGAATGGTAATAATTTTGGAAAATATAAATATATCAAAACATTGTATATATTAAACTTACACAAAGTTATACACTATATTTCAACAAAGATGGAAAATGAAATAGCTTATAAAAAAGATTAGTATTTAGTAGTGTAAGTTCCTCTTAATTATTCTTTTCTGGTGTGTTGTGTTATTCAAGCTCTTCATGCATCCAATGAACTTTCTAATCACACAAAGAAGTGCCAAAACAATACCACTGGGATTTTGATGACTTTGCTAAAACTGTAAATAAATCAGCATGGAATTGCAATTGCCATGTCTCTCTCTTGAAAATGGCTCCTCATTTACTCAAGACTTTGTGTGCCCCTCAATTAATTCTCTCTTCTGAGTTAGATGTTTCCATTATTTTTTTAATTTATTTTTTATTGTTAATTCTCCCAACACACTTTTTTTCCCACTGTAGAGCATGGGACCCAGTTACACATACATGTATACATAATTTTTTCTCCCATTGTCATGCTGCATTGTAAGTTATCTAGACATAGTTCTCAGTGCTACACAGCAGGATCTCATTGCTAATCCATTCCAAAAGCAATAGTTTGCATCCCTTAACCCCAGGCTCCCAATCCCTCCCCCCGCCTCCCCAGGAAACCACAAGTCTATTGTCCAAGTCCATGATTTTCTTTTCTGTGGAAAGGTTTATTTGTGCTGTCTATTAGATATCAAATATGAGTGATGCTTCCTTTATATCTCCAAATGTTTACTGCTTATATGTAGGAAATGTATGAGAGTTTTACATCTGTTTCTTTGGTATTCAGCTACCTAAATAAGCTATCTTACTTAGGTTAATATTATTTCTAAATAATTACTTCAAGTTTTGTACCTGAAAATTTATTATCTGCAAAAATTAAAGCTGCATTTCTCATTTCTGAGTTATCTTTAGATTATTTCATTCTTAACACATTTTGTATAATGCATAAAACAACATTAATATCCTTGTCTTATTTTTGATTCTCACGCAAGTGCATGAGATGTGTTGTCTATAAGAGCATGCATGTTAGTCATTTAAAATGAGCACTTTCAGATTTATAAAATAATTCAATTTGAAATTGATTGTATGTATTCCCTTTGCATTCCTGGGGTAAGCCCTATATTGTATTCTTTAAAATATCATTTGATTCTATTTATCTTCTAGACTTTTTTCTTGATATGTAAGTATTTGCTTACATTGTATTTTTTATATTAGCACACCTAGGTTATTTATTCATCCGGAATTAATAGCAGAATTTTATATTTTCTGAGAAGAAAATTATTTATTGTACTGAGTGCTTCAATTTGTTTAGCATAAATTGATAAGGACCTTATAATTTTTATTTTTGTATTTGTTGTTAGACCATTTCTCAGTTCTAATTTTGTTTATTTTTACTATCTATCTTATTATTTTGAGAGAATTCTAGAGGAAGGTCAGGAGTTGCTTTCCTGATAAAAATAGTTTCTTAGATTTTTTCATCCATTTATTTATGGATTCTACTCTTCAACATTGTTTCTTTATAAGTATAGTTTCATCTAATTTCTTGATTATATCATTTCTTATCATTGTGTCTTATTAACAATGCTATGAATTTGCTTTTTACTACAGTTTTGGAAGCATCCAAAACTTTCATAAGCAGTATTGCTTTTTGGCTTTTAGAATGGTGGTATTGATATTTTTTTTCTAATTTAAATTTATAAAGAGATTAATTTAATATTTTTTCATGCATGTAAAGTTTTGAGAATTTGGGGAGGGCAGTGAGGAGTGATCATTTTTATGGCTTAGGATATGATTCTTTTTTCCCCTTTAATGTCTTAACAGATGCCTAAAAAAGAAGTATTTTTATCAGCAGGGTGAAAACATTTGTGCTTCAGTAGCTTTTTAGGGCTATCCCTAATGATATGGTAAGCCTAGCAGGGCTAAATAGCAATTAAGGCAACTTGTGTGGTTTAAATGGGCACTTGACATACCAAGATGGCTTTATTTCTTTTTGTCCTTCTCAAATTGTATTTCCCTTTAATTTCATGTACAAATACTAATAATTAGTGGTGAGGGGAATATCTGTGTTGTTACTTTCACACACAACTCTATTTTGTAGGAAGCCATATTCACATGAAAGTCACAAAATCTGTACTCTTCCCTTAGTTCATCTGAGACCTAAACTACCCTCATTAGCATCACTCCCTCCTAGTGGCCATTTTCAGAATTACAAACAGAGGGTCTCAGCATAAAAATCAACATCTGCAAGTTTCAGGTCTTTGAAATGCAACCTAATTCATAAATGGAAAGAATCACAATAACACATTAGGATAATAATTCTCTACAATATAAGGATTGTAGCTACTTAAGCCTGTCCCATTATATTACACTGAAGTAAGTACATCCTAACATTTAAATTCCAGAACACAGTGTATTTTATTTTTTCCCTGCAGGGTTGAAGGAGGTAAAATCATCTACCTGAGACCAGATGTGCCATATATTCTCCACAGACAATAAAACACCCAGAAGTATCTCAAATATTTGTATTAGAAAGCCTTAAGAATAACCTCTGTGTCTTTGTTTGTTGTTGTTATTATTGTTTTTAGATTCATCTAAATTTCAGTAAACTTCCCTGTCCAATTACTTCTGATCACCAGGTTACGTTTGATAACATGAACATCCAGTGAGGCATATGACAGCTGAGGTGACTCCAAGACATGGATCTCATGTGAAAAATCATGGAAGGGAAATGGTAGTTCTTATAATGATGCAGCATCTATCAAACACAGTAATAAATCCCATTGACAAGACTGATGGTGATAATATGATGACATCAGTCTGAGGACAATTTAAAAGGAATGGTTTGATTTTAAAACTGTTCTTTGGAGACAAATGGGATGGATGTCCAATAGAAGAAATAGTTTAAGAATTTATTCCTAGTTAAGCATATAATCAGCTTGACAACATGGAAAGCCGGTCTCATCCTTTCCCTCAGCCTCCTAACATCTGTCCCCAATAACTCAACTGGCAACATCATTCCTTTTACCATAAAGCTTACAGCATAAAATCATCCGATGTTATAATCTCTCCTATGAATTCCTAAATAACCAGGTTTTTATTATAAGGTCCTCCAATGTAAGAAAGTTTTGGCCAAGAGAACACTTTACTTATTCTTCAAAAGAACTTATTTTCATTTGGCCTGTGGCTTGCATTCAGGAGTCTCCCCCAGAGAAGAGTGGTAGCCTATCCCAATTGTACCTTAAATATCAAAGGAAAACCAAGAATTGGAGTTTCCACTCATGGTGAAGTTACGGTCCTAAAATGGAAAGATTGAAACACAATTTTTAAATTGTTTTGCAAGATAGCATATTGGGCCTTTTAATGTTTTTTGTTGTTTATTTTTTCTTTGTTTAGACTTTTTCTGTGGTAGGGGAAATCTAGGTTGGAGCTAAACAAAGAAAAAAAATCAAACAAGAAGCACACCGAAAGGATTGGCTTTAAAATGGGAATCAACAAAGAGCAACAGATATAAGAGAAAAAAGTACTGAGATGGTATATCAAGGAGACAAACGTTCAGTGTTGGTCCCATTGAGATGGCTGCCCTCACCCAAACGTCTTTCACCAGCAAAATCTAGCCTTCTCAAAACTATCCAGATCTCAGCTATAACAAATCGTTCTAAATACAAATAATCACTTAGCTACATAACTAGAGAAAATTGGAAGCGTCATATTAACTGTCTTTATGGAAGCATTTCATAAGCATAAAACAATGATAACATTTTTGATGGATGCAGATACACCACATAACATACAAATTAATAAAGCATTAACTAAAGCTAAGAAGCTGCTATTGGCATTTTTGGCTCATAGCATCCCTCTTTAGAAGCCTGGGGAGAAGTTCACTTCCAGGCCACAGGCCCAGCAATTAGAGAGAGGCAGGTCCTCTTTGCACACAGCAGCAGCCCAGGTGACCTCACCGGGATGGTGACAGGGCCTCTGATCTATGGACAGAGCAGTCTTTGCCCGGCCAAGTGCATGCAGGGGAAACACGTTACATCCGCAACTTCGAATTCATTACAGGCTCCCATGGAATGAACTCAGAATACCCTGTTGTGTGGTGACTCTTTCATTGGGAAGGCAGAAAGGGACCATCACGGGGGCCTGAGCCAGGCCCAGGAGGCTCCATCCACTCACTTCACCTAAACTCCCAATGAGAAATTATTCCAGAGTCCTCTGCATTTTTTATTATCATTGTTACTATCACTGCTATTATTATTTCGCTCTTACCTCAAAGTGTCACCTTTCAAAACTATGAAAATTGCAAGTAGATCAGTACATGGAGAAAAGATCTTGTGAAATGCTCAACCTGTCTGAAGACAAACACAGCGACAAACTCTCAAGGAGCCCGTCTCTTCTGTTTTCCTGGTGTAGTAGTGAAGTCTTCCAAATAATTTAGTGGGAGCATTAGGTAATAAGAGTGAGACCAGGACAACAATCCAGGCATAATTTTCCTTTGGAATATTAAAGGTTCAAGGAAAAAAAAAAAAACTGAAAGATGTGCGTCAGTATCGTTCTCCAAAAGGAGGAGCCTCTCCGCCCCTCCCCCCCACCACTCTGCCCCCTTACACACACAGCGCTGTCCTGAGGAGCCCTCTCGGTATCCTCAGCACCCCCACCCTGCTGCAGCCGCCCCTTCTTCCCATGAATGAAAACAAATTGTTTTCGGCCATGGGACCACAGGGCTTTGCTCTGACCTGCGTGGTACAGTGACACTGTGTGGCTTGAATTTTTACATACAGCTGCATAAAGCAATTTTCATGTAAATTTCTAGGTAAAGCAGCCTGCAGTTGGTCTATTTCATTGACACAAACACAGAAACCATTAAGTTTGACAGAAGATTAGAAGTTGCCCTTGCTTCTTCGAATGCGTTTCCCTGTGCCTTCAACAGTGTCTGAATTTGAAAAACGGGGATGAGAAAAATGCCTCAGCACCACAAGCAGTGTTTGTTCATTGGTGCTGCCTGTACAACCCCAAGGCTTGGGGGCAGTGAAATCAGCAAGGGCCTCTCTCTGGGAAGGAAACAAACATGGAATGGAATATCAACCCTCAAATGAGCAGAGGGTAATACTCTCACCCTGCCAGGGAGCTTCTAGGCCACCTCCGGTACCCTTTTTTCCCAAAGATACACTGGATGAAAGCAAACAGCTCCGATGGCTCCCAGTAGCCCTGCCACTCCTATCAGGGCAGGCAGGCTGGCCCAATTAGCTCACAGCAGGTGGAGAAGTTTCCAGGGTCAGAGGAGCAAGTCAGTTCTTCAGAGGCATCTTTCTGTGGGAACTGGGAGCCAGGGCCCTTCCTGCCCAGTCAGCAACAGGAGTTAGGCAACCGACCCCGCCATCTGGCCACGGTCTATCTGGACCTTCCGTCTAAATGTGTCCCTGTCCAGAGGAGGCATTTCTTGAACATGTTCTTTTAAGGCAACAGCATCCACAAAGCACAAAGAGAAAAATGTCACCAAAACCTTGCTCAGGATGTTTGTTTATGCCATCTTTAAATAATTCATCTTTATCCCTATTGAGCCCATCACCGCATGTCAAAAATAAATGTGTCGCCTTGGCCTATTGTTTGCAGCTCAGGATTGTCGAGCGAGAAGAAAATATTACAGAGACGGAGGGAGATACACGCAGGAGTGTGACCTTTAACTGCACTACCTATAACCAATCTCATCAAATTAAAGCACTGTATATTTTCCTTAATAATCTCTGATTAGGCTGGGGCTATGAGTGGACACGAACACCCGCCATTGCTATGCAGCGGGATGTCTGCTTAGTACCAGCAAAGCGTTTGGGAATAAGTGAGCAAAATGCTTTAATTTGATAGGGTTAGAATCCTGCAGGCTCTGGGGTGAAAGGTCCCCAACAGCTCCGCTCACACTGAATATGCAGAAATAAAAAAGTAAATTGCTTACATCTGCTGCAGGCGGCAGGGAAAATGATCTGATTGGACAGTCCGAGGGCTCTCCATCTCTTTTGGGTTAGAGAGAGGGTTTCAGAGCATCAAAAGCTTGTAATTGGAGTAATTCTGAATTAATGAACACACACACACACACACACACACACACACACAACATTTTCAGGCAGCTGTTTGCAGAAGCCTGTCTGTTTAGGAATGCTCACAGATTACAAAGAAGCAACTTTTAAAATAATCTCGCCCTCCCCCAATGAATCCTAACTACAGGTTTGAATTTGACAACAGGTAACAAGTATAACATTCTTATCTGGCTCGTCCTTCTGCCACGAAGCCTGGGAGCTATCAGACCTACATATCTCCCTGCCCACTTTGTACATCTTCCTGAAATATATGTGCACTCTGGTTCTCCTTCATGCATAAAAAGATGATTCGGAAAAGGCTTCACCAGGATTCCTAGAAGTTGACACAAAAAGCTGAGGTTTTTGCCTCGCTCTGTGATGTGAGATTTCATCTGCGTATTTGATCAATAAGAATCAAAGGGAGGACTCAAGGGCTTTTGGGCACAAGCCGGTTCATTTTCACGTGGGATGTCAGAAGGCAGCCTGCCATAACACCTTGATGTGTTCCCAGCACCCTATCTGGGACCCTGCCTCACCGATCCCTTCAGAGTGGCTCAACTGGCAGCTTTGCCTAGTGTTTCATGCTGACTAGGCTGAGGTTGCATTTGAACTTTGTTTTCCTTTTTTATTTTATTAGCTCATACCAGCTTGCAGATCTAAATAACATCGCCTCGTCCCATTGTCGGCAGGCTCCTGTCATGCACTGAAAGCAATCGTGGCCTTTCCTGGTTGAGAGGAAGCCCCCCAAGGAGAGGAATTACTGAAACTGAACGGACTGAAGGAATACATCCTACGAGGCCAACTTTCAAGAGCTATTTCTCAGCCAGGCATTGATCTGGGAAGGCAGCCTTGGCCAGACAAGCACTGAAACTGAGATGGAGGTTCCCGAATGCTCTTGGATGCCCTCACGTTACAGGGACAGCTCCAGGCACCTCTGATACTCTAGTAGTAAGTGGAGCCGATGTCCAAATGCAAAATGTTTTTCCATCTTCTTGTTTCTGCCCAAGGCTCTTTGAAATTCACAATAGCCCATTGTTTCTCCTGCGAACATCAGGCTCACAGGTTTTATAAAGCCATTAACAAGTTAAAAATATTCTAGACAGCAAATTATATATATATATGTAACACACACATAATTTTTTTAATGTAGGAAAATCAGTAGATTTGACACCAAGCCACACAAAAAGAAGTCTGGGTTTATCCCTCTACAGCATACTCTGTGACCCACAGAAACGATGTCTTTTTTTTAAATTTCTCGACTGAGGCAGGATTGCTCAAGGTCTGTGATGGAGACGCTGTGACCTGCTTTCTCTTAAAAGGATTCTCTGTGAGCCAAAGTCCCTTCCTCTGGGAGGTTCTGCCTCTACCAAATGGCTGGCTCTGGTCTCTATCATCCTGAAATCTTCTTTGTCTGCCGGGCGCTGCCACAGTCTATTGGAAGGTATTTGTCAACAATTATATGTCTATTAAGGAGTAGTCAATCAGTGTGGGCCCAAACAGCCAGGCCTCCAGGGCCCAGCTATTGATAGGAAACTGTCAATATCCCATCCGTCCTTTTCTCAACAAAACACAGTCACCTCGCCCAAATCATTGTCTGGAGAACATCACAGGCCTTGTTTTCCTTGCGTACTTCTGATTTCTCCACTTGCTAAACTAATATTCAGTTTGAATGCATAAAAGCCTTTTTTAAAAATCTGCAAAAAGGGACACTTTTTTAAATGCTCTTGAAACTGGACAGGGGGTAGATATTTAATATAATTAAGAATATTGTGGGAAGACCATGCATGTAGGTGGCTGCAATTACTCCTGAAAATTGTAAGACCGGAAGAAAATTAATAAGGGATATTTTAAATTACTTTGAAGGTAATTAATATCTATAAATACTTTCTATTCCACCAACACCAAGTTTAGAGTTATTTACCTAATTTAGGACAAAAGGCTGCAATAGCAGCCAATATATTTTCATGTATATTCAATTTGCAAATCTTACTGTGAATTTTGTAATTATTATCATAAAGGACTTTTTTTTTTTAAAGAAGAAAGACTGGGAGTCCCATGTGAATGCTTAAAACTAAAGCCCCCCATCTGTCCTCCTCCCCCAACTCAGGGGAAAAAAACCACAATGTGGGGGTGGGGGAAGGGGGAAAAAAGAAAGAAAGAAACCCTAAGTAAGGCTGTATCCTTTGAACAGGCAACCCTCCTGCATCACAGAATACTCTAGTTGTCCTACAACAAAAGACTGCATCAAACCCTCTCCACAAAGGCCTCAGACACCCAACAATATTTAAAGCAGATGTAATACTTAGAGTGGCTGTGCTCTGTGAGATGCACTTTTAAGATCTGATAGAGCAAAGCCTTGCTAAATTTACGAAAACAAATATTTTCTTCCTTCACTCCAATGTGTCCCTGCCATTCGTTGATTCCTCAGTCAGATGGAGAAATTATCATGAGGCAGGCAGGATAGCTCAGGGTTCAGGTAACCGGCAAATGAATTTGAGGATAATGCATCATTAGACTTGTCCCCTCTAAACCAAGCCCTCTTTGGTTCCTACTAAATAATTCAGATAATGGGATGCAGCAAAAAAAGGTCAAAAAGAACTACATATATCAAGTAAAAGTTTGTTTTTTGGGTTTTTTTTTTTTTTTTGCCGGGGGAGCTTAGGGTAAAAATACTAAAAATAAAAATTAAAAGTACTGAAATGAGCCGAGATGTTTCAGGTCTCAGGTAGAGAGCGGAGTTTCAGCCTATTCCATCTCTTCTTTTCAGAGTCCAAACAGAGTGGATTAGAGATGCACTCATCAAAACACCTATCTCCAGTCTAAAGAGTGTTCCCCATAACAGAGGAAGCTTGGAATCTTTTTTGCATTTTATGACCACAAACTAATGGCTCTTAATGCATATTTAGTTTTACAGGTGATGTTGATGTTCAAATCCACTTATAGATATTCAAATCTCATCTGCCATATAGATTTAAATGAGACCTACAGTTCATTTTAGATGCTCCCTCAGGGAAATTATAGATGGCCCCTAACGAAATGCTCCCAAGAGCATAAATAGTGAAATGGACCAGGTCAGGAACCGACATACGCAAAGGTCTCTGAGTCTTTACTTCTACAGCAGACAGTCATAGTTGCGAGGAGGGGCAGCTGAGCTCCTCTTCTGAAAGCTCCATTATGTGTATTTACAAAATAAACAATGCATGCAAGTTCATGATTGTCATCATTAATAATATGCATTATAGCAAGCCGTTAAATAAATATATGTGCCATAGATGTCTGCCAGGCCCATCATGCCTTTTTTCCTACAGCAGATCCAAAGCTTTGTCTCTGTTGCATTTTTTTTAATCACTCTTTATGAAGCAGCAGCAACAACGGAAAGAAATTATTATTTAGAATAACTCACCAATGATCAGACACTCCGATTTCAAATCAGATAAGTCAGCAAGTGCAGAGTTGGGGAGAGAGCTTGGTCTCATTAGATTCAGGTTTGCAAAGCACAACCGCAAACCAAGACACAAAATGTTCTCCATTCTTCAATAATTAACCACCTCTCACAGGAAAAGACAAACAAACAAACAAATAACATGAGTTCACACTAAACAAGTTGTTTTGATATGAAATGCTTCTATTAATGATACTCTCCTAAAATTTTTATTTTCTGAGCATGAAAATATTTGCTTACAGACAGATTCTTTCACGTCAAGATATGGTTAAAAAAATGATAGGACTTATCTTTATGAGTTTCACCTCCACAACCTAGAAATCTGTATCCAAGTGCCCAGAAGTCTTAGCAAGTTTTAGTTGATTCGTTTCTAAAATTTTTAATTAAATATTTTCAGAGTATGTATTACTCTACCTTCTCATTAAGTTATATTCAGTTCAAAAAACAAAAAGCAAAAATAAAAGTATTACCTTCAATCAGTGGTCTAACTAATTATTGAAGAATTACATAATAAAAAGTGAATACTTGTAAGAAAGAGCTTATATTTTACTTAGCTAAAATTTTTAACATATGCAGAAACACCGAGGCAAGAAAATGCAGGGCATATTATTTTTACATTGCATCTGCACGTGTAGGAGGAATGTATATATTTCATAGAATAAGAAAATTAACTTTATTTGCCAAAACAAAGAACATTTAATCCTCTCTGATTTTTCTCCTTTAAAAGAATGACATAAAGGCTTTCTCAGGAAAACGCATAAGTGGCCATTAATTATGCTTATTTTATGGGCCAAAAAGAAACACTCTGGCAGTTGTTGGTGTGAGTGAATATTACTTTCTTTTTACATAGAGCCTTTTGTTGAGAAAGTCATGACAAAATTTTTCAGACATTTATTTCATAAATCTTCGTCAAATTTGATCAGCAGGAGAGCAGATATATTGATAAGTAGGTTGTCCCAGAAAGTCGAGGGTCCCAGACAAGGTCACACAGCCTTTCTATGTTGGGCTCCCATTTACCTCACAGAACTTTGTCTGTGATTCCCATCAATTAAAAGAAAAATGAGAGAGAAGGAGGAGAGAGAATGAATGAGAAAGTTCATATGTAAGTGGTGGGAAGGCTGTGCAGAAATTTCATTTTTGCTTCGTTTTCATTGAGAAGGAGTAATCTTAGAAAATGTCTAGCTAAGACTATCAGGGGTCTCTCTATATTTTGGAATTAGCTCTCTCAGTCCTGGAGAGTCCCCAAAATGTGAGCAAAGTAAAACAATCTGTCCCCCTGGGTGCCTATAAGAGAGCTCCCCTGTGCTTTCAGACTAACTGCTCTCAAGGTAAAACTTTTTTTTTTTTTTTGACATGGAACAGGTCTAGAATATGTAAAACTGACACTGAGTGTAAATATGCTGCTCAAAGGTAGATGGGTTAGAAGGTGTTGCTATCTTAAATACATATGAACCTGATAGGCATGAATATCATGCTATGCTTTTTGAACAACAACAAAAAACAAAACAAAATAATAACAACAAAAAAGCAAAAAACAAAGAAGAGAGTGAAACAATGTTCTCCTCCTGGTTCCAAATTAAAAACCTATTTGCCCTTTTTTCCACATAACTTTGGACATATCCATTTCTATAGACTATTTCTCTAGGCTCCCATGCCTAAAAATCCAGGCAAATCTTAGAAAGCTCCTGAAGGAATCTAGACAGGGAGCAAAGCTCTTACAGATGAAAATCTCTCAAGCTGAGCATTCCTTAACAAAACGTAATTTTAAAAAAATACTAGGAGAACTGCTTTGATTTGACGCATTTATGAAAAAGAAAACACTTATTTTATTTTAAAATGCATAGATATCTAAGGACAAAAATAGGCTCGTAGCTTGTATAAGGAAGAAAAGATTTTTCAATAAATGGCTTTATAGAAACATTTTTCTTTTCAATTCCGTAAGTTTTTTTTTTTTTAAAGTTTACGAAAATCCACACTAGATTTTGGAATTATTTAAAAACAAACGAGACCTTTCATGTTTTCATTTATGCACACACACACACACACACACACACACACACACACACACACACAAACCCCACTTCCTACCATGGATTTTTAGAGGCCAATAAAGAAGCATTGTGGTATCGCTACTATAAAACGAAAGTATTTGCTAATAATTCTTGTCCATTTAATTATAAAATATTATTTCCTGTTTTCCAAATCAGCGATTTCCCCCTGAACAATGGAGTAGGACACACCTTCAAACAATAATTAGAAAAAAATAATCTACTTCCAGAATATTTAAGGGTGAAGAGCAAATGCTACTAGTAAAATCCATGGTATCCTACCGCCATCTACTGACCATTGTTCAAACGCAACAATTTAAAGGTACAGGTTTAAATTTTACAGAGTTAAACGAATTTTAGAACCAAAACACTTTGAAAGCTCTACTGGAACCACTCATTACTTTGAAGCTTGCTCCAAATGTTTGAAAATACTTTCTTAATCTGAGCTAAATTCCATCCACTTATAACTACCACCTGGCCTTGGCTTTGCCTTCTGTAGCTTTAATGAGATTCACTATTTGACTCCCTCCTAACCCTTCAGAATTCTGAGGGCAGGACTCAAGTCCTTTCGCCCCCTTACCACTTTAGTGAGTGGCGCGCGCGCGCGCGCGCACACACACACACACACACTCACACACACACAAACACACTCACTCCCAATCTCTTCTCCAAGCTAAGCAGTTCATTCTCCAAGATTTCTTTATTAGCTCTATATCTGAATGGTTTCAAGTCCCCTTTGCATGCCTGATGACTGTCCTCTAAACATACCTCCCTTCATTTACTCTTCTCTTTAAATGTGGAATCTGAAAGGAAACTGCAAAACAGGCTGATTGCCTCCCTTTTCCTGCATGTTCTATCTTTGTTAATGCTACCCAAGGTCGTGGTAAAATATTTTGGTAGCCTCCAACTTCACAGAATGATTTGTACTCAAGAAGTTTCCCAGAGCTTTTCTAACTGTACTGTATGATGCTAGATTGTGTCTTCCAAACAGACTTTACTCCTGCTTTTTTTTTTTCCACCTTTCCTGGGGCCACTCCCGTGGCGTATGGAGGTTCCCAGGCTAGGGGTCGAATTGGAGCTGTAGCCACTGACCTATGCCAGAGCCAGAAATGTGGGATCCGAGCCGCGTCTGCAACGTACACCACAGCTCAGGGCAATGCGGGATCCTTAACCCACTGAGCAAGGCCAGGGATAGAACCCGAAACCTCATGGTTCCTAGTCGGATTCATTAACCACTGAGCCACGATGGGAACTCCCCCCTGCTTTTTTTTTTTTTAACTAAGAAAAAGTCCTTACAATATTGTCATGATATATATTCTTCTTAAAGATGGCCATGTTTCCAGCTTGCCAAGGTATTTTTTATCCAAATTCCATATCTTTTCCAACTCCCTAGTGGGCATGCATCTGTTATTTAGCAGTATTATTAATTGGCATAACATCAACCCCCCCCCATAACTTTTCTGTTTCTATAGATGTCTTCCAGTTTGATCAGGTACCATATGGAAAACTTTCAAGGATATCATCCATGTTCTTAGCACAGTGCCTAGTACAATGATAGCTATTCTTATGCTGATCATTAATAAAAATAATTAGTACAGGCATATGATATAAATGTAACCCTTGACATAAATTGCCATTATGCTAATATCTGTTACAATGATAAAGCCATTCAATCAGTCACAATTCCTAACTCAAAGCCTGTCTTTTTCCTGTTCTCTTCACAATTCCTCACAAATGGGCAAACAATCAGATCAGCAGAGCCTCAGCTCCTAGAGGCTAATTCTTCTAAGACAGGAGCCTCAGCGCCTTGGGGTGATTAGGAATTCACTTTCAGGGCCCCTTTCCCAGCCTGGCTTTCCATTTTCTCCTAACATACATTCCTCCTATCCAGGGAAAAAAAGCAAAACAAGGCTCTGAACCAAAGAGAAGGTGAAGCAAAAGAGCAGGGGGACAACCCCTAACTTCTCCCTTGGCTCTGTGCCAGTTGCTGGAGCCACCAGCTCTGGTCCAGGACCTCTGCCTCCTCCTGGTTCCTGCCCTTGCTCCAAAGTAACCAGAGCATGAAAGTGACGCTCAGGTCCCTGAGCCTTGCAAGTTTCAGGTCATTCCAGGACTGGCATGGACTGACACAGTTCCAGTATCCATCCCCTGCTTTCTGCTCTTTGGAGTGACCTAGAATGGATCTATTTAGGCCAGGACTACTCCATCTTAATAGAGCCCTTTAGTATTGGGAGTCTAATAACCCGTTTTTTAGCCCCTGCAAATTGGGCCAATATAGATAGCATTCATTTAATCCACAGCATCTATAAATGGTTTATTGGGGAAGACATTAAAAATAAAAAAAAAATCTAAATAAAACCAATCCCCAAAACTTGAATCTTAAAAAAAAACCTAGTTTTTAAATATTGAAAACAATTCAATTTTAAAAATGCATTAAGAACTAAAAACCTGACGGAGTTCCCACTGTAGCTCAGGCGGTTAAGAAGCCAACTAGTATCTGTGAGGACAAGGATTCGATCCTGGCCCTGCTCAGCGGGTTAAGGATCTCCGTTTCTGTGGCTGTGATATAGGCAGGCAGCTGCAGCTCCAATTTGACCTCGGGAACTTCCATATGCTTCAGCTGTGACCCTAAAAAGAAAAAAAAATTAATAGCCTGAAAAGTGACCCAGTGAATAAAACAACCCCCCTTATACTGATTGATGTCACAGAGAGCATCTTAAACTTTCTACTGCTTCTCGAAAATTTTAGTTTCTGGAGTACAACTTTTTCTGGCAAAATTATAAAGTATGGTGGGAACAGAAATTAGCTAAACAGCAATAAAGCTTCATCCAAAGACCTTCCTTGCTCAGGAGAACCTTCCTTGGTAGCGGTCTGGAGTTTTGTTAGAACCATCACCTCCTCTCCTGATTTCGAGACTTCTAACTGAGAGCTGGAACTGAGAGTCTACACTGAGCTTTTGACTTGGACCCATACATACAGCAGGATCCTGCAGAGGCACAGGAACTTGTAAACAGCCCTGCTGGTGCTGAGATTCTATTGGAAAGGGCAGTAGAGGGGTCTGTGCATTCCAGCTCTGTGCCCTTTCCTGCTCTGCTCTCCTACCAGGAGTGCACACACTTAAACATAATCTTTGCAGTGTTCTTCTTGGCCACTACTTCTTTCCTTCTCTAGAAGTTTCTCAAAACCATGTCCATATCCTCAGGTCTCGGTCTCTCTCCCTCTTTTCTTCTTTACTTCTCTCTCTCTACCCCCGCCCCGATCCCTTGGATTTTCCTTTTTTCTCTTTTCTTTTATTTATTTATTTATTTTTTACTTGCCCTGGGCATATGGAAGTTCCCAGGCTAGACTAGAGATTTAACCTGTGCCATAGAGCAACTACAGCAGTGAAAGCCCCGGATTCTTAAACTGCTGTACCACCAGGGAATTTCTGTTGTTATTTTTAAATCTCCCATCTTCATTACGACAGAAGCTTGTTGATAGCAAAGTCTCTGCCTATTGCTATACGTTTGTTTCCGGAGTACAAATTTTTCTGGCAAGTTATAAAGTATGGTGGGAACAGAATTTAGCTTTATCTGTGGATACATTTGAAACTGAAAATTCATTATATCTCTTTTACATTATTTTTTTCCAAAGAAGTAGCAGGATGAAAAGTTTAGACCACTGATTGTTACTTTTTGTTCAGACATCTAATAAAACAGGCATCTTTTGCCTGAAGTGCTTACATATTAAACTAACCCTCTCCACTGCCTTCTCAGCCACCAGGATTGTCAAACCTTTTCTAGGGGAGAACAATTGAGCAAATGCCATTTTTTCTACCATTACATGAATCATAACTGAGAGTACTCATTTTATCTGACTTTAAAGTTAATTTTCTTTATTAAAATTATTTTGCTGTAGTTCCCCTCATGGCTCAGTGGAAGCGAATTCGACTAGTATCCAAGAGGATGCAGGTTCGATCCCTGACCTCGCTCAGCAGGTCAGAGATCCGGTGTTGCCGTGAGCTGCAGTGTAGATTGCAGGTGTGGCTCAGATCTGGCGTTATGGCTGTGGTGGTGTAGGCCGGCAGCTGTTGCTCCTCTCCCATTGGACCTCTAGCCCAGGAACTTCCATATGCTGCAGGTGTGGCCCTAAAAAAAAAGCAAAAAAAAATTACTTTGCTGCAGTTTATTTACAATGTGTTAATTTCTGCTGCATAAAGTTCATTTTCTATGTTTTAATTTCTAGAGGAAAAAAATAGATGACCATGACACCATACTTAAAGTTTCAAAACATCAACTTGGATTAATGGAAATTCAAGTAGCACAGAAAATAGTTTTTAACAGCTCCTTTTGAAACCAAAACCAAAGGAGATTACAATGAACTCTGTATTGGGAGAGCGATTCTATTAGCAGGGAACCACCGGCTTGTTCTAGCACCCTCTCATTTGTGTTTGTGGCATTGTGGCGCTTACTCTTGCACATCCCAAAGAAGAAGGACTCAGAAAAGGGACCAAGGCTCTGATTATTCTTCATGTGTCCCTAATGTTCTTCCCCCCAGGACATGCAGCAAGCAGACCACACCCTGCACTCACATAAGCCCCAGGCACACACCCAGGTATAGGCAGGACCACAAATACACACATGGACACCATTCACCATGTCTGTTGAAAAGGCAGATTCATCTTGTTTTGTTTTAGTGTGAGCAAAGAGAAGCAACAAGCCAAGAAACAAGAGTATATACACAGAGACAGAGGCACAGATGTGCGTAAATACACACACACACACACACACAACTGTATGTACAGGTTATGACTCAGCAGAAATTGTGGCTTTAATGGAGAAAACTGCAACTTGTGGGATGTATTTGAAAAAATAAAGCATTTGAATTGTAAGGAGGTTATTTTCATTGTGAACATGCCTCGCCCCGTGGCTAGCACATGACGGGGCTCCCGTGTACACTTGTCTTCCCAACACTTCAAGAAAGGCATTCCTTTCTTTAGTTCATGCATACCAGTATCATACTTCTTGTTTAGAGTAAGAGATTAACCTATGGGGGCCCAATGTATTAAAATAATTCATGGATTCAAGTTGGGGACATTCCAAAATACAATCTCCCTAACATGGGTCCTGGAATATCTAGCAGATGCTTCCCGTCTCTTGCAGAAGAGGAAAGAGGCACACACAGAAGTGTAGGAACCCCGAGCACATGGCAGTGTCCTGGCAACCTGCCGCAACGCACAGGTAAGGGCCAGCAAGACCAAGGTTCAAGTCATTCCCTTTGCATAGTAGTTGTGTCCTGGGATGCCCTCCCTCTCCAAGCCTTCTTTGTGGCATCTCTGATGAAATGGCGAGAATTAAATGAAATGGTGTATGTGAAGCACTTAACACAAAGCCTGGCACTTGTTAAGTTCACCAAAAATATTAACAAGCATTGCGTTTTTAAGTCAACCCTTCATCTCCGGATGTTGTCACTGACTTGATGCCTTTATTTGTTATGTCATTGTAAAACCCGGCATACTTGAATCTAGGGAATTAGAAAGAGGGGCAAAATTAAATTCTACAAGATGTGCCAAAGTGTTATTTCAATCAGGTAGAAATGAGCAATGTAAGATCAAGTTAGTTGGGACTAAAGGTAGATATTTTAAATTGGATCTTCCCTGATTGTCCATTATTTTCAAAACTACTCTGGGACTGTGGGGAGTGTCTGAGATCTCTCTCTCTCTTTTTTTCTTTTTTTGGCCACGTCTGTGGTATATGTAAGTTCCTGGACCAGGGGCCATGGGCCAGGTACTGAATCCAAGCTCAGCTACAACCTAAAACTACAGCTGCAACAATGGCAGATCCTTCGACCTATTGCACCAGGCCAGGGATCAAACCCATCCCCCTGCAGTGACCTGAGCCTCTGTAGTCAGATTCGTAACCCACTACACCACAACAGGAACTTCTGAGATCTGATTT
The DNA here is from genome assembly GCF_016906955.1 of Phacochoerus africanus. NCBI lineage: Eukaryota > Metazoa > Chordata > Mammalia > Artiodactyla > Suidae > Phacochoerus > Phacochoerus africanus. The sequence continues at coordinate 84,440,724 of NC_062552.1, read as the reverse complement.
CGCAGGGGCAGAAGCTAAGGGGAGGTGTGGATGCTGGCTCACCATGACTCAGATGCAAAATCGGGGAAAATCAGTTAACACAGAGGAAGATTCAGATGATTTCCAATAACAAAAAAATGAAGCCCAAAGCTCTAAAAATCTGTCTTATTGGTTGAATGTTCGAAAAAGTTTACAGGTCAGATAAACTTTGAAATCATTTTTCATTTTCAAAAATGATAACACCCAATGTTAATGAGGTTTCAGGAAGTTTTCTAGAAAATCATTCAGTCTCACAGAACCAGAATGGAAGTGTAATACTACAGCTTTTCCTAAGAGAATTTTGGCAATATGCTTCAAGGGCTCCAAGTACATTCCCCCTTGAATCATACAATCCCATTATTCTAAATTTATAGGAAAAGAAGAATCAGATGTACATGAGGATTTGTAGCCAAGGACATTTTCTTTGGAATTAGTTATAACAATTTAAGGAACAGGAAAGGCGACATACCTTTCCAACATGGCAGATATAAGTTGCACATCCTTAAGATGAATTATTCCACAGCCAGAATAAAACATACGGTATTTGTTTTTATGACCATACCCATGGCATATGGAAGTTCTCAGGCCATGGACTGAACCCAGGCCACAGCTATGGCAACACTGACTCCCTAACCCGATGCTCTGGGCAGGATATTGAACCCCCGCTTCTGCAGTGACCTAACCCGCTGCAGTCGCATTCTGGATTCTGAACCCACAGCACCACAGCAGGAACCCCAATATTTTCTAAATAAGAGAATTCTATGGTATATTGTTAAGAGAGAAAAGGAAATTACAAAATGGCATATTCTACATGATTTCTGTTTAGTGGGAAAAATAATATGTACAATTTGATTGTAATCACTAAAATGTAATCCTTCATGGTAGGATTTAAAGGATTTTCCCTCTTTTTTATAGGTGACAGACCTCTGATGAGTTTATATAACTTTTAATCTTAAAAATTATTACTAAAGAAAAATACAAATATACATGATAAAGACTAGGAAATCAACTGGGAACCAGTTTAAGCACTACAGTCAAAGTGACGGCTTTGACTTTAGGTTTTTGAAATAAAACCAACAAAGTTCTCTACTTAAAATTATGGCCAAATTTTAAGAGCACCCTATACTTTTCATTCTCTCTTCCTTCCTAGAGTGCAGCTGTCTTCAAGCAACGTATGAGTAATTAAAATGTAGCCTATGGACAAGCTTCTACATTTTGATGAATACATGTTGATAAAAAACAGACAGAGAAATGAATATGAGTTTCTTGTAAAAAAATAATCCTCTTCAAATATGCTGTATCATTTCCCTGTAACTCTGCATTTATGGTGGATTGCTAATATATTTTTGATTAAGAACAATATTTGTATCATATATCATCCACTTAAAAGGAAAAAAAAAAATCTGGCCCCAGAAGGCAAACCTACTTAGAAACCTTGGCCCTGGTTCATTATGAATTAGAGGCCCTGTCCTCCAACACTGGATAGGAGCCGGCAAAGCTCCAAAATTTGAAGCAAGCACAGCGATTTCTAATACATCAGGAATCCCAACACCTCCAAATGAGTCATTATTCTAGCCTAAGCCATCCCTGTGAAATCTCTGTCTCCAAATTATGAAGGTAAAAAAGTCTTTGATGGGATAGCTTAGTCAAACTGAACCAAACATGTCTTAAATGGACAGAGTTACTGAGGCCTGGGAGGGTAGGGACCTTAAAATGATAAACTAAAAGCTTTTTTTTTTTTTAGGTAACAGGGTATTTTGATGAAATTTCAGCTGAAGTAGAGATAATAGTTCTTCCAAAGCAATGTCCAAAGTGATCTTGCAAAGTGCTGTCTCAGGATGTTCCTGTGGTGGCATAGTGGGCTGATGAATTGGCTTGTCTTTGTGGTGTTTGCTAGTTCGATCCCTGGCCCAGCACAGTGCATTGAGGATCTAGTGTGGCTGAAGCTGTGGTGGTATAGGTTGCTCGGATTCAGCTCCAGGCCCAGGAACTTCCATATGCCTTGGGTGTAGCCAAAAATGGAAATAAAAGTGTTGTCTTAGACTTGGATGCCACATTTTCAAAGAGATAGCTCTAAACTGGTTATAAGACCACTGACCACCTCACCTCCAGAGAGTGTATAAAAGAACCTGGAGCAGGAGTTCCCGTCGTGGCGCAGTGGTTAACGAATCCGACTAGGAACCATGAGTTTGCGGGTTCGGTCCCTGCCCTTGCTCAGTGGGTTAACGATCCGGTGTTGCCGTGAGCTGTGGTGTAGGTTGCAGACACAGCTCGGATCCCGCGTTGCTGTGGCTCTGGCGTAGGCCGGTGGCTACAGCTCCGATTCAACCCCTAGCCTGGGAACCTCCATATGCCACGGGAGCGGCCCAAGAAATAGCAACAACAACAACAAAAAAGACAAAAGACAAAAAAAAAAAAAGAACCTGGAGCATTTATGAATCTGACCAGCATAGGATCAATGGCTAAAAGGCAAGATGACCAATTAACTTTGATTTTCAGATAAACAGAGAATACTTTTTTAGTATAATTATATCCCTTATATTACATGGGATATACTTAAACTAATTTTTCTTTGTTCATCTAAAACTCAATGTTATTGGGCAACTTTTTTTTTTCTTTTTCCCTCTAAATTTAGCAACTCTTCATCAACTCCTTTTGCAGAAGGATACTCCAACAACCCAATTCAGATAGCTTACATGTGTGTCCACACAGCTTAAATGTGTGCCCATGTTGTCAGAGGAAACATAAATTTCTTCTTTGGTGGCAAAACGTGAGAGAGGCTGATGCTACACTGGCATGGGCTTACATTCCCAGAGTTTGTCCAGGAAATGAGTGTTTTGAGTGGTTCCTCTGGTCCAGATGTGAACCACACAAGACAAAGAGCTGAGCTTGCCTTACAGCCATCCCAGAGGATGGCCTGAGAAGAAAAGACTTCAGAAGAAGGTAGATGGAGGCTATGAAGAAGTCACAGCTGACCAGCTGGAACTGGGAGGCATTTGCCCCATCAGGAGAACCACAGGTGAGAGATGCCCAGAGATCCATGTGTGTGCTGGTACACATGCATATACACATGCACAGGAGGAAAATACAAGAGAGAAGAAAGCAAGCAAAAGAGAAAGAGAGCAATCTCAGAATAGAAAATATTAGTTTTTGAGGGTTTTTTGGTTTTTTGGGGTTTTTTTGGCTGCACCATGGCATATGGAAGTTCCAGGGCCAGAGATCATATCCAAGCTACAGTTGTGCCCTACTCCAGCAACATCAGATCCTTAACCCACTATGCCAAACTGGGGCCAGGAATCAAACCTGCACCTCAGCAGGGACTAGACCCACTACAGAGACAAGGCAAGATCCTTAACCCATTGAGCCACAGCGGGAACTCTAGAAAGGTTACTCTTCATGCCAACATTGAGCGTACAGAGCTCCACCTTCAGGATAACTCTGGTCAAGTAAGAAGTTTCCTGCTCTGCTGTTTCCCTTCAATTTTTTCCTTGCCAGGACTTCAAGCTTATCGGCTTCATAGACCATTCTGAGGAAAATGGGGAAGGAAGTGTGGAAGCACTGGGTGGGATGAAGAGGAAATCAGTCAGCAACCATCCCCCACCCCCTGCTCATCTGCCCAGGAGCCAGCCTGCAGGGATGGAGCTGGAATTGGAAGCAATGTTGAAGGAAGAATGTTTTCTTTTATTAACTAGAGTAAATATTTAAATTGTTCAGTTGAAGCTGTTTTTTGTGATTCCAATCTAAATCTGTGATAAGAAAAGTCACAGATGAACCATGGATCAGCTACTCAGAGTGAGTTTAAATGTAAAAAAAAAGAAAAAAATATATATACTCAGTTATACATACACATATATATAACTGAATTGCTTTGCTGTACATCTGAAATTAACACAACATTGTAAATTAACTCTACTTCAATTTAAAAATGGTTTAAAAGAAAAAAATTGGATTTAATTTATAGAATATTTTTGGAGATAGTTGATTCCTTCATGATGTTTCATCTTCCTATCCTTGAATATGGTTTATCTTTTTTTTAATTTGGACATTACTAATGTCTTTCAGTAATATTTTATAATTTCTTTTTAAAAATATTGTTAACACTTAAAAATTAAGTAAAATGATGAACACTATTTTCTGAGCCTTATCAGTGTGCCTATGACAACAGGAACCACCTTACTTGGAAATGATCCCACAAGTCTAAAATTGAGAACTTCTCTGAAGGAGAAGCTATCCTGCACTTACCCCATGATGGGTCCTGCCACCTCTGTAACACACATTAAAATATTTACGGTAACATCATCATTTTTCAAGATGAAAATGTTACCTGTCATTCAGTGAATTTTTTTTCAATGTCCCATCGACATACTCTAAAGTTAAACATCTTTATTGTGATGGACTCATTCCTTTCCGTCACCAACCATGATTCCTCCAAGGGAGCCACGGAAATCATGGCATCTGGTTCTCAGTCCCTATCAAATGTTCATTTTCCCTGGATTCAGAGGTCATCACCTAATACACCAGGGTGAATTCAAAATAATGGGCCAGAAGAAATCTATCAGTGTAAACTCTGAGAACTGCAGGGAGGTAAATGGAGTGGTGAGAATTATGAAAACTGTCTACTATAGGTCAGTGAGTATGTGTGATGGTCAAACATATGGACTTTGGCATCAGATCTGAGTTTGATTCTTATTACAAGGTATATGTAAATATTTCCATTTTACTAGTGGACCTTTGTCAACCATAAAGAGTTACTGTCAGGGTTAAAGATAATGTGGTGTGGTGTGTTGTCCTGAAAGTACTCAGCAAATATAAGTAGCAGACCACCGTTGTCACTGAACATACTGGTTGTAATATAAGTAATCATAATAGTAGTATTAGTAATAGCATAGTATTATTACTAGTGTAGTGTATTATTAATAATGTAGTAGTGTAGTAATAACAACATAGCAGTATTAGTAATAGTGATGAGAAAATATAAGTCAAATGACGACAAGGCATTTTTCTTTCATCTGTTTACATCTGTGTAAACAGATAAGACTCACACAAAATAATTAGGGGTTGAAGGAATTAGGGCACAGGGTGGTTGAGAACATTTTAAGAGAGATGACAGCCTGAGGAGTAAGCAGAAATTGGATGAGCACAGAAAAGGTGGGAGGAATGGTAAACATAGGATGTGGCTGGCATAAGCAGAGGCTAGATGTCAGGCATGAACCCAGCATAACTTGTTGAGAAGGTACCAGGTGAAATGAGTTCATGTGACAGTATCACCCCACTTCACAATCCCAGTTTCAGAGCTAGAAACACAGTGGCCAAGTCAGTGGGTCTCCTGTTCAGTGATACCCAGATTCTATATTATATATTTTTGTGTATATGTTTTCCTCCTCAACCAGACTAAGAACTTATTGGGGTCATAGCTCTTCATCAACTTTGTACTCCCAACACAAGACCTGATACATACCAGACAATAAATATGTGTTACTGAAATACATCTATGAATGGATCATTAGAGACGCCATTACCACAAGACAACCATTATGCCTAGACCTACATAAATTATAAAATAGTAGCTAGGGCAGGATAAGTAGGCATAGATTCTCTTCACATATCCTTGAACAACAAAACTGCAAAGACAGACATCATCTGAATCTTGACAAAGCTGGACTGAGAATACATAAAAATTGTGTTTCTTAATGTTGAGTTTAAAGTCATGTTGCATTAGTAGTTACCTATTGCAGCTGCTTCCCACTGAAATAATTATGAGGACCAGAAGTAGGTGAAAATTTCTAGGTAGCCAGGTAGCCATCCCTGTCCCACATGCAGCCAGAGATCAGTTTTCCTTCCCACTCTGTCATCATCAGCTCTATTCCCATACCCATCAGAAACTAAAATGTAATAAAATAATTGCTCCCTGGTGAGGATAGTTTTCACAAATAAAATGCAACAGGGAAGAACAGAGACAAAAAGAGCATAGGGTAGAGGCTGTCAATTTCCATGTCCTTTATCTATTCAGAATGCCAGATGATCAGGCATTTGTGGCAAAAGCAATGCCTAGGTCAATGTCACAGAGCTAAAACAGACCCTGGGAATTCAGTTAACCCACTTGTTTAAGGTGATACTCTAGGAGTCTTTCCCTGGATGTCCCATAAAGAAGAGGTGGAACCTTTGACTTGTTTCTGGAAAATATGGAAAAGATGATAGGATGTCACTCCTATAATTATTTTATGGGGCTCTGAGCAGACTAGAATAAGAGAGATTCTCCTCCTGACATTGAAGACACAATCTGCCATGTTTTGAACTATGGAGAAAGTTACATGGAAAGGAACTCTGAGCAGCACCTGGGGGTGAGGATGGTTACTGGGGAGGATGGGCTGGGACCTAAGGGAAGCATCCAGCTTCCAGCCAATAAGACAGGGATTTCAGTCAAACAATCCAAGGAAATGGGCTTTGTCACCTATCTGAATGAACTTGGAAATTGAATCTTCCCTCATCAAGCTTCCAGATGAAAATGGAGCCCAGCCATCAACTTGATTGCAACCTGTGAGACCCTGAACAGAGGCCCCAATAAAGCCATATACCCAGAATCATAAAAATTGAATTGTGAAATAATAAATGTTTTGTTTTGAACCACTACTTTGGTGGTAAGTTTTTACATAGCAACGTAAACTAATCTGTCACCATACATGTCAACCCATCCTTAAGCCATAGATCTGAGAAGGAGAATGACTGGCACTCAAATTACTAAGAAAAGAATCAAGTATAATCACAATCCTTTCCTAAGGATAGTACTGAGAATCTAAAGATCATTCTTCAATCTGAGGAAACAAAACAAATTGCAAAATCCTTATCAGTCCATTAGGAAATCATTCAGAACAAAGGAAAGTGACGGAAAAATGCAGACCTCTGCAAATAATTTTCTATTAATATCAGGACAATAAAGCTCAGGCAACTCTCTGGCAATCCTAAATACAATTTAAAAACAAAATGGCCTCTATAAAATGGAGCAGAAATCAAGGCAGAGATAGGATATCATGGGAGGCAGATAAAATAAGAAAGGGTTGCAGGGAAAATGAACATGCAAACACATTAATACCAATTACATTAGAGCAGTAAAGAGAAGAATGCTTTCATTTAGTACATATTTACTGTGTATCTTCTATATATTAGGTCCTAGGGAAGCAGAATAAAACTGAGAAGGTCTCAGCATTCATAGAGCTCACTTCCTATAATGGAAGATAGACAATGAGCAATTAAATCAATAAATGAATAAGGATAGTTGTGTTCATTATGAAATATATGCTTCTGCAATAGAAAATGAAGAGAGGAGTTATTTTCAATAAGATATTTGGAGGAGGTCCCTGGCTGCCTAGTGGTTAAGGCTTTGCCATTATCATTGCTGTGGCTCAAGTTTGATCCCAGGCCCAGGAACTTCCACATGTTACATGCATAGTCAAACAAAAAAACAAACACACACAATAGGCTATTTGGGGAGGAGTTACTTAAAGATGAAAGGAGCCAGTCATGCAAAGAGCCTGGAAAAGAACAATACAGACAGAAGGGAAAAATAGACAATCAAGCAGTAATAGTTGGATCTTCAGTGTATTACTTTCATTAATTAATAGAACACCTAGAAGAAGAGCAAAAAGGAAACAGAAGCCTTGAACAACACGATCAACCAACAAGATCTAACAACATACATCAATTTAATCTTCCCAACAATACTACAATATACATTATTCTCAAGTGCACATGGAACATTCTCCAGAACCATATGTTAGGTCCTAAGCAGGCCTAGACCAATTTAATAGAGTTGAAATTATACGAAGTATGTTTCCAACCACAATGGAACAAAATTAGAAGTCCACAACAGAAGGAAATTTCAGATATTCCAAAATATGTGGGAATTAAGTAGCATATTCTTAAAGAACAAGTGGATCAAAATAAGAAAATCTTAAAGGAATTTAGATGAATTAAAAATGAAATCACAACATATAAAAACTTGTAGGATATAGTTAAAACAGTTCTTGTAGGAAAATTGATAGTTGTAAATACTATAATGAAACAGAATAAAGATCTCAAACAAATAATCTAACTTTCCACCTTAAGAAACTAAAAAAAAAGAGCAAACTAGACCAAAACAAACATGAAAAAATAAATATTATAATAGAATGGATATAACTGAAGTAGGGAATAGAAAAACAGTAGAGAAAAAATAATATCAAAAGTTGGTTCTTGGAAGTTCCCATGGTGGCTCAGTGGTAACGAGCCCTTCTGGTATCCATGAGGATGTGGGTTTGATTCCCAGCCTCATTCAGTGGGTTTAGTATCTGGCATTGTCATGAGCTGTGGTGTAGGTCACATATGCAGCTTGGATCCTGCCTTGCTGTGGCTGTGGTGTAGGCTGGCAGCTGTAGCTCCAATTCGACCCCTAGCCTGGAAACTTCCATATGCCACAGGTGTGCCCCTAAAAAAGCAAAAAAAAAAAAAAAAGTAGTTCTTTGGAGAGTTAAGAGATTAAAAAAAAAAAAAAGAGCAAACTAGACCAAAGCAAACATGAAAAAAGAAATATTATGATAGAATGAGAAAAAATAATAATATCATAAGTTGGTTATTTGGAGAGAGCAAAAATATTGACATATTTCAGTTATCAAGAAAATTCTCAAATTACCAAAATTGGGAATGAAAGTGGTGGATGTGACTTTCAACTTTACAGAAATTATAAAGAAATATGATGAACACTATATATTAGCATATTAGATAACCTAAATGAAACTGGCAAATTCCTAGAAAGACACAAATGGCTAGCACCAACTCAAAAAAATATATAAATAGACTAAAGTGATTTAAAAATTGAGCTAGTAATTTTGAAAGTTTCCAGAAACAAAACCTAGGAACATATGGTTTTCTAGTCTTGCCTTGATTCTAAAGCCAGGCAAAGACATCACAAGATGGTCAATGTCACTTATGAATATAGACACACAAATTCTCAATAAAATCTCAGCAAATCAAATCTAGCAATATATAAAGGATTATACATCATTATCCAGGAATATCCAAGGAATGCAAAACTGATTTAACATAAAAAAATCAATGTAATATAACATATTAGTTAAAAAAGACAAAGCCACATGATCATATTGATAGATAAAGTGAAAGTATTTGACAAAATCTACACAAGTTCATGATAAAAACAAACAACAAACTAGGAATAGAAGAAAACTTATTAAACCTCATACAGAACATATACAAAAACCTACAGATAATATCACATGTAATGGGGATTGATTAAATTATTTTCCCCTAAGATCAAGGAGGGGAACAACAAAATACGAACATCTTCTCTTTCCAATTCTATTCCACATTGTACTGGAGATTCTAGCTAGAATGATTGGGAAAGAAAAGGAAATAAAAGAATCCATATTAAAAATGAAGATATAAGGACACCTCTATTATCAACTGACATATTTCTATACATAATAAATTCCAAAAACTATTGTTTGTAGACTTTTTAATGATGGCCATTCTGATTAGTATAAGCAGTTTTGATTTGTATTTCTCTAATAGTAATGTTGGGCATATTTTCATGTGCTTATTGGTCATCTATGACTTCTTTGGAAAAATGTCTACTTAGGTCTTCTGCCCATTTTTTTATTGGTTGTTTATTTTTTAAGTTGTATACTCTGTTTTGTGTGTTTTGGAAATTGAGCCTTTCTTGGTTGCATCATTTGCAAATATTTTCCCCCAGTCTGTGGATTGTCTTTTTACCTTGTTTATGGTTTCCTTTGCTTTGCAAAAGCTTATATATTTTGGAGTTCCCATTGTGGCACAGCAAAAATGAATCCAACTAGGAACCAGGAAGTTGTGGGTTTGATCCCTGGCCTCTCTCAGTGGGTTAGGGATCTGGTGTTGCCATGAGCTGTGGTGTAGGTCGCAGATGCAGCTCAGATCCTGCATTGCTGTGGCTATGGGGTAGGCTGGCAGCTACACCTCCAATTAGACCCCTAGCCTGGGAACCTCCACAGGCTGCAAGTGCAGCCCTCAAAAGAATAAAAAAAAAAAAAAAAGCTTAAACATTTTATTAATTAGGCCCCATTTTCTTGTTTTTGTTACAAGTCTACAAATAATAAATGCTGGAGAAGTTGTTGAGGAAAAGGAACCCTCCTACACTGATTTGGGAATATAAACTGGTGCAGCCACTATGGAGAAAAGTACGGAGGTTCCTTAAAAAACTAAAAATAGACTTTCCATATGATCTAGCAATCCACTCATGGGTGTATATCTGGAGAATCCTCTAATTAGAAAAGATACATGTACCCCAATATTCACAGCAGCACTGCTTACAATAGCCAAAACATAAAATGTGTCCATTGACAGATGAATGCACAAAGACACAAAGAAGATGTGTCAGCCATAAGAAAGAATGATATTATGCCATTTGCAGCAACATTGATGGACCTAGAGACTATCACACCCAACTTTGCACTGAAGATTCTATAAGGCAAAAAAATAAATTAAAGACACTAAGTTTGGAAAACAAGAATCAAGAGTGTAGACAACATAATCATTTACACTGGAAATTTAATAGAATCTACCAAAAAGCTTATAGAAATATTTCATCAGTTTAGAATATTTCCAGGGTGTAAGATTAATGAAAAAAATCACTTGTAGTTATATATTCCAGCAAAGAAAAATAAGAAATTTAAAGTTTAAAAGATCAATAACATTTACAGTATATAAATATGAAATAGTTCCTGCTGCAGTGCAGTGGGTTAATGATCCAGCTTGTCTCTGTGGAGGTGCCAGTTCAATCCGTGGCCTGGCACAGTGGGTTAAGGATCCGATGTTGCCGCAATTGTGATGTAGGTCATAGCTCTGGCTGAGATTCAGTCCCTGGCCTGGGAACTTCCATATGCCACAGGTGTGGCTGAAAAAGAAAAAAAAAATGAAATGGCATAAAATAAATCTGACAAAAGATATGTAAAATTTGTGCACTGAAATTTACAAAACCATGCTGGTATAAAGAAGACCTAAATAAATGGAGAGATGCACCATATTCATGATTCAATAGGCTCAATGCTATTAAGTAGTCAATTCTTCCCAAATTGTTCTAGGATAAATGTAAGCCCAACCAAAAGTCCAAGACAACCTGGAGTTCCCTTTGTGGCTCAGCAGGTTAAGGGCATTGTCTCTGAGAGTGTACAAGTTCAACCCCTGGCCTTGTGCAGTGAAATAACGATCCTGTGTTGCTGCAAGCTGTACCACAGGTCACAAATGTGGCTTGGATCCAGTGATGCCATGGTTGTTGGCATGGCTGTGGTATAGGTCATCTTTGCAGCTCCAATGCCACTTCTGATCCAGGAGTTTCCATATGACTCAGATGTGGTTGTAAAAAGAAAAAAAAAAAGTCTAAGACAGCTTATTTTATGAGTTGTTAAACTGATTCTAAAATCTATAGAGAAATACAACAGGTGCAGAAGAGCCAAACAACTTTATAAAAGAATAAACTTGGAGAACTAACACTACCTGATTCCAAATTTTATTTTGAAGCAACAGTAATGAAGATAGTGCATTTTTGGTGTCAGGATAGGCAAACATGCCATGATATAGAATAAAGATTTCAGAAACAGGCATTCCCGTCGTGACTCAGTGGTTCACAAATCCGCTAGGAACCATGAGGTTGCAGGTTCGATCCCTGGCCTTGCTCAGTGGGTTAAGGATCCGTCATTGCTGTGAGCTGTAGTGTAGCTCGCAGACGCGGCTCAGATCCTGCAGTTGCTATGTCTCTGGTGCAGGCTGGCAGCTACAGCTCCAATTAGACCCCTAGCCTGGGAACCTCCACAGGCCGCAGGTGCAGCCCTAGAAAAGGCAAAAAGACAAAAAAAAAAAAGATTCCGGAAATATACCTATGCATATGTAGCCAACTGATTTTTGACAAATACCCAGAATCAGTTCGTTAGAGATAAAATTGTCTTTTCAAGATATGGGGATGAAAAAATTTGATGTCCATTTACATATAAATAAATAAATTTTGATCTATACTTTACACCATGTATAACAGTTAACTCGGATCATAAATTCGACTATAAAATGTCTAGGAAAAACAAGGGAGACAATACTTGTGACATTAGGTTAAGTGAAGTTTTCTTTGATGTGATGCCAAAAGAATGACCCACAAAATAAAAAACTGACAATATTGGAGCTCCCGTCGTGGTGCAGTTGTTAATGAATCCGACTAGGAACCATGAGTTTGCGGATTTGGTCCCTGCCTTGCTCAGTAGGTTAAGGATCCGGCGTTGCTGTGAGCTGTGATGTAGGTTGCAGACACAGCTTGGATCCCGCGTTGCTGTGGCTCTGCCGTAGGCCGGTGGCTATAGCTCCAATTAGACCCCTAGCCTGGGAACCTCCATATGACGCTGGAGCAGCTCATGAAAAGGAAAAAAGACCAAAAAAAAAAATTGACAATATTAATTCCGTCAAAATTGATAAGGTATGTGCCTTTGAAAGACAGAGGAATGAAAAACAAGTCACAGATTGGGGATTTCAAACCACATACTGATAAAGAGATATCCAAAATATATAAAGACCTTTCAAAACTTGATAATAACAAAATGACCACATTTCAAAAATAAGCATAATATTTGAAAAGACATAGATGACGAAAAAAAAAAAAAAAAAACAAGAGAAGTTGCTTAACATTAGGAGTTGCTAGATAAATGGAAATTGAAAGTACAGGAAGCAAAAAGTTTTATACCTATTAAACTAGCTAAAATTGACTGTCCATTTCAACTTTTGGCAATGATGTGGAGGACTGAAACTCTCCTACAACACTGATGAGAATGCTGAGTGGTGGAATAACTTTGGAAAAACAGTTTGGCAAGTTCTTAAAATGTTGAACACTGATTTACCATATGATTCAGCAATGTCACTTCATTGATATTTTTCTGAGAGAAATTAAGTATGTATTCCTACAAAGACCTATATCTATAGCCAAAAACAACTCAAACGTTCATCAACAGTTGAGTAGATATAAACAAAGTTGGTACATCCATAAAACGGAGTACTAACAAGTAATAAAACAAGTGAACATTTGGTATACACAACATAGATGGATTAAAAAGAAATGCTGAATGAATGGAGGCAAAAAAATAATTCCTAATATAGGATTTCACTTATACGAAACTTTTGAAAATATGAACTAATCTATAACAAAATAAACGGTGTTTGCATTGGGCGCTGGCAGTGTAGGAGAGGCAAGAAGAGAGATTTCAAAGGAGCATGAGCAATCTTTTGGACAATAGTGCAACATTGCACTATTGTCTTTACAGTGCAATGGTTTCACAAATGTAGATGTAGGTCAAATACTAACAAATGGTACACTTTAAGTGGGAACAATTTATTGTCAGTTATTTCTCAATAAAACTGCTTAAATAGCACAAGGATTAGAAATATATAAAATAATTCTTCCCCATTAGAAATGATTTCTACTATATGAGATCTCAACATGATATGATATGGAAAATATGGATAGGAGATAAACATCAAGTCAAGAGTCAAAGTAAATAAGCTAAAACATTCATGTGAGATTGCAAGTGAATTATTTGTTTCTTTTTACTTTTAGAAAATACGGAACATCGACAATGAAAATCAATTACTTTCCTAATATAAAAAAATAACAATAAATAGATTATTATAATTTCCCCTGGTCTTAGACAGTAAACTCATGGGAATGTTGTTTTCAATCATGGAATCTTTTCACTACTAAAAGGCCATGGAAAGTAAAGACACACTTTAAGGAAGATCAATGATACGTTCAATACATAATTGAGAAGCAATTTGGTACTATATTTCTGATTCTCTGAACTTGAAGCCTCATCTTGTCTGTGGCATGCTTACATATGATAAAGAGGTAGCATAACTTGACGTGGTCTGTGGGTAGCTGGGGCTATCTTACAAATTCTAATTTCCCCAAATTGGATATGATTAAAAATGCAAGAAAAGCCAGATGGTAACAAAGTGGTACAGCTGGGGGAAAAAAAAAATCCACTCTCCTTCTGCTTTCCTCTATAATTCAGAGAAAGTTGATGTCTTAGAAAGAACTCAGGATTGGAGAAAAAGATCTACCTTCCCTGGGAACTGTTCCAGTCTAGTTGCATGACTGTAGGCACATTGTTTCACCTGTCAGAGCTCTGATTCTCTTGTGAGATGCAAACATCAAAACTCTATTGTGAAGATCAGATGTGGTAACTTCCAAGAAAGCACTGGGTATCCTATAAAACATAGGAAAAGTTAGCTTACCACCACTCACTGTTTCCCAGCAAGCTAGGTCAGAGCCTTCCACCATGATGGGTTATAAGAACAGAGAGAGCAAGTACAGACACAGTACTCCTACTGGGAGCCCATAGGCTAGCATTTCTGATATACTTTTTTTCCCATGACCCCAAATACCTGTATCCCTCTTGCTTTTAAGGTTTGGTTTGTTCTCCTTGATGTGCTCCAATGATCCCAGTTATTTTAAAGACAGTGCAGTACCACAGTTTTCATTGCCAACAGAAGCACTGATCTTTAACCAGGAAGCAGAGCTTGATAGGAAGAGGTTATATAAAAAGAGGACAGTGTGCTGAGTTGTGTCTTCTAGCAAGAAAACATCATCTTTCAATGTTTAATAACCCTCTTTCTCTCCACTCTGATCTTCATGTGATATGGAAGAGAGATGGGAGTTAACAAATGACCCAAGTGCTTTTAATCCTTCTACTGCTGATAATAAGGCAACTGTGGTTTTATGTAACCATCAGATGTTGTCTGTAGGGCTTAATCCACTGGTGACAGAGAAAAGCTCCATTAATTTGTATAGCCTTTTTGTTAGTGATGAAAGCCTTAAAACTGAAAATAAAATCAATTGCTCGTAGTTAAAGAATCTTTTCCCTTCTCTTCCTTAGTGTGGGTCTCTCTACTTCTCTATTATCAAAGCCCCTGCCTCCTTCTCCAAGTCTGTCACCTGCTCATAATAAAAATTAATATGTGGCTGAAGGGACCTGAATGTAGGATAGAAACTGAGAGAAAATGGGCTTGTTTCTGCAACCTCTGAAATACATTCTTTAGGCAAATCACTCATTCCAAGCAAAGCAAATGCTATGAATTATTTCCTTTTGCTTTTTCTCAAACAATTGTCATTCACAAAAAAAAAAAATTCACATTGAGCTATTTTGGGGGGTATTTATAATCATCACAACAGCTTCTAAACAGGAAGAACAACGAGAAAAAAAAATTTAGACTTTCAGAAATGTGCTGGAGGTTTTTCTGTGAATATAAAAATACTGCCACACATAGCTCTAAAGAGTGAACATATATTTTGTGCATATGCTATACATAGAGGAAGGTGTTCTAAATTTCTTATTTTTCCTCCCAATCTTCAGGCAATGTTTCCAAGTGCAATCAGCCTTATGGATCTATGAGAAGAAATAACTGCATTGCACATGTGCATCCTAAGTCCTAACAAGAGGCACAGAGGCTGTTTATTTCAGATCTATCTTAAAACCATTCTCAGAAGAAAGGCCTCCACCTTAGCATGCAATTAACAAGGTCCTTTACAACCTTGTTTCATTGGCTCAGGTGTGACAACTGCACATCAAGGCTATACCCAATACTCGGTTCATCCTTCCATATTTTTCCACTCTATGGATGAAATCTTATGTTGCATGTGGCAATAGAAAGGGTGGAAATTTGTTTTTAACAGAACGTAAACAAATCAATACAGTCTTTAATTGTCTTCCTCTAAGGAGACTTAGATCAGAGGGAGCATCTGGCACACTGGGAGGTGGCTATGCATGGAGACTATTTTCTTGTGAAATAGACTGACTCTTAAGAAAGGTTCAAAAAGGCCAAAGTTTCCATGCATAAGCTGAGTGGTCCCTCACTCAGATGCCCATAATGGAAGTTTTAAAACTCCAGGATAAAAATTATTTCATTTCTAATTGACTGTTTATAGACCAAGATGATTGAAAACTAAACCAAATGCAGCCAACTCTAGAGTATATCACTATTTGTGGTTGTTATGCTGAGGAAAGTCCCCCAAAGCAAACAAACACCAGGCTCAATTTGGCATTCCAAGAGTTTTCCAAATGATTTTATCACTGTTTGATTTGTTATGAAACAAATAGACCCTTTCTATAGTCTACTTTCAAATGCCTAAGAGAACCCAAGACTAAGGATTCATTGCTTGAAAACTCAAAAAAGTACAGGAGAAGAACACTTTTCAACTCAGCTTCCTGCAACCTTGTCACAGTTTTGGTCCCGTGTCTGTGGTTGAGTCAGTGTCCCAAGCACTGTGCAATGGGATGGGAAAGCCATCTCTCTCAACTCTCTCTCTCTCTCTGATAAGCCAATCAACATGCATTCACCCTGTGTTTATTCAGCATCTCTGAGTGCAGGGCCCATGCTAAGTGCTGCCAAGATACAATAATGAAAATGTTTTTATTCCTGCCTGTTTTTAAGCTAAATAAGAAGGGAAATCAATTTCTCACTATATGGTGACCCTTAAAGAAGGAGATAGTGTATAATTATGGATAATGTACAATCCTCATGATCATGTGAGATGCATTTCAAATGATAGAGAAGGAAAAAATAACTAGTCCTATGGGACAACAAGATCTGGGGCAAGACACTTTCCATTGTTTTCTGTTTTGACTTGACACTTTTACCAACATGATTACATCATAGGTTTGCCTGAATTCAACAATCCCAAACATGATTATAAAGCCTTCTCAGTGAACATGTCTGCCCACAAAGTAAGAAAAGTCATTTTTGAATGAGTTTCTTGCCTATTGATGGACATCTTTCAGTCAGTTCCACCCATGTGCCAATAGGGAGGACCTCCATGCCAAAGAGTTCTTCATCAAAACTTGAAAGACTTTCCCAAAGTCAACACTCTCAGAACGCAACCTATTATTTGTGGAGAACAGATGCCCTTAATCATTCTAGCAATTAGATTAACATCATGAGCCACTAAAGCAATCCATCATTAAGCATTGGGGACCAGAAAGGAAAGAAGCAAATGAACGATTTCCCAGGATGACTTAAGACCTGACATTTAGAAGTTCCTGTTTCCACTGTTCTTTTGATGTGGCTCCCAGCTCTTCTTTTTCTAGAAGAAAGCTCTCATATATTCCATCCCAAACTGCCTGCATATGGGCTTGTACAAAGTCAAAGCCAAAAGATGTTCTGTTCAAGATGGTAATTTTTTACGGGTTATAGACCATCTCTTAAGGACCATCCAGCATTATTCTTAGAAAGACGATACTGTGAGTGGGCAGGCAAAGGATCCCAGTTCATCCAGATGGTGAATTACAGCTCTGTCTCTGTGATAGGAAATATGTGACAAAAACAGTAAAGTGAGAGAGGTATTTAGATATTTAGAGAAATACCTAAATATATTAACTTTACTAGTGACTACATGGTCCAGAAAATCAATCCCTTTTTTTTCCCCACAGTTTGTGTCTTAGACCCAAACTGAACTGAACTTTAACAGAAGCTTATGAACTGAAAAATAATTTTGTAGCAGATATTTTGGGACAGAGAAATCCATTGGCATAGGATGTCTTCATGCCTTACCTCAGAAAATGCCTAAAGTAAGGAAGCCTTTGAGATTATACCCTCTAAGTCCTTCCTTTTTAAAGGAAAGGAATTTGAAGCCAGAAAATTCCTTCTCTCTGTGACAGAGCAGATCAGCAGCTGAAAAGAACTAGAACCCAGATCTTCTGACCAGCCCAGAGGATCCATTATTCCACTTTTCTGCAGCCACGGTGCGTGTGGCCCTTAACAGCTGTCTAAGCTTCTGTGTTCCAATGTTATTTTCAAAAGCCTCAGACAACGTGTATTTAAAGGTTGTGGCTGCATTAGCCAACACTGAATCCCCAGAGCTTAACATAGTATGGAGTCGCCAACCAATAAGCTTTTAATCAAATGGAGTTGAATTGAAGTGGAGAACAG
The DNA here is from genome assembly GCF_016906955.1 of Phacochoerus africanus. Classification (NCBI taxonomy): domain Eukaryota; kingdom Metazoa; phylum Chordata; class Mammalia; order Artiodactyla; family Suidae; genus Phacochoerus; species Phacochoerus africanus. The sequence goes on along the minus strand of NC_062552.1, from coordinate 84,422,724 downwards.
CTTCAATAACCAATAGCAACAAAAAACACCAGTAATAACAACACACTTATAAAATGCCTCCTGTAGGTAAGGCACTGTTTATGTATATGAACTCACACAGTATTCATGAATTTATGTTAACAGTCATCTCTAGTGCAAGTGCTAGGAGGAGTACAAACCATACCGACATGGGGAGGATGTCTATTTTCACTAAGATCATGGCAAATACATTGTACAGCCATGACTCTCAATTGCAAAAATGAAACTCTTGATCTTGAATCTGACCATTGCTTTCAGGCAGCCAGGCTGGGCACCATGGGCCAACTGAAAGATTAACCTAACCATGAGATGTTTGGAAAGTTACTTAGAAAGAAACCAGTATTTTAATACTATAAGTTTTTAAAAATTATTTAGACAAACTGGAAAAGCCTCAAGCTGTGAAAACCGAACAGGTTAGTTGGAAGCCCAGGGGAGCCCTGCTGGGTTTGTTTCTTGGCATTTGCAGTTTGTGTAGTTTGATGGTTATTAGGGATAGAATGTTTGTGTCCCTCCTAAAATCTGTATGTTGAAGCCCTAACACCTAGTGTGACTATCTTTGGCTAGGAGGCATCTAAGGAAGCAATTAAGGTTAAATAATGTCATAAAGGATGGGGCTCTTATCTGGTAGGGTTAGGGGTCTTATAAGAAGGGATACTGGTTCCTCTCTCCCTCTCTGTCTCTCTCTGATTTTTGGATATACCCCGAAGAAAGGCCATGTGATGACACAGTAAGAAGGCAGCTATCTACAGGCCAGGAAGAAAACCTCACCAGAACAGAATTTGCCAGCATTTTGACCTTGGACTTTTCAACCACCAGCTCTGTGAGAGAATAAATGTCTATTGCTTAAGCCACCCAGTCTGTGGGTGGTATGGTAGCCTGAGCTGACTATTATGAGGCTTTAGTTTGTCATTCTAAGAAGGGAAGAAGAGAAAGAAAGTCCCTCTCTGGTGAGCTTCCAAAACCTGCAGCAGCATCTTCATAATGTGTTCAAGGTCACACAGAGGCTGGTATCTGCAGCAAGATGAATACACCTAGACATCAGCATGGTCCCCAGCCAGAAAAGGCCTGATCAAGCGTGCATCACTTTCTTGCCTCCTCTTCCCTCTACCACTGCTTCAATCCTCACTTCATAATGTGGTTGCGAAGATTATTTAACATACCACCAGTAGAGCTCTTAACAAAAATCCCAGCATATAAATGTAAATGGCAGGAGCCATTATCATGAGTGGAGAATGTGTAATATTTGGGAAAAGAAATGAAGAGCTTATATGCAAACTTGAGATGAAACAGAGGTCCTGCATCCCCACCACCCTCTCCCTGAGCAGGTAACCTCATCCCCTTGAGCCTCAGTTTCTTCATCTGTAAAAATGGGATTCTTGTGTTCAGTGTACCATCCCTGGTTTCTTAAGATGGATGTGTTTGCCTAGGCAAAGAAGATCCTTACACTGCAGATAGGATGCCCAGTCTGGGGCTGATGTCCTGTGCTTGATACTTTGGAGGGAGTTGTGAGGGAGGAGAAAGGGAGAAAATATTTCTCAAGGCTCCAGTATCCTCGCCTTTTATTGGATTTTACATTAGTAAGATGTGAACACAGGGCACTTTTATTCCATGCACTTGGGCAAAACGATTCGTATTCCACAGTCTCCATCCCTCCTAGCAAGGCTGATGTGTGTTTGGACTGCAATAACCAAGTGTTTTATGGTTTATAAAAGGTGAATTAATGATGAAAACTCACTAATGGTACTTTTCCTTTTTTCAATTCAGAGAAAATTAGATTCTCCAGGTGTGTCAGAGTTGGTCACTCATTGCTCTTAGGAAGGAGGAGGTTATTTGAAATCCAGAGAAAGTGTTATAATCTGGGGACATTTCTAATAGAAGAGACCAGAAGACCATATTTCAAAAGCTTGTACGTAATGCCCCTAGGCCCACTTTCTCAGACTTATAGTCTTCCTCAAAGGGAGCTGCTAAATCCAGAAAAGATGCCCTGAGGTTCCACTAGGAGGAGCTGGGCCAGACAGCCCCAGACAGGGTGCTCTCTGCTGTCCACACATTCGTCCTACACTCCAGCCAATAGCCTTACCTGCAAAGTTGCTTTTATCCTGGCATGAGGGCCACTCTCCTAAGCAAAATGTACCCAAGACCTCCATCACAGTAGGAACTGACTCTCTGAACTGTGAGAAGTAGAGAGGGAGGTATAAGGGGGGATGGTATAAAGCGGGACCCCAAATACAAGCCCAACCAAATCCACAGGGAAATTATCCTTCACTGGGATGAGTGAAATTAGATCTTTCCCTAAAAGAAAAACGGTCTACCAGTAAAGGGAAATAAATAGTAGACTATGAAATAAACTCAACCACTCAATCCTATATAGTATGTTTTTCCACTTTCTCAAAAAAGGATAGATAGATAGATAGATAGATAGATAGATAGATAGATAGATAGATAGAGCGAGCTATAGATATAAATAGGTGGATGATAGATTGAGTGGTCTAATCCTTGAAGAACAGGCACAGGAGTTTCCGTCGTGGTGCACTGGTTAATGAATCCAATTAGGAACCACGAGGTTGTGGGTTCGATCCCTGGTCTTGCTCAGTGGGTTAAGGATCCGGCGTTGCTGTGAGCTGTGGTTTGGGTTGCAGATGTGGCTCGGATCCCATGTTGCTGTGGCTGTGGTGTAGGGCAGCGGCTACAGCTCCAATTTGACCCCTAGCCTGGGAACCTCCATATGCCACTGGAGCAGCTCAAGAAAAGGCAAAAAAGACCAAAAAAAGAATAGGCACACAAATATAAGTAGCTTCTATCTTTAGGTACTGAAATTTCAGGTCTTTTTCCATTCATTCAATGTGCCAATCACTCAGATTTCTAGTTGTTAGAACTTAGCAGTAAACGAAAGAGAAAATGTCTTGACCTCTGGCAAGACTGGAGAGTAGTTACATTGAACTCATGGTTTTATATTTTTTTTTAAATTTCTAAATTTTCTACACAGTAATGGTCAGGAAAATATATTAAGAAAAATAAGAGTAAAACCTCCTTGCTTATAAGTTCTGCTTTTGCTTTCTTTGTGGCCAAGGACTTTCCTGCCTTTCCAGCCTTTATTTACAAAATCATAGCTTTGAGTTTAATGGATCTAAGTTCAAATCCCTGCCCTGCCACAGGACAGGCCACTTGATCTCTGAACACTGGTATCCTCATTTCAATGGCGTGTCTATTGTTCCCCATAGGACTGTAGCATGGAAGTGATTCCCACAGAGGCCACACAGAGACATGAACACAAGAAGGCTAAGATTGCTAGGGCTGTGCCTCAGAAGTTTTGGCCTTTCAAAGGACAGATGTAATTGTTTTCTGATTATTGATGACAGGGCCATATGTGGGGAAAGATGAGCAATGTGGAAGACTTTGATTTTAATCCCAGTTCTGCCAATTTCAAGTTGCATGGTCCTCAGCCAGTTTCCTGACCTCTCTGAAATGATTTCTTCACCTGTCAAGGCAGAAAAAATGAAGATATCTTTCTACACTGTTTTAGGAAAATCAAACAAGAAGCTGAAAGTTCTTTGAGAACTGAAATGTCAACTGTGTCAACACATGGTCAGCTGCACTGCCAACCACACTCTCTGCCAAACCAGAATTTCTGCCCTCTAACCAGATTCTACAAGAAGAAGACAGAGAAGAACCTGAGTTGACCACATACTCTCACCTTGTCCATATCCTAGGGATGGTTGAACTTGTCCTGATGTTTTAGCCTTTTGATGTTACTTGTTCTTCTCCTAGGGATTTGAATGGGAGGACCATAGGAAGTGTTCACATTTAAAAACACTGTCTTATGGGAATACATTTATAGATCAGATTTATCTTATCAAGTTTATGTCAACCTGTCCAAATCACTCCTTAATACACCCAAAATAAAGCTCATCCTCTCGGAAGTTCCCTTCATGGCTAGTCAGTTAATGACTCTGACTAGCATCCACGAGGACACAGGTCAATCCCTTGACCTTGCTCAGTGGGTTAAGGATCCAGTATTGCCATGAGCTGTGGTGTAGGTTGCAGACACGCCTCGGATCTGGCATTGCTGTGGCTGTGGCATAGGCTGGCAACTACAGCTCCAATTCGACCCCTAGCCTGGGAACCTGCATATGCCATGGGCGTGGCCCTAAAAAGCAAAAAACAAACAAACAAACAGAAAAACCCCTCATTCTCTTCATCCCACCAAACACATGTCTGCCTATCCCATCTCACCAAATGGCACCATCCACCATCCAACAATGGCCTTGGGCAGAAATAGCTTCTCATTGTAACTTATCCTCTCACTCACTCACCAACAGGTCCCAAGCCCTGTAGTCTGTCTCCTTTTGCCCTCACCCCATCCCATCCTTCCCTCTTTGTGCTTCCTCCAATGCTCTCTCATTCCCCTGGCCTTCTGCAGATGTTGTCCCTGCTACCTAATCAAACCTTTCCTTTCCTTTGCTGAACTTTTGCTGAAGCTCAAATTTTAACTGAGCCTCAGTTTGTAGAGAGCCTCCTTTTCTGGGAAATGCTTACCAATCTGTGTTTCTCATTTCATTTTGAATGCCTGGCACCTGTGCTCACCACACTCACTTCAGTGTCTCCTCCAGGATGGAAGTCAGGCCTTACTGTGCATTACTGTCCTGACGTCCAGCACCATGCTTACCCCATCAAGAAGCCAATACTTCATAAATGTCTATTGAACAAATGAGTGAGTGGCGAGTGGCAAAGCCATGCCATGAGGGTTGACTTCCCTCTGTTTTCCTTGCAGTTTTAGAGTTCTGAGAGCCTGTCTCTTCTCTAGTCAGAATGGAGGCTTCCCTTCTAGTTCCATGCTTCACTGAGCTTCTCTGGGCTCTTCCAGGAATGACACTGAGCCTCAGATGGAAGAAGGTTAAAAGAAAAAAAAAGACAGTTTCATAGTTCCCACTGTGGCTCATCAATAACAAAACATACTAGTATCCACGAGGACTTGAGTTCGATCCCTAGCCTCACCCAGTGGGTTAAGGATTCTGTGTTGTCCATGAGCCATGGTGTAAGTTGCAGATGTGGCTCGGATCCCGAGTTGCTGTGGCTATGGTGTAGGCCAGTAGCTACAGCTCGGTTTCAACCCACAGCCAGGGAACTTTCATATGCCACGGGTGCAGCCCTAAAATGACAAAAAAAAAAAAAAAAGGCAGTTTTGATCCTGGAAAATATCAGTGACAACATACAGTGGAAGTTTATAACCATGTTAAGATGCTATTTGGTTGCAAGGACTTGGAAAAGAAATGAGAAAACTAAGGCACCAAATGAAGTGTGGTGTGAGGAGAGGCATGCCATTCCTGAGAAAGATTGCTGGGGAGGAGAAGGCTGAAAGCAGCAACAGCTCCCAGGCCCCTCCCAACCTGGGAGAGGAGGCTTCATCTTAAATCAAAAAGACATCCTGATGAGATGGGGTATGTTGAAGAGATGGGGGAGGTTTGATCAAGAAAAATGAAAAAACAAAATCAGTTCATCCAGGACCAGGAAGATGGTGAGGGGCCAGGAGCCAGAAAGCCATAGAACAGGAGCTCTGAGGCTGAAAATCCAGTGGAAGGCAATGCCTTCAGGGCAGACCTGCAGAAGGGATGCTGGTCTCTTTCCTGCATCAAAGAAAGCACAGAGCTCCTTAATTTGAGTGATGGTCTGATCTACTCTACAAAACCCAGAGACATAGTGAGAGAGGTCCTTCCTTTCTCCTGCAGAGACAATGAGGAAATAAGAATGAGTCAGGTTACACTGGTTTCCTTCCTAATAGAAGTAGAAAGACCACAGAAGGATTCTGAGGTCCAGGCTGGTTCGAACTCCAGCTCCACCACTTACCAGCTGCAGATATGGGGCAAGCTTTTTTTTGTTTGTTTGTTGTTGTTTTTGTTGTTATTTGTGTCTGGCCTCAGTTTCTTTATCTGTGAAATGACATGGCCTGCTCACCTCCCAAATAACATAGGTGGTGGGAAGGTGTGCCAGTTTTCTAGACTGAATTAAAAGTGTGTATTGCACTTGGAATGGATATGCGATGAGATCCTTCTGTATAGCACAGGGAACTATGTCTAGTCATTTGTGATGCAACATGGTGGAAGATAATGTGAGAAAAAGGATACGTATGGGTATGACTGAGTCACTTTGCTGTACAGCAGAAATTGACAGAACATTGTAAGTCAACTATAATAGAAAAAATAAAAATCTAAACAATAACAACAACAACAGCAACAACAAAACCTGCACTGATGTGTTGCAAAGACAAATGTATAATCATGATTTTGGCAAAAATCTCCTAGCATTGTAAAATCAGCATTTCATTAAATGCATGATAGTGGAAGAGCCAGACAAATATGAAGGGTACTAAACAATTATGGGCTGAGATGGAAGTGGGAGGGACAGTTTAGGCCTGGAATTGGGGATGGGCGCAGCAGCCCTGCTATTCTGAAGGCTTCTGACCTGGGCCTCATAGAACTGCCAGGCCCTAAGGCTCTTGGAAACCATTCCAGCTCTGGTCAGCAGAACAATGCTCCCAACCAACTTGATATCATTCTGTTACACCGTTAAACTAAGGACCCCCTCTTCCCTCCATAGCAACACCAATGAATAACTTTGGAGTGATTGAAATAAGTAGCAGATCAGAAGGGTCTTTAAGGCCACCCCAGTTTTGCTTATCCATCTGAGCCAACACTGAAGCAATGCCTAGCAAAGAGGTTGGGGCTTAACAACTGCTTCTTTCTCATTGCAAACTTCTCTTCTTTCCATTTCTTCTTTCTTACAAAACTAAGTCGTAACCTGGAAGATCATTAACAGCCCCTTGTCATGTCTTCCATAAGTAGAGCTATTTACCCAATGCTCTTGGCTGTATTTCAACCTGGTAATTGCACTCTGCCTACCAAAGTCAGTTCTTGCAAAGATAGTCATTACAGCAACTTGGGCATTCTCTCCCCATCTCAGAGAAGAAGTAAGTATTCTCCCTGGGGTCTCAGCCAGATGCCAGTTCTGGTCCATTTGATTCCATCCACCAGAACAAGAGCTTTTCCAAGAGACAGGGCAATGGGGCCGCTTCATGTTTCATAGGTCACGGGTTCAAATCTTGTTGAGGAGCTGCTTTCAATAAGACTTGTATTACCGTTCAAGGGGTAGGAAACAGCCCTGGGAGTGCTTTCCTCACTTTCCTTTCTTGCCTCAATAACTGTCCTACTGGGAAAGGTAACAGGAAGGTTATCTTTCATTTCCCCTATTCTAATATGAGGCCAGTGCTGAGAGCCAAGTTGGCCCTCTACCATCCCATAAGGCACCTGGCTCCATTTCCAAGATCTGCAGTGGAATCACTCTCTCAGCTGCCTGGAGGGAAAAAAAAATGGACTTTCATTTCCTATTCAGACTTATGATTTATGCAACAATATAAATGACTATGATTCAATATAGTGAAGCTGTATAACAAGTACATTAAATTCAGGTGCTTACTATGAAATAATACAAAATGTCCAATCAACACATTTTTGACATGGTGACCAGTGCTTAAAAATATTTACCTCATGTGTGCATTTCCATGCCTTCTTACAGAGGGAGGAAATCTTAGCTCAGAAAATCAGAGGGTGATAATATCTGATACTTATTATGTGCCAGGCATAGGGTTGGGTTTCCCACATGGACCATCTTATTTATTCTTCACAACAACTGTTAAAGCCATCACTAATGTGATCCCTATGAAACAGATAAACACACGGCCCAGGGTCACACAGCCGGCAGAGTGGTGTCTAAACTCACACTCCAAGTATTTGGGCTCAGAGTATGTGTTCTTGAACACTGTGGACTATTTCTTCCAAAATACAGAGGCTGAGAGCATATCAGCCTCTGAGAGGTGAGGCTGTGGATCAGTTTTATTTGCTTATTTATACTAAGTTGTCCACATTCTCTGTAACGAATGGGTATTATATTTCTAATCAGGAGAAAATTATACTTTTAAGTCTTCCCTTCTTCACATTGTCTGCATTTCAGATAAAGTAAAAAACAACAACAACAAAAACAAAAAACAAACAAACAAAAACCTCAGTATCAAGGATCCTTTTAATAAAGTTCTCTTTGGACTTTCCAGAACCAGAGAAAAATGTTAGAATAAGGCAACTTGGCAAGCTTCTCCACAGAGACGGCATCTTTTTATAAACCTACCTTCACTTTTTCTCAAGCAACGTGTCTCCTTTCTCTCCCCTGAGATAACAATGCCTCTTGACCCACAGACCAAAGAAGGCACAAGAAATGAAGGGGCAAAAAGTCAAGTCTAAGAGCCCAATCATTCCCAGCTTCGCAAGGATGAACTTGGCCTCTGGGTACAGCCATTGTAAGGGCCTCAGAAAACTTGGCAGCATTTTAAAAGCATGAGATAATTCCCCATCTAAACAGTAAGAAATATGGACTTGAGATCAATACAGGGTGAATTAGTAGTCAACAGCGATCAAGTATGGCAAAGAAAATATGATTCATTTCTTAGAAGGGCTAGATCTCAGTTTATTGAGAAGAATGTGAAGATTGCAGAACTGAGCTAGAAGGAATGTTTTAATTTAATCGACAAGCAGGTTTGTAGAGGAAGCACAGACCCTCGAAAGCTTTTGAGACATGATTTTTCTCCCTCTCTCTTTCCCTTTCTCTCTCTTTTTTTTCCTTTTTTTTCCATTTTTTTCCACTTTTTTTTTTTTTTTCTGCTGCTGCAGTAATCTTATGATTGTATTTCTTTCTGCAGCTGCTTCTTAAACCTTAAGATCAGCCCCAGGCAGGCAAAATAGCCAGCCTCACACCTTATTGCATGAGAATGAAGTTGCCAGCTCAGTGTACCCAATGGTAATTAATTTAATTAACAATTACTTGGTAGTGATGAAGTTAAGAATGTCACATCTCGTGGCGCACTTTTCATTTTAGATGGGCGTTTGAATGTGATTTTTCCTGACATTTAACTGTCTTGCTGTGTGTCTTCCCTCTTCCAGAGAAATATAATTTATTCATAGTAGATGCAGTTTCGTTATCCTTGGATGCTGCAGTTACAAACAAATGTGGATTACCTTAATATGAAAAGTGACGGCCCTTGGCGTCTGCCTGAGGATGAATGTAGAAAAGAATGGAGAAGTGATTTTCTTTGGTTTATTTTGCTGTTAAGTTTGAACAGCTAAAGGGTTGGGTCTAAGCCTCAATGACAGTTGACAGCATTTTGTAAATAAAAAAATGATTTTTAAATAGTTTTAAACAGTGTTTGGCAAATACATTTTGCAATAAATGTATGTTCCTTTGCCCATGTAGGACAGGGTGAAGAAGGTCCACCAGAAGCATTTATGAATCCCCAACCTGCCCTTCCCTGACCCTTCAGTATCCCAAGGATGGAAGAAAGCTCGCAGTCGCTGTAAAAGTTTTCCAGCGAGGCTTTTCAGATGATAGATTCTGAAGAGAAATGTGAAAGTCCATGTGCATCTCCCCAGGGAATATTATGAGTTTGGTGCCTCTCAAATCAATGCCTAGGGGAGCCACTAAACTCAAAACTAAACTCTAATTCATTTGGATGCATCACTCTCCAAACGCTACCCGAGTCATAAAATGTTTCCTGAGGACAGAGTGTAATTTTCTAAAGAGAGAAGCAGGGTTTGGAGGTTAGAGAAGGAATCTGGGACAGACTTTGAGGGAACAAAGGGAAGGACAAGCTGATCCCAAACCAGCCCGGGAGGTGTCCCTAAACCCTGAGAGAGCTCAGAGCCAGCCCACAAGCAGACTTAATGGAGGTCGTACAGATGAACTCCCATTTGTGATGAGCAAATTCCAAAATCCCTGAGTGCTTTCCTATCCCACTCGAAGCTTAGATTCTTCATCAAATATGTATGGAATGAGGGGACGATTCCCAAGGGGGTTCATGCTAGGGCAACTACTCGGCATTAAAATATCCAGAGCCCAGGAACCTGGCTCCCTGCAGGCGACCTATCTGGTGTCCTGATACTTTTCACTTGTACATGTACTGGGGACAAGGAAACCCTATGTTAGGCATGAAGTTAGGGAGGGGAGAACTGAAACACAAAAATACTACGAGAGAAGCAGTGCTTGCCCTTTCTTTTTTTGTTTTTTTTTTGTCTTTTGTCTTTTTTGTTGTTGTTGTTGTTGTTGTTGTTGCTATTTCTTGGGCCACTCCCGCAGCATATGGAGGTTCCCAGGCTAGGGGTTGAATCGGAGCTGTAGCCACCGGCCTACGCCAGAGCCACAGCAACTCGGGATCCGAGCCGCGTCTGCAACCTACACCACAGCTCATGACAACGCCGGATCCTTAACCCACTGAGCAAGGGCAGGGACCGAACCCGCAACCTCATGGTTCCTAGTCGGATTCGTTAACCACTGCGCCACGACGGGAACTCCTGTGTTTGTCTTTTAAAGAGAAGAACTGAGTTTCAGACAAATTAATATCCTAGTAAAATCACCCAGCTGATAAGCAGTAGAGGCAGGATCCTAACCCACGTGTGGCTAAGTGGAGCCCACCTTCCTGCTCTACCAGGCTACACGCAGTCAACCTAAACTTTGCCTTGAGCATCATCCTGTTTCTGATCCTTGTGGCTATTTCAGTAACAGCTCAATTACCAAAAACATTTAGGAAATGGGATTTTCTACCTTAGCAAAGATGGTCTAATGAAAATAACCAGATTGTCAACATCAATTCATCACACAGAAGTAGAGGCCTTATTTGCAACTTGCATTTCCCTTGATCATAACAGTTAACATGCTTTCTAGTCATCGTTGAGGCATTTTGCCTTTCCTGTTCAATTGTAACCCAGTCCTCTGGGACAGGGTCTTCCTTGCCACATTTTATCCCCAGGGTGTGGCACAGGGTAAGTCCTCAGTACGTGTGTGTATAGGTATCTGCGTATGTTTATTTTGTATGTATTTATACATGCACACATGCATAGGCATGAATATGTATATGTGCATGGATATTAAATATTATATAGTGTATATACTACACTTGTAAATATATGATAAAATTATATGGTAAATATATCCCATGTATTATATGTAATATAATACATTATATATAGTATAAAATATATTCACCTTGTAATAATTACACAGTAATATGTAATATATAAATATGTGATAGAATGTACAGCATATTACAAGGTAAAATATAGTTTATACTATGCATCATATTGTATATAAAACATATTATATATCCACTACACGATTGATTGTATACTATATTATTATATAGCTGTATAAGGAATCTAAAAAAGATACAAATTAATTTATTTGCAGAACAGAAACAGACCTAAGTACTTATGGTTACCAAAGGGGGCAGGTAGGGGGAGGGATGGACTGAGGGTTTGGGATTGGCATATGCACACTGAGGTACATGGAAGGATTGGCCAGTGGGAAGCTGCTGTATAGCACAGAGAACTCTACCCAATATTCTGTGATAATCTATGTGGGAAAAGAATCTAAAAGAAAATGGATGTGTATACATGTATAACTGAATCACTTTGTTGTACAGCAGAAATTCAAAACATTGTAAATCAACAGTACATCAATAAAACTTAAAAATATTAAAAATATATATATAATTTATATAGGTACTATATTACACAGTACATACTATAGATATATGACATACATACATATGCATAAAATGTGATGCAATGAATGAACAAAGCACAACACACAGTCTGAGATGAAAATGATGACGAGCATTATTCAGAATGTGCACAGCTCTGAGGATGTCACCAGATAGAGTTGACAACAGATTTTGAGTCCAGGCTCTATCTCTAACCAGATATGTATTTGGGGGAAAAATCTCTTAGTCATCTGAGGTGGGGAAAAATGAGGGTGTCTACACTAGAAGTTAGCTATTATTGATGTTTTCTAAGTACCAGGCACAGGGCTAAGGATCTGGCATGTCCAAATTCAATTAGCCTCCCTATAACCCTACTAGTCAGGTACTATATTTTTGACCCCAATCATAGGTGAGGAAATTAAGGCATAGTGAGCGTAAGAAATTTCTGCAAGGTCACACAGCATCCTGGATGCAGGGCCAGCTTGCTTAACTTCTTCAGCAAGGACTAAACCATTTCACATAGCAGCCACCATGTACTAAGCACTCAGTAAATGCTAGCTGGCCTTTGCCTGTCCCTTTTCATGATGGCCAGCTCTGGCTAACCGCATATGCTCTTAAAATTTGACAATATATTTATTTGCCTTATAAAGAATGGACGAAGAAATCAGCTTGCCTAGATTTTATTTTCAAACTATCTATAAATAATAAGTTAAGAAAAACTTGCCTTTCTTATTTAAAAGTCTCATTTGAATTCTTCATCAAAGTGATTTAAAATGCCTTTCACTGGGAAACCATAATTCAAAGACTTTATTTATTAGACTTCTTGAAAGTGTGTTTTTAATGCACATTCTGACTTTTTGCCAAACCTCTTCTCCGAAACAGTAAAACCGAGAGCCGCCCACTCTTTAAAGAGTTATATTTATTAGATTTTTACATATTGATACAGTACAATTTATCAAAATAAATCTGAGGATTGGCACATAAATCTTCCACTCTTCCAGCATTCTTTATATCCAGAGTCTCTACTGTAATTTCCTCTGATAAACGTTCAGAGAACTCTCACACGGTGAGGGATGCCTTTTCAAAAGAATCAGAGCTGCATCTTCAAGCGTAACTTCTCTGCAGCCAATTTCACATCCCCTTCGTCACCGTAGTTCCACTTGGGCCAGAGTAGCTGTGTGTGTTTTATCTGACACTGATAATTAAATGCAATTACCTTTTAAACCTAAACATCTGTGAACTCTGCAAAACATGCAGGACCCATAAGCCGAGTCCTAAAACAATGTTTAAACCTCTTGGGAGAATGGGAAGAAAGGCACCCCTTTTCAATTTTTCATGCTGTAGCCTTAAAAAACCTTTCTTCTTTTTTATTTAAATTCAAGACAAAGACTTCAAAAGAAGATGCCTACTTCTGAAAATTTGGTGGTCAGATTCTGAGTGATTTTAAGTGGCACATGTGCTGCATCAATCACTGGAGTGATTTTGAACAGGAGTCTTAGAATTCTCAGCTCTCTATGGTGATAAGTAGTAGACACTAATAGAGACATTCAGGAATGCTGACAGTTATCACATATGATCTATGGGATATCTGTTTGACAGTAGAAATTCCAGGGAAAATAAGAACTCCTCTCCTTTTTTAGGGTAAAAACATTTTAGTCTTCAAAATATTGAGTGTTGTAAGTACAGATGTATCTTCTCTTTTCACAAACCCATGAAATAGTCTGTTTTGATGGAACTCCAAATGCACTGAACAAATGATAAAAAATTTAAAAACTGACCGCTTTTATAGTCTAATTTGATCTTCTGTATTGAGGGGGAAAATGTAGAGTCTGAGTCCATTTTTGCACCACCCTTGTCATGGACCCAATATTTGCGTTCACCCAACATTTCTAAGAGGAAGCCTTACCCCTCACTGTGATGGTATTTGGAGATGAGGCCTTTGAGAAGCAGTTAGGTGTAGATGAGGTTATGAGGGATTCCTCACAATGGTATTAGTGCTCTTATAAGAAGAGCAAGAGAGGAGTTCCCATCGTGGCGCAGTGGTTAACGAATCCGACGAGGAACCATGAGGTTGCGGGTTCGGTCCCTGCCCTTGCTCAGTGGGTTAAGGATCCGGCGTTGTCATGAGCTGTGGTGTAGGTTGCAGACGCGGCTCGGATCCCGAGTTGCTGTGGCTCTGGCGTAGGCCGGTGGCTACGGCTCCGATTGGACCCCTAGCCTGGGAACCTCCATATGCCGCGGGAGCTGCCCAAGAAATAGCAACAACAACAACAACAACAAAAAGACAAAAGACAAAAAAAAAAAAGAAGAGCAAGAGAGAGAGAGGTCTCTCTCTCCACCTGCATGCATCCAAAAAAGGCCATGTGAGGACACAGCGAGAAGGTGCCGTTTGTAAATCACTAATGCAGGTCTCACCAGAACCCAACCATGCTGGTGCCCTGAACTTGGACTTCTCAGCCTCCAGGACTGTGAGAAATAAGTGTTCATTATTTAAACCACCCAGTCTACAGTATTTTGGTACAGCAACCTGAGCTAAAACAACATTGAAAAGCAGTATTCTTTGAAAAATAAAAAAATAGAGATGCATCAGCATTTATACCTTGATAAATACCCAGAGTCTATGTACCTCCCATTTCAGTGTCCCCTCCCATAGCCCCACCACTGCCGTGTCCAGTAACTGTGGTCTGCTGACTGCTGTGTAATGGAATCCAAACTTCCTAAGGCAGCACCCCAAACCTGTTCTAATCTGGTCCTACTGATTTCTAGAGGTTGCTGCTTCAGGGGATCGCACTTGGAACTGGCATGCCTCCCTTAGGCCAGCTCGCCATCCATTGGTCTTTCCTAGCTAAAAAGTATCCTGGTTTACACTGTTTCTAGCCACATCTGTGTACCCTAACTCTGATCCCCCTCTGAATGCATATGTTAGGTTGATGCAGACTCTTCTGCAGGTGCAAGGTGAAATATGACTCTCAGGATGGGTACATGGCATCTGAAATAATTAACTGGGTAGTTATTTTTGGGAGGAAGACAGGCAGGAAAGCTGGCAGGGGGACAGGGGAGGGAAGGAGGGAAGGATAGAGGAAATGGGTTTAGCCAGGGCTGGCTCCTATGCCTCATACACATCTCATGTTCTGCCTTCACTCACATGCCCCTTGGGACTTAGAGGGACTATCTGAAGAAGAGATGTCACCAGGGCTATCATGAACCTGAGCATAGCTGAGAGATTCTTGCCATAAAAGGAAGGAGGGAAACTAAAATTTTTTAGGAACCTACTATGTTCCATTCTAAGTACTTCAACATATTTACTTTCCATTGCAACCCTGAAAGGCAGATTAAAACAACAACAACAAAACCTCCTTTTATAAGTGAGAAAAAGAGGCCTGGGATAGTACACCTCTTGGGCACCAAGGAATTCAAATTAGGATGCGAATGTAGACCTTCTTTCATGAAATCCACTCTTTTTTTGCTGTTGTTATTTATGCTTCATCTGAATAGTTGCTGTGTAAATTACTCAACCAGACACTGAGGTACAGGAATGATGTGGCATGGTAAGTGGCTTTCAATATGAGAGAAAGGAACATACCTATAAAATAAATCAATAAATAAAGTGATAAAGGATAAACCACTTGCAATGAAAAAGTCAACATCTTCCATCTGCCTACCCTACCTGAGGCATATACATTAATTGAACATCTACTAAGTGCCAAGTACTCCCTAGTGACTTTCTTGTGTTGAGACTTTTAGATCCTACAGAACCCTGTGGAACCATTAGTGTCCTATGCATCAAGCAGAAGGGAGTCCAATTAATAAATCCATGTTTCTTCAGCTGGTACAAAGAGGAAATCTTAACCAATATTGCAGAAATGCATTCAAAAACTGACTCTATGTTAGAATGTTAGATATGTGTATACATTCTTTTTATTTAGTCAGGGGTACACAGTTCATTCATAAAGGCCTATAGACAGGGAAGTGGGACAAAACTTAGATCAACAAGGCACATTCAGTGTCTTCAAGGAGTTTGTAGTTATGGAGGCTTTGGGCAGCAGGAGTGGAAGGATTCAGCAAATCCAGCCCCATGTGAGCCCTAGTGTCCCTGCTTCAGCATCCGTGCTAAATGTCACCACCTCTGCCTGAACAATCCTGGCACCTCAGTTTAACATACAGTCCAAGAGTCACTATTAGACACGTTTAGTGTGTCCATGTCAAATCTCCTTTAGCACCATTCATTTCTTCTGAAAAAAAGAGAATGAGGTGATATTTTTACAAATCTGTATTTTGAAGCCCTGAGAAACAGACCTGAAGTACAAGCGAGCAAGCAGTACCCATGAGGCAGGGATTTTGAAACTGGAAGCCCTGTGTGAACCCAATGAAATAAGAGGGACAGAACCCAACAGGGAGTGTTCACTCACTTGATGAGGCATGGACCGGAGATGTGCAGCAGAAATGTCAACGGTCAGATTCACAGGGAGAAGACTGCCCTTGGCTCAGTACCTGGCTTCATAAATTATTCATAGCCTCTCGTCTTTTTCTTGTTTCTAAGGGCTGGTCACTGCAGAATCATAGTATTATAGTGTATCAGTCAGCTTCTCTCTGTTTCTGTCTGTCTCTCTGGCTCTATGTCTGTCTCTGTCTGAGTCTGTTTCTCTATTGTCTGTGTGTGTGTGTGTGTGTCTGTCTGTCTGTCTGTCGCTCTCTCTGTCTCTATCTCGCTCAGTTTCTCACTTATAGGTACTAGAATGGATTCTGTGCTGCAGGGTTATAATTAACCTAGTAGAATGCTCCTAATGTGTTGCTGTTTTGTTTCATCTTTTTTCTCTTTCTGTCATTGTACTGCAAATTAAAAAAAATACTATTAATAATAGATTTTTACTTGTAAGTTCTATAAATGCCATGAAAGTAACTATTTTCCTGAGTAGATGATGTTGATTATGGCAATCTGTGTCTTCCCTGGGTCTTTTTAATTTTTTTTTCCTGTGTTTTAGGGTTGTCCCCAAGGCATATGGAAGTTTCCAGGATAGGGGTCGAATCAGAGCTGCAGCTGCCAGCCTATACCACAGCCATAACAACATGGGATTGGAGCCGCATCTGTGACTCACACAACAGCTCATAGAACCACCAGATCCTTAACCCACTGAGCAAGGCCAGGGATCGAACCCGCATCCTCATGTATACTAGTTGGATTCATTTATGCTGAGCCATGGTGGAAAGATCTTCCCTGGATCTTGAGAAAAATCCTATCACTGTGGAAAGCATGTATTGGGCCACATTCCCAAACCAGAGTGCTTATTCTGGAGTCAACATGAAGTGTGGAGTGTCCTAACCTTGGACCTGGCTAAGTTTAAGAAGCTCTTCTGTAGAGATCATTCCTAAGACTTGGTTTGTTATGGAGGAAAGATTCACATAAAGCTACGGACAGTGCTCCCCACACATCATCCAGCAGATACTGTTATCTGAAAAGCACTCAGGAATTTGCCTTTCATTTTAATGCCTCTAAGAGTCCCACAAAACTTTGTACCAAAGATATCACTTCAGCAGATTTTCTACACTATTAGACCAAGCAGATCTTTAGAAAGAAACTCTGGCCTCTCCTTAAAATATAGTTCTAAAGCAAAATTGGCACCTATGGACTTATGGTAGCCTATATGGTGGCCTCCAGTGGCCCCCAACTCCTCATATATACACCCCTGTGTAAATGCCTTCCCTTGAGCATGGGCTGGACCTAATGACTCACTTCTAATGAATAGCATATGGCAAAGGTGATGATGTCATGTAACAAGGTTATTGACACTTACTGGTTATGGGTTCTTCCCTGGTGGGGGGGGAGGGAGAGACGGAGGGAGGGAAGGAGGAAGGGGGAGAGAGAGGAGGAAAGAAAAATAAAGGAAGGAAGGAAGAGAGAAAGAAAGAAAGAGAGGGAGGGAAAGAAAGAGAGCGTGGACACACCCAATATAGAAGCTACAGTCTTTTTATTACCTAACACATTGGAAGACACAGCCATCACTTATACCATAGACTATTCATTGAAAGCAAGATACTGTGTAGAGCCCACACTCATCAGAAAATAAATAAGCCGGGCTTTTTGAAGGGTGAAATGTCAAAGAATTTCGTGAGTCTAAAAGTTACCCTAGCCCCCATTTGACTAGGTTACAATAATATTCTGCCGCTATTTGGGCCATGTTCCCTCTCCCAGGTTCACTCTTAGTCCATGGAACTTACTTGGCTCCATAGAAAGAGGGAAAAAAAGCCTCTAATCTCTAAAACTACGCTAAGCACAGCTAATATGATGGCCAAAGCCTTTAAGGTGCCATAATCCACTTCTGCCTGCTCCCATGTGTGGACCTCTGAGCAGTCACCATGCAGGCAACTCCAGTGTCTAGTCGGACACTACCTTAATCATTGTCTGAGCTGCATCTCCTTCCCAGAGGTCTACTGTTGAGCTATTCAAGGGTCTCATCTGCCTCAGCATCAGCTAACCTGAATACCTACCAGCCTGAGAAACACCCTTCCCTCCCTCTCTGGGACACCAGGCGCCAGAGCTTTGATGAGTTTCTCTATGCTCAGCCTCTCTAGAAACAAGAACCTGAGCATCCTGGCTGCATGCCTGGAAGAAAGAGAGAGAGAGGAAGGGCATGTACCTGTCTCAAGTACTCTACCATGTTACAAATGTTTTTAAGCTACCCTGAAAAAGTGACACTCAGCAACACAGAATGCTTTGTTGTAAGGAGTTGAAAATATTTAAAAGTGTTTATTGTCCCTATGGATGAAGAAACTGTATGGGAAAACTTAGACAGTTTGCTTTGAAGATAATGTTTTAGCATTTGAAGCAGAAGAGGGTATATGCCGGCCTTACCTTGACCCTTTTCAGTAGCCAAGGTTTCCTCTCACCCACAGTGTTCCACAAAGCTTTAACACACGACACATGTACTCTAAGTTCATTCTGAGTTCTTCCCTCTTTACACAAACTGTCACTTCAATACCACCACTACACGTGGTCCAAGCAACTCTTTGGACAGAGCTCTGCTTTGGAGTAGAAAGCCCATAAACCCAGAATCAAGTATAATCAATTATTCTGTTACTTGACTATGAGCAAATACATTCTTACCCCATTTCCTCAGTGAGGTAAAAAATCAAAACCTCCTCCATCTGCTACATCTTGGAAGCCCCCTTCTCTCCTCATGCTGCTCCGATCAAAACACAAACTTGGAAGTTATTGTTGCTTTTCATTCTCTACTTCTTCAAGCCCCCTCCAAGGAAGGTCAAGGGCACATAGCATCTATTTCCAAGGGTTAAAATGATATTTTAAAGGGCAATTTTGCCAATTATTATTTTAAAGTGCATTCTTTCTTAGAGAAATATCAGTCTTGTAGAGAATTTCCTCTGGGAAATGCAAACATGGAGGAAGACTTTTTCTTCAACCCTGAAAGCTTCAAATCATTTTAAAATAAAGAGTGAACATGTGGTTTGTGAGTCGAGAGTTACTAGCCTGGGTTTGCCATGGCTCACATGAATTTCATGAACTTGAACTTTACTACAAGCAGACAGTTCTTCCAGATATGATCAGATCTGAGCCTCAAAGCCAGGCTTCCATAACTGACTCCTTGTAAACTAATTTAGAAATGCAAGAAGTTCTATTGTGCTTCAGATGGTTACTAACTCAACTAGTATCCATGAGGATGCAGGTTCAATCCCTGGCCATGCTCAGTGGATTAAGGATCCGGCGTCCGAAGCTGTGGTGTAGGTCACAGGTGCAGCTCAGATCCGGTGCTGCTGTGGCCATGGTGTCAGCCAGCAACTGCAGCTCTGATTCAACCCCTAGCCTGGAAACTTCCATATTCTGCAGGTGCAGCCCTAAAATGAAAAAAAAAAAAAAAGAGAAAGAAACAAAAAATAAAATTCAATGCTTAGGCTTTGCACAGAGGGAGGGTATTCTTTTTAGGTATGGATCATTGCATAAAAACATCAGAAATGGACCTGAAAGTTAGCACGCATGATGATATGCAAATTTCAATGATAATTAAGGCAAGTCTTATTTGGTCACTGTGCTGATATTCCCTTGGCATCACCTCTCTCACACAAAGGTACATGCTGGCAGAGTACGTGCCTTAATCCTTATTTTATTTTTTTTAACTTGCAACTTACCAGTTTTAAACTGGCTAAAAGGAGTCCCCAAATTATATTATAAACAACTGAGAAAAAGTGTTCAGGCTACTTAAAGCACATGAGAATAATACGTTAGTAGACATTTTAAAAAATAACTGAAGCAAATGTACTAGAACTAGACTTCCTACTTTTTCATAATGGGATGGACTAAATTACCCATTATATAGGAATCACACATAAAAGCCTTTCTCTACATCAAGTGATAGATCAAAGGAAGGGAAGATGAGTGGTCTACAGGCATGAACCACACCTCCCGAATTCTGAGACCGGGAGTGAGCAGTCTGCATTTTAACTACCTCTCCTTGACATGAAACAGTATTCATGTGTCTCCCACTGAGGAAAGTCAGGTAGGCTCAGCTACAAAGATTTCTCTCCATTCGTCCCCCTCCCCTTTCTAGTCCATCGCAAGGATGACAGGTCCCTGCCTGGGCTCAGGTGAATCTAATTTAAAATCTGGACTTGGCGAGTCCCTCCCATCTGAGCCTTGCAGGGAGGGCATCTGTCAGCATCACAGCGGGGTTCCGTGGCATATTTACGGTTTCAATGATGGCCTGTTCATCCCCACCGCAGCTGCACTTCTCCCCCGCCCCACCCCCATCTGCATGAAAACTACCCGACCAGATATTCTGACTTCCAGTGACAGATGAAAACACACTGTGTCCTCTTGTCATTTCACTGCCCTCATCCCCCTCTTTCAGGGTATGGAGGGGCCATCAAAGTGTCATTCCAACAACCATCTTGCAGTTTTGCTCCCAGTTTATCAATATTTTAAAGAAGCCATCCATTCATTCTCTCACTTTTTCAACAGATATTGCCAAGGGTTTCCTAAGAACCAGTCACTCACCCAGTCATTGAAACACTGTCACAGGCATGCAGCTCGATCCATGACCTCATAGAGTCTACTTCTCTCACACTCTCCATGTGAGGTGCTTCTCGACCTTCTAGCAACTTTTGTGTCTATTAATTTCCTAGAAGTGGGTGGGATATGACAGCTACGTCTCTGCTGAGGATTTCTTTTGCGAAGAATCCCAAGGGCTAAACCAAAGAGAGGGCAACCCAGAAGGACATTCCCAGGGAACAAGTTCCACTGCTGAAAGGGGAAGAGATAGAGGAACCACATGCACCCCCCCCCACACACCCCAATAAGACAGGTGTGCTTTTAATGTGGACTCTCAGGACTCCCATACTAGTTTTCTGGGGCTGCCACAACAAATGACTACAAACTGGGTGGCTTAAAATTATAGAAATTTATTTTCCCAGAGTTCTGGAGGCCAGAAGTTGGAATCAAGGTGTCAACAGGGTCAGACTCCCTCCAGAGGCTCTAGGGGAGAATCCTAGAGCAGCACCTTCTAGAATCTGGTGATATCAAATGTTCATGTGATGGTGGCAGGATCACTCCAGGCTCTGCCTCTTTTCCCACGTGGACCATTCTATCTCTGTGTCTCCACCCTTCCTCTGACCTCCTTATAAAGATACTGTCATTGGATTTAAGGCTCTCCTGGATAAGCTCAGAAGATCTCAAGATCCTTAACTAAATTATATTTATAAAAACCTTGTAAGAATGACCCTGAGAATAAAGAGTGATGGAGAGAGGTCCAGTTTCTCCATCAGGGCTCCATGACCCCAACCCCAGTTGTTATGTGACCTCAACCCTATGAGAGGTCACCTGCAATGTCAACAGATGACCCTGCCCACAAGCTCACCAAGCCATAAGAAGTGGTAAAGCAATTGTTACTTCATGCTACTAAGTTGGAGGGGGTGTTTTATGTAGCAACTGATCACTGAAAAGAATACCAGAGGCATGCCAAACGGAGAGAGGTCTGAGGTCCCTAAGCACTGACAATACAACATCACAATGGAAGGAAGAATGTTATCAGAGAATAAGGGCATGGGAAATCACATGGACCCTCATATCATGATCCTGACCTGGCCCGTGCAGTGGAAATTAATCAATCCGCTCTTGGAGACCACCCAGAAGAGGTGGGCGGCCAAGGCTGAAACTTGAAGAGGGAACAGTAACCTTGGTGTGTAGGTGATGGAAACAGGCCAAGTGACAAGTGAATGAATGGCGATGCCACGTGTGTTAGTGTCCTATTGCCACCATAACAGATTACCACCAACATAACGGCTTAAAACAACACTGCAGTATTATCATCTTGGAGGTCAAAAGTCTGAAATGAATCTTGGAGGATGAAAATTGAGGTGTTGGCACAGCTGATTTCCCTGGATGCTTGCAGAGTCTCCTTTCCTTGTCTTTTCCAGCTTCTAAATGCCAATGACATCATGGCCTCTTCCTCCATCCTCAAAGCTCTTGGCTCCAAACTCTGGTTTTGTCTTACACCTTCTCTCTATAACTCTGATCCTCCTGGTTCCCTCTCATAAGGATACTTGTGATCACATCAGACCCACCTGGATAATCCACAAGTGTCTTCACAGCTCAAGATTCCTAATTTAATTGCAGATACTTGTCCCTTTTTTCCATGCCATGTAACAGATTCACAGGTGTCAGAGATCCAGGTGAAGGCAGTTTTGGGGGCCATCAGTCAGCCCACCACACCACCTTACATCTAATGAGCACTGACTATGTATTAAGCATTGAGCTCTTTTCTATCTTAGTCCTCAAAACAGCCCTATGAGAGAAGAACTACTTTGTTCCCCACTTTAAAGGAAAACTGAGGGCCAGCAAAGTGAGAATCCATCCAGGTTTACATAGCATGCAAGAAGCTGAGACAGCACTCCTATAAGTGTGTTCACCCCCTCTGTGTTCTACCCTGTGTGCTATACTCCCCAATCACTCGTGCAGAATCACCATCAGCCAGTCCAGTTCTAAGGCTGCCACTGCACAGAGATCCAGATAGGTAAAGTGACCTGGTGTTCCAACAAGAGGTAAACAAGACCAGTTCCACTGAATCATTTGACAAATATTTACTACGGTCCTACTAAGTGCCAGACACTGGGAATTCCAAGATGAATATAAAAAGAACTTGCATTTGGTAGGGGAGATGTAACATGTGTAATCACACAATGAAAATTTATACCGTCAGCTATGGAGGAGCGCTGTAAAAAAAAGCTGCACAAGACAGTGACAGGGGATGATTTTAGAGGAAGGGGTCAGGCCCTTTCTGATGAAGTATACTTTGAACAGAGCTCAAATCCTAGTGCCAATCAGCAAAGCCCAAGCTTCCTCCCTCTAGGAAAAAAAAATATCAAAGAAAAGTCTCCCTCTGGAGGAATATTAATACTAAAGCATGTGCATTTAGATTAAGCAAAGATGCAGGGGTAACTGCATACACTTACATCTCAGTCATGAGTGCTTGGTTGGAACTTGTCACAATAGCCTGGGAATGCACACCACTCTGGGAAACAGAGCTCAGTTACCACACAGTAAAACATTGTGTGTTTCTCTACTTGTGCATAATATAAATCATATAAAATGTTATTTCTTTCACTGTAAATCCCTTAATTAGTTCCCACTAGGTTCCTGGCTCTGCCAAAAGATTTGAAGTGGGATTAAAATATCACATAAGAGATGGCCCTCACCTAAATGAGGAGCAGTGTTTGTTGTGTCCCAGAAGCTTCCACAAGATCAGAGCTACTGGGCTTGAAGGGTCTTGAGAGAGAAGGTGGGACTTAAGTTGGGCTCTAAAGTGGCTAAATTATAGTTAAAGGGGTCAAAGGAAAAGGGAGAATGAAGAACGATTTCTAAGTGGGAACACTGCAGAAATGGTCCGGTGTGCTTTGGGAAGAGAAAGATTAATCTGGCCATCCCAAGCACTTAATGGGGAGTAACAAGTGGACTCCCCTAGTGCAGTGGCTCTGATGGCATCAGATTAGGAATGATGGTGTGATAAGAGCAAAGATCTAGAAGGAGAACTGATGGAAAGAGGGGGATGGAGAGTTCTCATTGCAGCTCAGCAGGTTTAGAACCCGACACAGTGTCCATGAGGATTTGGGTTTGATCCCTGGCCTTGCTCAGGATCCAGCATTGTCGTGAGCTGCAGTGTAGGTTGCAGGTGCAGCTTGCAGGTGCAGCTAGGATCTGGTGTTGCTGCGACTGTGGTGTAGGCTGGCAGCTGCAGCATGGATTTAACCCCTAGCCTGGAAACTTCCATATGTGGTGGGTATGGTCAAGAAAAAAAGAAAGAAAGAAAGAAAGAAAGAAAGAAAGAAAGAGAAAAGAAAGAAAGAAAGAAAGAAAGAAAGAGAAAGAAAGAAAGGAAAGAAGAAGAAAGAAAGGAAAGAAAAGAAAGAAAGAAAGAAAGAAAAGAAGGAAAGAAGGAAAGAAAGGAAGAAGGAAGAAAGGAAGAACGAAAGAGAAAGAAGAAGAAAGAAAGAAGAAAGAAAGAAGAAAAAGAAAAAAGAAGAAGAAAGAAAGAAAGAAGAAGGAGAGGAAGAGAAGGAGGAGAAGGAGGAAAGGAAGGAAGGAAAGAGAAAGAAGAAGGAAGGAGGAAGGAAGGAAAGAAAGAAGAAAGAAAGAAAGAAAGAAAGAAAGAAAGAAAGAAAGAAAGAAAGAAAGAAAGAAAGAAAGAAAGAAGAAAGAAAGAAAGAAAAAGAGGGAGGGAGGAGGGAAGGAAGGAAGAAAGGAAAGAAGGAAGGAAGGAAGAGAAGGGAAATTAAAAGCTAAAAAACCACTTAGAGACCAATGCTCTGATGGAAACTGGAAGAGGAGGTTGTGGAGATAACATATTTTGAAAAAAGGCTTGATATGAGAGTCTCTAGTTCCATCCATGTTGCTTACTAAGTAAGTCAGAAGGAGAAAGACAAATACCAAATGATATCACTTATATCTGGAATCTAATATACAGCACAAATGAATCTTTCCACAGGAAAGAAAATCATGGACTTGGAGAATAGACTTGTGGTTGCCTAAGGGGAGGGGGAGGGAGGGGGATGGATTGGGAGCTTGGGGTTAATAGATGCAAACTATTGCTTTTGGAATGGATTAGCAATGAGATGCTGCTATGTAGCACAGAGAACAATGTCTAGTCACTTATGATGGAGCATGATAATGGGAGAAAAAAGAATGTATACATGTATGTGTAACTGGGTCACAGTTCTGTACAGTAGAAAAAAAATTGTATGGGGGAACTAAAAACAAAAAAAAATTTTTAAAAAAGAAAAAAAATCTTGGTGGCTTCAGAACAGATCCACGTGGCTGGGAGGATCTATGTCTTCAAGATTCTTCTTTCTTACAGGCTTCTGGTTGTGGTGGACCACAAAGGAGATCTGTGGCAGATGTGGAGGGTGTAAAGGAAGCAGCAGATAAATATCTGTAGCAGCTGATCTGCTGCTTTGTCTCTTTTGTGTGAAGCAGCATCTGGGCCCCACACCACTCCACCTTCCCCTGGACCTTCCCTCAGCTTCTCAAACTCCTGGGCCAGTTTCTATGGGAGACTCCAACCACCAGGCAATAAGAACTGGCACAGGGTTCATTTCATCTTCAGATTCCAGCTTTCTCTTGTTGTCCTGCACTTTATAACCATCTTACTCTCCTCACTGCATGCCCTGTTGGGAAACTCTAGCATCAGATGTACCACAACAGCCTTACAGAGCCTGTTAACCAGCTCATTATATGTATATATATGTATATATATATGCTCCTGGTTCTACCTTTCTGATATAGAAAAGGCAATGAGATACGATATTAATGATTAGTAATTTTCACAACCTTTAATAACAGTAAAACCAATAATTGACATTAATTTAACACTTCCCATTATTCCATTGCTATGCAAGGTATTTTACATGATCTCTCACTAACTGTTGCAATAAACTTAGAGATGGCTCCAGCTTTCCGTATTTTTCAGCTGGAGAGCATCTTAGTAGTTCATAAATCCAGAAAGTCGCAGTGCTTGATGCAAAGCTATGTTTGTCTAATTTTGGACTACTGGCCACCACTAATACATTCTGTCTCCACCATAGTGAAAAAGGAGGAATAAAAGTCCACAAAGATGGAAAAATCTTGGTGCCATGGGAAGAGACAGGACATAATAAGGAAAAGGGTTAGCTCAGCACTGGGTGAGGGTAGGAAAAGGACAAATGAAGGTGAAGGTTATTTGGGACATGTTGAAATTGAGATGATGAGTTTCCAGGTTAGAAACTGTGTATTTATTTTGTTTCGTGAAAAATATTTGGTTGGTTTTGGACTTAAAGTAGGTGCTCTAGGGTCATAAACAATCTGCCTGTGGATGGGAAATCACAGGACAAATTGTCAAATGAGGCATCATCTTAAGTCTCTTTCTTGAGGTGGGAAACGTTTCTCTTTCTCTTTCCCTGGTGGGAAAGACAAAATCTTTCTCAAGCAACCAAGGCCTCTAGGTAGCTGGGAGGAGAATGCACCCAGTGCTGGAGAAAGATTTCATTCCTGGCGGGGTTGTGGGGAGACAGCCAGTCCAGGGGCAGCAAAGGAACAGAGGCAGCACAGCCAGTCCGTAAACTCTGGGTAACCTGGTTGAAACCAGAAACCAGACAGACTCCAGGAGCTGGAAGTCACTTGATGGCCAGGTGACATGGCTTATAAAGAAAAAGGCCAAGAGGCCAGACCATGGGAAATGAAATGGGCTAGTGGGGGGTCAAGGAGCAGGAGGAGTAGTAAAAGTTGAGTGATTTCTTGCGTGATTAAGGGTTTATTTGGTGTTATCTGGAGTTAGGGAGAAATCCGATAGGGGAATCCAGTTTCTAGGATTCTACATACACCTACCCCAGTCTGATAGAAAAAGGCAGCTCTAAACAAATTGTATGTGGAGATTATTATTTTAGCCTCTTGATCTCCCCTCTAAAAAATAAAAGGTCATTATTTACAGTCATTTTCTGAAACATGCAGCAATTTGGAGAACTGTGTGTCCTAAATCTTCTCAGAGAGGTGTAGATAATGGATAAATGTAGCTACCTTCATACAAGCAAAAACAATCATTTACCACTGAAACACTCCCAGATAAAGTTTCATATTTATAAAGTTGTCTGAGGAATTCTACAGCTTAAACCTCTTTCATGCTCTAATTTTCCTTTTTTCATAGGCACAGCCATCGACCTTTTTTTTAATTTTAATTTTTTTTTTCATTATAGCTGGTTTACAGTGTTCTGTCAATTTTCTACTGTACAGCATGGTGACCCAGTTACACATACAAGTATACAGTCTTTTTTCTCACATTATCACGCTCCATCATAAGTGACTAGACATAGTTCCCAGTGCTATACAGTAGGATCTCATTTACTTTCAATAATTGTGCACGTGCGCACACATGCACACACATTCCAGAATCAATACCCCCCCATAGAACATATTTTGATTGGTAATTTCATTAACATGAGAAATATACTTAGTTTTTAAAATAGATAAATGTGAGAGAATGATTTCATACAGGAAGATAGAATAATTTCAGCCATATTTTCATGTTGCAATAAGTTTAGCTGTTACCCCCTTCCACTAGAAATGAGTATAGCAATTATTTTTCAGTTTTTCTGTAGTCTCAGATTCCTAACAAATATAATCAAATTAAAAAGCCCTAACTCTGACCCTTTAAAATTTTAGCTCTACTTTTATATATATATGTATATATATACACATATATATACATATATATGTCATTAACTAAATATGTGAATAGTTATTTCTGTGATGTTAATGTTTATACAGCGTTTTTAGATAGTCTCAGATTATTTTGGCATTTTAGAGAATATTCATAGACTTGAAGTTTATTATCAAAAACTCATTTGTAAACTCATGTATATAGCTAACTTTAGTGATGGTTGGAATCTTTCCCTATTATCTTCCAAAATCAAGATCTGAAATTATAACTTTTATAGCTTTCCAAAATCTTATGAACAAAATATTTTTTTTCTCCAAAATAACATCAACAAAAACTTGAGGAGAGAAACCTAAGACAGTCATAAAATTCACAATGGAATAGAAGCTAGTATCCTTTACTTCCGTGAAAAGGATGGCCTCAGGCTGAGCAAAGAAAACAAAACTGATACTTAAAGGAAAAAAAAAAAATCTGAGTGCTTCTAATGCATTTGGGAGCAGGTGTCGAGGCAGCCAAATGGAACTTTGGGGTCACTGGGAAGGAATGTCAAAGCTGAGTTATTAAGTTTAAGCAGAAAATATGGCCTGAAAGTTTAGCTTCGAATGAATTAAGGATGTGCTGGGGAAAGAGTGAAATATTTTCTCTCCGAGTCACCGGGTCCGCAGGTTGGGATGCAGCATCTGGGGCTGATTACGTATGCTTTAGGTGACAGGTGGCTTTAGGAAATGGAGCCCTAGCAGAGCTTTTAAAATATTTTCCTGGGAAGGGTAAATAATTTGATGCTTTGCTGGCTTCCCTTCTGCAGTCTGTTTGAAATACAAAAACACATCTTAAGCCACATCAAAGTTGTTTCATATGCAGGCAAAGGCAGACATCCTCAACTCTGACACTTGGCCGCATCAGTTTCACTTCCGGCATTTTGAAATCTGTTCTGCGCACAACTGGTAGAGATCAGTTACCAAACCCTACTGTTATATTTATAAAACTAATATTTATCGGCCGTCTTTTTAATACTTGATTTTCATGAGCCTAAGAACTTTTATTGCCCAATTAGTTCCTAGGGGTAGCCACAGATGTTGAGCCAGAGAAAATAACCTCAGCTTTGGCACCACAAGCTACATGATGAGAAATCATTTCAACTTCTACAAATAAAAGAAATGTTCTTTTGAGCATTTGCCAAATCAAGAGTCTTTTTGCTGAGATCAAAGATGATGGATGATTTATTTATCAGAGTTTTCCCTTGCCTTTATTTCTTAGTTTTCAACTGTTTTGTTTTCACTGTTTTGTTTTAGTTTTTGCTTCTCCTTGCATTTTTCTCAAAACTATGTTTAGTTTGATGTTATGAATCACCTAGAGGTCCTGGTTTGCCCTGTTGGATGCATCTCAATTAAAGACTGTTACTCATAATCTCTAACACAAAATATGGAATTCTACATATTCACGCTGGATCTGGAAGTGTATAATTATAACAATGTTATGTTTTGTATTAAAATGTAACTAAATGGAATTTTAATGTTAACATTATACTATAAAACACTCAATTATTGGTATACAACCCAATGGATTTTTACACATTCATTCACTGTGTAACCAACACCATTCTACTCAACAGTAGAATATATTTCCAGCATCCTAAAAATAGCGAGCCAAGGGTTGTTATTTTTTTTTTAATTTTTAAATGACATTTTCTTTCTAATACAAAGTGACATTATCTATCTATCTATATAGTTATGTTTTAAGATATAAAATATATATATTGGCCATGCCCACCATGTGAAATTTCCTGGGCCAGGGATCAGACCTATGCCACTGCAGTGACCTGAGCCACAGCATTGACAATGCCAGATCCTTAACCTACTGTGCCACAAAGGGAACTCCAAAAGCAACTTTTTTTTTTTTTGCCTTTTCTAGGGCTGCACCCACGGTGTATGGAGGTTCCCAGGCTAGAAGTCCAACGGAGCTGTAGCTGCCAACCTACACCAGAGCCACAGCGACACAGGATCCGAGCCACATCTGCAACCTACACCACAGCTCACGGCAACGCCAGATCCTTAACTCACTGAGCAAGGCCAGGGATAGAACCCGCAATCTCATGGTTCCTAGTCGTATTTGTTAACCACTGCACCACAACGGGAATTCCCCAAAAGTGACATTTTAAAAAAGAGTTTTTAAAAGAAAATTTTCCACAAATTGGTCAACTTCTTTTTTTTTTTTCAATTCATCTCATTCCTTCATGTTATTGTTTTTGGCAATGTGAAGTCATTCTTCTTCATATTAGAAAATATATTATGTGTTGTATACGTGCGTGTGTGTGTGTGTGTGTGTGTGTGTATGTGTGTGTATAGAAAGAGAGAGATGGGATGGTATAAAGCCTTCTGCATGTGTATCCACAAGGAAAAGGAAGAGAAAGTCTCCCTCTGTGCTACCTCCCAACAGTTCCCATGGAGTTCTCTGAATTGCAGCCCAGGTCCCTGAACTCCCATATTCTTAGATGCTTGTTACCAAACCCATAATTAATTATTGGCCTCATAACACACATGTGTTCCAATGAATGTTTCCCCATTTCAACCAGGCATACACCCAGATTTAAACAAAGACTAAGATGAATGATGAGCATAAAAGCAATTGTAATCTCACATGGAACTTGAATAAAAGGGAAATCATATAAGAGAATGTGAGAACAGAGCAAGATAAGTTGTCTTTCTTCTGTTGTTCTGCAATCAGGTCATCATTTCGTGTCCTAGTGTCACACTAGATAAGTTAATTGCCCTTGGCACTTCTCCCCCTAAGGGTTTTTTGGTCCTCTTTGAATATATCCAATGCATTTTAAATTTGCAAGTTTTTTTAAATTGGACCCCCGGCAAAATAACGAGTTTCTTTTCTTTTCTAACTTCGCTGAAGTTATTTTCCCATTTTATTAGAAATGTATGGGTTTTAATTCTATCTGTATAAAGAACTTCATGATGGAGTGGTTTCATTTACAAACTTTGTATAGTATACGTACTCTTTTTGTTCAGTTGAGATTCTTAAGGACAGGTTACCTTCATTTTAGTGTACTATCATTTGCACGCAGTTCTAGACAGGGAGTAGGTACTTTAATAAATACTATTGAAAGCTAGAGATGCTCACACCCTTGTATGGACCATTGCAGATCACCCAAACCAGGGATTTTTCAAACTCAAATCTGTTGTATCAAAACCAGCCAGGAGGAGTTCCCGTTGTGGCGCAGTGGTTAACAAATCCGACTAGGAACCACGAGGTTGCGGGTTCGGTCCCTGCCCTTGCTCAGTGGGTTAAGGATCCCGAGTTGCCGTGAGCTGTGGTGTAGGTTGCAGACGCGGCTTGGATCCCGCGTTGCTGTGGCACTGGTGTAGGCCGGTGGCTACAGCTCCGATTGGACCCCTAGCCTGGGAACCTCCATATGCCGCCAGAGTGGCCCAAGAAATGGCAAAAAAAAAAACAGCCAGGAGAGTTTTAGGATACAGACCTCTAGAAATTTTCCAGCAGAGAGCATAATTTAGAAGGTCTCAGTTGGGTCTCAGAAATCTCAGTTTTTTTAAATTGTCCAGATTATTTCCATTTACAGCAACTTTTAAGAGTTGTTGATTTAGGCTTCTCTCTTCTGATGTAAAAACTGACGTGATTTGATTTTCAGAAGATAGAATCCTCAAAGCAATCACAAATTAGATTCTTTAAATCTTGGACGTGGATGTTGCCTTAGAAAGTATTATATTAATTTCCCTTATTTTGCACCCAAAGAAAAAATATTTAATTTCTCAGCGTTATGGAGCTGATTAGCAGCAAAGTCAGGAATAGAACTTAGATCTCCTGAATGGAAAGTCCAGGAGTTCCACCTCATTTCTCCAGTAGATCTTATTTAAACTAGCTCAAAGCTTTCAGCATTCTAATAATGCATATGATATCAAGGACCGTGGACAGGATCCCCACTGGCTGTGGCTTCTCCCAAATAGTTTCCTTATTTTCTAAATAGCGTACACTATGTTTTCAGAGGATCTACAGTTCTATACACAGGAAGCTGATTATAAGTGGAAATAGGTAAACATGATATGTTAGCTACTGGGATTGATAAAGGAATTATCAAATTCAAGAGCACCATGTAGGAGTTCCCGTTGTGGCTCAGTGGTTAACGAATCTCACTAGGAACAATGAGGTTGCAGGTTCGATCCCTGCCCTTGCTCAGTGGGTTAAGGCCGTGAGCTGTGGCGTAGGTCGCAGACGCGGCTCGGATCCCACGTTGCTGTGGCTCTGGCGTAGGCCGGCGCCTACAGCTCCGTTGGACCCCTAGCCTGGGAACCTCCATATGCCGCGAGAGCGGCCCAAGAAAATGACAAAAAGACAAAAAAAAAAAAAGCACCATGTAACAAAAATATGCCATAGTGGAAGACATATTTAAATAAATATTAAATAATACTCTTTACCAATTGCTTGATCACTGAAGGAATTCTGTGTACTTGTATAAATTAAGACAAATGAATAGCATAGCTGAAGAAATGCTTATTGGAAATTAGATAGTTAAGAGAATTTCACAGCAATGTAAAAGAACCTCAGGAGGAGTTTTATTCTTTATGAAAAACTTGCAGAGTTTATAATTTATATCTTTTGCCCTTATCTCTTCTTTTTCCCTACCTCTTGTCCCAGTTTTCAGGAGGATTCATTAAGCAAATTGCATTTGCAATGAGGTTACATTGAGTATTTCTGTTCTCTGTTAACAAACCACATATCTTTTCATGTAAATCCAGGTAGACTTCAGAGTAGTCTTAAAATAATGCTAATCTTCCTATTGAGCTATTTGAAGGAAAAGCAAATGATGAGGCTAAAGAGTAGATAGATTACTTGTGTCTTCCTTCAGATCAGGCTCCAGTATGTGACTCTGGCCTCAAGGTTTTCCTATCTGCTCCAGAATGAATCCAGGCCTGAATTTTCAACACTCAATTTGACCAAGAGTTTGGCTTATATCCTTTTTCTTCATTAATAGGGAATTATTTTCTGATACTGGATCTAAATTCAAAAGTACTATCTCTTAATGCCAGTGTCTTTGAAACTAAAAAAAAAAAAAAAAAAAATTACGGGATGGGAAAAGGAAAAATATTCTGTTAAAATAGTGAAATGAATGATTGAAATAGTAAGCACCAACATTTATCCTGAAATAATGGCATCAAATTTCAGTTGTGAGGTTCTGGTTCAAGGTAAGAGGTAAGAGTTATTTGTGGACCTCAGAAAGTAAATAGTAGCAAGCAGAGTGGGGAAGACAAAAATTCTCTCCCTATTTTCTCTGTCTTTCCTGTGTTTATTCAACCCAGCCACCAGGCCATCCCGTGGCTATAACGGTGATGATGACAAAAGGGCAACAACAATGGAGTTCCCTGTTAGCTCAGCAGGTTAAGGATCTGACATTGTCACTGCTGTGGCTTGATCCCTGGCTCAGGAACTTCCATATGCCATGGGTACAGAAAAAAAATACAACCTCCCCTCCTCCCCCCCCTAAAAAAAGCAAAAAGGGCAGCAACAGAGACCCACAGAAGACAAAAGCTGTGAGAGAGAGGAACTTATTCTCTAATCACAGGAACTGTGGTCCAGGAAGGTGGCCCAAACCACCTTGACTCTGTCCTCTCCTGCCTCCATGACTGCAGAATCCTCTCAATTTGCTCTCCACCTGCCAGGCACCAGCCATTTAGGCCCACTTTAGGCATAGCTAGAAGTTATACTCTTTCCTACCCATCTGATTAGTGTTCTGATCAAACATTATTCATGGGACCTCAATACTGAAGCAACTAGGATATGAGGAGGGGCTGGTTAGTTCCCTGCATTAGTTTATATTTTAAATTTTATTTTATTAGTAAAACCCAAATGAAAAGTTATAGTGAATCTAATAAAAGGATGGATTTCCAGATAAACCTGAGGACCACCTTTATTCAGAAGCACCAACTAAGACCTAGACACAGAAATAACCAATATATTTCTTTTTTAAAAAAATTTTTTTGGCATATAGTTTACTTAAAAAGTTGTGTTAGCTTCAGATGTACAGCAAAGTAAATCAGTTGTACATATACATACATCATTCCTTTTCAGATTCTTTTCCCATATAGGTTATTACACAGTAGTACATAGATTTCCCTCTGCTGTTCAGTAGGTCCTTGTTACGTAACTTTTTTATATATACAGTAGTATGTATATGTCAATCCCAATCTCCTAATTTATCCTTCCCCTACCACATTTCCCTTCTGGCAACCAGAAGTTTTATTTTGAAATCTTTGAGTATGTTTCTGTTTTGTAAGTTCTTTTGTATCATTTTTAATTAGATTCCACATATAAGCAATATCCGATGTTATTTGTCTTTCTCTGTCTGACTTACTTCACTTAGTATGATTATCTCTAGGTCCATTCAAGTTGCTACAAATGGCATTATTTCTTCCTTTTTAATGGCTGAGTAGTATTCCATTGTATATATGTACCACATCTTTATACAATCTTATTGATGGCCATTTAGGTTGCTTCCATGTCTTGGCTATTGTAAAGAGTGCTGCAATGAATGTTGGGGTCATATTATCTTTTGGAATTACGGTTTCCTCCAGATATATGCCCAGGAGTGGAATTGTTGGGCCATATGGATGACCAATTTATTTCTAAAACACCACTTAAAAACTACAAAGCTGCCACACAATGTTGCTTCTGCCTGAGTCATAGAATTTCATCTCAGCCATTTACAATGTATCAGGTAACATTCCAGACACAGTATTTTATATATAAAAATATAAATAATTATTTAATTCCCAAAGCAATTGAATGAGGCAGATACTATAATTCCCAGTGGTATTTCTGATGGCCATGAGAATTCTTTCTAATCTCTGCTATTGACTGACAGCCCAACCTCTGGGCCCTGAAATCCATCATTGCCTTTGTTCTGGGGCCACACGAATGTTGGTGGGATACCAGGATAGGTCTGATACTAGGAGACTAGGAGCTCCTCTGACCGGCATCTTTGACTTGAGGACTCCTCAAAAGCCTTGGTGAATGGCTATTACAAATGCTCAGATCTGCCCAGACTTCCCTCTTTCTTCCCTTTCTCCTTCACTAGGGGCCAGACATGCACCATAACCTGATGGATCTTCTGGCTTCATCTACTGTTTCTCTTTCAGGTATTTCCTTTAATAAGTTTCTTGAAATTTAATTGCTTTCGGTGTCTTTTACTCAGACTGATGACACTACTGCTTACACTTACCTCAAGATTATTGAAATAATTATTTTATTCCTCTGGGAATCCTGAACTCAGTAAGGATAGATGGTTTCTGTTTCATGATGTCTAGGACCTCAACTGGGAACATGAGTAGCAAGTGCTAACTGAATAGCCAGTGGATGGAATCACCTGGAAGGATCTTCACAAACTTGTGGCAATTGCTACTGATGTGGTCTGGGACCTCAGTTCAGGCTGTCAATCAGAGCCTGCATGTGTGTTCCATGTTCACTGGGCTTCCTCACATCATGGGCAGCCTCAGGACTATTGGACTTTCCCATGAAGTCTGAGGGCTCTGAATGTGAGTGCCTCTGCAGACAAAAGAGATGCTTCATTGCCTTTTAGGATGTAGACTCTGAAGTTACTTTTGCCATACTCTATTGATCAAAGCAGTCACAGACTTGCCCAGATTGAATGATAAGAGAAATAGACCCAAACTCTCAATGGAAAGAGTGCCAAAGAATAATTGGGCAATTTAAAAACCATCATCCTATTTGGATATCAATTTTCCAAATGAAGAAAGCGAGACATGGAGAAAGGTTATTCATGTAGGACAAAATAAGGCCCAGAGGTGACACCCTTAACTTCCAAACAACACTGCCTCTGGGATACTTGAAACCCTCGCACCCATCACATTTAATGCTCTCAAACTGAACTGTCACCACTCACCTTTTCTCCTGAATTAATCTCCAATGACATATAATTCCACCTAACCATCGACCTAAGCTAAAAACCTAAGAGTAATCTTTGACTCACCTTCAGTCATGAATCTAATCCATCACCCAGGCATGAATTGTTCACAACATTTGAAACACTTACACAGTTGCACCTCTTCTGTTTCTAGCACATACTTCCATTTGCTCTATGGGCAGGAAATCCACTACCACTACCACTTCCCCTGCACTGCCCACCCTTGGGATCTGCTGAGTTCTTTTAGTTATACACAGAAAACCCCCTCTGGGACCTCTATGCCAATGGTGCCTTAGGAGTTTAACTCTGGTCATGTAAAGCCATGGCCCCTCTTCCCAGTTTTAGAAAGTAGCTTTCGTTTTCAACCTTCTATATCACAAGGGCTTTACTTCCCTCCCTTTCATAGCTGAGAGAGCCTGGGCACTTTTAAGAAGGTCTCAGACCTAAGGAACAATAAAAATTTCTTTACCTTCTCTGGAAGGAAAATGCTGTGTCTTCCTCACTGTAACACACAATAAATCTCCAATGCAGGGTCAAAAAGTAGGACCCTAATTACCAACTGCTGAAGTAACAGAAGCAAACACAGGGAAAGTCATCTTTGTAAGGCTTCATATGGCATTTATCTGCTTTTCCTTCTAAATATTCCTTAAACCATCCCCTCTCCCCTAGTCCTGCTCTAGCACGCGAATCTGGGTTCCCATCACCTCTCTATACACAAACAGCTTCCAGATCCTCAAGAACTTCCATTGTCCCAGGACCTCAAGGGCTAGTGGCATGGAAAACACCATCAATAACCCTATGGCAAACACCAAAGCTCCACTTCTATCTGCTTCATGGGCTGGATCCCCTCTTAAGAGTGCTCTTGGAAAACAAACAGGCCAGTTCTGCAGCCAAAAAGAGAAGTTACAGGAAACTCCAATCAAAACCAAAAATTCTGCCATGACAGGCTACTGCTGAAAGCCCTGTGATGGTGCCCATTGGCTCAAAATGAATTCCAGTGTCTTTATGTGATGCAAGGATCTCCCTGGTCTGCTGCCTCCAAAGTCCAGCATCTTCCTCTTGTGCATCATCTTCCAGGCATACTGAACTGCTTGTAGTTCCCAGCAGATGTTGTGTGATGTCATGGCCCTGGGTTTTTGCTCATCCTCTCCCCTCTGCCTAGTTCTTTCTATCTCACCCAGCTCCCATTCAAGCTTTTACAATCACTTTGGATATTAGCCCCAGCAGCATCTGCCAGTTTAGGTGCCCATCCTGAGTGCTCCAGAAACACTCTATGAATCATGATCGCTATTTTACAACTACCAGCGCATAACCCTATTTCATCTCTATCCTGAGAGTTTCGTAGAAACAGAGCCTGAGTTTAATCCATCTTTGTATCTCTGGTGCCTTGCAGAGTGTCTGATAGGCCGACATACTCAGAAAACATGGGCTGGATGCACACATAAAGGATGAAGAGTGAACAAGGAGAACTTCTTCCAACAAACTGCAGCTTGCCACACCAGAGACCCAGCTCTGACTCTCATACCACTGCATTCTTTCAGGACCAAGGAGACTTCCTCACTCTCAACCCTACAAAATAGAATATAATCCTAGATGATTCACAAGGCACCTGAATTGCTTCAGGGTCATTATTATGAACATCCATTATCCCAATAGCAGCAAAGAACAGATGCAAAAGTTAATAGAGTTTTCTGAATGTCAGAATGCTGGATAAACACATTTTTGCTGCATTATATGCCAAACGATGCCAAAAATGTGGACACATGAAGGAAGTTGGGTCTAAGCTGCAAGTGCCACAGTCCCAGAAGCTGCAGAGCAGAAAAGTCCTCCAGGATTCCTACTCTCATCACAAAAATCAGGCAGAACTTGCCCCTGAGGTGCCGCAAGAAAATCCAAATCAATAGCCCACTAGATGGGGATCCAAATACTCAATATGCATTCCAGAACATACCCCGGGAGTTTCCAAAAGCCTAGCACTGTCATGTCATTACTAGGAGGCTAACCTTACCCCAGCCAGCCTCTTCCCAGGGCTGTGGAAAGCCCTCCAGGAGGTTCTGGGAAATATTCTACCTCCCCATGTGCCAGCATCTATATCCAGCCAAGATTCACCATGTGCCTCTCTGGTTCTTTTAAAATCTCTCTTTCCCAGAGCTCTTCACCTTGCCCTTTGGTGAGATTTCATTGCACTTTGATATGTAATTTTTCATTACACATGATTTGCTCATTTGTATTTTTATTTAAAAACCAGATTATATAGGCAAGCCTGTGCATAACGGCAGTGGGTTCATCTTATGGATTTTGACACATCTGTTGTCTTCAGTAACTATGCAAACACCGGGAATGAGCTATAGAGCCCAGAAATAATGTTTCTATTGTGAGCTCAGGGAGTCTTGCCCTAGCTTCCACTCTGACAAAGAGAATTCATTTGCAAATTTCTTGCTGATAATAGATATTCCAATGTGGATAATAGGTATGCAGGCAGTGAATTTGCAAAACTAGTCATAGTGCAATAAAAGGAAAAATAAATCTAGCTATGAAAATAAATATAATGAGCCTTTTTGCAGTTATTGAAATTAAATTTAAAAAAAGGAGAAAAACTGTACACGCTGTGTTTGGGTGTGTATGCATATCTTCGTGAGTTTCCAAACATTAAGTGAAGGACCAAGTTCATACACACCTCAAGTAGCCAGTGAGAACAATGTCCTTCATGTGTGTTTAATTTGCTTTGTAAATACAAGTGTAATTGGTATTTAAGGGGCCTTTCTAAATTGCCGGTGCCCCCTCCGTCTGAGCATGAGTAATCTAATTTTTCTGCAAAGCGTGTTGCAGTTTGACAGACAGGTCTCCAAGGACTGTCTTGCATGACAGCATCCGTGAAAATGAGTTCTGAAGTATAGTCACACCCCCCACGCACGCGTGGAATCCCAATCACCCACGACTCATAGATCCATTTGCCCTGTGTCTTGCGGCTGATGGATAATATATTCATTTGCTTCTGGCAAAAAAAAAAAAAAAAAAGAAGAAGTGAGAAGGCACTGGTGCATATTGATTGCATCGTAAAGGAGCTGTAATTGGAAGGAGTGATACGCGGCTGCTATGTGCGCCTCTGTCCTTCACTCTGCGGCCAACTGGAAAAAATGAACCCCCAAACCGTCAGGTGATGGAACCATTCTCCCTTGTTAGAACTGGTAAATTAAAATCTATCTCCCTGACAACAGCGGATTTGTTTGCAAGTGTCACTGAGTATTTTAGCTGAGCACTAAATATCATCTGATTAAAATTACTCCCTGAAGGAAAAGTGTTAGCTTTAGCATCTAATTCTATTGTGTTTAAATAATATGCAATGCATATATGTTTTTTTAAATTTTTAAAATTTTTATTACTCAATGAATTTATTACATTTATAGTTGTACAATGATCATCACAATCAAATTTTATAGGATTTCCATCCCACAACCCCAGCACATCCTTCTTCTATATTTAAATAACATAGAAGTTTAATGATGAAACTTCAGTATTTAAAGGGCAAGATTAATTCTACTTATAGAAAAGTTAGTCACAAGCACACCTAGGTTCCAGCTTATAGAAAAGCATAATCAATGTACCCATAGGTTGCAGACATTCACTGCTTGTTAGACTGATTTAAGTGGACAGCCAGTCTTCCAGGAACTCAAGCAGCTACCTGCATTCAGTGCTGATAAGGCTTTTGCTGCTAATCCATAATTGGGTGTTTGGTATTTTGGCAGCCATGCTAAAATCCCAAGGATTTTATTATGACAGTGTGAATTAATTGGATAAAACATTTTCACTAGGATGCATTGTTTTGTCCATGAGTGGGAATAGTTCATATATTTGGGCGGCTTTATTTAATATACAACAGCTATTTTGTTGAATAATTCCAGCTTTAGGAAATATCTAGGCAGGTAATGAAGTGTACCTGCTCCTTGTATAATGAAATATTTTATCCATTTTTTAAATCTCCCCCAACTATACAGTATATAGTTGGTGTCCAATAAATTACCAGTTGAAGTGGTGAATGAATCGAATGAGGCAGGGGAAATAAAATGCCTCACCACATGTACTACTTTAAGATGTCCCAGAATATACTTGAAACAACGCAAATTATGACTTACTGGACACTGGCATTAAATTCATTAAAGAGAACTCACATTCTGTGCTGTGTCGTAAAATGCCAAAGAACATACTTTTCAAGTGCCAGATGCTTTCTGAAAGGATAGAGTCACCACATGTCTTAGCTGGTTTTCCCGGGGGGAAGATTTGCCTGCTCTCACCAAATGGGTCAGTCGCCATCCTCCACAGGGCATGTTAACCCTCCTCCCCACTTCCTCAGTCACATGCTCTGGAGTCAGTCCCAGAAATAAGAGCCTGGAACATAAGCAACATCTAACAGCACAAAAAAATATGTCTGTGACCCTGTAGGAACAGAGCCGGGTAGCCCCTCTGGGAAAGAGGCCACTCACAAGTAATTCGGCACATGCATCTTAGTTTCCAACCTAATAACTCCCTCATTCCATCATCACCTCCCCACTACACATAAACCACAAAGTAGGAATGTGCAGATATAAATATGCATGAGTGAACATATATTTGTTCATATCACAAATTGCCTCTTTTTACAGTTCCAGATTGCATAGGATCAATAAAATTGTGTAAAAATACCATCTCATCTTATTAAAAGGACCCAAGAACAATACCATGGCAGACCCAATAGCTTAGCATGGAGATGATGGATGGGTTCCATCATCATCTTTTTATTGAAGTGAAATTCCCATAACAAAATCAACCATTTTAGAGTATACAGTTTGGTGGCATATAGGACATTCACAGTGTTGCAAAAATCTATCTGGTTCTGAAACATTTCCATTATTCCAAAGTAAAACCCTGAATCCATTAAGCAGTTATTCTTCATTCTCCTCTCCTCTTTTCCCTTGGCAATCACTAGTCTGATTTCTGTCTCTATGGATTTTGCCCATTTGGGGCATTTCAGAGAAATGCTACAGCCTTTTGAATTTGCATTCTTTCACTTAGCATAATGTTTTCAAGGTCCATCCATGAAAACATCCGTGTTTTCAAGGTACTTTATAGTTTAGTAATATTTCATTGAATGGATGTACCATAGTTTGCTTATTCATTCTTCCATAAAAATCATGTGTTATTTTTGTTTTTGTTTTTTTTTTCAGTTGCACCCATGGCATATGGAAGTTCCCAGGCTAGGGGTTGAATCAGAGCTACAGCTTTCCCACCTACACCACAGCCACAGCAATGCCAGATAGAGCCTTGACTGTAAACTACATGGCAGCTCTCAGCAATGCAGGATCATTAAGCCACTGAGCGAGGCCAGGGATCAAACCTGCAACCTCATGGATCTTAGTTGGGTTCATTAGGCACTGAGCCATGAAGGAAATGCCAGAATCATGTGTTCTTAAGGACCCACAACTTGACAGTGGAGGGGGGAAGCTTTGAAATATCACATCTCTGGTTTGAATTTTAATTCAACCAGCCACTAGCAAAAAAACCACGACACCCAAAGGACTACAGCATTAGAGGCCTGGTCCAAGGACTAAAGGAGATGGTATGTTCCAACCATTATTAGAGTTCTTGAGGCACCATGCATTGATATTATATTTGAGACTGCCTAAAATACAAAAATAGGACTTCTAAAAAAATAATCTTTTGGGGAGAAAAATATCCATTATAAATGCAACATTTACTTGTTTCATTTTACTTTCTAATAATGGATTTGGTGGAAATGTAAATTGGTGCAGCTGCTATGGAAACACAACGGAAGTCCCTAAAAAATTAATAATAAAACTACCATATGGTCCAGTAATTCCAGTTCTGATAGTTATCTGAAGGAAATGAAAACACTAACTCTGAAAGAGATATGCACCCCTATGTTCATTGCAGCATTATTTACAATAACCAAGACATGGAAACAACCGAAATTTCCATCAATGATTGAATGGAAAAATAAAGTACAATGTATGCATATGTGTGTGAGTGTGTGTATGTGGGGGGGGGGTGTACACAATGGAATATTCAGTCATAAAAAGTAATGGAATCTTGCCATTTGCAACAACATGGGTGGACCTCGAGTGCATTATGCTGAGCAACATGTCCGACACCTAAAGACAAATAATGTATGATCCCACTTCTGTGTAGGATCTAAAACAAAAAAGGAGTTCATGCTGTGGGGCAGCAGGTTAAGAATCCAACTGCAGCAACTCAGGTCCCTGCGGAGGTGTGGGTTTGATTCCCAGCCTGGCTCAGTGGCTTAAAGCATCTGGTGTTGCCACAGCTATAGCATAGATTGCAGCTGCAGCTTGGATTTGATCTTTGGCCCGGGAACTTCCATATGCTGTGGGTGTGGCCGTAAAATAAAATAAAAAAAACAAACAAAAAACTGAACTCATAGAAACAGTGACAAGATTGTGCTTGCCAGAGGTGGAGGTTGGGAATGGGCAAAATGGGTGAAGGTGATCCAAAGGAACAAACTTCCAGTTATGAAATTAATAAATTCTGGGAATATAATGTATAGTATGGTGACTTATAGCTAATTAATACTGCATTGTATATTTGAAATTTACTAAAAGATTAAATCTTAAAAGTTCTCATCCCAAGAGAAAAAGAGTGTTACTATTGGTGGTGACAGACACTAAATAGGCTAAGTGATTACTTTGTAATATATGCATATATGGAATCATGTTTTACTACACCTTAAACTAATGTTATATGTCAATTAAATCCAAATTTTAAAAACAAATGAAATAAAAATGAGATACTATAGTACTCTCACTAGAATGGTCATAATTTAAAAGACAAACAATAGCAAACTTTGGTGAGGATGTGGGGAAATTAGAACCCTCATACCCATGGAAACAGAAAATGATAAAGCCACTTTAAAAACAGTTCAGTGGCTTCTTTTAAAGTTAAACATATATTTACAATCAAGTTTATCCCTATCTAGTTTTTGACATAAGAGAAATACAAACATATGTCCACAGAAAGACATACAATCAGGTTCAAAAGAGAGTAATTCATAACAACTGAAAACTGGAAACAATCCATATCCATTAACTGGAAAAGATAAGCAGAATATGGTATATTCATGCAATGGAATACTATTTAGTAACAAAAAGCAGTAAACTACCAATACATGCTACCAAAAAAAAAAAAGGTAATATTTTAATTTTCTTCTTTTGCATGAATAGGCCACCTGGAATAACCAGTTCAAGATATGTGACTCAATTTCTAAGATTTTTGGAACGAACTCGAATTGACTTAAATGTGCTTATCTTAAGTTATTTTTACCAGCATCAAGTTTAGACCCTAGCAAGAGTTGCCCCTACATTGGGCCCCATGCATTAGACCCCCAAATCACAAACACAAAGAAATACGTTTATTAAAGAACAGAGGTGCTTCTGTTTCTTGGGATTGGGAACAGCATGTCTTCTCACTTAAATGTCCCTACTGTGGACAAACATCTCTGGAGGCTGTACCTCTTGTACGCTGTCCCCTTACAAAATGTGACTGGTCTCAAGGGGCTAGGTAGTAAGAACATAGATATTTTCACAATTTTATTATTTACAACATTTAGTATATCTGAAGCATTTCATAGAAAAGGGAAAAAAATGATTGAAAAATCAATCAGTTTCGAAAAATTAGGAATCCAGAATGGCAACTGACTTCTTACAATGAACACTGGAAACTGAACCATAGAATACCATGGAACAATGCCTTCTGATACCAGGCAAAACTGAATTCAAATTCGTACCCAGACAGATCATTAAGCAAGTGGGAGAGGAAAATATAGACATTTACATTCAACCAACATCTCAAAATATTTCCCATTTGACTTTTATCAGAAATCTGCAGAAAGATGTTTTCTTGAAACAAGAGAAGAAAACAAGATATAGTAAGAAAAGAGCTTCAGGAAAGTTACATTAATGGTCTTCCAAGGAGGATGCTGAGGAAATGTCCATGATGATAGCTGAAAAGTGGACATACGAGTCAGCAAATTATGGTAGTGGGATGGCACACTGTTTGTGTATGTTTGTGTAAATAAAGTTTTATTGGGACTCAGGAATTCATTCATTTATTGTGGGTTGTTTTTTTTGTTTGTTTGTTTGCTATAGGTTAGAGTTGAGTAGTAACAGCAAAAGCCTAACCTAAACTACGCTGGCCGGCCTGGAATGCAACCTTCCCAACTTGGAACAAGACGATGGAGGAAGGTCTTCGAGAGGAAAACAACACCAGCAACAACAACAACAAAAATGGAACTGATAGATTATATTACTGGCTGTATTTGTTCTTATTAAGAGTGGCTTTCAAACTTTATTAGATGATTTAAGAACAAATAAATGATGGGTGCATAGAAATTTAAGCAAACAAAAATAATGCAATTTTAAACTCACAAGAAGACCAAAAGTTGAATAAGAAAATATTTTCATCATGGAACTCTAGGTAGCTTGTGAACAATATTTTATAGGCATAAAAATGTAAATCCAATAGTGATTTAGCAATATTAGGAGCATTGGAGGAGATAAATACAAGTGAGGGAGAGAAGGAAAGTGAAGAAGTAAATATTAATCCCCCATAGAAAGATATTCATAGATGATATACAAAAATTTTTTAAATAAATGTATAATATTATTTAGAAATGTGGAAGAAAGTATCAGAACAAATAGACTTTTATTTTAAGACTCGTGGAATTATTTTCCTTCATTAACTGTACATATTTGATTAATATAAAACATACAATTTGCAAGATGGTAACTATAACTCTATTAATTTGTTTAGGTTGGTTTGAAGTGAGTAAGTAAAGAACAATGAATCACAATGCCTAGATTTTCCATGTGTTATTCTTTGGTATCTACCTGCTTCCATTTTTAAACAATGTACAAATAAGGACCAAGCTGAGGAGTTCCTGTCTTGGTTCAGCAGAAACAAATCCAACTAGTATCCATATGAATGAGGGTTCGATCCCTTGCCTCGATCAGGGGGTCAAGGATCCAAGCCGCATCTGCAACTTACACCATAGCTCAAAGCAGCTCACAGCAATGCCCAATCCTTGACCCACTGATCTTGTAAATACACAAACCTCTTAGTGTATTCAAAGTGGTTTGGTTTACTTAAACATAGTAAGCAACCTCTCAAGAACCTTCATCTAACTTAAGGTAGGGTTTAATTTTTTTTTTTAATGATTCGGTATTCCTGGATATAATGCTCAATGATGACTTTACTATTCTTCATATGGGTATTGTTGGAGCAAATCAATATGTAGAAGCAA
The DNA here is from genome assembly GCF_016906955.1 of Phacochoerus africanus. Classification (NCBI taxonomy): domain Eukaryota; kingdom Metazoa; phylum Chordata; class Mammalia; order Artiodactyla; family Suidae; genus Phacochoerus; species Phacochoerus africanus. Next base: position 84,378,193 of record NC_062552.1, on the reverse strand, counting down.
TTTTGACTTCTTTTAAGAAGAGACATGCCAAAGACCTAAAGGAATTCAGGCCAGAAGTTGAATAATCACTCCCATTTTTTTTTTTTCTGTTCCATCTTGATTTGATTTTCATGAACATCCTGTTTCAAGGGAATTCTGAGTGTACTAGTTGTAGATCAATGCTTTAAAAAAAATTAGAGGAATGGGAGGCCACAAGGGTAGGGGGTGAAGTGTGGTAGTAATTTGAGCAGGAACAGGTCTTTCTGCTTATGCTCACACTGTTTTCGTGTTTACTTTCCATTTCTCTATCTTTATGAAAATGAAGATCTCATATTGTCCTGGAGGGAAAAAAATAATATAATATGTCACAGCATGTTTAGTTGTTTTCGTATACATTTAACAATATGTTTGCAATTTTAATAGTTATAACTCTTTGTCCCTCTTTGGAATGTGGGGGTTTCACTTGGGTATGATGCTGAGGCTTAGGGCTACCACCTTAAACTAATGCATATTTGAAGTTTGTCAGTGAGGAAAGAAGTAAGAATTCATATATTTCACATAAAACAATGGAAATTTTACCAATGGAATAGAATTTTACTGACCTAATACTTTTTAATAGCCTAGATTTTTTTTCCCCTGAAGAGCTAAAACATTTGCATGGATCATCTCAGTGGATTCCACAAGGTTTCTCTGAAATTTTAGCTATATATATGTATATATGTATATCTGTGGCCAAAGAGTGAGACAGTCAAACAAGTGGGGAAGCAGATTTAGAAAAGTGGGAAAGTAATACATTTGGCCTATAATTTAGGTAGAAATTTAGGACACTATTTGCATTAGGATGCTAATTTTATTTAGGATGCTATTCATTTTATGTTATTTTGAGTGACAAATGCACACAAAGTGAGAAAGAGAAGAACTTTGTGAAAAAACTGCCCTGTAAGTCTCTGAGTAGCTACATAGTCAATAAAGGAAATAAGGACTTGAAGGAAATTAGTACAAGGAAAATTGCAAATATTGTGTCAACATTGATATTTGTTCTCAGAGAGAACTGTATTTATTTCACAGAGTTGATTCTATCCTCATTTTTCACACATTGAAAAATACCATTATCACAAAAGAACAAGTGTTTTCCAACCAGATCAGAGTAAATGAAGAAAGTTATGATTTTGAAATACATTGACAGGTGTCGAAGGCCTGTTGCAAAGGAAGTATATAGCAGGCAGGCTTGCACACTCGCTCTCTGTACACCTATAGGCAGCACACTTGAGAAGATTTCAATAAGAGATCAAGAAGAAATAAATATTCCATGTATATCCAAAGCCATTTTTCCTGTATTAGACAATTACATGTAACCAACTGGAAGGTTTCTTTGGCAGCTTGTTTTGTTGCCATTTGAGACGAGAAGTCATTTCCCTCTTTCCCACCAGCCCCACCTCCAAAATCCAGCAGGAAAGAATGTCTGAATGGTTTCCTTCCATCCAAGAGACATTTCTTCTATCCATTTGACAATATAAACAGCTTGAGTTTTCACATAAATAGATATTACGAGAAGAAATGCTATCCATGGAAAAAGAGACACGGGTATCATACTGTGCAGTGTCCTACATTCTACAGTTGCCCACCATGTTTGCTCATACTCAGTGGCCTCCAAAAATTTATCATCAAGAAACTCAGAAGTATTTGGAAAACACATACTTGATGAAAGACATATTCAGAATTTACCAAAAATATCCACAATTTAGTGGTAAGAAGACAAAGAAAAAATGAGTAAAAATTTAAATGGATATTTATCCAAATATCTACAAATGACTAATAACACACAAAAACATGCTCCACATGATTACCTGGTCTAGAAATTCAAATTAAAACCACAGTGAAATACCACCTCACGCACTAGAATGGCGTGAAGACATTGAATGAATAAGACAAGTAATAACATATGTTGGAGAGAATGTGGAGAAATGAGAGCTTGGCACATTGCTGGTGGAATTGTAAAATGGTACAGTTAAATTGTAAAAGAGTTTGGCAGCCTATCAAAAACTTGAATATAAAATGTTCACCTGATCCAGGATTGCACTTCTGGTATACACCCAAGAGAAATGAAAACATGTGCACAAAAAATACTTGTGTACATGTGTTCACAGCAGCAGAATTCATCAAAACCAAAACTGGAAACAATCCAAATGTCCATTAATTGATGGATGGATAGACGGAACATGGTATAGCCATCCAATAGTACAGCATTCCATATTAAAGATAGACAAACTATTGGCACACACTATGCCATGGGCAAATATATGCACTATCTAGAATGAAAGAAATTAGACACCAGAAACCACATATTATATAACTGCCTTTCAAATACTCAGAAAAGGACAATATAGAGATAGAAACTATATTATTGGTTACCTAGAACTACAGCAGGAACTGTGCAGGTGTTGGAGAGGAGGTAACGTGTGACATGGTCTGAGCAAGCATACAGGGGGAATGACCTCTTTTGGCAGGTCTCAGTGCTCATTTCAGGTGACCATGAGCATCATTTGAAATGCTCTCTTCACATGCCTTCCAACATGCCCTACACTTCCTTGGTTTTTCTTCTAGCCCATAAACTATTTTTCTTCAGTCCTTTCAGGTTCTTCTTCTTTTCTCTGAACTCTTGCTTTTTCTTGTGCCAAACTCAGTTCTCTATTCTTTTCTCTATCTAAATTCTGTTTATGGTCTTAATTTCATTTTATGGTCTCAGCTACTATCCACATGAAGATGATAGGCAAATTTCTATCTCCATCCTAGAACACATTCCTGAATTCCAGGCCTTTATGTTATAATGCACCATGGACCACTCACATGCCCCTTCATGAAAGAACTTGCCTTCAAGCAGTACAGTTATCTATCAGTCTCCAGCATCTGCACCTTCAAGATCTGTTGCATCATTTGAGCTGAAGCCATGCTCTCCCCAGCCAGTCCCCAGGCAATGACTAAAGATGACAAGGATACTTAGGCCTGGTCATTTCTACCCAATATGGGAATTCTTTAACTCCAGAGCACTCAACCAGCTAGGCCAAGACTTGTTAGATCTGCATCGCAGTCTGTTCCTCTCCTGGATAAATCCCGCTTCTTTCCCCTTTAATTATAGCAAATGTTGTTCCCAATAAACTTCATGGACTCCCAGCTCTGTCTCAGTGTCTGCATCCTGGAAAGCCCCACATGACAATAGCCAGCTACCTAGCCAGGTACCTACAACAGAGCTGCTGGATTGACTGCTAGATACTGAAACATACTATGTCAAAAGTCAAACTCCTGTTCTTCGTCACTTAACCTGCTTCATAATAACCTTCTTTCCCACCCCCTAACCCCACTTTTTAAGGTCACACCCACAGTATATAGAAGTTCCCAGGCTAGAGTCAAATCAGAGATGCAGGTGCCTATACCACAGTCACAGCAATGTGGGATCTAAGCCATGTCTGCGGCCTACACCACAGCTCATGCAATGCTGGATCCTTGACCCACCGAGTTAGTGGAGGCATTGTGCATTTCTCCCCTGCATACTTAATTTTTTTCTTCACTGTATACTTAACAGCATAGAATAAGTATTCAATAATTGCATGTCAAATGAATGAATGAATGAATATATTGTCTATTTATCCTTTATTCTCCTAAAGCCTTCTTTTCTCCAAGGGAGAAGACATTCATTTGACCAGTGAGACTAGTTCTGACCTAGGTCTAAATGTCAGTCTTGCATCTGAGGACAATTTCACTGCAGGTCAGTCTTGTTGTGGTTCTGCTCTGGTTGTGTGTTAGGAACTATGTTCTCATGGTCAAAACCTTGGTCTTAGGACCAAGCTCCTCCATGAGTTTCTGGACACTGGTCTTATATCTTCTGCTTGTTTCCTTTATCTGCGTAATACCTGTAAAAAGAAAGTATACTTTTATTCTTTCAAACAGATCCCCCTGTCTTTCTACTACACACACACATACCTCACATCCTGGGACCTCCTCTGAGGGACTTCCCAGATGGCTCCTTCTTGCCTGTTCTATGCTGCCTGCAGGGCTGGTCTCTCCCCAATGCCCTATTCCTGGACTTTAAATTGATCACATGGTCATTGTTTGCTTGGAATGTGACTTGTTTCTGGAAATTTTAGTTTTTGGTTCTGTCTTTGGCTGAAATTTCCCTTCTCAGCTTCTAAAGCTCATACCCCCAATATCCATCCCTGTGTTACCTCCAAAGAAGATAAGGTAATTCAGCCTACCTTTTCCTGCCATAATCAACCCTGTCTCACCTGGCCAGGCAACCATGTCAGAAAGTAAGTCATATGTCAGAGAAACCCAAGTGTAACTTAAAAATCCATTCTCAGATTTGTGTAGATCCAATGACTAGTAAAATACAGCTTTACCTTAGTTAAAATATCATTGAGGTGAATTGGTTCTGCCTCTGGAGCCTCCACCATTTGGTCAACATGAATGTCTCTAGACACACCATTAACTTTTCTGCTTTAGAGTTTGATAGACTTGAGTGTTTGTAATGAACAGAGCGAGGAATTTGAGGCTCACATTCCCCTCTGATCAGGGCTTCCTGTGACAGCCCCCTGTGTGCTGCATCAGTAGGTTCCACAGCTATTTCAAGACTGTAGTCATTTGGTGAGCCCCTTCCCCCTGTATGCAGCACATACAGATAAGGACACCTGCCATCTGCATTTCGGGAAATGGATGATGAAAAAGAAAAATGCTGTTTAAGCTAAGGATTTGCAATTTCATCAAGTTTCTTTGAAATGAGTATTTTGCATTTTTAAAAGGCTTCTATTAACAATGGCATCACTGAAATATTCCTATAGTGAAGAAGACAGGCTAGACAGGCTCGTGTCTAGGTTATAAAAACAGCTAATATTGCATTCAGATTTAATAAAGTCAACAATTCTCTTTTGGTTCCTATTTCATCATAAGGCAAGTAAAATACTAGAGTCATGGGGTATTGGTATAGGTAGGACTCTAAGAGGTCATTATCCAGGAGCTTTCAAACCATGCACCTGGCATCCCAGAACTCTGGTCATTACCTCCACGCTTGGAAAGGCTAGGATAGAGACTGCTGGAGTTTGAGACACAATAATCAAATGACCAAGGCTTTAGGTCAACATGTCCACTTTTACTGGTGTAAAGATTTCTTTTGAATAAAATGAGTATGACTTTAATAGACTTTATTTTTCAGAACATTTTTACATTTATAGACAAATTGTACAGAAAATACAAAGAGTTCCCGTAAATCCTCTTGTCACCCCCAGACGATTCTTCCTATTATTGATAGCTTACATTAATGTGGTATATTTGTCACAATTGATGAATGAATACCAATACGCTATTATTAACTAAATTCATAGTTTACATTGTTTTCACTCTTTTTGTTGTACATTCTATGTGTTTTGAAGAATGTGTAACAATGTGCATGCATCATTACTGTTTCGTACAGAATAATTTCACTGCCCTAAAAAAAAATCCTGTGCTCCACTATTTCAAAATTGAAATTTTTATTTTAAGATTTTTAGGAAAAAAATGGCCAATTTATCATAGGATGTGCCCAAAATACATCTGTCTGCCATTCACCAGGCACCACCCAATAAAAGTACTTAACATGCTCTGCTTCTCAATTAAAATAGAAATCGGAGTTGTAATGCACCAAAGTCTCGTAAAAGGACAATGGCTCCATCAACTATTAAAATTAGGGCATATTAAGGACACCAGATTATATAAAGGAAGGAAGATTGCTCAGAGAAGAATTAACTTTTTGTTTTACTCTACAACCTCTGGACCATGGAATTCGCAGGAGCCACATGCAAATAAAGGACAAAAAAAACTAATTTTTTCTACAGATTAACAAGAAGATAAAACGCTGCTTTAATATATATATATATATATATATTTTTTTTTTTGGTCTTTTCAGGGCTGCACCCATGATGTATGGAAGATCCCAGGCTAGGGGTCAAATCAGAGCTGTAACTGCTGGCCTATGGCACAGCAACAGTAACATCAGATCTGAACTGTGTCTGTGACCTACACCACAGCTCACGACAATGCAGTATCCTTAATCCACTGAGCAAGACCAGGGATCAAATTCACATCCTCATGGATCCTGTGACCACTGCACCACCACAGGAACACCCACTTTAATTTTTTTTTCTGTCTTTTTGCCTTTTCTAGGGTCACTCCCGCGGCCTATGGAGGTTCCCAGGCTAGGGGTCTAATCGGAGCCATAGCCACCAGCCTACACCACAGCCACAGCAACGTGGGATCTGAGCCGCTTCTGCGACCTACACCACAGCTCACAGCAATGCCAGATCCTTAACCCACCAAGCAAGGCCAGGGATCCAACCCGCAACCTCATGGTTCCTAGTTGGATTTGTTAACCACTGCTCCATGACAGGAACTCCTAAATTTTTAAAGCTATATTGAAATACAATTTAGGAGTGTATGTATCTTTTTGAATGAAAGCTTTGTGTAAATATATGCGGGATTGCTGTATCGTATGATAGGCCTATACTTAGTTTTCTAAGGAAACTCCATACTGTTTTGCAGCACTATTCACAAGAGCCAAGATATGGAAACAACCTAAATTTTCATCAACAGGTGGAAGGATTAAGAAGATATACACAATGGAATACTTCTTGACCATACACAAGAACAAAATAATCCTAATTATGAGGATCCCATGTTTGTGACTCTTTGTTTTTCTTTTTTAAATTTTCTCTTTACCTTTAACTTTCACCATTTTACTTATGATATATTGTAGTATGGGTATCTTTGGGTTCATCTTCTTGGGACTATTTGTGTCCTGGACTGGGAGTATGCAGTTCTGTGGATGTGTGCTTCTGAGCAGAGTACCAGTTTCCTACAGACCTCTGGTAAGTCCCACAAGCTTTCAGACTAGCCAAGGGGGTTTATTTTCCTGGTGCCAAACCCTAAACTGGAGTGCTCAATGTGGGGCTCAAACCCTTCAGTCCTCGGGAGGAGCCCTGAGCCTGTGAAATCCTCCTCTTCCTCTGCCAAAACTCTTCACTGGCCAAGGATGTGAGTCCCAGTTAGATTGTGTCTCCTCCTCTCCTGTCAGATGATTCTCAGACAGAAAGCCTCTAAATGTTGTTGTAGTTTTAATGTTTGGTGGGGAAGGTGAGATCTGAGTATTCCTACTCCTCCATTTTGATTTCACCTCCCTTTAGTATTTCTTGTTAGGCCAATTTGATGGTGATAAACTCCTTCAGATTTTGCTTGTTTGTAAAGCTCTCTCTTCTTAAATCCTGAATGATAACCCTACCATGCAGAATATTCTTAGTTGTAGGTGTTTTCCTTTCAGCACTTTGAATACATCATGCAGCTTCCTCTGGTTTATAACATTTCTGCTGAAAAAGCAGCTGATAGTCTTATGGGAGTTCTCTTGTATGTAACTAGTTTCTTTTTTCTTGCTGCATTTAAGGTTCTCTAATTCTTACATTTTAATTATTATGTATGTATTGCAGACATCTTTGGGTTCATCTTGCTTAGAACACTCTATATCTCTTGGACCTGAATGTCTGTTTCTTTTCCAGGTTGGCAAAGTTTTCAGCTACTATTTCCTCAAATACGTTATCTGCCTTTTCTTTCTCTTCTCCTTCGGAGAAACCTATAATGTGAATGTTAGTATGCTTGATGCTATCCAAGTTGTCCCATAAACTATTCTCATTTTTCTTCTTATATTTTTTTTCCTGTTCCACTTGGGTGATTTCCACAGTTCTGTCTTCCAAATTGCTGATCCATTCTTCTATATTATCAAACCACACACACTGCTCAGTCTAAGTCCAATTATTCCCCATTATTGTTGCAAGAACTTCCCTAGTTTTATACCCAATGTCCTGCGATTTATGGGTTTTTCCAACCATATAATAGGAATAGGCAACATCTTCAGCCCTAGATGAACACCAGGCATTATTTTGTAGATTTTCCAGAAGTTTTGTTTGTTTGTTTGTTTGTTTTCCCCTGGACCCTGGTAGTTTTCCCACACACATGTGCTGATTAGTGTTCTGCTGAATGCTCCAAGGAAATTTGAATTTGAGGATATCTTAAGTTTTCTGGTGCTCTCTCCTCTCTGGTTCTCTACCCTGCAAATCCTTGTCACTTTGGTTCCACAGGACACTCAGCTACATCTTCCTAGATCAGGCTCTGCCAACTTTGCCCTGATGCCACTGTCCTTGTCCCATAGCCCAGCTACTCTCCTAAAGCAATAAGATGGAGAACATTATGAGGCTTTCCATATCGGTTTCCAGTCTCAGTGACAGATGTCCTTCATTGCCTGAAATTCAGTGTCTTAAAAACAGCTCTGTGTGTGTGTGTGTGTGTGTGTGTGTGTGTATTTCTCTGCCTCCTTTTTGACCCAGCTAATTCATCAAACCCAATGTTTGATTTTTCCACTACATAGGAAAAAATTCTCTCATCTAAGCTCTTAGACTCTCTCAATTCTATCTAAGGACATTTTTGGGGTCTGTGAACACTAATGTAAGAGCCCCTGCACAAGAAAAATCAAGCATCCTCTAGTAAAATTTCATCTTAGTTTTCACTAACCTCTTAATTTAAATAGCATTTCCTTATATTATAAATGTATGCCACAAATCACAGTAGTATTAATGCTCTGGTAATTTTGTCACCAACAAAAAAAATCACAGGTATTTTCATACCACCTTACTTTTTTTTGCCTTACTTTAGAAAACGAAGCCAGCCTGGCGATCATAAGCTATGGGTCCTGACTCACACAGAAACATTGGAATATCCTACAAGTGTCTTTGTCTTGTGTGTTACCCAAATATTTGCTGTATTCTGTCTAGTTCTACTCATGGATTGGCCTGCTGAAGCAATAACATCAGTATTCTCATACCACATATGGGGAGAACAAGACTCAGTGAGCTTAATCAAGGTCTCAGGGCTGGTAACATCCAAAATACTTTTCAGGTCCAATGTCTAACCCAGTGGTTCCTCCACCCTACATTGTGTCCATTATTTCTATACCAGAGTTTAGCTCCTAAATTAAAGTTACTATAAAAAAGCAAACCCAATGATAAGTTTATGAGCATGAGAATGATTTACTGTCACAAAGAGGTATCTAAAGCCAAGATCTTTTTGACATTTGTTTTCCTAAAAAACTAAAATTATGACATACTAGACAATAGAATATCATTTATTTGGGCTTACATTAAACTAAATGTATAATAAATACTGAATTAGCTCACATGAGGAATCCATACTAGCTTCTCAATGTCTGAGAGGACTGGGAGAAAGCCATCAGGATAGAAGATGAAAATGCACATAAATTTAATATTACATAACACTCAGTACTCTGGCTCATTTGTCACTTTTTTTTTGAAAAAATAACTGGAAAAATCACCTGTTCTCATAGAGACAAGTAGAATGAGCATTTTCCAAGTCCTTCAGAAAATACAGTGTGTACCTTCACACCATGCACCAAAATAAACTCAAAATGGCTGAAAGACTTAAATATAAGACAAGACACCATCAGACTCCTGGAAGAGAACATAGGCAAAACATTCTGTGACGTCAACCTTACAAATACTTTTTCAGGTCAGTCTCCCAAAGCAACAGAAATAAAAGCAAAAATAAACCAACGGGACCTAATCAAACTGACAAGATTTGGCACAGAAAAGGAAACCAAAAAAATGTATATATACAACATACAGAATGGGAGAAAATAGTTTCAAATGATGCAACTGACAAGGGCCTAATCTCTAAAATATACAACCAACTTATACAACTCAACAGCAAAAAAGCCAACAACCCAATTAAAAGATGGGCAAAGGACCTGAATAGACATTTCTCCTAGGAAGATATACAGAGGGCCAACAAGAACTTGAAAAAATGCTCAACATCACTGATTATTAGAGAAATGCCAATCAAAACTACCACGAGATACCACCTCACACCAGTCAGAATGGCCATCGTTAATAAGTCCACAAAGAACAAATGCCGGAGGGGGTGTAGAGAAAAGGGAACCCTCCTGCACTGTTGGTGGGAATGTAAGCTGGTACAACCACTCTCGAAATCAGTATGGAGATACCTTAGAAAACTATACATAGAACTACCATATGACCCAGCAATCCCACTCTTGGGCATATATGCAGACAAAAGTCTCCTTGAAAAAGACACATGCACCCACATGTTCATTGCAGCACTATACACAATAGCCAAGACATGGAATCAACCCAAATGTCCACTGATAGATGATTGGATCAGGAAGATGTGGTATATATACACAATGGAATACTACTTGGCCATAAAAAAGAACAAAATATTGCCATTTGCAGCAACATGGATGGAACTAGAGACTCTCATCCTGAGTGAAGTAAGTCAGAAAGAGAAAGACAAATACCATATGATATCACTTACATCTGGAATCTAATATACAGCACAAAGGAATCTTTCCACAGAAAAGAAAATCATGGACTTGGAGAATAGACTTGTGGTTGCCAAGGGGGAAGGGGAGGGAGTGGGAGGGACTGGGAGCTTGGGGTAAATAGATGCAGAATGTTGCCTTCAGGATGTATTTGCAATGGGATCCTGCTGTGTAGCACTGGGAACTCTATCTAGTCAATTACGATGGAACACGTAATGTGAGAAAAAGGAATGTATTCATGTATTGTAACTGGATCACCATGCTGTACAGTAGTAAATATATATATATGATAAAAAGTACAGTGTGTACATTGCAGTTCTGATATCTTTAATCATGAGAGGTGATCCTATCATGCAACTGCTCCAATCAGCTTCTTAAAGTCAATGACATCAACACAAGAACATGCCAAACATAATTTGAAAAGAAAAGGGCCTGGAGTTACCACATTTAAATAGTTTGTTAAATGTTGATATATCAGCCTTGATTAAGCTTCATGAGGTTGTTATGAAGAAAGATAAAAAGTATTCTCTTTTCTAAAAAATGGCTTTAGAGTGAATATCTGTTAGTGAAATCCTATTTACTTAACAGACATCTATTATCAACTCAGTAATGCATTTCTCAGAAAGAAATCCTCTAGTGCATGTATCAGAAAACATTTGTGGCTCTGTGTCCAAGGAAGTGGCCAGCCTCAGAACCCCCTGCAGGACCACAGGCTAATGACTGCTTTTCAGGTCTTCAAAGCGAAATCTTCAAAGTCTTTCAATGTTTCCCACTAGCCTTCCTGATGTTCCCCCTTCCCTTCCAAAGCCAAAGCATAAGCTGCCAAATCTGATGACCCGTGATGCTAGGATCCCAGCTCAAAGCACTTAGCTTCCCTCCTGTTCACTGTCTGTATTTATGATTCACTGCTGCTTACTAAGGTTGTCCCACTCTAGAATCTTCTAAAGAAGGGCTTCTGGCTAAAGAAAGGAATGGCAAAGAGTGTTAGCGAGCATCTACTCACTGTGTGCATAGCTCACAGTGGCTACAAATATAAATGCTCATTATCTCTTCCATGTTCACAACACTGTGAAGTAAATCTTAGTCCAATAATCTGGATAAGGAGCCTTTCTCTCAGGTAAGTTATATAATTTACCAAAGGCTACTGGGATGGTATGGCAAAACTGGATCAAGGTCTGTCTTCCCTGAAGACCATGTTCTTCCTATGCCATGTTATTATTTCATGTGTACAGCATCCAAAATACCCAACAGCCCCCACAGAAATCAAGATCTTCATTCCAGTGTGTGTCAGCAAGTAGAAATTAAATCTGATCAACTGGAGTTGAAATGACTGAAAATATGAAACCATCAATAAACTTGCTGGCTAGATCTTTTAAGACTTCAAGAATTCTCTTCAAGAATTTAAAAAACACTACAGCAATCAGAACTGTAAAACTACACTCATATGCCCATTAAGGAACACAGAAATCATGATCCCAAAACATGATCTGATTCAATTTCAAAGGCTTCTATCAAAGGCAGAATTGATTCAAATGTTTGAACTACATGGCACCACACTTGACAATGGGAAAAGATTAGGACAAAAGGCAATCGGCCAAATTTCTGCCCTATTTTATTGTAGTTTTGCTCCCTGACCTAACTCTTCCCACGGTTGCTTGTGTTGGTTGCACTGACCTTGATGCCAGAGTGACTGCTGTCCACAGGATGAGGCCACAAGCCTGTCCAGGTAAATAAGGAATTCATTTTAATTTATTTGCTACAGAGGATACTCTATATAAATGCAAGTTCTTCTGAAAAGCAAAATCTCTTTCCAATAATAAAACAGAGTGCCTTTTGTGTATGTATGTGTCTTTTTAGGGCCCCACCCATGGCATATGGAAGTTCCCAAGCTAGGGGTTAAATCAGAGCTGCCACTACCAGCTATAGCCACAGCAATGCAGAAACCGAGCTTCATCTTCAATCTACACCACAGCTCACAGGCAACGCCAGATCCTTAACCCACTGAGCGAGGCTGGGGATTGAACCTTATCCTCATGGATTCTAGTTGGGTTCATTACTGCTGAGCCACCACAGGAACTCCAAAAATAGACAGCTTTATGATGGAAAAGTTAAGGCAAATAAAACAATAATGATAATACTTTTATTATGATCCAATATAAAATTGAAAAAGGCAAAAAGCCAGTCTACAAAGTTGTTCTCATTCCAGGAATATCTACTTTCTGACCATTTCAAAAAGGCACCAGATCCAGTTCTAGCCTGTAGAGCACAGGCCAAGCCCTCTCCCTGCCTCATCCGATGCATTAGGAATTCTGCAAATGAGTATTCTTGGTTCACAGGGGGTTTGATCACAGAAAACTAGTTGTTGATCTCTGGATGCCTGCAGGCCTGCAATCTGTGCTACAAGTTTATCCCTCCAAGGAAAGAAAAGGAAGGAAGAGACAAGAGGATGGAACGAATACAAGCAGCTGTAACAAGTTAATTGGACCCTTGTGGGCCACCAGCAGGCACAAAATTAAAACAAACAGAGCCTCGCATTGTGCCCTTTCAGGACTGAACCCACCCAGGGTCTATCAGCTTTTCCCCTGCCTCCTCCCCTCATCCCCATTTTTAAAAGACCTAATTATGGGTCTTTCTGAAGGATCACAAGCCAGTTTGCAGCTCAGAAGAATAAGGTTCTTTGCCTCCAAACTGGAGACACTGTTAGAAGTTGGTAATTAGTATGACTTGTTAATGGAGTTTGGCTGTGATTAAGTGGTGATTGAGTGCGAGTTTGGTGCCTGTCAGTGTCTAAGCCTGGGAGGGCGAGAGATGTTTAATGAGACACCTGTTGTTGGGGGCCCACTGGGGTTTGTTGCAGCTGATTGGCACTTGGATGTGGTGTGCTCAGTGGTGGGGGCTGGGCTGAGCCTGGCAGGTGGTTGGCATCACAGCCAAGCCTGCCGCTCCCAGCAAGTCTGGGCTGGCTGCATTTCTCAAGCTGTCTGTCCATGGTTGCAGTCACATGTTCCCACGTGATCTGGGCTGACTGACAAGATACTTGGATTCCCAGGGGGTGCTGTACCCATCCTGCAGGAGGAAGGTCCCCAGGTCCCCAGAGATCCCTGCTCACCACCAAACACTGGGCTGGGTGATGGGCATTCCTCCCTCATCCAGCCTCTCCTGTCCCCAGTGTGTAGATGAGGAAACTTAAGCCAAGGGAGGTTAAAGAGTTTGCCCAAGTTCACATAGCCACCTCCAGGACCAGATGCATTGTACTCAGAGACAGCATCTCTCAAACTTCCAAAGGACCCAGGGGGAACATGTTAAAATGCAGATTATGGCAGTAGATCTTAGGGGAGGACCACTTTCCTAAGAGCTTTCAAACAGTGCCCATACTTTGAATGCATTTGTAAGCTACTTCCCTATATTTGAATCAAATGGAACCCATAAAGGGAAATGCATTATTGTACATTGTCTGTTTCAATTTTATAATTAAGACTATATCATGCTTTTCAAGGAAGAAAGAGAAGGGGCATAGATAGTACAATTACACATCTCTGTGCCCCAAAACAGAGACTGACATTGAAGATCTTCAGGAACTAGGAGTTCCTCTTGTGGCTCAGTGGTAACAAAGCCAGCTAGTATCCATGAGGATGCAGGTTCAATCTCTGGCCTTGCTCAGTGGGTTAAGTATCCGGCATTGCCCTGAGCTGGGATGTAGGTTGCAGACGCGGCTCAGGATCCAGTATTGCTGTGGCTGTGGCTGTGGCTGTGGCTGTGGCTGTGGCTGTGGCTGCAGCTCCAATTTGACCCCTAGCCTGGGCACCTCCATATGCTGTAGGTAGAGCAATGTTCAGGAACTCTCTGCCTGGGTAGGCAGTGGAGGGGGCAGGTAAATGCAGCACAAAAATTGGGGCCAGATCTGAAAAGTTACAGGAGGCCTACATTCCACACTGAGCATTGGCAGAACATTTCTGGGAGGGACAAAGAGTCTCATCTTGGGGGTGCTGCTTTTTCAAGGTGTTGGGGATCCAACCACAACCATCCACCTTTACACCCAACCATCCACCCTTACACCTGACCCTGCCCTGCTTGCAGGTGCCCTGTCCAAATCTATTTGACAAACACCACTCTTTCCAGGTCAGCAACGAGGGCCCTAGGAAAAAGAAGCACTTTGTTCTTTCCTGACAGTTGTTTCAGGTTAAAGGTTGAGTCAAAACACATGTGGGAGGTCAGGAAGGCACCGCAGCCACCTGGGCCCAGTTCAGCTTGCGTTCAGGTGGAGGGGGACCAGGCCTCCATCTGACCTTCCTGGTGACTCAGATTACAATTCAGGCCATATTTTTCCAAACACTCAGATAAAGCTTTTCTGAACTTGAAAAAAGACCAACGGCCTTCAGCAAAAGTTGGGGCTCACGTGGATCAAGTTTGTTGAGTGCAAAAATACCCAAGGAGCAGAACGATCTCAGATGCCTTCAGGGTCTAATACCAATATTAAAAACAGAAAACTGTGGGGGTAATTCACAATACAAAAACACACAAACGCAAAAACAAAAATGCTTTGTCTTAAATTTCATAGATGATTGAGGGTAAAAATGATTTTGTTCTAATTATCCAGAAAACCATCTCATTGCTGGGCTTCACTTGACTGAGGGAAATTGGGTCTGCAGGAAATACAATCTTACATCAAGTATCCTCTCCTTGTATTAAAGTGATCAGTTAGTTTGTTCTTCTAGAGGAATAAAATATTTAGCTGATATGGGTCACCTTTATTTCAAATTTGATAGAAAAATATGAAAATGTGTCATATTAACCACAATTCAATTGTAAAAGAGGGAAGACCAAAAGAATAAGTTATTTAAAATATTTTATATGTATTTGCTTTTTTTACATTTATAGCCATGACATCAGAGTGCAACCTCTTCTATCAGATTATTCATACATGACATCTCCAATAGCAAAGTATGCTTTAGACTTTGAGGATATTGAAATTTTCAGATCTATCTCTCAGTGGAGATTCAGTCTGTTTTTTGATGAACACGGGGATAAGAGATGGTCATATGCCAGAAACTTACAAGAGATGCAGATATGGTTTATGGGAATCTCTTTAATAACAGTTAAAGTTTTCAAGTTCCAAAAGGTGCTCTATCACAAGGATCCCATATGAAAGAGGAATATGCAAAATGCTTTAGGATGGAGTGAATAAACAGCAGATCTCAAGGCAGATGGATTTGGGAAAGAGACCCAATTCTGCCAAGTCTGAGCTTTGAAGCCTTGAATCAGACTCTGAACCTTTTTGGGCCTCAGTTTCTCTATTAAAAATGTGGGAGAAGTCATATTATCTTAAAATACTGCTGTGATCCTTGGACATAAGGTATGGGAAGCTGGTATATGGCAGACACTGGATGAAGTCTGAGGAGCACTGATGTCAATCACTGCCCCACACGGTGCCACCGTGCACTGGTGATCATTTCCCAGGACCAGTAGCATGGACAGCATCAATTTAACCACAACAGAAACACAAGTAGACTCATCCCGTCTCACCCAGACTATTTCAATAACTTTCTAAATAGCAGCTCTCCTTTATTGAAACTGGTACATTCTAACATCTGATGTTTATAAAAAAGTCAAAGCAATCCTTTTAAAACCTAAGTGAGGAGTTTCCCAGTGTCCTACCAGTTAAAGCTTCATCATTGCCACTGCTGTGGCGGCTCAGGTTCAATCCCCGGACAAAGACCTTCTGCATGCCACCATGAGCACAGGCAAAAACCAAACAAACAATAAACAAATAACAACAAAATAAGTGAGACCAGGTAACTGACTCAAATCTAGCAGAATGATTGTCAGGTGGCTCCGTTACACAATGGACAGCGCATGGGACAGTGCATTGGACCTCTAGCAGAATGATGGTCAAAGTCCTTCCACTGCCCAAGGCCCTGCCTGATACCACCACTGTTGCCCTCCTGCCCTCACTTCCCCACATGCACACCTGCCGGCTCCCTCGGGCCAGCCTCCCTGAGCTCCACAGTGATCCCAAAGGACAAGTTCAGCTCTCACTGTTCCCCTACTTAAAATTATCTTCTCCTGCTCTCCACAAGCCTCACCCCATCATCCCATCATTTTCTGCTCAAATCAGAGGGCCCTACACAGACTATATAAATTTTCAGTTCTCTCATTCCTCCCATGCACGTCTTACCTCCTTACCTTGCTTTGTTTTCTCCATAGCTCTGATCAACTCTAACACATCCTATTTGGTTGTTCCCTCTTATAAGCATAAAGACCTTTTTTGTTTTGTTGATGAATCCAATGTGCCTAAAAACATGATCTGATATGCCATGCAAAAGATGGTGAATAAATGGATAAATGAACAAACGAATGAATAAATAAGTTCCTCACCAATAGTAGGCCCTGGATAATAATTTGTTGAGTGACTAGATGGAAGTGGCTTTTTTTTTCTTTTTTTTTTTTTTTTGTTATTTCTTGGGCCGCTCCCACGGCATATGGACGTTCCCAGGCTAGGGGTCCAATCCGAGCTGTAGCCGCCGGCCTACACCAGAGCCACAGCAACGCAGGATCCGAGCCGCGTCTGCAACCTACACTACAGCTCACGGCAACGCCGGATCGTTAACCCACTGAGCAAGGGCAGGGACCGAACCCGCAACCTCATGGTTCCTAGTCGGATTTGTTAGCAACTGCGCCACGATGGGAACTCCGGAAGTGGCTTTTAATAAAACCTCTTAATAAGAATCAACCTCCTATAGAGCAAGGCCATATTTTTTGACCTCAGCATGTCCCTAGTGGGAAAGGATCAGAGAAGACTCAGCCAGTGAGAAAACTGGAAGTCCAAAGAAAAAAACTGGGCAAGAGAAACTTGAACCCAGGGCCAGGTGTTCTAGACTCAGCTTGCCACGGCCTTGTCCTTGCCATGGACCCCTTCGCTGGTCCCACTGCCCCCTGACAGACAGTTAGGGAGTCAAAAGTATTGGTCACATGACTGTCTGAAGCTGGCTCCTCTTTCTGTGAATGTTGTAGATTCCCTTACACATCAGTCTGGGAGAAGCAAGGCCTTCTTTATTCCTCAGAACAGAAGAGTGAAAGGTAACAACCCTGAAATAATTCCCCGTAAAGTCCCTGGAGGAAAAAGCCACCATATGCTGAGCCCTGCTGTTCTTTGGGCACTGCTCAGTGGAGCCCTCTTCCTGACACTGGTATGCTCTGGTTCAACAGACCCTCTTGAGATCATCTAGCCAGGAGGGTGACATTCCAGACATGCCAAGATGCCTCTGCTGGTGTTTGTCCCATGCAAGTTCCATGCAGAAAGAGCCACAGGTCCTCAAGGGACAGAGCCCAGCACATCCAAGTGAGCGGGTAGAGCTACATGTAGCCCAGTCCAAATGGAGGGCAAGCCTACTCTACCAGCCATGGTAACCAGGCTTGGCCACCAGCAGAATGTGTGGAAGAGGTAGGCCTCCTTGGGAACCCATCAAGTTTAGTAACAGAATGAACTTAGAGCCATGGCCATCGGAGCCTGAAAACATCCACCAAGGTAGAAGAGGCAGGACACAAGAAAGGAAGTATGCACCCCCTTCCACAGACAGGATTGGGCGATGTGCAAAGGGACAACTCATGTAGATGAGTCCTAATCAGAGACAAGGCTTTCTGCCCCCTTGTAGCCTTGACCTGGAAAGCCAGACATCAAAATGCCTCAGCATATCACTAAATGTTTGGGGATTAAGTCAACCACATTATAATAAATTAGGTATGAAGTTCACATTCCAGAGTGTGGGTTTAGTTATTCTCAACGAATCCTTTTATTTTCTTCCTAAAGTTGAAAAAACCCTCAGGCTATTATTGTCAAGGGCTATTTGGGACTAATAGATATTTACTGATTTTATAATTAAGATCCCAGTGCATTCTCCAGAATTGGTAAAATTAAGAACTCTCAGGATATGACCGTAAGCAGGCTTATGTCTGTTGAGGCACGTAGTCATTATACCATAGTACAGAACAAGATACAGGCACACCTCATTTTATCGTGCTTTGTTTTGTTGTGCTTTGCAGATACTGCATTTTTTACAAATTGAAGGTTTGTGGCCACCCTGCATTAAGCAAGTCTCTGGGTGCCATCTTTTCCAACAGAAATTTCTCACTTCACGGCTCTGCATCACAATTTGGTAATTCTTGCAATATTTCCAACTTCTCATTACTATTTTATGTGTTATGGTGATCTGTGATCAGTGATCTTTGCTATTACTACCACCACTTGCTGAAGAGTCAGATGATGGTTAGCATTTCTAAGCAAAAAAAGTATTTATTTGTTAAGGTATGAACTTTTTTTTAGACATAACGCTATTGCACACTTAATGGACTAGTTTAGTGTAAACATGACTTTCATGTGCGCTGGGAAACCAAAAAACTGTAACTCACTTTATTACAATATTTGTTTTATTGCAGTGTATCTCTGAGGTATACCTGTGCTAAGCCTCATATATACCATTTAATCCTGAGTGGTAGGCATGATCTGCTCTGTTTTTACAAAGGAGACAATTTGGAGAAAGTAGGTGGCTGGATTTGTCTGCTAGAGTGGTCATGACTAAATACCACAGACTGGGGGCTGAAACCATAGAAATTTATTTTCTCACAGTTTTGGTAGCTAGAAGTCCAAGATCAAGGTGTCAGCAGATTTAGTTTCTTCTGAGGCCTCTCTGCTTGACTTGCAGACCGCTGCTTTCTTTCCATGTCCTCTGTGTGGACTCATCTCTGTTGTTTCTTTGGGTGTCCAGAGTTTCTCTTCTCATAAAGACACTAGTCAGACTGGGTTACAACCCATGCTAAAGACCTCATTTTAACTTAATCACCTCTTTAAAAGCCCTAACAGCAAATCCAGTCACATTCTGAGGTATGGAGGGTTCAGCCTCTAACAGATGCTCCTTTGGGGAGACATAGTTCACACCACATCAGTGGCCATATACCCTGGGTTGCCTGAGACACTAAGTGTAGGCTCCTTGCCCCAGTGTAGTCATTAACATCACACCCTTTCACTCTCAAAATAGAGTTTTAACTCACTCTGCTATGACAGCAGGATTCCTAAAACACTTCAAGAAGAGAGGAACGGGATTTCAACTCTGCTCACCAAAACTGCCTGCCCGTCCTGCCACTCAAATACTTCCTTAGCACAATTTTGTGGGCGTCCCCAGGGAATAGTGCTTACCAGGCACTTTGCAGGATCTGGGAGAAGTGGAGTGACTTGGTCTTTAACACAGCTCGCATGGCTGGCCTCAGCACTCGCGGCTTCTCCCTGATTTCAAAATGAAGTGTAGCTCGTGCGGATGAACACGGGCAGATGTGTCCTGTTCTCCATTCCCTCACTCCTCCCTTTGGTTTTGGCTGACCACGTTTTACAAATGCTCTTTCGTTTTAACATTAAAAACATTCGTTTATTTAAAGTGAAGAAAGAAAGCAAATGCCTGTGTCCAGGAGGACACCAGGTAAGCACCTGAGCCACCTTGGTGGAGGTTGCAGCCTGAGCCCTGCGCCAGGCCCCCCGCTGTTGTTTATTCCCCGCTCCACCCCCCAAAGGCCCAGCAACATATGGCACTTCCCTCACCTCTCCAGCGTCTTCTATGTCACGTGCAGACAGACTCTTCTCTCCTGGGGTGCCTCTGCCGGGCCCCTCACTGGGACTGCTGCTCTATCATCTGACAGACTAAGGGCTGCATATTGCTGGGCTTTGCCTCTGCTGGGAGCCGGTTAGTCTTTTAGCAGTCCATTGAGCGGAAAAGGAAAAATGGCACCCTATGACTGTGAACTTGATGGATTTGTCTAGAGAGGAAAGGGGGTGGCAACTCTGGGAAAGTCAACAAATCCCGTGGGGGATCCAAATTTTGATTACTTGGCCCACGCTGTTCCCATTTATTACATAAAATAAAAGCAATGACAACAGTTTCCATATAGCAAGTGCCTGCTATGTGCTAGGCTTTGTGCCAAGATCTTTAAAACCAAATTTTAATCAAACCATGCAAACCTGTGGGGCTTCTCTCCAAGGCAGTGAGCAGAAAATTTGAACCCAGATCTGCCTCTCCCGCTATAGGTCTTGCTGCCATGGAACCTCTTTTGATTTTTTTTGTGGTCAGTGTTCAGGCATGATTCCAAAAATGCATTTATAATGTCACTTTGCCTTTAAAAAACATCATGCCTCAGAGTTCTCATTATGACTCAGCAGATTAAGAACCCAACTAGTATCTGTGAGGATGCAGATTCGACCCCTGGCCTTGCTCAGTGGGTTAAGGATTCAGCATTGCTACAAGCTGCATCCTAGTTCACAGATGTGGCTCAGATCCCGAATTGCTGTGACTGTGGAGTAGGCTAGTAGCTGCAGCTCAGATTTGACCCCTAGCCTGGGGACTTCCATATGCCACAGGTGTGGCCCTAAAAAGAAAAAAAAAAGAAATTTAAAAAAAGAAAAAAGAAAAAAAAAACCTACATTCATATCTGTAGCAAAGCATTCCAAAGAATCCTTTTACAAAATATTAACAAATTCTCTGCCTTCCTGCCTTGATCCCCCTCTTCAAACAAAGGGGGCCTGTGGCCTTTTGTGTTAGAAATGATTGGTTACTCAGTTTCATGGTTGTAGGACTTCTATAAGCCTGGAGTGTGTTGGTGCTAATTGTGAATTTCCATGAAGAGAAGGCAGCATGTAAGGTTCCCCAAACTGAGTACCTTAAGGAACCTGTTTTCTTCCTGAGAACCTCATGGCCTGGTCACCAGGACAACATCCTCCTGAAAATGCTGGGCCTCTTAATGCATGGAGTTTTCATCTGGATTTTCAGGTCCTGTGTAATCATATTTCCCCATGAATATTTAGCATGAATAGTTTCTCTTCTAATAGGTAGTGGGTAACTTTCTACCGGCACTAGAATCTTCCTCATATCCCAATCCCAGTCAGAAATTCTCTCTGCTTATCTTCTATCTTTCCCCACTTCAAGGCCTATGCTAAACCCAACAGACCCTGACCTCAGCTATTCAACATCCCTTCTGCTGTAATTCACTCTAGTGACCCAATTAACACCCAGCCCGTTCTCTAATTGTATGCAAAACACAAATGAACACTAACCAGCTCCATGGAGTGCTACTTTGTAATGCTGAAATAGTTCTGTGCCTACTAGTCTTCATCAGCTAGATTGCAACTGCCATGTAGGGCTTTTTTCCCTCTTTATTTAAACCAAATGTACCTGCCATTGAATTGGAACCCTTACTCCTCACTCTGGCCCTGACCCTCCTTTGCATTCTGGCTTTTTTGTAGGGTGACCAACGTGTCCCAGTTTTCCTGGAATTTTGCTGGTTTTAGCACTGAAATCCCATAACCCAGGAACCAGCCCAGTGCCAGCGAACCAGGATAGTTGGTTACCCTACCTACCTGCCTTAGCATGGATTAAGATTTTATGTTCTAAATCTTTATCTTCTGCATAAAAATGTTCTCATCTCAGATTGGCCTTTCAAGGCCAGGTTTAGATGCTTTTCTCTTATCAGCCATTCCTTTATCAATTCCTTCTCATACGCTTTCCCCTTGAGGAGTCTAGCCAAGTACCTTGGCCTAACATCTTAGCTAATGACCCACTGACTCCTGGTCTAGTTCTCAGTACAGCTCTCTCCCCTCTGGGGGAAGCTTAAGGGCAAGGCCCTGTGATGTACATCCATGCAAACCTCCTGTAATTCCTTATTTTTTTTTCTTTTTTCTTTTTTGGCCATGCCCATGGTATGTGGAAGTTCCCAGTCCTGGGATCAAATCCGTTCCACAGAAGTAACAACACCACATCCTTAGTCCGTTGAGCTACCGAGAAATTCCCCTACCACAGTTCTTTATTCAAGGGGCTTATCAAATGGGCAAAATTTTTTGATGGATTAATTGTTTCTGATCCCAGGACAGGCCCAATTTAGAGAAGGCTGAAGGCCAGGCAGAAAAACAATGGAGAATCTGGAGGTGACTTCACTCATTCCAGCTAAAAAACTCAGTAAATGACACTAAAATCTTCAATGGCAGAACATCCAGTACCTCTGTGCAATGCAGAGGGCTGTCTATAACCCATCAGATGTGTGTTCATTTCTTTACGGAGACCGACCCCAGGCTTTGCAGATTTATGTAGGGGGAGTTTACAATAGTGCAGAACGTCTCCCAGGAATGGGAGCCAGTTACCATGCAACTCTGCTAGGTCATTCAGAATAGTGATCATTACGTATCCCTCTCAGGAAATTACAGAGGTCATATTTTGTAATGAATATAAAGTCGAAAAGGAATTTTGACAAATAGGATTCACCAAAGCCAAAGTAGGCCACCCTGTTGCAAGCTATCAATAAAGTGTTAGGGAAGACACTGGGAGATTAACACCCTTTTCCAGTGACCCAGCTGTTCTCTTGAAGGTGATAACATGCAATCCAGGCACAGGATGACTAACAAAGGGATGGGGGCGGGGTGCTGTGAGGAGCTTTCAAATCTAAGGATCCAGCTGAGTGCCTACTTACTTTTCCAAAAAATAAAGCTGTTTATTGTTTTAATCTAAGTAGTATTGTGTTTTTTGTGGGATGTTTTGTTTTGTTTTGTTTTGTTTTGAGTGTTTTAGGGCCCCACCTGCAGCATAAGGAAGTTCCCAGGCTAGGGTTTGAATCAGAGCTGCAGCTGCCGGTCTATGCCATAGCCACAGCAACACAGGATCTGAGTCACATCTGTGACCTACGCAACAGCTCCCAGCAACACCAGATACTTAACCTACTGAGCAAGGTCAGGGATCGAACCCATATCCTCATAGCTATTACTTGGGTTCATTACTGCTGAACCACAACAGGAACTCCTAATCTAAGTAGGATTGTGTTCCAACCAATAAGTACAAGGAAGGAAAGATTTCATTGATTATTTTCCTTCTATCATATTACATTGCACTTATTTTTCAGGAAGCTGCTATACAAAAAGAAGCTCTCTCTAGAGAAAACCTCCCTCTCTCTGTCTGCCTCTCTTTGTGCACATCTGTATGTATATTTATTTTAATTATTTTAATGTTATTTATGTTATACTATATTAATTATTTATTATGTATTTTTTTATTTAAGTATGTACACATAGAGAGAGAGAAAGAGAGTGAAACTGATAGCATTTATGGCTTGACCCTACCCAGATTGGGACTTGAACCCACAAGGTGGGACTTGAACCCACAAGCTGAAACTTGAACCCAGCCTAAAACTAGATTAGGACTTGAACCCACAGTTTTAAATTAGACACACCCAGCATCTGGACTTACTGAGGTTCAGGTTCTTTGTGCTTCTTCACAGAAGGAACTCAGCAAGAGACAAAGTGATAGGCAAGGAATAGATTTATTAAGATAGGTTGCTTGTGAGCGATACAAGCAGGCAGGCAAGAGGCTCTGTCCTGAGAATTAGGTGGGCTACAGTTTTATCATCCAAGGGGAATGGGGGTGGGAAAAGACCACCTCTTCCTCTTCTATCTCTTCCTCTCAAGTAGCAACTCCTCCTTGGTATCAGGTAAGAGAGTATTTGACCCTATAAGGTCAAACTAGGTGTGTCATGGTGCTTATTCAAATCAGCAGAACAGTGGTCCTTAAACTCCCTCCCTTGGTCTGAACCTGGATGTAGGCCTCAGCCCACCCCTCACACAATGACCTGAGGCATATCTTTTGCCTCCACTAGTCAAGCAAGCCTGCCTTGTTCTGATGGCCCTTTCAAGCAATTATGAATTTACAGTGATCTCCCAAAGTTTCCTAGGTTTCCTTTCTATCTATGATCCCTTACTGGGACTTCTAAAAATTACCTGTGTAACTATCCCTATCAAGAGATGGAGACCAGTGCACATCCAATTACAACCTGCCCCCTTACCAAGAAAAGTGCACATGCTGTGTTGGGAGAAGTCCAGACAGTTGCCTTGCACACCTCACTCACCCAACATCTATTCCTCTGAGGTCACAGGTGAACTGAACTAAAGACAAAATGTCCAGTGGCCTACCTTCTCACCTGCCAGCCTAACAAATCGTTAAGAGGAAGGACTTGTATTTTCAGGCGGCTGCTGTATATTCTGGTCAAATGTACAGTAAATGCAAGAGACTCAAATGTCACTCTTACAGTTTGCATTAATATAGCGCCCGGTTTGGGCATGGATCTTCCAAAAATTTAGCAAGTCCATGTATTCCAGAATTCAGTATTGGTGTTTCTCCAGTTTTTAACACCTCTATCAATTCTTTAAATAGTCTGAAGATTTCATATGTCTAGTCATGTCAGTGGCAAAATCAGTTTCCCTGCTCATATATCTGTTCTTCCAGAAAATAGTGATTTAACCTATCTCCAGTCCCATTAAGTTGTAGAAAGCTTATTCAGGCATTCTGGAAACTTGAAGATAGTGCTTCATGGTATAAAATGACTTCCCTAAGTGGACAATATAAAGCCTTTAAAAAATTAATGTCAAGTAACAAAAAATAAAATTGAAAAGAAAATAGGCAAAGAGTAGAATAAGCACCACCAGAACTAAATATAGAGTGGCCCGTCTTTTGATTCTTCTTTCATGTTCTTTGTATAGCTATTATTATCCAATGTTTTAAATGAGCACTTATTAAATCAATGGAATCTACATCTTCCCTTGGGCAAAACTCAGAATTTCGTTCTGTTTCTCTAAAAATATTGAAGTAGTGCTTTAGTAAGTTAATCATTAGTTAGTGTGAATCATTCTAAAATATATGATGAAGTAAATAAAAGCAAATTAGCCTTTTTAATAGCAGAAGGACAAGTATAGAGAAATGCCCAAGAAACAAGGAGTCAAGAACATTCTTAGAGGCTAGTCTCTGGTTTTGCCCCAGGAGAGGTCTATGAACACTGGCAATTCAGGCCATCTCTGGAGATTCAATTTACACCCAAGGACATTGAGGGAACTAGATCAGGTGAACTTTAAGGTCCATTAGAGCCTTAATAGTTGAAGCAGTCAATAAGGAATAAAAGAAATAGCAATCAACTAATTAGAAGTAATTAGATATTATTTTCTCTTATGGGTATCCAGTCTTATATAGAGTTGTTTTTAATTACACACAATGTAATGTTCATTGTAGAAAATAATATCAACCTCACTCTTTTCCACCAAAAAAAATCCCTAAAATCCTAGTACCTAGCAGTACCCATTTTCAATATTGTGATGTTTATCTTTCACAATATTTCCTATGCAACATATAAATATACATATACATGCACATTTAAATGAGATACTATATCTCAGTTTTGTATTCACGCACAAAAAAAAAGCTGGTGGATATATTAATTGGTATAAATTTTTTACAGACAAGCTTGTCATTATTTATCAAAAGTATCAGAAATATATGTATGCTTTAATCAGGCAATTACACTGTTAACAAGGAATGAGAAAAGTGTACAAAAATGTGTGTAAAAGGATGTTCACTATAGCATTGTTTAGAATCAGCTAAAAAAGGTGAAAACAAAATAAATGTCTGAAAACTCAGGATTCTGTTAGGTGAATTTTATGGTACACACGATGGAATACAATGCAGCCTTTAATAAGGATAGATATTTAGGAATAAGGAAAACTTCTTAGGTCATGAGACATTTCTTCCGACAACCACAGGTAAGGAAGTTTCCTGAAATGCATTTTTTAAAAAGCCACAGTGAAGCTGCTGGGATGGCACACCCTGATCTGGGCTGCTGACAACAATTCCAGGCTCTCCATATGCTCCACAGCTTCCAGAATTGGCAGGATAACATTTTCCTTCTGCTGGCAGTGGTGGGCTTGCTGCAACTGTCACTGTTCCCGTTTACACTCTCTGCTCTATCTCCAAAGCCTTTGCCCACCCTCACCAAGACCAGAGAGACACGTCCTTGAAGATAAACCATTAAAAACCTGGTGAGTGGTCTCTTGTACTTCTCAGTGGAAGCAGCCTTCTTCCTCCGGGGACAGGCAGGGACTGAATGCAGCAGGAGGGCCAGAAGGCAAAGGCAGCACAGAGGCAGTTGAGATATGAGAGTGATCAGGGACATACCACAAGATAGAAGGAGGGTCACAGAGAGGAAAGAAACTAAAAGAGATATAGCTCTGGGGCTAGAACAGGATATGAGAAACAGTATTTTCTGAATAATCATAAAGAGCACGGAGATAAGATGCTATTGTGCTTTCTTTTCATTGATAATGCAACCAATGAATTAGAGAGGGAAACTCAGAGTCAACCAGGTTCTGAATTGCTTGCTGATACCTGGGAATGGAAAGCTTTTTTCCTGCATGTATTTTATTCTCTTCCTCTCCATCATCTCTTTTTCATTTTCCTAAATCATTTATACACTTGTCCATCTGTTTTCATAGATCAGCCAAACATTCCAATGGTTTGGGTTGGTACTCACAAGATGGGTGATGAGAGTAGGGTTACTGGTCCACCTGGGCACAGTAGGATGTGTACAATGGTTCACTTGTTCTAACCCTAGCCATTGACTTATTCAATTTCAATGGAGCGAGTGTAGATGAAGAGTCTGAAGGTGCTGTACAGCAACTTTCTCATCCTCTCCTGGCCACGCCAGTTGTTGTGGCTTTGCTGTACCCATACTTATTGGATATTGTCTAGCTTTCCTTCATACCTTAATATCTCATCTAGCCCTTCGCTAATGCCAAGTATGCTTAGCAAATTTGGACTCTCAACAACCCCCTTTCTATGATTAGGTAAAGTACTCAATGGTCAGTTAAACTACTCCAACTCCTTTTCTATGATGAAGCATACTTTCCTCAACATCTCTATGTTTTCTACTTTGACACTTTCTTATTAATATGCATCAGTGAATGAGTAATTTACCTTCTACTTATCAGACATAGTCAATCAGGGTACAATCAAATAAATTAAGTCTGCCCAAGCATCCTTCTCTGCTGCCTAGCATCACTGACTGCCCCCACAGCCATGCACTTTTCTGTGCCCAGCTACCACGAGGCCAGTAGAAGGTGCAGCTTTTGCTTACCCGGGGCTTGGTACTGTCTCTCACTTCTGAGAATCCTAATCTCTTAACTAGAGATGATTAAATGCAGAAGGAAAGTCTCAGTGCTGCATGGAACTAGTAGAGGATGTAGATCATCACATTTCCTAATTGAGGAAGAGCCCACTGAGTCAACAAAACTGCTTCCAGGTGGAAGAAGGGACTCCAATTACCTGAAAATCTACTATGTGCCAAATACTATGCTACATGCTTCATGCTCAGTAGGTGAAGAAGACACAGTTATCTCCCAGGTGCAGAAGACACAGTTATCGTCCCCAAACTGGTTGTGCATAGACAAAGCATTTGCATGATAATTGGCTTGTAGACACTTTTAAGGGGCATCTGCCAGGGCAAGTCAAAAGGGAGACAAACCAGGTGAATTTATGATAATAAAAACAATTTGTACATTAAGTGCTTACCAAGAACTAGGCTTTGTGTCTCTTTCAAAGTCAAGGTCTTAAATACCAGAATTGTCTTCATAAATGAACACAAGATTTGAATTTAGAACAATAATCCAACACACAGTAGCAGCATCATCAGAATGGTGTTGAATAACATAGGTATTAAATAGAATGACTGGAAATTGGTGATCGATTGGTATACGTACCTATTGACCTGAGTGAGGATTACTCTTGTTTTCTAAATATTCTAGATGAAGTGTTGTTTATTAAAACCAAACACAGTAATTAGTCCTATTGGTTTAAAGTCTCCAGAGTGCCCCTCATGGCTCAGTGGAAATGAATCTAACTAGTATCCATGAGGACACAGGTTCAGTCCCTGGCCTTGCTCAGTGGGTTTAAGGATCTGGCATTGCTGTGATGTATGTTGCCAATGAGGCTTGGATCTGGCATTATTGTGGCTGTGGTGTAGGCTGGTGGCCACAGCTCCGATTCAACCCTTAGGCTGGGAACTTCTGTATGCCACCTGTGCAGCCCTAAAAAGATACAAAAAAAAAAAAATGAAAGTTCCTAATCGTAGAACAAGTTCACTATTCCATTTCCAGAAGTTTTCTCTATAGGTGCATTCATCCCTATTAACATTCTTTCTTAACTGAAAACTACTAGCATGGCTTTAAACTGCTAAATGCTTAAAGGAGGTGCTGGATCTTATACAAACTTCCTTTTGTTTGCCGTTCTGACACCTGTGGAAGACAAAGTTGTTTTTTTCTTGCAGCTTGTTGTGGGCAGGATGCCAGGTCTGGGGCCCTCCATGATGACAGTGCTCAAAGCAGACTGCAAGGGCCCTTGTGTAGGGGGCACCCATGGTGCTTCCTGAAGTCATAGAAACCTGGCCTACAGGTTCCTGGGGGGGTCTTCTGACTGCCTGATGAAGACCTCAGAGACCAAAGGAAACATTTAAACACAGCCTGACTGCTTTGCATCCCAGAGAAAGCAAATCTCTATTCTGCCTCCTGGTTTTATCTTGCCACACAGGAAGTAGGACCTGACTCCAAAGGCAGCTGCCTGATGATTTAGCTGCTTGCTGTCCCTTATTTCTAGGAATTGAGAAATGCTTCAAATGATCAAAATGTTTTAAAGGTCCCTAAATATTTCCTTTGAAAATTGCCACTTATTCTGCCCTAGGGTCAGTCCTCTCCATTTCGGATGCCCTTCACCTCTACCCTGTGGATTTTTCACTGTGTGTTGATGAGTGCTTTGAACTTGCTGGGTATTAAAAGTGGGGTGCTAAAAAAAAATAAAAGGAGTTCCCGTCGTGGCGCAGTGGTTAAGGAACCCGACTAGCATCCATGAGGATGCGGGTTCAATACCTGACCTCGCTCAGTGGGTTAAGGATCCGGCATTGCCATGTAGGTCGAAGACACGGCTCAGATCCCAAGTTGCTGTGGCTCTGGTGTATGTCAGTGGCTACAGCTCCAAATGGACCCCTAGCCTGGGAACCTCCATATGCCACCAGTGTGGCCCTAAAAAGATAAAAAATAAAAGTGAGGTGCTAAGCTTGTAATATTAGATGAAGTAAATTCTAGGACATGAAGATAAATGGAAGAAAAAGGGATTCTAAGATTTTACTGAAAGAATTTTTTGCAAATACCATACGCAAAATAAGAAAAATCTACATTTTTCCCCACTAATTTCTCACCTAAAAGATAAAGATATTGGAGCACATGGCTTATAACCTTCACCTCCCCATGAATATTTTTATGGTTGAATAAATTTTTAAAACCCATAAACCTGCTTCCTATTGTAAGATTCTGAAGGGGGAAGATGTTTCAATTATAGCTGCTGAATTTGAAAAGTGGCTTCCCTAAGAAAATTGTGTCGAGATTGTAATTGAAAAAAGAAAAAGAAATAGAATCATTCATTCTTAACCTCTGTTGAACTAAAGACAAATATCTAATTTATCGAAATGGCCCAGAATCAAGAAAACGTTACATAGCTGAACCCACACATATATGAAGCTGAAGACTAAGAGTGAGCCTTGAGTCAAAATAAAACCTTGTTTACACCAAACATTGACAAAAGATCTTTGAAATAAAAGTTCTTTCAGTCTCATATTATCTAGTGAACAGCAAAAATTACCCCCATTTACAAATTTATATATTTCCTGAAAGTTCAAAACCAATTATGCTCTCTGGATCCCTTTCAATAAACAATATGCATTCCCACATATTAGCTCTTTCATATTGACAGGCATAGGTAACTTTCTTTGGAAATTTTCGATTCATTCCACTGAGACTCCCATCTCTCAGTAACTATGACTTTGTACAGGCTGGGTTAGAAAGTCAAGGTGTTTTGTCCTCTCCTGGCACTTCTTCTGCATTTTCTTAAGAGTGCTCGTGATTTTCTATTTGAAATCAATATTTGTACATATTTCTAGCTACCTAAACTACAATTTTCATTAGAGCAGGAACCACCTTTTTTACCTACAAAGATTGAATCCTCTTATTTTATAGCCTTTCTAGCACTTTACACAAAGTAGTTACTCAATAAATATAAATGAAAGGACCCTGAAATCCCTCTTCTAGGAACGTATCCTATAAATATCTTGGTACAAGTGCAAAAAACAAATACCCATTATAGCACTGTTTTCAACAATGAAAACTGAGGACCACATAAAATGCTCATCTACAGAGGAATGGTGAAATAAAAACCCATATCATGCAAATTACAGATTGCTACATACACAAAATTTATAAAACATACACACTTGGCATCTGAAGACAGGAGCCAATTAAATAAATAAGATATGGGAAAATGTCCATGATATTATGCGAAAAAAGTTTAAAGAGGAAAGTTGCAGAAAAACATGTATTGCATGCTCCCATTTTTTAACAAGTGCCAAAATATATATATGCTATATTATGTACTATAACATATTTTTATGCATCAGCTTTATCTGAAGTATACATTGTATGCTTGCATGAGCATATATCTCTGGGAAGTGGAATGTGCTGGACCAAAAGGGAAGTTTACTTCTTTATATAGTTCTATAGTGCTGATATTCTATACACTGAATATGTATATCTTTGCAATAAAAGGTTAAGGATGTAAATATTACCTAAATGAATGAATGGACATTGAGTGAGTGAAGTCTATATAATCAAATGGTTAATTCTATTTACCTATTATGGTTATAAGGAATAGTTGATGAAATCAATCCCTTTCTAGGAATACTTTTCTAGGAATAAGACAGATATTTGCTGAAAGGCACTACAGCATCATGCAGATTATCCAATTCTGGGAGTCCATAGACTAAGTTCCTGGATTATCTACTAGCTACTGAGCTGCTTTCCTATGTCTTACTTTTCTGATTATAAAGTGAGGTTGCATGGACTAAAGGATTCCAAAATCCCTTTGAGGTATAAATTTCGTGCCCATATTTTTTTGGGAAGAAGAGAAAGAAAGAGAGAGAAATCATGAGGGTCATCGAATGGCCAAAGCATTAAAGAAAGATTTTAGTTGCACTGCTATTAGAAGGCAGGCAGTTGACAGAATCTGACAATGAAAAAAAATGAGTTCTTCGGAGGTTAATGTTCATTTTATACTTTGCTTCATGATATAAATTTAGGCTTTCATCTGCATTCAACTACATAACATCCTATAAGACAAGGGAACACTGTTTATAACATGGCATTTCAAATATCCAGATGATGGTCCATTTGGAATAGATTACAACTCTGCTTTCTGTCATCAAATATTCACATACTCATATTGCATCCATATGCAGCCAGGGACCATTTGTTGGTCCGGTTTTCTTTCATTTGAGGGGAAAGGGAAAATAGGGGAACAGTTTAGCCCAGAAGTCTTTCTCAAGATTCTTTTTTTTTCCCTAACTTTTCTAGATTAGAAGCTGAAAAAATTATGCAGGGGTTGATGAGCAAGTAACTTCCATTAATAATGCTACAGCGGAAGTGAACCTGAATCTCATCAACATGAAATGCAACCTCCTGTCTCAGAAACCATATTGATCCATGAATTTTACTCCAAATATGTTACAGATATAAGACCAGGAAGGTTACTCAGTTACAGTCTAATGAGAAGAGCTTCTTTAAAAAAAATTTTTTTTTTAATTTTCCAGCCTTGGTTTTTAAAAGGAAAGGCAACTTCATTGAATCATGATATCTTATTAAATGCAAAAGGGGCCAACAGATTTCATTGTCCTCAGTGATATTTTATGCAATTCTTCTTATGGTTCTGACAGAGGATCTAAATTAGACCTTAGAAAGTATAAGTTCATTTTTTCACCAACTTTGAAAGACGATCTCCCCCATTGAATTCTACTTGAAATTCAATACATACAGTTTTGTCTTTAGCAGTTCCCAGAATGATATCTATAATGTGCCATCTCCCTCTCACCTGCGTCTAGTTTTCGTTACCCCAATATTTCTTTGTTCCTCTTTAAGAGCTACAAAGAAAGTTCTGGGAAGACTGCATTGAGAACACAGGGAAAGAAATTTCAGAGTGGGAAGAATGATGGAAAGGATTGCCCTCCTCCAACTAAGAAGGCAGGAATTTCAGCATCGATTATTTGAGATGATGGAATCAGGGCTGGCAGACGGATGCCTAGGTGATTTCTCTCATGCACACTTACCTCCCACAAACTCTGCCCTCTTCTGCCATGGCTGTTCCCTCCAGGAGCTTTCTCATCTCCCTACAGTTGACCAAGAACCCCATCTTCCCATTTGAAACCTCACACAGGATTAGTCTTCATCATGTCCAGCAGTAGAATCTTCTCTTCCAACCCTATCCAAATCTGCATAGCCAGTGTAGACTCTACTCATCTGTAGATACTAAAAGCAGTGGCTTCTGAGAGGAAATCATAGGTCCAAGACAGTTCTTCCCACTTCCAGCCTGTGCTTGTTCCCTCTAAGCTCAGACACCATCTTAAAATCTAAATACTGGATTTCAAGCAGCCACTTCCGATGGATTAGAGTTGACCTGAAAGCTGGAAAACTTGCCTCAGCCCCTAAAGGCCAAAACTGCTATTGCCAAGATAATCATGAAGAGCTGCCAGAGAAGGTGGGTAAGGTGAGTACCTAACCATGAGGAAGGTGGATCTTTCACTAAACTTCTGAGGATGGCACACCACCCACCTGTAAGGCTGACCCTCCTTCTAATATACCCCCCCCCCCTTTTTTTTTTCCCCTAACATACCTCTTCTGCTTCAGGACTGTAAGGATAGAAGGGTCCAATGTCCCTCTGCCACATGCTCTGAGGACATTGCCAGCTTCTTTGTCCTTGGCTGTTTAATGATTCAAGGCTTAATTGCGCCTTTAAAGTGTACAACTTTGCTGTACAGTTCAACACACTGGAAAGAAACAAAATAAATTGCCACTGTTCTTGAATGCCATACGCATACACATTTGGCTGTTTTCACCTGATTCTGAACTTGTAAGCGTTTATTCAAGTGTATGGCAATAGCATGCAATGTTTGCTTGTAATGAAAAAGAACACTTGTCTAAAAATTTCACTCAGCTGATTTTTTCACCTTGAATTTGGGAATACTTTTCTGAGTGTATAATCCAGATCATTGTGCTGAATTTGCACCTGTGTTATGCAGGTACCATGGACCTACCATATACAAAGTAGCTATTTGAATCAATAACATATATGAGATGAAAATCATCTGACTTCTATTAAACAAGCAAGTTGTTTGACATCAATATATAGAAGCATCATTTCTTTCTAATGCCTTAGATTTGTGACTTTCCTCCCTGTCACAGCACTCCCACCTACAAATGCCCATTAATACAGGAATAAACTATCCCTTTTTTATTCACATCAGGGTATTTCACCACAGATGTCTTCTGAAAACCTGTCCAATAACCAGAATCCCTCATTCATATTCACACTGTGTCTCAGTTCTCCCTACATGATTTCAACACATTTTTCCCAAGTGGTTTGGCACTTCTCTTCCCAAAGTTTCTAAAGTTAGCCCTAGCTTTCTCTCAGATAAAAACTGCCTAAAATACTAAGTTATCCTTATTAATAACAAAGTTTGATCCATCCAATTGTTGCACCATCATTCACACAGTAAAAAAATATTAGCCTGACTATTCACAAGACAGCTGACAGGACCCTCTTCAAAATCAAACCTTTTTCATGGTTGTCTTTGTTTTTTAGCTCCTTTGCCTGTTAATCAAACTTTTGTGAATTTTTCCATAAACTGAATCTAATGCCAGATGAGACAAGGTAGTGAGATTTAGCCAATAGTTTGGGAACATTAGAATCCCATGGATCTGTCAATACAAGCCATGATTTCTCCAATCATGATGCTACTTTCCCTACTAGGAAATATTACACAGTTATAATTTCAAGATTAGTGTTTATTTCATTCACCATGAGCTGGACCCTAACTCTCTCCAGATCATTGAGGATCATTGTGATTGGCATGAGAATAAACATTTCTCAGTAATGAAGAATTAGACATTTCATACCGATGATAACAATGCTACATATATAGTGTGTATTTTTTTAATGTACCTAGCTTCCCAAAAGACTGAATGTTACATGGAAATGAACAAAGACCACCCAAATGAGCATAAGCAAAAGCTAGCTACTCTGAGCTTGCTGTAGCAAGGGGATCAGCCACTATCCCTTGTGTTTGGCAGAGACTCAAAGGTAGGCAGAGCAGTGGGAAAGCTTCATAGTGGAAAAAAAGTAGTGCATCCTGTTCGGAGGAAGCTGTTGGGGAAACTGGATCGACTAGAAGGGGGGCATCCTCCGTGATTAGTTATGGGAGGATTTTGACTTTTTCTCATTGCTTATACATTGGAAGCACAGGCATAAATTAAGGAAAGTGTTGGTGATTAATTAGATCCCGGCCCCTTGGAACATCCTGGACTGGTTACTGAAGGGTGCCATAAGAGTTCTGCTTTCACATATAATCTGACCATTGTTAGCTTGTATATTCAGTCTCTCGATTTTTAAACACTGAAAAGTCTCCCTGAAATTGGCAACATGAAAATGGCCGTGCTGTTTTAACAAATGGTACTTCCCATCCAGTTTGCTTGTTTAGCATTTCCTTTCTGTAATTGCAAAGTCAAATTTATCAATGTATATTAATTTGAAGAAAGAGAAAACACAAAGAAAATTATCACTAAATATCCCACCATGTTTATAAGATAGCCCCATTAACATTGTGGAGAATTCATTTCCACCATTTTTTCTATATTAAAAAAAATTACAAAAATAAAATTGATATGTGCCGGGGCCAGCTCAGCAGGATGGGGCTGAAGAACGGGTGCTGTGGAACTTAAGGAAAAACAGTTAACATAAAACAAGACACAGAGACATTTATCTTAAGTAAAGGTGGGAGCCGGGGGACTCAAGGTCTCAGGGACCAAGAACCCTGCCTCCAGAATCCACACTGCTTTTATTATGCTCTTTAGATGAGATCAAGTGAGGAGTGGCTATGGGTGGATGATACAGGGTTTGTTTACTATTATATAAGTTCTTTTACTATTTAAAAAGCCACTTAGGTGGTAAAGGGTTAAGCTCTTACTCCGACCTCTAGGCACATAACAGTTCTTAAGCTTAAGTCACTTATGCCTTTAGGTCTTTGCTCTTAAGCTTAAGTCATTTACCAGCACTGTGACTGTTTCTTCAAGAAGGAAGATGGGATAAAGTAAGACAAGAAGATGGGATAAAGTAAAGAAGGACAAAATGGAGTTTTCAAGGAAACGTCTTGCGACAGATATGGGCATAAGAAATTCTGATATGGGCAAATTCTTTTCTAAACCAGCTAAAAGCCAATAATCATGAACATTCTCTGCCTTGTCATTGAGAAATTTTCCTGTCATTTTAACGACTATATTTAGTGACTACAAATATTAAGGGTCCCTGGAATAGAGGCAACTCGCTGCTAATTTGGGATCTTTATGGCATTTCTTAATTTTCCCTCTGATAAAAAAGAAATATATACATTTAATATATATTTAGATAAGATAGATATCTATTATCTATATAATAGATAAATAAGAATATATATAACTGGATCAATTTGCTGTGCAGCACAAATTGACAGAACATTGTAAATAAACTATAATAAAAATTCTAAAAAACAAAAAATATATCACACTGAACAGTCTCACAGGTAACTCTTGCCACACAGTTCTGAACCAATGGATTCTTTAAAAAAAAAAAAAAAGTTAAAGTATTGAAGAGGCAACAGGACAGAGAGAGAAGACCCATGGGAGTCAGTAGGAGATTTTGGTTGTGTCTGCCCCATTTCCTCTTCTGTCCTTAAGCCCTTCACTTCTTTTTGGATCTCTTCTAAATAAAGAGAAAGACCCTCTGAGGATGCAGCAGTAATGCTGATTCACAATTCTGCCATCCCTGCTCCTGCTCTTCATGAAAGAGGCAGCACAGACAGGAGTGCTATAGAGCCTGTCAGCACCCTTCAGTTTAGAGGTCTAGGCATCTTGGTGGAGATGGGAAGCTGGCCACATTCATGAAGGCTGCTTTTCCCTGACAGAGGATGCAGGCATCACAAAGCTCCCAGAAGCCCTGTTTATGGGTCTCTTTCATCTTTAGAGGGTGAAGGCTGCCTTGCTTTACCAGTCAGCAGAGGAAGAGGAGCTATGTCAACTGCCTTCAAAACACAATGCTTCCCTGTGCCTAGAATACCGGACAGTGGTTATTTTTATTGTTACCACAGGCAGATGGGGAGTTAGCGCAGAGTGTACAAGCTGTCACTGTAGAACTAAATAAGGAACTCAAATCTTGGCCTTGCCGTGTGACCTTCGTCAGTCACAAACCTCTCTGGGCATCCTTTTTCTCATCTCCAAAATGGAGGGGACAAGGATACCTTCTTCGTAGCATAGCTGTAAGGAGTCAACGCCCAGTAAGGACTGGCTGCTCTTAGCAAGAGCAACAGCAACATGATGTGGCTTCTGGCATTGACTCTGAAGGTCGATTGCCTGGATTCAGATCCTGAGTCTAACTCTTCACTGCTGTGCATGTGTAGACAAGTGAAGCAACCTCTCTGGGCTTTGTCACTCATCTATGAAACAGGGATAGTAAGAGCATCTTCCTCAGAGTTCTTTGAGGGTGATATGAGATAAGGTATACAAACATGAATAGCGCCCAGCACATAGTGAGCCTCCAGAAATGCTGGCTGCTGCTGCTGTTGTCATCACTCTGATTTTGTCTTTAATGACCTTATGCTAATCCTCACTGGCAGGAAGCCTGAAGCTGGGAGGAAGCCCTTGACTCTTCGCTGTTGTCCATTGCTGAACATGTGAGAAGGAGTCCATAAAGTTCTTTTAAATCAAAACCAAAACGGAGTTAAAAGCCTTTGTTCTATCAACATCAATCATCAGAATGTATCACTCATTTTGACATGAGTAAATATAAGTAATTCTATGAAAATCAAAGTCCAACTGCTATGTCCCTGCCTTCATTGCTTTTTCTCAAATTAGATTCACACAGTAGAGTTGCAGGAGTGGTGAGATCAGCCAAATTCACCTTTCAGGTTGAGCAACAGACTGGTCTATCCATGTCTATTTGTGACTAGGGCTGGGTGATTTTATTTTGTGTGTGTGTGGTTGATCTTGAATACAAAGATCCTTAACACTAGCAGAGTTAGGAGGAGGGGACAGTTCTCAGCATTGCTGTCATTTTATCAGCCACCAGAAAAATGACCGTGGGGTGTTTTTAAGGCAATCTAATAAGTGGCTGACAACTGTCAGCGAGACTGTTAGGGA
This sequence comes from Phacochoerus africanus, assembly GCF_016906955.1. NCBI lineage: Eukaryota > Metazoa > Chordata > Mammalia > Artiodactyla > Suidae > Phacochoerus > Phacochoerus africanus. Next base: position 84,340,640 of record NC_062552.1, on the reverse strand, counting down.
CCATCCGTAAAGGCGCATCTATAAAAAGCAGAAGGTCCACAGACAGCACAGAACCCTAGCCAAAAGAGCTAGAACAAGAGTTCCCTGGTGGCTCAGTGGGTTAAGGATCTGGCTTTGTCACTGCTGTGGCTCTGGTTACTGCCGTGGCCCAGGAACTTCCACATGTTAAGGACATGGCCAAAAAAACAAAAAGGCTAGAACAAGCATCAGGGGATACCCTTTGATAAAGAGGCTCATTCTGCCTTATGCCCCAAATTTCTTTCCCTACTTAACTACCTTCAAGGAGAACTATTCAGAAGCCAACACTGAAATCTTCGGTTAACCAGGAGCTTAAGTTAAACAAAGTTGTGGGTATATTTCACTATTAGATGCCAGAAAATACTACTTATGCAGACAAAGAGTAAAACTGTGATGACTCTCTAAAATCTTTAAAAATATTAATTCAATCAAAAGCGTGTGTAGTACCTCTTACGAATCATAAATGATTCCAACACAAGGATGAGAAATAAAATATTTCTTCCAACATCTTTTTGATCATATCCATTGAAAACTGCTTTAATACCTGGATTCCCTATAGTGCAAGGTGCACAGTTATGTACTCAATTAAATTTAATCAAATGTAAATACCCCAGCAGTGCACATCCAGTACCACAGACTGAATTATACAGTCTGATCACATCATGTTCACTAAGGAACACAGGGTACCTGTAATGTGTCTTTCATATGAACATGCTTTGTCTGTACAGGGAGACAGGTGGGAGAGGAATTACATGGGAACTAGCCTTGCATCCAGCTGGCTCTGGGCAAAGGGCTTGATCTTGGCTAATGAAGAGTAACATCAGCAACCTCCACACAGGGGCATCATTCTTTGTGCTCTACTCATTCTCCCTATAATCTATGCCCATCTTAAAGGAACAGTGTCATGGGAACACAGTATGGAGCCTGCTTTCTGCTGAGAATTTCCAGGAAGGTATTCCAAAGAGTAGACATTAAAACGAGTCTTTGAGGCATGAATAGGATTGTGGTGGTGATAAATGGAAGGAAGAATGCTCCAAGCAGAGCAAACAGCAAGAACAAAAATTATAAGACGTGCAAAACTGCAAATCAAGGTATACATCCAAAAAAAATAGAAAACGGGGACTCAAAAAGATACTTCCACACCCATGGTGATAGCAGTGTTGTTCACAATAGCCAAAAGGTGGAAGCAATCCAAGTGTCCATTGCCAGATGAATGGCTAAACCAAGTGTAGTCTATGCATATAATGGAATTCAGCCTTAAAAAGGAAGGATATTCTGACACATGCTACAACATGAATGAATCTCGTGGACGTTATGCTATGTGAAATAAACCAATCACAAAAGACAAATATGGTAGAAGTCCACTCATAAGAGGCACATAGAGTATTCTAGCTAGTATTCAGAAAGTAGAATGGCAGTTACCAGGGCTGGGGGAAGTGGGGAATGGACAATTACTGTTTAGTATACACAGAATTTGTTTTGCAAGATGAAAGGATTTCTGGAGATGAATGGTAGTGATGGTTACATAACAATGTGAATTACTTAAGACCACCAAATTATACATTTGAAAATGATTAAGTTGGTAAATTTTATTTTCTATGTAATTGACTGCAATAAAAATAATATTTTAAAGTGCAAACCAAAAACCATCAAAACGAAGCCCTGAATTAAAATATTTATCCTAACTAGTTTGACAGCTACACTCTCAATAGAATGGACAGTTATGCTTTATGCAAATTTGTACTATGCAAATTGGAAATATACACTTTCAAAATATTAATGACATTTACTCCTAAACTAGAAATATGAATGTCCCCATAAAGTTTTGTATTTAACCAAGAACCATATAATGTTAGGGTTCAAATGCCAAAATAATTGCAAACTATGTTAAAGGTAAGACATGTGTCAGCATTAATAAACAAAAATCACCATCATCTTTGTCAGTGACTTCTCAGCACATGATTTTACTGAATGTTGAGTTATTATTTTTAAATACATGGTCCTAAATAAAAATTTTTCTTTTGCCATATCCTTTACATTCAAGCTCTTATATACTACAACTAATATTGAAAAAAAATTGGAAATGAATACATTTGGAAAATAAATTAGAAGCAGCCCTATCTTAAGAAGCAAGTCAACCATTTATCAATGATTTCCTTACCTTTTCAGGCCCATATTTTTTAAAAAGGTTAATCCCTACCTTCTTAAATCTGTGTGTTCCAGGGACACTACCCATAAACATACGTTGTTCTGGAATTCAGTGTGTCTATTAAAAAATGTATTCTTTTAGGAAATTCAAATATCTTGTGTTACAAAAGTCCAGTTTCCCTTTAGAAATGCTATCACTAGACTCCCAGAAAATGTCTATAGTCTGCTGGTCTGGAGCCCTCCTTTGTTACGCCCATGATTGCTACTGCAATCTCATTACTACCTCACTGCCACGTTCAAGGTCTACAGAGCCTCCTTCCAGGCACAGAGCCTCATTTGCTCAAAGACAACCATGCATGTGTGAAGCAGACCCAGGAGGTGCACCTGCTGGCTCCCAAGTGCCTGGTCTGGGAAGCCTTCCACTGAACTGGGATGCCTGGATGCCTAGAGGCTTCTCCAGATGGTGAGAAACTGCCTTGATGCCTACACAGATTTTATCTCCTGAAAGCAGTCCTGAAAAATTGTCAAAGTATTGGACCTCAGATCACTGGAAGCTTCCAGAGGTGTCAAAATCATTCAATCAGTGGCCCACTGGAGAATGGAATAACTTGACCCTCTCAGTATATAGAGTCCTAATTGAATGTATTCATGATATGTGTATGAGAGGTGGAATATTCCAAGATTCATGTGTCTATCAAATAGGAGAAGAAAATTGAAGGCTGGGAAAATACTACCAAACATGGTGAAGCCATGCAAAACATGAAGCCTCTTATCAAATACACATTTTTTGCTCTTTGAACATTTCTAGCAGAGACACACGGTCTGTCTCTATGCCACCACCAAGGTCGGTCTATGAAAACAGGGACTGTGAGTAACAGAGGGAAGTTTTCTGCCACTCTTCCAAACCCTGAAGAAAGACCAACAGCAACATGAGGAAGGAAGCATCCAGCCCAGCTACTGGTCATAGGGTGTATCATCAGCTCAGAGTCCAGCCCCAGGACCTGTGGTTGCAGTGTTATCTGACACCCTCTGCCCAAAAGGAGGAGAAGTTTGAGCTTGGAAAGTGACTTCCCATGTCAGCCAGAGCTCTCTGGGGAAACAGAAGTACAGGCAGCTGAAGGGGGCCCTCTGAAGAGGTGTGACTCCTGGCATTCCTGTGGAATGACTTTTCTAGACCAGGGCTCAAAAGTTTACCCCCAACACACACACACACACAATCTTCCTAGCAAGAAGAATAGGATGGCAAGAATTCAATGGAATAAAATGAGAATGTTAGAGGAAGTCCTGCCATAAATGAGATGCATCTAGAAGTCAAGTTAAAGAACCGACTCACATTTTTGTCTCCAGCAAAGGTTTCAGTGGGAGCTCAGAGGTGGCATAGCTGGAAATTCATTCATCTCCAGACTGCTATCTAGGTAAGGAGGGAAAAAAAGTAAATTCTTGGATTTCATGTTTGATGACAGTACTCCTTTTCTATTTTTCAATCACACAAAATAGAACTTATTAATGAGCTCTCCAATTTCATGAAGAGAGATCTAAAGCAAAGAAACTAAATCATCTAAAGCAAGCTTGTGGTGTTGTAGCTTTGAGGGCAGAATGGCATCTGTGTGCAAGGGAGCAAGACCTGCCCATCACAGCTCTGGAAAGCACAGCTGGAGAAGGAGGAAGAAGACGCCAGAACAAGCAGCAGGATGCTGTGAAAAGGAAAAATCTCAAGAAAGAAGATAGCATCCCTAAACACACACACACACACACACACACACACACACACACACACTTTGCTGGTACCTTAAATCATGCAACTCTCATCTCCCAATTATACTGCTGGGTAGTGAAATTGTAGTCTTCCGCATTAACGAATGTGTATATGTTTGTATGTATGTATGTATGTGAGTGTATGTATGTGAGTGTAATATATATATTGTACTTGTATGTATATTACACTCACATACATACAAATTACAATAAAATAAATCATACATACAAATACAAATAAGATACATACATATAAATACACACAAATAACAAATAAAAAACAAATAATTTTTCAAGATGTGAAAGTCCTGGGCCTTCAATCCATTATGATGATCCTCTGCGCGTTCCCCCTCCTTGCCAGATGGTACCAATTAAGAGTTAGACCCTCATCCTAACAGATGTTAACCAAATAAACCCAATCTGAGGCTTTAATGAACAAAACCAGACACATTTACTATACCCAAGAGAAGCAAAAATAAATCTAATGTATACAGTGGGCCACTTGGGTTAACTTGCAATGACTGTGGCTGTGAGAAGTTTCCACTTTTCCCACGTACTTGTAAATAGCATAGCAAAGACTGATACACTGTTTAACAAAATCCTAACCTTGGCATCCTTCCGTTCCTTTCATTTTTGCTTAATATTGTTTAGAGAGGCCATTTTCATTTCTGAAATAACTAGCATTTCTTCTACTGAAATAAGAAGCAGAGCTTTTCTAAGATTCCAAATCAGTAATGATTAGCAACTAAGCATGCAGCTTGTTCGGTGTCAAGAAAACATGTCACTTTCCTGGTCTCTCTGCTAGCTCTGGATGAACGCTGCTTACACCATCTCCATAAGCTTCGTCTCAGAGGTGCATTTAGGATGGCCATGTAGAGTGGAGGCGGTGCAGCTCAGGCGTTCAAACCATCTCCCAGGACCCCCTCTGAGCCCTAATATTTTCCTGAACAACAGGTGGCAGTAAAGAGACACATTTTGCAGAAGCTAATTAAAGAGGTTTTCTGTTTCAGGCGTGGTTGTACAAATGCTGCTTAAAAGAAAGGATTGGGTAGTAAAAAAAAAATACAACCTGATTCAAATTTCTCTGCACACGCTGTTCTGTTTCTACATATGTCACACCTAGATATTCTCTCCCCACCACCTCCTTGTCTTATTTAAAGAAATCACCTTGGGATTAAAATAGTTTCCTTATTGTGGAGACCTAGGGGTTTGCAATTAACAGACCTCCAACCACCAACCCCCACCCCAATACACACAGGCATGCACGCATGCACATACATACATACACACACACACACACACACACACACACACATTACCACACTGATACATCTAAGAGAGCTTGAGCTTGTCAAAAGCACAGATTCCAAAGCAGCAAAGCCAAGGGGTGCTTTGTGAGAAAGCTGCCATATTATGGGAACATTTGGTTTCTGAACTGCCTTAAAATGGTGACCTTTTTTCTACTGCCAAATAAACATTCTGCAAGCTGCACTGGTGTAGAACAAAGTATCATCCGATAGTTGATCATGTGGATCAAAGAATCGTCTTTTAGATCCTTTCATCATTTTGACCAGAAAAGCCCATTTGTTTGAATTCTGAGCAGAAACCAGTCCACTTTGTTTTTAATGCACATCTCATTAAAAAAAAAAAATCTTCATTTAGGAGGGCACAGCACACAGCTCTCCTCTGAAGAGAGAGAGAGGGAGGGAGAGAGAGAGAAAGAGAGACTGATTTAATAAAACACCAAGTCCTAGGGAATCTACATGACTAATTTTGTATTAAAAAAAATACTGAAGACGTCTGTTCCAGTGGGAACTGTCCCCAACTATTAGTCAAACTGCAATTGCAAACATTAGTCATGAAGACATGGAAAATACAATCTGCAGCTCATCTAGTACATTTTGCACAATAACACAGTTTATGGAACTCCCATTGAGTTGCCGTGTGCCACCCAGTGATGCAGTCCAATTTTGAAGGCAAATATGTCATGTTTGACTGATTCATGAAGTTCTCTGGGCAGATCTTTGAAAGCAGCACACTTTACACTGAGCTGGACCACTTGGCCAACTTTCTTTTTCCCTTCTCTACTCTATTTATCCCACAATGGCATGGATATGCTCTACTTTTATTACTATGGACTCAAATGAAAGAAAAGAAAATCTGTAAAATTAAGAGCGATATGGGACATGTAAGTAATCAATAACAAAGTCTGTTATTCTGCACTTCCGTCTCTTGGTTGTCAGAAAGTAGGGGTGACCTCTCCTCATTGATTTCTGTGAAATCTCCCAAGTTCACAGAGAATGAACATTTTTAACTTTTTCCAACATTCATCACAGTCTGGTTACTCGTTTCTTCTAAAAGTGACTACTTTGAAGGTCCAAGGCTAATTCTCTAGCTGTGTTCACATCCCAAGGCTGAGACAAGCCAGAAATCTAGGTGTGACCTTTAAGTCCTCCCTTTATGTTCTCCTACTAACTCCATCCAGAAAATGACCAATGATTCTAGCCTAGACCTTCTGAATGTACTGCTTGGCTATGTAACTCCTATTCATCCTTACAGATTTACTAAGGCTTCCCTTCCTCCTGAAAACCGGCTCTCCTTCCTGCACTTAAATTACATCCTGCATCTGCGTATTTCCATAACCCACCATGACCAACTCTATCAGCAAAGTCACAATTTCTCATCATTGTCCAGTTGCATGCCTATCTTCTCCAGGAGGTTTTGATCTCCTTGAAGAATATAACTGTATCATTTTCCTCTCTCTTGTCAATAGGTACCCAAGCCAGGTGTTTGGCAGATGGATGGAGGGATGGACGTGTGGGTAGAGGGACAGTTAGGAGACCTCTCAACAAGAGGACCCTGGCTTCCCCTGCCCTAAATTCTTGCCAAGTCCAAATCACAGCTGTCATGAGGATGTTCTTTTTAGCCACATTGCCTGGCCAATTCCTAAGAACAAACTATTTTTAAAGAAAATTTAATTTTCACTCAAAGACTATCCCTGAACACTATAACCCTCGGAGAAAGCCTCAAGGAAATAGCTCTAAACCATGAACGACTGGTCTCAGAAGCTGGGCCACATTTTAAAACCCAAACCATGCAGGCTGCTATCCTTCCCCCATTCCTTTATGTAGCTCTGTTGTAGTCTAGAAAGCCTGCCTTGAATTCTTCCAGGTGAAACACCGCCTGCCTCAGCAATTAGAGGCACCTAGCCTACCGAGGTAAATGGCCTCTTTTTGGACCTGGAATAATGTAAATCCCATGAGAAGAGGGCCAGAACTTTCACCAGCAGAAACACTTCATACCTCATCATACTTTTGTGTGCACTTAAAATACCAGCCATCATTCCAGGTCAGCGCCTCACACACGATCCAGATCGAGTCAGCAGATAAAATACAAGGTACTCAGTTCAATTTGTTTCAGATAAACAATAAATATCATTTGTGTAAATACAGCCATGCAACATTTGAGATACACTTATCCTAAAGAATTATTGATGGCATTCTCTTGTGGTTCAGTTAAGGAACTAGCATTGTCATTGCTGTGACATGGGTTTGATCCCTGGCCTGGGAACTTCCACACGCCTTGGGCATGGCCAAAAAAAAAAAAAAAAAGTAGTAAAAAATTATTCATTACCTACTAAAACTCAAATTTCACTGGGTGTCTCACATGTTAATTTATTAAATCTGCAGCCCCAACTCAATGGTGTAGGGTCAGGTGTCTCAGCAGAGATTTCTAAGGAGAGTAGATATTTCACTGGGAGTTAAAAGGAAAGTTCTGTCATCTGGTTTGGTCCTGCCATGTGGAAGATAATTGTGTTTTGCCCTTTGTCCATGGCCATCCCTGAGGGAGAGTGTGGCTCTTTCTGCCCTTGTAGCACCATTTCAAAGCCAGCTTGCGCTCATGAAATTAGAACGTGTTTCCTGACGTCTTCTCTCTCAATTCTCCTCAAAACCATCATCCGAGAGTCACTAAATATGAAAATCCTGACACCAGTCCTGTGCACAGGGAAAAACCTCCAGGAAATATTGTGCAAAAGAGCCTTTTCTTTTTTTTCAAATTTTTTTGTCTTTTGTCTTTTCAGGGCCGGACCCATGGCATATGGAGGTTCCCAGGCTAGGGGTCGAATTGTAGCTGTAGCTGCCGGCCGACACCACGGCCACAGCAACGCAGGACCTGAGCCACGTCTGAGACCTACACCACAGCTCACAGCTAAAAGAGCCTGTTCTATAATCGTTTTATGTTTTGTGACCCCTGTCCCCCGCAATCACATGTACGTTTCCAGATACTCTTCATGTTTATTATCTTCTCTTTGGCTCCAAGCACACATGTACAGGGTGTGAATGAGGGGAAGCCAGAGGAGGCATGTAGGTTGCAGAGTTTAAGGGAAGCACGGGATCCTCGAGCAGAGTCAGTTCCTTTCATTTTATGCCCCAGGTGCTACACTTCCCTCTCCCTGGCCTCGATCCTGCCAATATAGACTATTTCTCCTCAACCTGAAAGGTTTGGGAGACAAAATTCCACTTTTCTAATAATCGATTCATAGTCATTTCTAGTGTGATTCAGTTTAGGAGGAAAGGCATTGCAGTCTTTAGCAGACACAGTCCCTTGCTGACAGAGAAGTATGATGATCAGAGACAGGTCCTCTGCATCCTGATTTTGCCCCTGTCTTCAGCACCCCTGCGAGCACAGTCAAGTGTGTGTTCACTTCCTAGGGCTTCTAGAACAAAGTACCATAGACTGGAGGGGAGGGGGCTTAAGTAGCTGACATGGAGTCTCACTGTTATGGAGGCTGCAAGTCCAAGACCAAGGTGTTGCCCGGCTTGGTTCCTTCTGAGGGCTGTGAGGGACATTCTGCTCCAGGCATCCCTCTAGCCTCTGGTGGCTTGCTAGCCACCTTTAGCAGTGTGGCTTGTTGAAACTGCACCTGACCTCTGCCTTCATCTTCATGTGACACTCCCCCTGCGTGCATGACTCCAAATTCCCCCCTCCCCTTTTTGAAACACCAGTCATACTGGATTAAGACTTACCTTAATGAATTCATTTTAGCCTGATCATCTATCAGGTCATTACCTAAGGACCCTTTCCCCAAATAAGCTCACATTGAGGTACTGGGTGTTGGGACATCACCATATGAATTTGAGGGGACACCAATGAACCCATAATAGAGTGTCTGATTGGTCAAGCACATACTTGTTGACTCACAGGCCCCCCTGGACAGGTGACCATTTCTCTTAAATTTGCTACCTTTCCTCCAACCTCAAACCAGACCTTCTTCTAATCACATTATATATCGTACACCCCCTGTGGACAACCTGTGTGCCTTTTTCCACATGGGGACAATCCCTGAACCACAGAAGACCTGGTAACCCATTCTGGTTCTGTTATTGGCATCATTAAATCATGCTAGACAAGCCCCTAAGACACTCTCTTCCATCATCATTATAGAACCGAGAACTAAGTGAATTTCAAGGACACTTTCTGCTCTATTTTTGTTGTTGTTGTTGTTGTTTCCTATTTGCCTCATCAAAGCATCACTTCCTGGGAGAGTGGAGTTAAAGAACCAAAGTATCTCAAATCCCAGAAAGTTTCTTTTTTTTCAAAAGCAGGGAGCCCTGGGTCGCAGGGGAGAATGGCATGCTCACAACTGCGCAGGGTTTCTCAAGGAGACTCAGGGCCACTGGCCAGGGGACCAGGCCATGTCCTGGCCATGTCCATCGCTTTAAGGTCTGGGTAGAGTTCCTTCCAGCCACGAGACATGTGGCATCTGAAGCAGGGGGAGTGACAGTTTATGAGCATCCCAGAGAGTAGGACAATATGTGAAAAGGGTGGGCTGGAGGAGAAAATAAAGGAGAGGGAGAAACAAGCTCCAGAAAAGGGCTGTTGTACTGAGAAGAAACAGCCAATGATGAGTTTGAGATATGGTTCTTTCCAGAATGGCTGTGTGACCTGGGGGTTGGGGGGTGGGGGGCTTAACTTCTCTAAATCTCACTTCCCTCATTTGTAAAATGGGATAATGATAGTTGCCTCACAAGTTTGTTGGTCATTAAATATAAAACGTCTTACAATTTAGCACACCTAATCCAAGAGATTCTCATTTAAGTGTCAGTTCCCTTTCTGGCTTCCCTGAAGGACTTTTAAAATGAGACTCCATCCTAGCAGATTTCCGGATGGAGGAGGGACAGTGAGAGGGCTGAGGGTAGGAGGGAAGCTCCGTTTTGCATGGCTCTGGGCTCTGGCTGCTGTCCCTGGTGAAGGTACAGTTGGGGTTGCCAGGAGAACGGGCTGAATAAAGGTACAACGAAGACTAGGGGCCAAGGGCTCACTCAGGGGCCCTTTACAGAGAGGTTGGGAACCCGAACCGGGCACGAGTAAAACCAAGAATGCTGAGAAGATCTCTCCCTCTGGTTTTTGGCAAAAGATGTCACCAGGACGCTGAGTGATTTTCACAAACCGGAGGAAGGGAGGGGCTGAGCAAGCCCGGCACCGAGCCAAGATGCCGCTAGGTGGCGCCGCGCAGCCAGGCAGCCCCAGGCGGTGGCCTCTGCACACCGCGCCCAAGCCTGGCAGTGGGACGTTCCCAAAGACCGCTCCTGGGCACCTGGGAGAAAACAAATTCAGCTGTTCAGGTTTATTTCTGCCTTCCTATTAGTGTTTCCTGAGTAAATCACTATCTTTTTCTTTCTGTCTTTCTGTCTTCCTTCCTTTCTTTTCTTTCTTTTTCTTTCTTTTTTAAACACTCAACCCTAACAGGGGGCCAAACGTGATGTACACTTGACTGATGGGGTTATCAGTTTTTCTTTAGTTGAAATGAGAGTTGAACTGGTCAGGAGGAAATCAAATGATATGAAATTTTTCTAAATGTTGTGACTTTTGCTGGTGGGTAAAGTCTGAGCTGAACAGTTAAGTTATAAGGTGATAATGTAAAAACAGAAGAAGAAAAAAAAAAACAGAACTAGCCAAAAAATCATATGGCAATGAAATTAATCATCGTCCACCCTGTGACCCAGAAATTCCACTCCTAGGGAGGAGTGTTGATGTCCAAAAAACGTGCCTGCAACAACAATGTGCAAAGCAGATTCATTCATAATAGTCCAAAGCTGGAAAGAATCCAAATGTCTGTCAACAGAATGGATGAACAAATTGTGGTATATTCATACCATGGAATCACTCTCAGCAATAAAAAGAGGTAATCTGCTGATACAGGCAACAGCATGGCTTGCTGTTAAGGGAAAGGAGCCAGAGTCCGAACACTAACTACTTTAGGGTTCCATTTGCATGAAGTTCTAGAAGAAGCAAACTATGGTGATAGAAAGCAGATGGATGGGTGCTTCCAGAAGTGCTGATTGTGTGGAAAAAGACACAATAGAACCTTCTGGAATGATGCAAGCGTTCTAGTTCTTGATCTCAATGGTGCCTACACAGGCGTGTACATGTGTGTACATATTCATGGAGTCACACGCTTTGATTAAAATGTGTGCACTTTACAATAGGAAATAACAACTCAATTAAAAGAAAGAGACAGAGGAAGCGGGGAAGGGACACAGTTCCTGTGTGTTCCTAGATCCTTTTCAGAATTTCTCTCATCACATTTTTTTTTCTTTTAATGTGAAGAATATGGCCTATTTCTGGCATCTGTCCCTCCTGTCCCATTTTTTGTTTTGTTTTGAATAATTTAGCTAAAGACTTCATTAGGTTTTTTTTTAAGTGCTTATGCTTCCAACTAATGAATTGTCCAAATCTTCATCATATGACTTCCATTGCACTCATTAGAACTTTAATTGTCAAAGCGGCTGAAATGATTCTTATTGTTCATTCTAATTGTGATTAAGAAAGAGGGCTGGAATTATATGTAATTTAATAGACACATAAAAATAATGAGGAACAAATTATTTTCCCTGAAGTTATTCTTAAGATATAGGAAGGGGCATGCTTAAGCTGGGCTGCTCTGGGCATCTCTAGAAGGAACAGAAGCTGGTTTCTCTGGTATCTTGACTTCCCTTTCTTTTTTCTTTTTTCTTTTTTTTTTTTGCCATTTCTTGGGCCGCTCCTGTGGCATATGGAGGTTCCCAGGCTAGGGGTCGAATTGGAGCTGTAGCTGCCAGCCTACACCAGAGCCACAGCAACGAGGGATCCAAGCTGCATCTGCGACCTACACCACAGCTCACTGCAACGCTGGATCGTTAACCCACTGACCAAGGGCAGGGATCGAACCCGCAACCTCATGGTTCCTAGCCAGATTTGTTAACCACTGCGCCACGACGGGAACTCCAACTTCCCTTTCTTACCTTCAGAATCACTGCTTACCCACCACCTTCAAGCACTGGAGGCTTTCAGAGAGTGATTTTCCTGTTGCCCCATCACAGACTGCTCTTAGAAGAATCTGGTGTTGATCCCTATTCCTCCATGCCAGTGGGAACCCCACTTGCTACTCCTAGCATAAGAGAGATGGGAGGGTCACTGTATTCAAGGTCCAGGTACCAGGGACCTGGAATTCATGACCAAGGACTTCTGATGGGCAGCAGTGTGATATGGGTGCACAGAAAGAGATACCTAAAAAAGTGCAAGTGGGACCCAAGCCCAAAACCAAATACCCTCGAGCAGGGTCTAGGGTGGGAACCTTCTCCACCCAGAGGGAAGGTGCCTTTTCCTTGTGCCTGACACCTGTACCCAGGAGAACTGTCTATTTGTAATCTGCTCAATTCACTGTTAAACCTAGTGATGCCCCAGATCTGGCTTCTGGAAGACTGTATTACTCTTAGAGTCAACACACCTGGAAAGAGGATGTGGACAGCCCACTCACCCCTATCAGGAATGCATAATCTAGCCAAAGAGTGGACAATAATGCCTGGAAGCTGGGCCCTTTCCACCCTTCCCTCTTCACAAAGCCCCCTCCTGTTCAGCCTTTCCTCTGAGAGGCCATTTTTGATTCTCCTACTTTGAGTTGGGAGACCCTCCAGGGCTCTCCAAAATACCAGTGCTGAGGTCAAGTCTCATCATAATGATAACAACCGGTGCCAGAATTTGCATGCACACGTATGTATATTGCAGGTGTTAGAAAAGAATCACCATAATAACCCAGTAAGGGCATACATAGCTCAGTTTCCTCATCGGTAAAATGGTCATATAACAAAGATGTCCACCTTCAAGGGTTTCCAGGAAAACTAAACAGAAAATAATCATTTGTTTAAGGCCTCTGTGATGTTCCACTTTGATAAGAAATCAAGGGCACAACCTCTACTTGGGCACATTGATAACAGAAGTGGAGATGGAGAGAAGAAGCTGTGTGGTCGGTACCCAGCTCTCAGGCTGGTTAGCAGCCTCCCATCAGGCCCCTGGGAAGCTGGCTTAGACTCCCCCCACAGGGTATCTATATGGGACTGGCTTTGTACCTGCCTCCCCTCCTGGCCCATCTCCCAGTCACCTTTACACCTACCTCTCATGGGAGATAATAGTTATGTAAAACAAGAAAGTCTAAATATACAGAATTTTAAAGAGGAAAAATAAACATTTCAAGACATCAAAATGTTTGAAATGATTGCCTTTCAAAAATTAAATCATGGGGCTTTTGTGTTCTTCTAGTTTTTCTATTCCCCCACGTTCATTTTTCATAATAAGAAAAAAATTAGCCTAATTTTAAAAACCAAGCCAGTTTTTCAACATGAGTTACCAAAAAAATCCCTACTATTGCCCTTCCTGCTTTGGCCCAGACATGATCTCAGGGTATAGGGTCAAGGTTGAGGTTGAGGCGCTACTGCACTTAATCTCATTGCAAAGGTTAAAGGGCAGTGGGGGGAAGCTGAGTCATCCACACAAAGCCGTGCCAAAATTTTTATTGATTACTGGCAAATCTGACTTTATATATCTTATTTTCTTTATTCACTTCATTTTTATGTTGGTTTGGGGTTTTGTTTTGTTTTTTTCCCATATTGCTACTTATTTGAAGTGAGGCTTTTGCCACATAAGGGTTAAAAATGACCTGGCCATCAGTGATAGACTGGATACCACTTGGCCCAACAAAGCAAAGACATGAAGAAGGTCAAGGCCACAGAGAAAAGCTTTCCTAGGAGACACCTGTGCGTCCATGAGGACTGTGTAAACATGCTCCACAGGAGTAGAGAAGGAGCTTGAGACGCGGGATGATGCACTTCAGCTCTCCAGGTGGAACAGAATCCGTTGATTTCAGGGGCTGAGACCTCCACTTGCTCACCCCACATCCTCAAGCTCCATCTGGGGGAACTGAACTTAGAGCTTCAAAGAGCAGAGCACAAGTGTCAGAACTCACACCAGAGCTACTGAATCAGACCTGCATTTTGCTAGAACCCAGGGATGCATTAGAAGCTGTAAGGAGCTGGCCCATGTGGGCATGCAGCCATTAATGATCAGTCCTGAATGTCCATGTATTATCTTATTGGGGTCTCAGGTCCCTCCCCCAGCCCTCCAGCAGGGGAGTAGAAGAGCTGCTACAGGCCTGACTTTTAAAATCAAGAAAATGATTCAGAAGTGACTAGAGCAAAGCCATCTACCGTTTTAGTTATGGAGCTGCCCTGGAATCCCAGCCTTTGATTCCAAGTCCAGGAATTTCTCCACTACAAGCACCTGCTTCTCTGTGCTGAACTCAGAATGAAGAGCACCTTGGGGAAACAGATGTGGCCATGTCAGTTATAGATAGGTCATGCTTGTCCTTATAAAGGAGATGGTTTTCATTGACTGCAGTATGGCAGTTCCCATCCTAATTATTTGATCTCATTTACACTCTGTGTCCATAGATGTCTCACCTTTGGATGGAATGAGGCAAGCTCACTTTCTCACAAACACTTACTGAGAACATAAATAGGTAGACCCTGAGATACTATAATGAGAAGAGCAGAGGCTGCTGGTTGTTGCAAAATTACCATTCTTATCTTCTTTCTCCATAATAGAGTCCTAGCTTCAATCGAGGTGGCCCTGTACCTAGGCAAATACTACCCCCCAATCTCCCTTGCAGCTAGCTATAGCCATATAACTAAGTACTAATGAGAGAGAAGCAGATATTACTATGGAATATTATGAGAAAGGTCTTTAAAGGGGATACAAATGGCTTTGCAAGCTCTTTTTACCTTTCTCTCCTGCTTCCTGTTTCCATCTGGATTCTGGATGTAATGGCTGGAGCTCTAGCAGCCACTAGATCATGAGGTGACCTCATGGACAAAAGCCAAGGACTAGGGATGAGAGCAGCAAGATAGAGAGAAGCTGGTTCCCATTGGGTGTATGGAACCCCCATATCATCTCTGGATGCTGCTCTCTGGACTGACATATGTGAGAAAAAAAATACCTCTTATCTTATTCTGTTTAGTCTCTGCTGTAGTAGTCAAATATAATTTATGAATGATACAGAAAACAAGACCAAGATACCCTGGCTTTACAGAGCTTAGAGGACTGTTACCTGGAACTAATGCAATCTAACAAATATGGGATTATAGGAGCCATAAATTCAAGGAACCCAAAAATGCAGGAAGATGTCTCCTGAGAAGCAAAATCTAACATTAGAATTAACAATGAATTTAGTCACACAGTGAGGAGAGGAGAATGTTCCAGGAGAGGAAAGCACATGTGTGAGGACCCACAGGTAGGACAAGAGCACCATTTGTCCTGCTAAAGAATTTCAAATTTATCACTACAGTGATAGAAGCTGATGAAGGCCTTTATGAAACAATGTGCCTGTTAGAAAAATCTCTCTGGCTGCTATGCTGAGAAGGGACTAAAAAAGCAAGTTTGAAAGCAGGAGGCCAATTGGAGGCCAGTAAAGGAACCCAGGTGAGATACCAGAGCAGCTGTGACCAGGCAGAATGCTGGCAGTAGGAGAGAAAGGGATGCATCTGAGTGATGGAATTCGGCAGGACATGGAAGGAACAGGGGTGGGAAGTGTCCAGAGAGGGGCTCAGTGTACTGGCTTGAACCGACTTGGGGGCAAGAGCATCAGCTCAGTCTGGGCCACACTGTGTCTACCATCACTGCAGAAAATTCTTACCTCCTAGCAACAGACTGTTCTCTCACCTTACTCATGGGTGTGTCAATGAGTCTGTCCCAGCCAGGCTACCTATGACCACTGAAAATAGGTAAGGAAATCCTTTTTTCATGCACCAAGGCAACATGTCAAATTCTTTAGCATGAGGTTAACACCTGCTGGATGATGACTTAGAAATCTTTTCAAGGTTTTGTGTGAAGGTAAAAAGTGCTGGGTGGATTTTTGTATTTATAAGTACATGGAAATTTTCTTATAGAAAAATGATCCCAACAATTGTTAAGAGTCCAAATTCTATGGTTCCCTCCTAGCAATGCTGTCACACTCAACTCTCATGAAGGATTTAGATAAAATCTTTAGATAAAGGTTCTCAGATTCAGCACATGAAATATGCTGAGCATCAAGAAAGAAGGTCCTGGAAATAAAGAGAAGACCACCTCATTGCAAGGAGAGATGTCTCTGGTACCAGTAGTGTTCAGATTGAAGTAAGCCACTCTAAAAATGCAGTGCAGTTACAGTGGCTGCCAGAGGAGGGCAGTCTAACACGGTTCCCACATAGTCAGGATGCTCAAGGCTGGGACGTATAAATTACCTAAGGCTTGAAAGAGATCAACCCGTCACAATCTGGAAGAGCGTGCTCCAGCAGTGTGGAAATAACGCAAAATCTTGGGTTGGGTGTATACCCTTAAAACCAATGATTGTAGTATAACTTGCAAGAGAGGAAAACCAGAAGCAATCTGAACATGCAATGATTAAGGAACAGCCAAGGAAATTTTGATATATGGAGAATACTGTACTTGACTTCATTGGAAATGATAAAAAACGAAACTATCATATTTAGTTGTAAATTATGAATAAAAATGCTATGTATAAGCATTAAATTTATTTAAATATGCAATTAAAATCAAATTACTATGGGAAATATGGGTAGAAAAGAAAAAAGTTATATTGATAATATAAAATATGAAGATGTAAAATCAGCAAAAAGGAAATGCAAAGCAGGAACGAGAAATTTCACACAAAGTAAGAAGTGTAAGTGTAAATTAGAAGGGGAAAAAACCATCTAGGAAGTTTTAATCTGTCTTTTAAATTATTCATGAATATTTTAAGCAGAATATCTGAGGGGAAATACGTGTTTTTCTAGATTTATGGCATTAAAAACCTATATAGTTAAATAAGAAAAATTAATTACCTAAATATCCATTTTGAGAAGTTAAGAAGAACAATCAAAAAATATATCCAGAAGAGAATAATAAAGGTAAGAGCAGAAATGAAAAAGATATATACAAAACAGAAAAGAAGGAAATGGAACATTTTCTAGAAAAATCCAAACTATAAAATTAACCCCAGAAGAGATCAATAAAACAATATAAGTAAAAAAAGCAACAAAAGGAGTTCCCATTGTGGCTCAGTGGGTTATGAACCTAACCTAGTGTCTGTGATGATGTGGGTTTGATCCCCGGTTTCACTCAGTGGCTTAAGGATCTGTCATTGCCACTGAGGTGTAGGTCACAGATGCAGTTTGGATCCCGTGTTGCCATGGCTGTGGTGTATGTAGGCTGGCTGCTGCAGCTCTGATTCTACCCTTAGCCCAGGAACTTCCATATACTTCAGATGCAGCCATTAAAAACAAACAAACAAACAAAAAAAGAAATAGAAACATACTACAGCATTCATGAAAAGAATTACATCCCTCCAATGAAAACTCTGCAATATATTAAAAGAATAAAGTTGCTTTGAATAAATTGATGTTAAAGGAAAATTTTAAAGGAAAAAAAGAGGCGCAGAATAGCAGATATGTCATGATCTCCTTTGTGTAAAATTTACAGGCTCATATAGACACATAGTGTTATGTGTTTATGATGTTAAAGCTCTATGCTCACCAGGGTGGTGTGGTGTACTAGTTAATATGGAGATTCTGGAGACAGATTCTCTGCATTTGAATCCTGGCTCCACTTCTGTCTAATGTGATTGTGAGCAGTTGACTTAGATTCTCTGCACCTCAGTCTCCTCATCAGTAAAATGGTAACAACAATACAGCCTAACGCTTAGAGCTACAAGGATGAAATGGGTTAATCCATCTAAGGAACTTTACAATAGTGTCTAATAGTCATGTGACAAATGTTCACTAAACACTGACTATGGTACTTACTTTATACATGTTGGTATATAATTTCATATTTTCCTGAAAGGAAATATTATCAACCATGGTCCTTTGTAAACTGGAAGGAAAGGCAACAATGGTGGGGTGTGCTGTTAGGCAAAGCGAGGACACTGCTTGCATGCCCTAAACTTCTACATCGGTCCATAGGGCTATGTAGACTGTGGAGTTACAGGGCACTTTGGTTTCCTTTTGTCACCCTTTTCTGTATTTAAGAATATTATATTCTCCAATGTTACGTTCACTCTTAGCACCACTGTGTAAGACGGGTACAAATGGAAATAGATTAGAAGGAAAATCCCAATAATTCTGACAGTAATTTTTTTGGAGTGAGAAGCTTCAGGATCTTTTTCTTCGTTCATTTTAAACAGTTCTTTTACATATGTTTTCAAATATAAAATGATATAGTTGAAAATGAATATATTCTTGCAATCCTTCTGCCTCTCTCCAGGGCAATAAGCATCTTTCCAGGCTTTTCCCTGTGCTTTGACATACATACATGAATAATTATAGAAATGTATAATTGTTTGGTGTTTTTAACAATGGAAGTGTCATCACGCTTCTTGTATTGTTCTGCAAGTGCCTTTTTGCAATTAAAAATAGATCTTGGAAAAAGTTTCTATATCAGTATCTATATCAGACACAAATATCTACCTCGTGTGTAAATAGTTAAATAATATGTTAATATCAGTACATTAATATGTCAAGATTAAGATGTTAATATGTTAACAGCTAATTAATCAATATGTTCCCTAATATGTTTGTGGCAACAGAGAACTGTTTCCTCATTGATGGACATGTAGTTTCTTCTCAATATTCACCCTTGGCCATTAACACAATACACAAAACTCATTCTTCGGCACACCTGTTGATTCTTTTGAAGGGTTCTTACAATTTTTCCCCAATTTTGTGTATTTTTGAGGATGTTGTATTGCTTTCATACTATGAAGTGATTTTTAAAGAAACAAGAGTAAGGGTAAGATGAACGTGAGCTTGCTTCCCAAACCTAAGAATGCTAAATAGTTCATCCTTAAAGTACAGCATGCAAGCCAGGATCAGGACACCTTCAAGTGCATAATAAAGCCAACACACACACACACACACACACACACACACACACACACACACACACACTAACCCTTTTCTTCCAAAGGCTATAAAAAGTGCAAACATAAATCTATAGTTTAGGAGTTCTCGTCGTGGCGCAGTAGTTAATGAATCCGACTAGGAACCATGAGGTTGCAGGTTCGATCCCTGCCCTTACTCAGTGGGTTAACAATCCGGCGTTGCCATGAGCTGTGGTGTAGGTTGCAGACACGGCTCGGATCCCTCGTTGCTGTGGCTCTGGCGTAGGCTGGCAGCTACAGCTCCGATTGGACCCCTAGCCTGGGAACCTCCATAAGCCGCAGGAGCGGCCCAAAGAAATAGCAAAAAGACAAAATAAATAAATCTATAGTTTAGCCAAATGCATAGATGTGACAGCATTAATTGTCCACTGGGATGATTAGAGACAAACTGCATTTAATGGAAATATCATGAATAATTATGTCTTATGACACAGCTGCTAATGACAGACAGCTGGACTAGAAGGAGCCAGAAGCAGCCAGGTGTGAGCGATCTATG
The DNA here is from genome assembly GCF_016906955.1 of Phacochoerus africanus. Classification (NCBI taxonomy): domain Eukaryota; kingdom Metazoa; phylum Chordata; class Mammalia; order Artiodactyla; family Suidae; genus Phacochoerus; species Phacochoerus africanus. The sequence goes on along the minus strand of NC_062552.1, from coordinate 84,320,934 downwards.
ACCTTCCTACTATTATTACTGCCCATGCCAAACCTTTGCAAAGATCCCACATAACTAATTATCTTGTCTCTTTTCTAACAAGTTTCCTGTTTCATGAGAAAAGACCTCATGACTCAATTAAGCCCAAGTTTATTATTTTGGATAGGAAAAAAGGAATATTCTTTTTCTACCTTCTACTTCTTTCTCCGAGTTTTCATAAAAGCCACCATTAGCCTCCTGTCATTGATCACACCAGAGACCAGTTGAAGCGGCAGAAGTCTCCAAGGAAAGGAAAACTGCGGGTCTCCAGACCTATGGAGGAAAGTATTCACTCGGTGTGTTTCACATTAGTGAAACCAAGAGACTGGAGGCTAAGGTTCTCCCCGTCAAGTATCAGAGCAGAACATGTTATTTTTTTAGTGGAGCCACAAAGTGATTCTCTTCTAAATAAACAGTTTGATTTAGGGAAAAAAAAAAGAAGAAGAAAAAGAGAAAACAATCCGGTCATTCTTGTCCACATTGTCCCAGTCACTGAGGAAGGAAATAAAATGAATGCTTAACCCTGTGGTTGCAGGGTGGAATACCTCAACATGCATATTTGGGAAATAAAAAGATAAAAGCACACAGCCTAGAACATAAATTTGTGGGCTTCATATAAGGCTATTTGGGGAAGTGTTAAATATAAGACCTAAAGTAAAGGACAGACTGATAGTTATTAGATGTGCTGTTTTTATGTGAGTTTCAGGTGGTCTGAGAAATAACAGTGTTGCTTTGCTCTGGCAGATTAATCTTAAAATCATGTTTTAACACTTGACCCCTTTATCCAAATCCCACTGTGACATCCCAGTCCACATCCACTGTTTCGACTTTCTTTCTGCCTTCAGAGTCCCCTCAGCTCACTAGTGTCTTCATTTCTGTGCCATGATTTTCTCTTCTGGCTTCTGCACCTCTCCTCCAGCTTCCTTATATCACATCCTTTCCCTGCACCCTGAAGAATCAAAACAAGCAATGACGAGGATGCATGAATGTTTAATAAACTCACATGAAAGCCCAGCTGATAGTTTCATGTCACACTTGAGGGAGCTTCTTTGGTAAGGTGTTAGCGTTTGTTCCTCTTGTACCAAATGTCATGCAATGAAGGGTTCTAGTCTGAGCAGGTCTAACCTTATATTCCTTCCACCAGTCATTAGTGTGTTGCTAGCCAATGTGAATGAGTAATTCTAAATCTATCCCAACCTTTTCTTCCTTGCTGTTTTCTATTACAGGCTATAAAACTCCACCTCCCCCCCTCTGCTACAATCAGCAATTGCCATGTGACTCAGTTCTAAGCTGTAAGACATAGGGGAAGTCTGCTGGTCTCTTCAGAACCCTATTCCTACCTCTGGAATGCACAGGTAAAGGCTGGCTGCACAGCTGCCATCTTGTAACCAAGAAGAAAATGTCAACAGAATTTTGGATATATAACCTAGTGGTTGTTGAGCTTCTGAACCAATGACTTTTGCTACCTGCTTCAAGGCTTCTTATAATGTAAGTGGAAAAATTCCCTATTTAAATTACTTGAAGCCAGATTTCTGTTACTCACAGCAATCCCTATAATGATAGGACACAACAATGTTAGCCTAGCTGCAACAAGTGTGACATCTAAGGGAGGCAAGCATGTAACCAATTAACTAAAATATTGAGCAAAATATAAAATGTAGTAAATTGAAATAAGCAAACGTTCACAACATGGAAGCAGAAAGAGAAATTTTGTGGTATTAATGGGACCCAGGAAACCCTCACAGAAAACATGAAGGACATGTTGGAACCAAGCTCTGCAAAATGAAGACGATTTTTCCAGGGGAGCCTCATAATGCCATGTAATACTTTTGGATTCCTTTATACATGGAAACCCCTCTAACAAGATTCTCAATAATAAATATTGTTAACTTTCCAAAAGAGACCCCTCCACCCATGTCCTCTGCCTTCCTTTTGTCCATAGAAAAACTTTAACCAAAGAATAAATTCAATCATAAACATGAGAAAAGGCAACAAGAAAGGAAAACAATCAAGCAAGACAAAATAATAATAGTTTAGCTATTCAACAAAGTCAAGGACATAGTCAAGGACTATAGATAATTTTCTGAGCCGTATCCTTGAGCTGTTTTGCAGATACAAAAACCTCCACCAGATGGAAAAGTTAAGTGCATGCTGACCACAAGCACGTAGACCCCAGCCTGGGGGGGTGGGTGGAACCAGTAGGTTCATGAGGCTGACTCCTAATAACCTCACCACCAACCAATCAGAAGAATGTCCAGAAATTTAGCACACCCTGCTCCTTGAACGCTGTGACTGCTCACTACCTTCTCCAGGGCAGGACAGAGTTTTGAAGGCACTAGCTTGCTCTGGCCCCCTCTGCCTGGCAAAGCAATAAGGTTATTCTTTTCTACTTCACCCCAAACTCTCTCTGCATTTCTAGTCAACACCAGTGTACAGAAGCTGAGTTTTGGCAACAATATTTGCCTAATCAAGAATAAAGATGAGTTCCCATAGTGGCTCAGCAGTTAACAAACACAACTAGTATCCATGAGGACCCAGGATCGATCCCTGACCTCACTCAGTGGGTTAAGGATCCAGTGTTGCCATGAGCTGTGGTTTAGGTAAGAGATGTAACTCGGATCCTGCATTGCTGTGGCTGTGGCAATTCGATCCCTAGCCTGGGAACCTCCACATGCCGCGAGTGCAGCCCCAAACCGCTCCCCCCAAAAAAAGAATAAAGAAACAAAATCCCATTAAGAGAGGGATCAAAATTAGTGTAGTTTGCAAGGGATGAGGCCACAGAGTAAGGCTCTTTTTTTTTTTTTACCTTTTCAGAATTTTAAGCCTTTATATAATACAACAAAAAATTCTTCAAGCAGTTGTAAAGACGTATTTACTATTTCATTCAAAAGAAACTCCATGCCCAGAATAATAGTATCTTACAAAATTAGTCTTACAAAAACTTTTTAAAAATCATATTGAACTACAACGGATTCAGCCTTTGTGAAGAACGGCGTTTAGACCACAGATGGGATATTGAGAACTGTGCTAAATCACAGATGGTATATTTTTTCCTATATTTCACAAAAAAGGCAATTTCTACCACTTTTTTTTTTTTTGTTTACATTTTGCTCTTGGTAATCCTGTAGATTGAACAAAAAAAAAAAAGCTAAACTAAAAAGAAACATGGAAACATTTACTTTTAGTGCTGTTTATAATCTTACTCTTTAGTGGATGGAAACATCACTGAATATTCTGTGGTGTAATTTACTTTTTAAAAAAACTTGGAGTGTATTTCATTTTAGGTGAACAATTTGTTTTATGAGCAGTGTATGTTTATTCGGGGTTGTGCTTTTTTTTTTTATTGAGTGCAATAAAGACACTTCTTATCAATTGATTTGTTGTATCAGCAACGGGCTTCTTTCCAGACTGAAACGTGGCAGCTTTTCTGAGGACATTATCCAGCATATAATTTCACCACAGACATGAATCTGGGTTCATTAGGGCCCACTTACACTGCCTGTTATGACCTAATTTCTAGGATTTCTGCTCGATGGTGGCATTATCTTCCCCTGCACACAGTGTACCACGTGGTTGTCAAATGGGTTCTCTTTCTCTTTGATGGTCCATCACATCCACAACTTTGAATTGTGCCAACTTGTATACCAACTAATCAAATCAGAAGTTCAAAAGTTCACTTCCAATCCCATGTGACATGGAAACTTCAAATCCTACCATGGTTATACTTTTGATAAATAATATATGGCAATGCAGGGCAGAAACTTTAGGTATTAGGTTACCATTTTGGATCCCATTAAAAATGCTGTCAGGAGGTAACCCAAATGTGGATTAGTACATTTCGATATGTATATTATGCAAACCCCTCCCTTCCATGCAATCCTGGGTACAATGTATACTGTCCTTTTGGGCTCAACTGACTTAACCATGACTCCCAGACTATGGACCATGACTCCCAAACCATGACTCCTTGCAGGGCTTGATGCTAATGGTAGATGTGCTGTAACACATATTTGTACATTTCCAGCATGAGAAAATCACACCTTGAGAACAAAATCATGGCCAGTAAAGACATCACAAAAGGGCATATCCCAATGTCATCTGCACCTCAGGAATGTCATGCGTAAGGCAGCACAAAAGTAGTATACACCCACAGAATGGTGCCGTATGAGAACAGCTGTGCAAACGGGCCCAAGAATATAAAATCAGGAAGCTGTGTCTTTAGAAAAGTATTTCCTTTAAAGCCCGAATATCACATCTGGTTGCATCAAGTTGTCATTATGACATAGTATTTAAGATGATTTAATGGGTTATTGCAGAATAAGAATCTTGGAATTTATTTAACTACTGTGCATTAAGAGAATGTAGCTCTTTAAATGATGTTCTGACAAAGCAGATAAAAAGCTCTTCTTGATGTTGGATGACTTTATTATATACTTTTTTTTTTTACTGTAGTCAGTATAAATATAGTTTTCAAACATAAACGGAGTATAGAGAAAGACAAGAGTGAAAGCGGGGCTCTGGGATGGAAATATAAAGTGAGCAGTACACACCAAAATGTAGAAAGCTAGTCACTGTTGAAAATTTATGAGGTGTATTGACTATGAGTATGAATACGGGAATGTCACAGTAAAAAAATGGATGACTTACCTACTGTTCCTTGTTAGCAGATCCCCTAACTTGGCCTCTGATAGGCAACAGGTCAGACCCCCATTTGATGGCGGGTCATCCTTGCATTTGGAGAGGCTCTTGGCCCTGCTCCTGCCTCACATCCTCACATCCCTCCATCTCCCCTCACTACCGCGAACATCACACAACCCCTTCTCATTTTTCAGAAAACCGAGGTTCTATTTAGTTAGAACAAGTTCAGCTCACTGATCCAACAGCAAAAGCCAAATTCAACATCCAGATTTCCCAACCTATAACTCTGTCTTCAAACATCACATCCCTGCTGCCATTTATGGCAACTGTCCTTGTGGACATCAACATTCCATGTTGTTCCAATGTGCAAAATCATACGAAGGTCTTTCTCGGCAGAAAGACTTTTGTATACTCTTCTGTCCCCATGCGAATGTGTTTTGCCTTAATTAACATCCTTATAATGTGCTAAGGACTCTTACAAGGGGGTTAAATAAACAAACCACTATAGTGGACAGCAGATTGCAATGACTATTTAATAGTCTTAAACAAAATAGAAGTCTAGTCTGGAGCAGGTACAGAGGCCCTGCTCAGTAATGTCCTCAGAGACATAAACTCCTCCAGCTCACTGCTTTGTCATCCCTGCTCATGGCAGCTCCACATTCCAGGCAGCAGAATGCAGGAAGAGATCAAGAGAAAGAGGAACAAAAATCTGGCACCAAATACTTTCAAAGAATGGTTGCCAGAAACTGCCACACAGCACTGTAGCTTCTATCCCATTGACCCAAACTTATCATCCATAGCCACATCCAGCTGCAAAGAGCAGACCAGAACATTTCGTTTTTATTCTGAAGAACCACGTGCCTAGGCAAAATCCTGCCATTATGAAAGAAGACAATGGGACAGCATAGCTATTGTGGATGGTGAAATGTGTGTTGGCCTGCAGACTTTTAATCATTCACAAGATTCTTCCTTACTCAATGTTTCTGTCATTGGTTACAGATTCTAGCATTAACAAGGGTCCATAGGTTTTATCTTGAGGCAATTCTGACTAATAGTTTAACCTGAGTGATGACTGCTTGATTAATCATTAACCCTGATTAATGACTGCTTCAGAAAACATCCGAAACCAACCAAATGTGGCCTCAGTGACAAAGAGCTCTGTGATCCATTTGTGATGCCTGTAATGGGTACCCACAGGAAGACAGTGAGGGTGAAGGCACCTTGCCTTACGTTCCTGTTCTAACACTCTCATTGGCATTCACTTTCAAAGTAAGGTAATGACTCTAAAAGTGCAGCAGCTTGATAAGAAATAATGATAGTAACACTTGTACAGAACACTACGCAAAACAGTATTTGCCTACATGTACCATTTCCATCCTAACAGCTTTCCCGTGAGGCAAAAATTATTTTTATGATCCCTAATGTAGCAATGAAGAAGTTTTAAGAAGAACAACAGGCTTCCACTAAAATCACTAGTAATAAATGGCAGATCTGGAATTTGAACTTCATACTTTCAGCAGCAACAGATCTTTTTTTTTTTCACTCCCCTGCACACTAATACTATGCCAATAAAAAAAGATAAGATAATTTTTCTTGATAGGCTTTTCTTGGGTTTTTAAAATATCATGGTGCCATGTGCTAGTAAAACAAAACAAAACAGGAAGATGTGACTGGATGTTTTCTACTGATGATTCTTTCTTCAGTTTTCGAGTCTTTTCTGCTAACAAATTTCCCATGGTAACCAAGCCCAAATGAAATATTTACTCAGCAAATCTAAAAAAATCAAACTAAAAGTTGACTGAATGGAAGCCTATTAGGAACTAGGCTACTAGGCTACAGAAGTGAATAAAAAATTAGTTTCCAACTATCGTGAGTTTACAAACATGTGAACAAATAAACAAACTCTATTGTGCTCCTAGAGGTCAGTAAAAGAATTCATACTGGTCCAAAGGAGCAAGCAGCCAGCATCCCAGGTGTGAATGGATAGGGAGGGTATCAGCATGGCTTCACACAAGAAGAGATGGATGAGTCCCAAAGGATGAGTTGGTGATCACCAAACACACTCACTCTATAGCCAGCTGAGCAGAGGGGAGCTAATGTCAGGACCAAAGTCTGGAATAGCATGGCAGGTTCAGAAAAAAGCCAGGCAGATATGTGCACATCAGAAGCAAAAGAAGCAGGGTGTGTGCGTGATGGCATATGCAGAGTGAGTTGGCAGACAGCAAGGGAGGTGGACAAGAAGATCCTGAGAAGCATGCAGCACCTAGATGGGGCTGGGATTTATGGATTTTAGCCTGTAAGCACTGAGAGCCACTGGAAGGATTTACAGCAGGTGTGCAAAATAACCCCACTGGCCTCTGAGAAAGACCCATGTGGAAGTGGGGCTGGAGTTTCCACAGCCAGAGGCATTGTAACCAGGTAAGAAATGAGCTCAGTGGAGCCTAAACTGAATTCTCCCTCTAGGACCCACACTTTTTGAGGAATTTATAAACACCCTCAAATTACATGCCCAAAATGTGTGAATGAATGTGTCTCTGGGACAAGGCTCTGCACCTTTCCCCAGGTTCTCAAGGAAGCCCAAACCATTCTAAAGTTGAAACAACGACATTCTAAAGTTGAAACAACGACATTCTAAAGTTGAAAAAAACATCTGGCCCAAGCTCAATTCACAAAAGTGGTAATTTTAAAAGCTAGAGATAAGCATAAGAGTTGTATCGAAGTCGTACACGTGACAAAAAGGGATTTAAAATGCAATATTTGCCTTTAATTTTTAAAAAGCAAATGAGCGAAGGCCTTAGCAACAGGCCAACTATGTTTGGTTTATATTTCACACATTAAGTAGAGGAATTCATGTGTGTATAAGAGCCTTGCCAGAGATTTTACAAGATGGTCCAGACATCCTCAGTATCTCATCTTGCGTTTTCTTGAACTTACCAAGTGCTCTCTTACTTGATGGATCATGTACCCTATAGGTTCTTCTTTGAAAAATAAATTCTACCTGAATTCAAGTCTTTTAAAAGGCAGCCAAAGAAAACTCTTAATAGCTTTGGGGGGTGGAGGAGGGTGTTGAGAAGCCTCAAATCTTATACCTCTAACTACAGAAACTTAAGCATACAATGGAGTAGTTATCAGGTAACCACGTTCATATGGAACAAAAAATCTAGTTCGGTTGTTCTTAACCTTTATGGGGGTCACAGACTCATACACCCTATAACTTCTGAGAAGCTGCTAAACAAATTTAAAGAGCCCTCCTTCCTCAAAAAAGGATCCACACAGGTGTCATCTTATAAAATTGTGTGTAATACTTCAAGGGTTTCACAAAAGTCTAAGGACATCGACCAGACCCTGGATTCTACCCTAAGTGGCCCCGGTCTCAAAATTCTCCTTTCCTTCAACAGAAATGCTGTTATCATAGTTTTTCATCTGAATTAGCCCCATTAATGTTTACATTATCTGGTTTTCATTTATCCCATTCATTCCGAAATTAATGTCACCTTTCCTGAATGCCTGCAATCTCCATCATCTCTAAAATCACAAAGTCCAAAAGGGGACCGATTCCAATGTCCACTAAATTGAACTACTGCCCAAAAGGCATAAAAACTCACAGACATATTTATAAACCTAAAATAGAAAATGCTGTTCTATACTTAAGCAACATTAAAAATGCCTTTTCCTCTCAGGATTGCTATCTGTTCTTATAAACAGGTATTTTAATTCTGGTCTATGCATGGGTGTATATAACACACACACACACATACACACACACACACACTTTAACATTCTCTCTACTACAAAGCAAATTATATAAACTCTCCAAAAAAGTCCAAACCCAGCAATGGTCTTGATCTCTTAATGGATTAGGGAAAAGAATAATTTGAAGGGAAAAAATTACGGCAATTTCTATATTGCTGCTTTTCCCCCCCACATTGCAGTTATTGAAAACCTTTGATTAGACCTCTGAAAAAAGACCACACACTCAATAATTTGAAGCAAAAGGTTAATGGTGTTGTTACAACTATTATCCCTTTTAAAATCATTATCCTCTTGTTTTTTTATGGCTATATTACCTTCACCTTTCAATGAACCCACTTTACCAGCTGTTTCCCTCTGTCATAAAGTTTGCTGAACATCATCATAGGAATAGGATAAATGCCATGTTTTATCAATCAAGCCTAAGGGAATTTGAGGCTTCTTATAACCACAACTGTAAAGGGAGTTTATTGCAAGTTTCTGTTTTGATTTGTAAATTGTCCTTAAGTAAAATGCATACCTGATGCCAAGGTATAGAGTGTAAAAATACAAGACATTATACTATGAAAATCTGCATCATAAAGTTTGATAGGTTGACAAATGAGAAAGCTTAAGATGACTGAGGAACAATACAGGCTTGCTTCCTTGGTAAGCCAACATTCTCCCGCCGGCATCTCTGAACCTGCCTGTACGTGAGTTCCCTGATCCTTTATGCCACATCACCCTGGCATACAAAGGAGTATATGAAACATAGGACAGATGTTTTTATCTTACACATAGTTATACAGAAAGTCTAAATACAATTCCAAATTTTATATGATGAAATGTATTTAATCATGTGCAATAAAATCTTAAATTTACAATAAAATTCCCAAAATACCGTCACACACTAGGGACTAAAAACGTATTCCTAAATTATAAGACACTATGAAATATTTATACCTAAGCGACAGTAAATGTCAAAACTTGTAGGTTACAGCTAAATAAGTACTTTGAGGAAATTTTGATGCATTAATAAGCATTTTAAAAATTGAAAATAAGATATTCAACTAAAGCAGGCATAAAAAGGCCAAGAAAACAAATCCAAATAAAGTCGTGAAAAGGGAATAAGCATAAGATTAAAAATGCATATTTTAAATATACACATATATGTGTGTATATATAAATATATATATAGAGAGAGGAACAACAAAACCAAAAGTTAGTTCCTTGAGAAGATGAATACTATCTATAAATCTCTGGCAAGACAGATGAAGAAAAAAAAGAGATACCATGAATTAGCAAAATTAGTTATGGAAAGAGATATTACAGAGAACTTATACATAATTATAGATGTTATAAGTTAATACTATAAACATTTTTGTATCAATACATTTGAAAATGTAGATTAAATGTAAAGTTTTCTTAAAAATATTTTTTCTCTTTTCTATTTTTTTTTTTTTATGGCCACACGTGTAGCATATGGAAGTTCCCAGGCTAGGGGCTGAATCATAGCTGCAGTGGCCAACCTATGCCGCAGCCACAGAAATGCTAGATCTGAGCTGCACCTGTGACCTACACTGCAGCTAGCAGCGATGCTGGGTTCTTAAGTTAAGGCCAGGGATCAAATCCACATCCTCGTGGATATTATGTTGGCTTCTTAACCCATTGAGCCACAATGGGAACTCCTCTTAAAAACTATTTTAATCAAAATTGCTCAAAACCAAATAAATTTTGAATAAGCCAGCAAACATTAAATAATTACAATCAGCAGTCTGAAAACTATCTCTCCCCAACCAGTTTCATGGATAATTTTAAATCACAAAGCCCAAAAATATTTCTTTCCTTTTTTTACATACTTTTCAGAATAAATAAAAGAGGAATTTCTCTGGCTCATTTTTTTGTCTTTTTTATGGCTGTACCAATGGCATATGGCAGTTCCTAGGCTAGGGGTCTAATCATAGCTATAGCTGCCAGCCTTCGCCACAGCCACAGCAACATAAGATCCAAGCCATGTCTGTAACCTACACCACAGCTCACAGCAATGCCAGATCTTTAACCCACTGAGCAAGGCCAGGGATTGAACCTGTGACCTCAGGGATACTAGTTGGGTTCATTTCCACTGAGCCACAATGGGAACTCTTCCAACTCATTTTTTCACGTTGTTATAACCCAAGGCTGAGATCAGGGCAGTGCAAAAAGAAATAAAAGCCCAAACATGTATAAGCATAAATGTAAAAAAAAAAAGATCAAGTAAATTTAATAATGCATAAAAATAATACAACATGAATGAGTTATTACGGCAAAGATATTTCAAAACTATAAAATTAATACTGGGAGTTCCCGTTGTGGCTCAGTGGTTAACGAATCCGACTGGGAACCATGAGGTTTCAGGTTCAATCCCTGGCCTCTCTCAGCAGGTTAAGGATCCGGCATTGCCTTGAGCTGTGGTGTAGGTTGCAGACGCGGCTTGGATCCTGCGTTGCTGTGGCTCTGGCATAAGCCGGCGGCTACAGCTCCAATTAGACCCCTAGTCTGGGAACCTCCATATGCCGTGGGTGCAGTGCTAGAAAAGACAAATAAAAATTAAATTAAATTAACACTAAGAGTAAAGGACAAAATGATATAATTATCTTGACAGATGCAGAAAATTTTCAAATGCAAACATTTATTTAGTATAAAAGCTTTTGGTATGTTAGGAATAGAGAGGAACTTTCTTAACTCAAAGATGACATCATTCTTAACATCCAACATTGTAATGGATCCCAATAAATTCAGGAAAAAAGGCAAGAATTACCATTATAGTATTAAATAACACCATAGCATAGAAATGTGAACCCATTATGTATGATAAGAAAAAGAAGCAAGAGGGTTAAAGTATGGCCTTATGAACAAAAATGCCCTAAATTATTATCTGTATTATGCAGGATCTGTAAAATTAGTCCCATGAGCCAAATCAAGCCTATGGTGGTCTAAATCCAGCCACTTCTATTTCTTTATACATTTTCTATGGCTGCTTTTATCCTACGATAGTTGCCATAACCCTCAAAGACAGAAATATTTGCTACCTGGGCTTTTCCATAAAAAAAGTTTGCATACCCATGATCTACATTAAAAAACCAAATGGAATTTATAAACAAATCAGTAGAAGGACAAAAATAGTTTAATACAGTTTCTGGGCTCAAGAAATGTCAGAAAATCAATATCATCTTTATTTACTAGCATAATCTACTTGAAAGCCATATTATAAAAAGAACAACTATTCACAATAATAATAGGCAAACTACAAGGCATGCTACAACTTTACCAAAAAAAAAAAAATTTAAGGACACAAAATAAAAACTTAGTAAATGCTTACTTCTTTGTCAAACTCTCCAGTCACAATATATCCACTAACTGCCAAGTCTTAGATTCTCAAATCTGTATTGTCTACCTGCTTCATGTCTGTTTTGGTTATTTTTGGATTTCCCAACAGCACCTGGTATAGATAAACAATGGATAAGTTGGATGTGATTGCATTCAGTGTGCACAGTACAAATGAAAGATGAAAAGGGGAGCAAGAGAGAAAGGGAAGCCGATAACTATATTTTAATGTATTATGATAATCATAAAATATTTAAATCTATTGAATTTTTATAAAGTTCTAAACTCTGAAGTAAAATATAATATGCCTATATGTTTCACTACAACACTATGAGGAAGATATCACTATTACTTTCAATTTATCTATAAGGAAACTGAGCCTTGGAGAGATTGGTGGCTTTAACAAGTTAAATGGCTATGCATTCAGTAGGGATGGAAACTCAGGCAATCTAATTCAAGACTCTATTCTCTTCATCTTCACCCTGTGAAGTAGGTATTATTCCCTTCATTATAAGATACCGTATTATTATACTCATCATCATAATATGAGGAAATAGATGCTTTGAGCTATTAAATGACTTGACCAAATTCATCAGCCTAGAAAGTGGTGATACTGGGATTCAAATAATAATGTTGCTAAACTCCAAATTATTCCTACTGCACCAACGAAGGTCCAAAACTCAATTGACAACACTCGGGGATCAGGGATAAGAGTAAAAATCCTTAAACATTAATTATTCAGGAGACATTGTGATTTGGGGAAGATCAGACTTTCAGATATGTCAACAGACTATCAATTATTAATCAATTTATCAAAGTCAAGAATTTAAATATTTAAACATTTCTATAGCTGAAACATGGGAAACAAACAGCAAGTCATTAAAATTGTTTCTAACATTAAATCTCTGCCCTCCACTAATGAAGTATAGCTTCAATTAATCTGATTCTAATAATTTTCTATAGAAAAACAAGCTGGGAGTCTCTGGAGAGGACCACCTCAAGTTGTTGATTGGCAATCTGCAAAGCTGCTTCCTTCAACAGTTATATCTTCTTTTGGTATCCCTGCATTTCATTCCCAGGCAGAAATTTAATTCTTAGCAATAATAGTTCAAAATAATTTTGGGACTTTTAATTTCTTTAAAATTTAGGATATGCTTATCATAGATGTAAGAAAAGACAGAGAATCTTTGACAACACTAACACTCAAAGGTAACCATTTTTGACCATCAAGCACATTTTTAAAATTGAAACAATCCCTCACAATTGCCATAAAATTGCCTTAGTTAAGAGACTTGCTTGAACCTCAGCAAAGATAGGGGTGTGTTGTGAAAAAGCTAAGTTTGTGAAGTAAAATAGAGCTTCACCTCCAAACAAAGTGATTAGCAATCCAAACTACTGTATATAAAACTTGTGTTCCATGTCCAAGGAACCAGCCTGAATGGCTAGTCAATCTCTGAAGCTTCTGGATAGGGGATCAATGATGAGTAGATGGAACTTCCTGCTAAGCATGTCTCTGGATTACATGATCCCAAGCAGCAGCTAGAAGTACTGGGAGAGCTTTGAAGCCTCTAGAGAAATGCATCTATCAGAGGTCAGTCGTAGGTTTAGGGCCCATTCAAACAGGCTGAACTGCAAAGTCATCTACAGGCAAGGATGAACCATGCACAAACCTAGTTATTTGTATATTATCGCTGAGAGACAAGCAAGGAACCCAAACTTAATAGATCCATTCAAAATGTGAGGCAGGACAATAACTCTTGTCTGGCTCAGTTTCCTCATCTAGGCATCCTAGGTTCTCCAGACTCAGAAATTAGGCTGGACAGAGACTACAGGTTGAATATCCTCTGTATCCAGAGTTGAGTGATACTAAAGCAACTGGTAAAAATCCTGTTACCACATAATAAGTATTGGGGTTGGGTCAGTCTGTCTGTCTTTTCAAGTTCCCAGGGGCAGGTATTGATGCATCGGACAGACCTGCCATATTGGGTTAAGGCTGTCCCAGCTGGTAGGATTTCATTAAAACTGATCAAACAGCACCTTATTCAATACAAGAAACAGCACACTTTATTTGTCCTCCAACAAATCCCACTGAGTGATAAAAACAAAATAAAAATAATAATTATTTGATAGAAGCACTAAAAAGCCAAGAACTTTTCTTTTAGAAGATAAGAAACATTGGGAATTATTTACAGGACATAAAATAGCTGGGGCAGAGCTAAGGTTGAGATCAAACCGAGTCATAACCTAACCCAGGCCAGCAAGGTTGTGACTGAAGGGATGAATAATAATTTTTGCAATAAAGCCCCCCAAAACTTCAAGTACAGAATCAGTAGGTTCAGGGAACAGGAGTAAGTTGTGGGCTCTTTATGGGCTCCTGGCATGGATATTAAAGCCAAAAAGAGAAATGGGGCAATTCCCAGGCAACTTCAGGTCCCCCATAGCAGATGTGAGCCTCTACACCCTAACACATCGCCTCATCCCCTTAAAACTGCAGATAACATTTCCATGTAAAACTGAAGGAAGGAGGACCTACAGCTGCTCTATAGGAATTTCTTCATTGTTTTAGTATTTAAAATTTTATGATAAATTCAGCATATGTTAAGGTAAAGCTCTACATCAACTACTAATATTGACTATTCTAGACATTAACATCTAGATATGTATACAGACAACCACGAATCATCAGGAATTTAAATAAAAATAATGACATGAAGGTGAAGAGTTACTCTGTAAAAGCAAAACAGTTTCCCAAGAAAACAGTGTTACCATAGGGAAGAAAAGAAAATGTTGTCACAAACCTGAATATTACTTGTGATATTGAAAGCAATGTTGTATCCATATAATAAGAGCAGGCTGGTGAAGAGATACAATTAGAAAGTTTCAAAAAAATCTTATACAAATAAAAATATGAGTAGCATAATATAAAACACAGTTAGAGACAAATAAAATGTACATACACGCAATAGCCAAAGTAGTTAATTTAAAAGCCCAATTTGAGAATGTAAAGTAAAAGACAAGTGATAGAAATAAATTATATGAGAAAAACATGAGTTCTCATAACTAAAGTGTCAGCTAAACACTAAAAAGTAATACTAAAGTAGTCACAAATTCCCAAATATATCCTGCTGTTGTTTCTGAATTCAGAGGTTTGGAGTCATAAAAAAATACTATTAAGAACTTCTAGAATGAGAAAACAATTTTATTAAAAAAGGAAGAAGAAATAAATGTTTACTGAACAAAATGCTAAGAAATAAAACACAATGAAGAAATTTCTATGTTTTTCTGAAGAAAATACTGTGATCCTTAAATCCTTTAACAACCCAGTTTAATCATTTGCACATGAAGAAAAGCTAAACATTTCTAAGACAAAAAAATATACTAACAAATTTTTTTTCTGAAAATGAAAATTATTCAATTATATATCCAAGCTAAATAAAAAAATTATACACATACACACACATTGAAAAAAGAGAAAAATCTTGGATCTAAAATGCACTGGAGAAAAGAACAACCACTAAACCCTAGAGTTACATCAAATCAAGGATGACAAGGTACTTCTAAAATTTAATGCAACTGTCAGAATAGATACTTTAAAAAACAAGAGGCATAATTAAAATTTTAAATCATTTAAAAAATCTAGAGCCAAAATAGTGTTTATTTAATCACGAATATTATAAATATTATCAAATCCTGAGTCTTGGGTAGCAGGAAGACAAATAGAAATTGGTTTTATTTGCTTCAGAGATTCTATAGTCTCTGAAGTCTATTTTTATACCACGTCAGTACATCTATATACTGATGTGATATAAAAATATAAACTCAAAAATGCTTACCAAAAACTAGAACAAGGAAATTTCTGGGGTGCTGATTACACAGTGTGCCCACTTTTTGAAGATCCATTATGCCATACACTTTTGATTTGAGCAATAGATAACACTCTAATTAAAATCTCTTTCAAAAAATTGATCTTAAACTCTAGGAACTTATTGATTATAGAAGGTAACAGGTTAATACACAAAAGTCAATTGCTTCCCTGTATTCCAGCAATCAACAAGTGGAATTTGAAATTAAAATATAACAGCATTTTATTAGTACCCTAAAAGTGAAATACTTAGGTATAAATCTGACATGTGTATATATTTATATATATGCAGTGTAGGTTGCAGGTGCAGCTGGGATCTGGCATTGCTGTGGCTCTGGCAAAGGCTGGCAGCAACAGCTCTGATTAGGCCCCTAGACTGGGAACCTCCATACACCATGGGTGCAGCCCTAAAAAGACAAAAGACAGAAGAAAAAAAAAAAAACATATAGCCCACCAAAGTTAAATCAAGAAGAAAAAAACAATGATCACTAGAAATGAAACAGAATGTGCAATAAAATAACTCCCTGCAAACAAAAGTCCAGGACAAGATGGCTTCATAAGAAAATTCGTCCAAATAAACAAAGAAGAAATTATACTGATACTTCTCAAATTCTTCCAAAATATTGTAGAAGAGCAAACACTCCCAAAGACATTATATGAAGACACCATCACCCTAATACCAAACTAGAGAGATACCACCAAAAAATAAAATTACAGGTCATTATCTTTGATGAATATAGATGCAAAAATTCTCAACAAAATATTAGCAAAATCCAAGAACACATAAAAAGACCATACACCATGCCCAAATGGGATTAATCCCAATTTCATGAGGATGGTTCAACTTACACAAATCAATCAATATAATATATACTACATTAACAAAAGAAAAGTCAAAAATCACATGATCATCTCAATAGATGCAGAAAAAGCATTTGACAAAATTCAACATCCATTCATAATAAAATAAAAAACTCTTACTAAAGTGGATACAGAGGGAATATATCTCAACATAATAAAACCATCTATGAGAAACCTAGAGCTAATATAATATTTGATGGTGAAAAGCTGAAAGAATTCCTTTAAAAGATAATGATGTCCACTCTCACCACTTCTATTCAACATAGTATTGGAAGGCCTAGCCACAAAAATCTGACAAGAAAATATAATGAAAAGTATCCAAATTGGAAGAGAAGTGGTAAAATTGTCCCTATATTCAGATAGCAGAAGACATATGCTATATACCGAAAACCTCTAAGGACTCCACAAAAAAACTACTAGATCTGATAAATACAGCAAATTAGCAGGATAAAAAGATAACATTCAGAAATTGGTTGCATTTTTTTACACTAACAATGAAATATAAGAAAAGGAACATTAAAAACATAACTTTTAAAATTCTACCCCCCCAAAAAAAAATAAAATACCTAGGAGTAAACCTAACAATGGGAGTTCCCGTCGTGGCTCAGTGGTTAACGAATCTGACTAGGAACAATGAGGTTGCAGGTTCGATCCCTGCCCTTGCTCAGTGGGTTAGCGATCTGGCGTTGCCATGAGCTGTGGTGTAGGTCGCAGACGCGGCTCGGATCCCGCGTTGCTGTGGCTCTGGCTAGGCTGGCAGCTACAGCTCCGATTCAACCCCTAGCCTGTGAACCTCCATATGCGGTGGGAGCGGCCCAAGAAATGGCAAAAAGACAAAAAAAAAAAACCTAACAATGGAGGTGAAAGACTTATATGCTGAGAACAATAAAAGTATAAAACACTGATAAAGGAAATTACAGAGGATGCAAAGAAGAAAGATGTCCCACACTCTTAGGCTAGAATTAATATTGTTAAAATATTAATACTACCCAAATCAATCTACAGATTTAACATGATCAGTATCAAATTATCCATGACATTTTTTCACAGAACTAGAACAAATAATCCCAGAATTGTCAAAGCAATCCTCAGGAAAAAAAGCAGGAGGTATAGTCTCCCAGACTTCAGACAATACTGCAAAGCTACAGTAATCAAAATGCCATTGTATTGGTACAAAAAGCAATTTGGATTCCAATGAGCTTAAAGAAGGTATGTGTCTATTGCATACTTTAGTCCAGTTATTTAAGTTTGTTTTAATCAAAACTGTTCATCTTCTAATGGTGGAAAGGAAAGTTCTTATTCGTTCATCTTTTATTCCTTCAACAAATATTTGATATATTTATTAATGTATTGGTGACACATCCATAGATAATAGATATATAATAGATAGCTGATAGGTAGATAGGTAAACAGATGGAAAGAAAATACAAAAATCCCTGTCTTTGAGAAAGTTAAATTATGTTTTAGGGGAGTTCCCATCGTGGCTTGGTGGAAATGAATCTGACTAGTATCCATGAGGACGCAGGTTCAATCCCTGGCCTCACTCAATGGGTTAAACATCTGGCATTGCCATGAGCTGTGGTGTAGGTTGCAGATGCAGTTCAGATCTGGCACTGCTGTGGCTGTGGTGGAGGCCAGCGGCTATAGCTTGGATTCGACCCCTAGCCTGGGAACCCCCATATACTGCAGATGTGGCCCTAAAAAGACAAAAAAAAAAAAAGTTTTAGAGATGCATAGTTAAATATATAGCATGTGCGACAGAGGACAAATTAAGACAGATAAGGGTATATGAACTATTAAGAATGGATTAATTATTTTAGATGGGATGACAAGGGAAGATCTTTCTGACAAGTCGAGTGGATATCTGAATAAAATGAGGTGGTATCCTTAAGGATACCCCAGGTAAGAGAATATTCCAGGGAAAGGCAACAACACCTACAAAGGCCCTGGGTGTTAGCTTGCCTCACGTGAAAGAATAAGTTCCTCTCAATTCAAAACCATAACTTCTTGGACTCAAAAATGATACTATTTTCTCTCAAGATGTTAGCTTTGGGAGAATGTTACATGTAAAATACACGCTGAGCACATGCTCAAGCATTCACTCCAAATTTGCTTAATTTTATATGTTATTATTATATGAATACACTTTTTGGCATTTGGTCAGAAGTTATATTTTAGTTATGATATAATGTAAATTATATTATATCTAATATACATAGAAGTTATATTTTTTCCTTTTTAATGTAATGTTACTGTTAAAAACAAAATTAATAATTAAAACAAAGTTTGGATTATAATTGCATTTTAATATTACTATTAGGAATTTAATTTTAAACCAATAAAAATTATCACTTTCATTTTCAGAAGACATGTTAATTATTTCGAACAGAGATTTTAAAATAAGTTCATTGTATTTACACTTTCTGCCAATGTAAGGATAATATTTTCAATTAAATATTTTAATTGGTTGCTCATAAATTATCTTTTCAAAAGGCATAATTATTTTCAAGAACTTGAGACCTTCAAATAACCATCTTAAAATTTAATTAGTTTGTAATGCATTTGAATAAGTGATAGTTTTAAGGACAGCCCCTTTAGGAGACTGA
The DNA here is from genome assembly GCF_016906955.1 of Phacochoerus africanus. NCBI lineage: Eukaryota > Metazoa > Chordata > Mammalia > Artiodactyla > Suidae > Phacochoerus > Phacochoerus africanus. The sequence goes on along the minus strand of NC_062552.1, from coordinate 84,301,857 downwards.
TTAAGTTAAATAATAAAATTCTATTACCTGTGTAGTTAGTAGAAATGCAACAATTATTTCATTTATTTTTATTATTATGAAATATTTCATATATCCTAAAAATAAATCATATAAAGGTATAAGGCATAAAAATAATTATGAAATACTCATAAACCTTCCACAAAGGATAGAGTATCAGCAGTACTTTTGAAGCCCCTCATAGGTTTTACCCTCTCTCCACTCTATACCAGCTCTGCTCGCTCCCTTTCATTGCCTTTTAGGGGTAACTAGTCTTCTAAAATTTATATGCATCGCTTTCTTGTTTACTGTCATAATGTGTGAATTCCTCTATAATATATTATTTATGCTTTATATGACTTTGAGCTTCATATAAATGGTAATGACTTTATGGTTTTACTGCAACTTGCCTTTTTCATTTAACACCATCATAAGACTTATCCATATTGAGATATGTAGAGCAGTGCTTAACTCATTTTTCTTGCTACACAGCATTCTAATGTATAAATATACCACAGTCTATTCATCTTCCTATCAATATATTTTTCTTGTTAAAACTTTACCATTACAAGTATTGCTGCAGTGAACACTCTTGAACACATCTCAGTGCATTGGGTACGTCTCTAGGAATGGGTTGTAGATTATACGCATCTTCATTTTTTAAAATGACAAACAATTTTATGAAATCCTTGCATGACTTTACATTCTCACTAGCAAGGTGTACAATTATTGTTGCTTGATGTTTTTTAAAACATTTCTGTCAGAATTTCTGACTTTGCCCTTAATTGTGCTGATAAGGTTTCTCTCTCACTGATCTTAGAAATCTTTTCTATACATATTTTTGATACTGACATTTTGAGAGTTATATACTTTGAAATTAGCTTCTACTCTATTTAAAACATAATGAATAAACTTTTAAAATTTTTAGTGTATTTTAATTTCTCTATTTAACTCTCTTATTTTCTTAGTTTCATTTAAGAAATCCTTTCTGACACAGATTAAGTCTGTGTGTGCGGGGATGTATGTATGATTTTTAAATTTTTCTGGTCTGAGGATCCACGTTATTCTACCTTCATAAAATTGTTTCCTAGTGTTTTATACCTTCTATTTTAATAAATTGTATATTATTGTAATTTATTAACTACTTGAAGTTTTGATAGAACTCATCATGGAATTTTTAAATTATTGATATGATTTTTATTAGTTATAAGACTGTTTATGTATTTTATTACTTTTGAACATGGTCACTTACCAATTTGTTATTGCTATAACTCTGATATAACTTTGAAGCCAAAACTAGACATAGATTGAATACCCATGTGCTCACATGTGAATACACACATATGCTATCAGCCACTCCCACTTACAAACATAGATTTTAAAATCGTAAGTTATTGGCAAATAAAACAATGATTTTTTAAAAAAATAATTTGGCCAATGATGGTTTAGTCAGGAATGAAACTTTGATTCAACATTAGGAAATATGTTTAATGAAATTATTGATAATGTCAGCAAGAAAAAAATCACGTGGTCATCTAAATAGACTCTTAAAGCATTTAAGAAAAGATGTAACACTTGCATTTTTACAAAAATAAAAATACCTGGTGCTAAACATGGTATAGGGAAAAAACCTTGTTTATGAATAGACGATAAATTTTTTAAACCTATAGCAAATACCGTAATTATGAAAACTTAAAAGCATTCTCATTAAAGTTTTAGAAAGGACTATCTTCCTTTACCTCTATTATTCACTACTGAACTAACTGTATTACCCACTAAAAGAAGATTTAAAAAAACCAAAGTACTAAATTTGGAATGGAAAAGATAAAATAATCTCTTCTCATACTGATACGATTCTCTCAGAAAAATCTAAGAATATCAGTCAGTAAATTTTCAACACTCCTAAGAGTCATATAAGGTATTAGGTTAAAAGGACAACAAACACAATTCAATAGTTTTGAGGAGTTTTCAAGACAGTGGACATTAGGCCATGAAGATCAGTGGTCCCTAAGAGATGGAAAATTCATAATGGAAGCCCTGTGATTTTCACAGCTTACTGCCTGAAGTGTTTCTAAGTCAAAGAACAAGACAAGGCACCCATGAGAAAACAGACAAACTTCCTAATTGAAAGAGACACAGTCACACAGTCTGGGGGAACCAAGGTGGCTAGAGTCTATGTAATAGAGTGACAGAGTGAAAAGAGCGGGACAGAGAAAACTGTGGGCTTGCAGAGGCTCTCCCTTAAGGATTCAGCTGAGTACTAACCATTGCAGGTGTGTGAAGCAACTACTTAAGGCTGAGGGAAGAATTACTGGGAAGTACTAGAGGTACCAGGGCTCTGGATTCACACAAGACTGGACATAGTGCTTATCCTGAGTGGTCACACTGGAAAAGCTGATGTTTCCCAAGGCATTGGATAGAACACAAAGAGAACTTTGTAATTGGGAATTATTAGCCATAGACATACCATTGCTCCAGTCCCCCTGAACTAACCCTAAAACTGTGAGATGTGAAACAAGTTATTTTCAATTAACTTTATCCCAGAAGAGAGCTCAAGAAGATCTATAGTAATACAAAAATATCCAACATCCAAAATAAATAAAATTCACAATGTCTGGCATCTAATTGAAATTACCATGCATGCAAAGAAGCAGAAAAATACTTTCATAATACAAACATGGAGGTTACAATTAGCAGATAAAAACATGAAAATGTTCATTATACCTGTATTCCATATGTTCAAAAAGTTACACAGGGACAAAAGATTTAAAGAAGACCTGAATAGAAGATCAAGAGATAAAAAATTACAAGGTGTGAGCTAAAAAAAATACACTAGATAGGATTAAAGGCAGGTTAGACCTTGCAGGATAAAAGATTAGTGAATTTAAAGATATAACAAGAGAAAGTAAAATGAAACATAGAAAGAAAGACTCAAAATGAACAGAGTTTCCGGGAGATAGGCAACAACTTCAATCAGCCAAATACACATGAAGTCATAGTCCTTGAGGGACAAGGGGATATGCAGGAAAAAAATGGAAAGATTAATGTTTGAAAAATTTCCAAATTTGATGTATACTCTAAATTCACTGATTTAAGAACTCAATAAAGCTCACATCATAATCGATTCTTCAAAAACAGCAATAAAGAGAACACGAAGCAAGAAAAAAGGTAGCAGAGCAACATGTTTAAAGTAGTAAAAGGAAAAGCTGCCAACCTAGAGTTCCATATCCTGGGAAAAGGCTTTTGAAAGCTGAAGATGAAATAGAAACTTTTTCGGGCTTACAAAAGTTAAAAAAATTTATTACCAGGGATCCTCACTCTAAAATTTGCCAAAGGAAGTTCTTTCAAAGCAAGGGGAAAATGAGACCAGATGGCAATACAGATCTACACAAAGGAATGAAGAGCACTGCAGACTATGACTACATGAGTAAGTGATTACCGTTGTTAAAAGATAACTGATTACTTAAAGCAAAACTGATAACAACATAGTATAGCATTTACTGTACGTATATAATATAAAGTGTATCACAATAATAGCACGAAGGCTGCAGGGAGAGAAATGGAAGCATATTAGTGTATGTTTCCTTAACTACAATTGAATTGGTATACTAGCATTTTAAAGTAAAATGTGGTGAGGAAAGCTGTAGTCTATAAAACCATTAAGCCAGAAAAGGGGATTAAAATGAAATAATGCTGGATTACATTGTATTTGCCCTTAACTCTTTATTTTCTGCTTTAATTTTATTGTGACGTTAAGGGGAGATGTATCAATCTAAATTTTTAACATAAACCTCAAGTAATTATGAGTGCAAAAATTTATAGGAAACTTATAGATAAGTAATAACCATGAAAACATCAGACCAAGGTGAAAAATTAAAATCTTGGAGACATTGAAGAGACATTAAAATATTTGATTTAAAGATGGAAAACACTATCTAAATATATAACTGATTTCCTTGCATACATGCGAAAATTTAATTTCTATTCAGTAAGTGTGTTGAAATTCCTCTGACGTATTCAAAAGCATTGTTATATAATCACTTCGTTGTCCGTGCACTGTCCTTTTGAGTTAAATCACAACTGCCAGAATTTCCTAAGTGCCAAGCACAGCAATTGTATTCTACTTTTAATAACTGTGGCCTAAAAGGAAGTACATAAGCAATACTATTGTTGACAGATAATGTAAATTCTCTTGAAGCTCATCACAAAACTGCTATTTTCTGATTTAAAAATCTCTACTTGGAGTGACTGTAGAGAGAAGCTTAAAAATTCTTTTTGGTCAGTGTAAAAATATTTTATTTTTAATTCACATGTGTACATACGTTGTATGTAATGAAACAATAGAGATAAAACATAAAAAAGATAACCAGTAAAATCTGAATTGTGAACAATGTAGATTTAATGGGGAAAATGAACATTATGATCTATATTAATAAGCTACTTTAAATTATGCTAAAATTATCAACAGCTTCCTTAAATAGCATACAGCCAACAAGAAAATATGACAGAAAAAGCGAAATGCTATTCACTATGGCAAAAAATAATAATACCCAAGAATCAATAAGACAAAAGTATGGAAGACATACCTGAAATCAACAATAACGCAGTAATGATGGACACCAAAGAAGACATGAACTAATGGGAGACACACTGTGCTCAGGATGCAAAGACTTGACATTTTAAAGATATCAATTTCCCACTAATCAAGGGCACTGCAAGCCCCAACTAAATTCTCAACAGGATGTTTTGAAATTAGTAGGCTTTTTTAGAGCAGTTTTAGTCAACAGAAAAATTGAGCAGAAAGTAGAGAGTTCCCACATAGTTCCTCTCCCCCTGCCCTCAGAATCCCCTACTATTACCAGCTTGCATTAGTATCAACTGATGAACCAATGTGGATGAATTATTACTAACTAAAATCCATAGTTGACACTAAGGTTCACTCTTTATATATACAGAGCTTTTCTCTGTGTGTGTGAGAATGCATAATATCATAATGCTTAATGTCCACCATTACAGAATCATATACAATAGTTTCACTGCCCTGAAAATCCCCTGTACCCAAGAGGAAATTTTTTTTTTTTTTTGTCTTTTGTCTGTTGTTGTTGTTGCTATTTCTTGGGCCGCTCCCGCGGCATATGGAGATTCCCAGGCTAGGGGTTGAATCGGAGCTGTAGCCACCGGCCTACGCCAGAGCCACAGCAATGCGGGATCTGAGCCGCGTCTGCAACCTACACCACAGCTCACAGCAACGCCGGATCATTAACACACTGAGCAAGGGCAGGGACCGAACCCGCAACCTCATGGTTCCTAGTCGGATTCGTTAACCACTGCGCCACGACGGAACTCCCCAAGAGGAAATTTAAAAACTAAAACTTAATGATATAATTCTAAAATCATCTGAAAGGAAAAAAATGTTCATGAAAACAAATAAGGACACTTTGAGAAATAAAAACAAGACGATGTTTCCTATCGACTATTAAAAACTAATAAAAAGCCACAGGAATTTAAACAGTGGTGAATAATATTAAGATATGTACTTAGACTAATGGGTCACAACAGAAGTCCCCAAATTAAGCATCTATTTATGAGAATAAAGGTAAGTATTTAAATTAGTGACTAATGAAAAAGTTGTAAAATTAGCTTCCTACCTCATATCACATCCAAAGGTTTACCTGTACTCAAATACATAAATGAAATGAAAGTATAAAAAAGACTAAAATATTTCAGCCACCTGACAATATCTTGATAACCTTGTAGGTAAGAAAGACCATTACCTAACTTGGCAGAGTGGACTGACAATCAGGAGGGGATTGCAAACTTGTAAACTTTTATTGCAAACCTCTCTGTGTCATTTGAGCCATTATTAGGAGCATACTTTTGTAACTAAACATTTAATTGTTGTTGTTTTGCTTTGCCTTTTCTTTTTGGGGCCACATCTGCAGCATATGGAAGTTCCTGGACTAGGAGTTGAATTGCAGCTGCAGCCTCCAGCCTACACCACAGCCACAGCAATGCCAGATCTGAGCTGTATCTATGACCTATGCCACAGCATGCAGCAACACCAGATCCTTAATCCACTGAGCTAAGCCAGGGATCAAACCCACACATACTCATGGACACTATGTTGGTTCTTAATCTGCTGAGCCACAATGGGAACTCCAGGAGTAACTAAATATTAATTTGAAAAATAAAAATAATGAGGTTTCTTTCATGATCATTTTCTGCTATCAAAGAAAAAAAAATGTGGTTATTTCATGCAACTTTTAAAGATAATGGTGGCATCACAATAGGTGCTCATTTGTGTGTGTAGTGAAAGAAAATATTTGACATTAAAAATGAAGTTTGCATTTCTAACAGGGGAAAAAATACAATCTTGTGAAAAACAGGGTTAAGAAGGCTTTTTAGAAAGTCTTGCCTTGCCAATCTCACCAATTTTTTTTCCATGATTCTTAGTTTTCTCTCCAATTTACTCTCAACTCAAAAAATTTACATTTTTTTTTTCATTGTTTCACTATAGAGTAAAAACATAGCCATTATTTAAACTGTGGACACTAGTTCTCCTCATCATGGGGTAGGATTGTACTGACTGTATAATTTACCATGCAAATCAGGATTTATCTGATATCAAAAGGGAGCCCTATTAATAACATCACTAGGACTCTATGCTTCAACTAGGACTGTCCTGGGAACACTATGATGGATGATCACCTACATGTAAAGTTTTTGATAGTCTGCCCCTTTCTACCTACTTACACTGCTTTTCCAACAGTGTTTCCTGGGACCTCAGGTTCCAGGAATTCTGTACTACCTCTAGTTTCTAAACTATGCTATCCTGCTTCACACCATTAAGGCTTTGCTTATTTAAACCCTCTGGAAAATTCAGTAATACTGAGTAATTCAGAAATTCCTATGGAGTTTTTAAACACCACTCAGATGGCCCCTCTCCCGAAAGGCCAAGGTTAATATCTCTCCAGAGCTGATGAGTCTCTTCTTTGAATCAAGAGTCTGTCACTTGGCATCTGCACTGCATGGCTACTGCAGGTAACCATGACCTTTGCTCTCTGAGAGCTTATTGTCTAACAAAACTCCGATCTTGCAATCTTCTACTACTATGATTATTTCAGTGCATGACCTCTCCATGGGCCTCTCCTCCACAGAACTTCTCACTCCTTGAAGACATGTACATTAGCAGACCTCTGTTTGTGTCTGACAGCATCCCAACTCTTTCCCTTGGAGAACTAGCCCTCCCTCACTGCACACAGGTTGAGTGTATTAAAGAACTATTGCTGTTTAATAAGCTGAGCTGAAAAGCTTGTGTCTTAAAACACATTTTTTAAAGTGTACATATCTGTAGGTTGGCTGGGAACTTCTGCTGATGTGGGCTGGTCTGGCTGATCCCAGGGGCTTGCCTATACCTTTGGAGGTAGCTAAAGGGGTGACTGGAGGCTGGCTCTTTGTGGTGGTTTCAAAATATATGTAGAAATTCTTTCACATTCTTCCTTTCAAAAGGTGAGGTGTGATTCGCTCCCCTTGAGTATTGGCCAAAAGCAGTGACTCATTTCTAATAGAATGTAGCAGACTAAAGCTGTGAAATTTCTGAGACGAGCTCACAGAAGGCATTGCCACTTCCAACTTGCTCTCCTGGATTTCTTGCTCTGGGGGGTGGGAGTGGCAGGGGGCAGGCTTCTTCTTCTTAGGACACTTCAGTAGCTTGTGGAGAAAGGCCCCCATGAAGGGCAACTGAGGCCTCCAGTCAACAAGCAATGCCAACTTGCCAGTCATGGGATAAAGTCACCTTGGAAGTGAGATGCCCAGCCAGCATCTTGTCCAAAATATCATGAGATACCCCAAGCCAGAACCTCCCATCTAAGCTGAAACTGGATTCCAGACCTTCAGAAACTGTATAAGGTAGTAAACTTGATTGTCATTGTTGTTGTTTTCGGTTTCATTTTTTTTGGGGGGGTTGTCTTTTTAGGGCCACTCCTGCAGCATACGGAAGTTCCCAGGCTAGGGGTCAAATGGGAGCTGCAGTTGCCACCCTATGCCACAGCCACAGGAATGCCATATCTGAGCCACATCTGTGACCTACACCACAGCTCATGGTAATGCCAGATCCTTAACCCACTGAGAGAGGCCAGAGATGGAACCAGCATTCTCATGGATACCAGTCAGGTTTGTTACCTCTGAGCCACAACAGGAATTCCTGATTGTTGTTTTAAGTTTGGGAAGTAATCAGAGGCACAGTGGTAAATAATGGATACCTAGCTAAGATGACTTCAGCTGGAACCACTCATCCCATACCACACAGCCTCTCATCCTCCATCATGTTAGTCCAGGCTTGTTCTCACTTGCTTGACAAGTTCCCAAGAAAGAGAGAAGAAGCTTACGAGCCCCCTGAGGCCCAGCCTCAGGAATGGCATGCCACCTACCATTGGCTAAAGCAAGTCACCAGGCCAGCCCAGGTTCAAGACTGGAGAAATAAACACTTCCCCTTGATGGAAAAAGCTGCAGTGTCACATTCCAAGAGGCATGGATAAAAGGAAGTAGATAACTGAGGCCATTTGGGCAATCCAGCTACCATAACAGAATTGTCAGTCAAGGTGTTTCTGCTTCTTTGTCCCAAGAGTGGGCCCTTGACTAAGGCAAGGACAGTTTATCAAATGCTCTCCAGCCGAGAAATCTTGACTGACTGACTCAAGAGGAAAAATGAATGATTTCATCCCGACAATGAGCAGTTTGAAAAGGCAGAGCACTAGTTCTTGACACCTAGATTTCTGCAAATATCCTACTTCCTGTCCTGAATGGCTTTTCAGCTATTCCTTTTGTAAACTAGCATACTCTTTCCTATAAATGCCCATTCTTTCCTGCTCAAGGTAGCCAGAGTCAGCTGTTATTGCTCACCACCAAAGAACCCAGCCAAAGAACCCAGTGACCTTGGTAGCACTCAGCTCATGACCACACGAGCTCTGGTATTCCCATCAAGGCTAGGGACCAGAAGATGCTATAAGCAAAGCACTGAGAGACCCATAAGATGATTACTGGTATTTAAAAAAATACCTTGGGTGTTCCTTCTGTGGCACCGTGGGTTAAGGATCTGGCATTGCTGCCGCTGTGGCATAGGTTGAAGCTGAGGCTCAGATTCAATCCTGGCCCAGGAAATTCCATATGCCATGGAGGAGGGGGGGATGACTTTGAAAATTCTTTAAACATCTTAAAGACAAATGGAATAAAACACAAAGCAGTATCAGTTAATGCTATAGAAACTACTCTAAAATGGTACTTTCTGCAAAGGCTGAATTGTCTAGCAGCTTTTCCATGTGGCAGTGTGCTGAATGCCAGGGATATCATAAGCCAGGAGAGGCCAAAGTTTCTGGCACTTGGACCAAACAGTCATAACCAGTCTATGAAGGCAATGGCATCAAGCCTCCTGCTTCCTGTTGACATATGGCAGCTTCAGGCCGTTCTATTTGCTTATCTATTGCAGCATAGTTTTACAGTCACTCCAGGCATGAAATGCTTAATGATTTCCATTTCTGCTGGTCATGTTTCCTTACTAATTCACTACACCAATCGGGGATGACAGAAGGTATCAACTCCCTTTTTGGATATTTAAACTGTGAGCAGTCATCTGTATGCAAAAAGTATGCCCATGAACTTTTTAGAACTTTCCTTATGCAGAGCCCAAAGCACAAATGTTGCAAAATCAGACGCCTCCCCAAAATATTTCCCCCATTGATGTTCGGCAGCTTTTAAAAGAAACTTATTAGTGATTTTTCAGGTTCGAGCTCCACTAGCTATCAGTCAGGGACAGGCTTGGGCACTTGGCCATGGAGACAGTGTGTCCCGGTAGTTAAGAGCACAGGCTCTAAACCTGAAAACTGTGAGTTCCAGTATCAGCTTCACCTCTTACTACCTGAATGATCTTGAGCAAGTCCTTTAACCCTCTCAGCCCTAGTTTCCCCATTAGGAAAATTGTGCCAAAAATAGAACTATCTTATAGGGTTCTTCTGAGAATTAAATGAAATGATATACACTTAATTCATAGCTTGCAACATAGGAAACAATCAATAAATGCTAATTGTTACTGTTTCTATCATTACTACTACTACTACTATTACTACTACTACTACTATAGCTAATAATAATAATAATAATAATAATAGTTTAACGCACCAGCAGTTTCCAGGGCTGGAATAGCAAGGCCCAGAAACATGTGACTTACCAAGTCGCCGCAGCAGAGCTAATGCTGGTCCAGGCAGGATTGGCATTGGCCCCTTAGGGCAGCATCTGGGGAGGTGGAGCAAGATGCTGTGGCTCAGAATCTAAGTGCCTTTACTAGATGCTCACAGCATCTCATCTTCACACTCCATCTGGGTGGACCAGCAGTAACAGAAGCAGAGCCAGACCTCAGAAGAAGGGAGGCAAGAACACACCTAAGTATCAGGGCTGGACTCCAGACCTAGGGGAGAGCAGGAGTGGATGCCTGGACCTGAACAGTCAGAAGGGCCCAAGTGATGCTCTGAAACACTCAGGGCTCTGTCACACTGCACAGGCTGGGGCAGCAGAAACTCTGCAGACCCATCCAATCAGCAGGAGGGAGCAAGCTTGCTGCCAAGACTGGCTTTCCGACAGATCAACAGCAACGCTGTAATGTGAGCTGCTCCTTGATTATAGGGACAATACCATTTCCCTCTCTGAGCTAAAGGAAGGAATAAAATCCACAAGGAAAAAGAAAGCACTGAGTGCACAGCAATGGCAGTCTGCAGCAGCCATAGAGAGCAGGGCTGCTAACCTGAAATAGGATGAGTTGTATGGCAAATTCAGGGCAGCTCAGGGCTCTGCCACCCGGTCCCAGACCCTCTGGCAGCTGTGCCCAAGGATCCCAATGACTCAGCTGCTGAGTCATTCTCAACAGAGCATTTCAGGACCTTGATCCTTGCTGTGTTTCTCAAGGGTGTCAGAATCTGCATTTTAGCAAGGTGCCCACAGGATTCACAGGTGCATTGCAGTTTCAGAAGTTCTGTTAGGATGCCTTTATCAGTTTGATGTAGCATGTGAGTTCAAACCTATTTGCCATCCTTTGCTTTGAAAGCAGACTGAAATTGAAGGGTCCTGAAGCATGAAGAGGACCCTCATTTCTGAAATAATACCAGAGTCTCCTAGTGGTCTGCTAGAGACTTTGGCCCATAAGCATGTTCCCATGTAGTCCAAACTAAGACGGTCTCAGTCAAGTGGAAATGGCAGGTTAGGAGGAAGCCAGTTAAGATAGCTGGAAAACAAGAGTTCTCATGGCTTAGCAAGTTAAGCACCCAGTGCTGTCTCTGTGAGGATGTGGGTTTGATCCCTGGACACACTCAGTGGGTTAAGGGTCCCATGTTGGCATGGCTGTGGCATAGGCCAGCAGCTGCAAGTCCCATTTGACCCCTAGTGCAGGAAATTTCATACACCACAGGTTCGGCCTGTAAAAAGAGAAAAAAAAAGATATCTGGGAATTGTAGCAGGAATTTGGAGCAAGAATGTCGTAGGAATTCAAAGGCACTCTGTGTGACCCTTGAGTCTCAGCATGTACCTTGTTTTTATTTCTTTCACTGCTGACTCATCTTTTTTTATTCTTCTTTTAATTAGACGTTGATTTACAATATTCTATCAATTTCTGCTGCACAACAGAGTGATTCAGTCATACATATGTATACATTCTTTTTCTCATTTTATCCTCCATCATGACTCATCTTGTCTGTTCTGCTTTGTCATTTGTAGTTTTGAAAAGATAGAACCTACTCAGCTGTGCTAAGGTGTCAGAAAGAAAGATGACACTGCATATGGAAGCCACTGAAGCCTCCTGGGAACCAGGAAATGGTGACCGGAGCAGTCAGAGAACATGAGAGCAACAGAAGAAGAGTGCAAATTTCAAGAAGCACTCAGGACCCTTCCGCCTGTAGGTTTTCTTAAAAACTGAGCATCTTTGTGTATGAAAGATGAACTTCATGGGGGTGGTTTTTCCCTCTGTGGCTTCTTTTGAGAATCCTCTGAAAGAGATAAACCTTTACCCATCTCTCCCCATTCTCCAAATGTAGAGACCCACAGATGCTCAAAACTTGGCACACAATTAAAACTCATGGGGTTTATGGAACCTGTATGACCTCAGGGATCTCAGGTTAAAAACTCACACTTGGCACTTCCCATACTTTTTTATTTCTCTTTTGAATCCATAACTTTAACCTTGACACGACCATGGTTCCTAAAAAAATAAGCATTACCAGGTTATTTTCCACCAGTGGAGATCAATGAAAACTAACTCACCTTTCAGACAATGAATGCTGGGATCCATGGTCCTCACTCCAGATGTCTATTTAAGCTTTAATTCCCCGGAGACTCACAATCAACATCAGTTTGATTATTTTTTATTCCAGACCAGAGGCTATGAATCAGTTTGTTTGGGTAGAACCCAAGCATCTGTATTTTTAAAGCTCCCAGGCAATGGTAAATTGCATCCCAACTTCAGAACCACTGCTCTAGGGTGATTCTGCCTAACTGGGTCTGAGATAAAAAATAATCACTTCTCTGTTTTCCCCTCCCCCTCTCAGCAACCCCTCTGTAACAGCAGCAGGTGTGCACAACCCTGGGTAAAATGTGATGTAGAAGACCTATTTGTATCATTTTCCTTCAGGTGAGATCCTATTTAAATATTAACCTGAAAAAATACAAATAAAATAATAAAAATAAGATTTTTTTTTATTGAAACACAGTTGCTTTAGTGTTTAACTGACTTTGTGTTAGTTTCAGGTATCCAGTATAATGATTCTGTATTTTTTCATATATACTCCATTACAGGTTACTACAAGATAATGGGTATAACCACCTGTGCTATAAAGTACATCTTTATTGGTTATTCATTTTGTACATACTAGTTTGTCCCTGTTAATCCCATACCCCTAATTTGTCCCCCCACTTCTTTCTTTCCCCTTTGGTAACTATATGCTGGTTTTCTATGTCTCTGGGTCTGTTTTGTATATAAATTCAGTGGAAAAAAATAGGAGTTTAATAACACTGGTCAGTAATTTGGGACTCTTTGCCTCCAGCCCCTCTACAACAAGCACAAAGGCCTTTCACAAGTAAGGGTGGCTATGTACCTCTGCCATGTATATATATATATATACAGCCTTTCCACATGCATTTGAAGAGGTCAGAGATTTTTCCAGTCAATACTTAAAGTACATCACTTCCCTGAAACTCACTGAACAATAAATTTAAATCTCCTGAATACTGGAAACGAATGTGATGAATTAATTGGCAGTCTTTAAGCTCAACTTTGAAAAGTTCATTACTTGTAATGGCTTCTTTACAAATGCTCTCTTCACTTGTTTTGAGGCTAGAATATGTGGTTGCCACATTGTAGTGGTTGGTTAGCATTTGGCTTCTCCTCTTGAATGTTCACATCAGCCATTGCCTGATTGCAGAGTCTATCTTTCATATCATTCTTATGATACTTTGAAAAAAATATATCGGTGATAAGATTTCATCCAATCAAATGTTGGTTCTTATAGCACTACCCACTGTGTCCAATTTTAAAGACTTTCTGACTCAGAATCAACATTTCTAATCAGTTAATTTAGCAATAAAAATTGAAATGCTTCCTATGGCAGCCTGCATGCAATGAAAAAAAGAAAAGGATTATTTCTACACTGATGGTAGGAGTGGAAGAATAAGGAACCAGTGCAGCTGAGATGTCTTCATTGCTCCCCCGCTTCCCCAATAATTAACCCATGATGGTATAGCTTGGTCATGAAACCAAGGCTGTAAGTCAGTGTCACTATGTCTTTGAAAAGTAGTGTCCTGTGAGGCTCAGCTACAAGAGAGAAGTTAGACATGAAGTTTTGAACAAATGGCTTGGATGATTACCTGGGATCTTTATTATACATCTTTCTGGAAAATTGCCTAGCTGGGAGCATCTTTAAAACACACACAGTTGCAGTCATCCACAATCCTAAAATTCTTTATTGGTTACAAACAATATTTGAAGGCTCCTTTAAATATACTAATTAAAAATGTGGTTTTAATGTGAATTGATAAAATGTATTTCTTCTCTATATTTAAACTTAAATTAAAAATAGAGTCCCATGGTGGCTTGGTGTTGTCACTGCAGTGGCCTGGCTTGCTGCTGTGGCACAGGTTCAATCCCTGGCCTGGGCATTTCCACATGCCACAGACATGGCAAAAATAAATAAATAAATAACCAACCAACAAGGACCTACTGTATAGAACAGGGAACTACATTCAGTATCTTGTAATAATCTAGTAGAAAATAATCTGAAAACAGAATATGTATGTATTGTATATATGCATGTGTGTGTGTATAACTGAATCACTGTGCTGTACACTTGAACCTAACACAACATTGTAAATCAACTACTTTAATAAAATAAGTAAATAAATAAAAATTTAAATAAAAGAATTTGTAATATAAAAAACTGAAAGTGCACAAAATGAGAGAAAATATTTGAAATATATAACACCAAGTTTCAATACTCAATGTACATAAAAAATAACAACTCGAGAAAAAGAATATCTTCCTTTTATAGAACAGCATGCTAGATGAACATATGCTCAATTTCAGTCATATTCACTCATATTTATATTCATAGAAAGGTAAATTTAACCCCCAATTAAATACAATTTTTGTCCAGCTTATTGGTAAAAATTTCAAACTATTTATGTCCAATGTTGGCAAGATAAAAAATGATCCCATGCACTGTTAATGTGGATATAGGTTTTTTTGGAGACATTTGGCAGTATCTATTTTGATTAAAAATGACATTTCCAAGTTCCCATTGTGGCTTAGTGATAACAAGCACAACTAGTAACCATGAGGATTTGGATTCAATTCCTAGCCTCGCTCAGTGGATTAAGTATCTGGTGTTGCTGTGAGTTGTGGTGTAGGTTGCAGACCAGGCTCGGATCCTTCATCATTGTGGCTGTGGCATAGGCTTGCAGTTGCAGCTCTGATTCAACTTCTAGACTAAGAAATTCCATATGCCACATGTGTGGCCCTAAAAGGCAAAAAACAAAACAAAATAAAACAAGAAAAGGCATTTCCTTTGACCCGGAATTACACCGTAAGGATTCTATACTAGGTGAAATAATTACCCATGTATACAAAGAAATTTCCGTAAGTTTAGCACTATTATTATTAACAGACCCAAATCTAAAGGTACATAAATGCCTAACAGTCAGGCTATGATTGTACAAACAATGGTGCCCTCATGGGATCAAATCCTGTTATTCAAGAAAACTATAAGGCAGATGTTTATGTACTGATAAAAAGAGTGCCAGTATACTTTGAAGTAAGGAAAACAAGGTGCAGTACGCATAACTAGAAGATGCTTTTATACATGTGTGTGTAAGACAGGCATTACCACCATATAATGCACGTATGCTTGCAAATGTCTATACTAAATGGGGAACAGTGACTATGGCTTCCGACCAGGTGGAAGGATCTGAATGGGATCAAAATAGGGGCCTGGAATTACCCCCCTTCCCACGCTCTTAGCATGAGTCCTTTGGAAACCAGCCTTGATTCTCTAGACTCAGTTCATAAAGTGATTTTTTTTAAAGCTCTTGTAATTTACATTGTGTTCATTGTAATTTTATTATTGAACTTCATTAGAATTTTTCCTAAGCCATTAAATATTTGCAAGGAGGTATTGAGATGTTTTGTGAAGTTAGTAATAGAGTCAGTAGTTATCAGGTTGGCATCTCCATCAGGGCAGACCCTTGTCGAGGAATGGGAGAGTAGTGGGAAATCATGTAGAACGAAAGATGGCTGGTCACAGATGAGCTTTTTCCATCAAGTCCTCACTCAATACAGATCTAATTATATTTATCCAAGACCCTTAATTGTTACTTGTTCCACATGTCTTGGTTTCACATCTGCCTGTTCAGTTTTAGTAATGGAATTATAATCTGCTATTAGTTCATCATCAGGAAACACTTTGCTTGCTCAGCCCATTCTGTTGCCACTTCCACACAATTACATTACCTATTGTAAACCACGCAAGAAGGCAGCATCTTGCTGTGTTCACAATACCTTTAGCAAAAAGGTCCTTGTACCTTTATGTTGAATCCAGTCTCTGTCAAAATGGAGAATCAAATAAAACTTGTCTTCAGTATTTCTTTTTTTGGTTGTGTCTTGTTTTCTTTGTTTCCCTGTCCTTAGTTGCCTTTCTCCCTTCCAGCTTTCTTTCAAGTAAAAAACAAACAAACAAAAAAAAAAGCTCACTTTAGTAATTTCCTCTGCAGCTGCCACAAATCATTTCTGGAAGAAGATGGAGGGTCACTTTAGGCCTATGGCTACAGAAGGTGCTTCACACTGCTCACCACTTCAAAAAGAGCATCACTAACTTAGAGAAGAGCAGAGCATATCAACATCACAAATACAATGATGATAGGGAATCCATACTAGAAGTGGTCGACATCTGATCTTATTACTCATTAAAATAAGTTCATCTTCTTTTTTTTCTTTCCCTTTTATCCTTCTTCCCTTCCTTCCTTCCTCTAATCTCCTTAACCTTGATACTGAAGACAGTGTAATGAATACAGAAGCCCTTGGGTCTGACCTTGGCCCTGCCACTTACTGACTATGGAATGAAGCAACTTTCTGAACCTCGGGCTCCCAATCTGTAAACTTGGACCTTATCTCAAAATGCACCTTCCTAAGGTTATCGCAAGGTCGGATGGGATTGCAAACATTGAGAACCCAGACTGGCATTCAGTGTGTGTGTGCAATAAAGGTTAGGGCCTACTTCTTCCTAGAGATCTTTGCTTTGTAAATTTTATTTCCAATTGTTAAACAGAGATTCAGACAGCAAGCACGTTTCAAATGTCAGCACGGTGCAACCCCCAAATTAAGATCTAGGCATAAATGAGCACAACTTGAATTTACAAGATAAAAATGTCTAGCGAAAAATAAGATGAATATGTGCACTATACAATAAAGAATGAGAATTGGTACTTATACAGTGATTTAACTGCCCTTATAAAACCTGAAGGATCAAGACAGATAAGTTCTGGTGCTGGGCAATATGGAATCAGCATTCTATAACCATTCTCCCAGTGATTACAGATAAAACCTTGATGATGATGATGATGATGCAAACAATAATAACAATGGCAATGATCTGAGCATCAGTAATAGCAAGTGGCTTGGGGAGAGAAGCCAAATCTTGAAAAGCAAGCCATATCAACAGTGAGTTTTATGAATGGTTTCCTTTCTTTTGCCTCCTGGCTTGGAACCAAGGGTGGCCCCAGTATGGAACTACAAAGCAAACACAGGCAGCAAAAAAAAATCCCTTATCTTTCAGTCAGAGAACCAAGAAAAGGTATTTTTGCAAGCAGGAAACTATGGGGGAAAATCTCTGTTGTTGTTGTTGTTGTTGTTGTTGTTGTTTCAAGTACACTTTTACTTTGGAATAAATTTAGGTTTATAGAAAACATGCAAAGATAGTGTAGAGTTCCCAAGCCCCATTCACCAGTTTCCCCCATTGTTAATGGCTCATATCACTGTGCTGCACTTTTAAAAACTAAGAAACCTATAGTGGTACATTACTATTGCTAATCTTTAGACTTTATTTGGATTCACTAGACTTTCCACAGATGCTTTTTTACTGTCCCAGGATCCAATCAAGGACACCTTATCGCATTTAGTCAACATGTCTCTGTGGTCTCCACCTGTGAGTTTCTCCATCGTTGCTTGTTTTCATGGCCTGGAGAGTTTTGAGGTACACTCATCAGGTGCTTTGTAGAATGTCCTTCAAATTGGGTATGCCTGAGGTTCTCCTCATGCTTAGACTGGAGTTGTGGGTTTTAGGGACAAATATCAAAGAGGTGAAGGACCCTTTTCACTGTATCCTATCAAGGGTAGCTGCTATCAACCTAACTAATCACTAGTGATGTTAATCTGGCTGAAATATGTTTGCTGGGTTGGAAACAAGTCACTAAGTCTAGTGCACACTCAAGGGGAGAAAGAAGAGACTCTACATCAGTAATTGGGAATTCTTTTGCAAGAAAGATTTGTCTCTTCTCCATTTATTTATGTAATCATTTACTACGTATAAGTATGGATTCATACAGATTTGGGTTTTTTTTCCTCTTTTTTTTCTCCTGGCCCTACCCTAAGAGTGGCTCTGGTCCTGGCGCTGCATAAGGAGGTCATGGTGGCACAGGAACCTAAAACCAAGGAGAAAACTTGTTTTTCAGGCTTGGAAAAATGGGCAAAGAGGATCCTGTGGTTGGGATCATGAAGATCCTCATTTTCTTCTCTCCTTTCCCTCCCTTGAGAGTAATCCCAATCACAGCAGCACACATGGCTAAAATCCCCAGAATACCGAATTTCTACCCCACAAGTTGGAGGAAGGGATCCCTGGGAGCCACAGGGAATGGTGGAAATAAAGAAGGAAAGGTACCCTCTAATTCTGTGTATGAACAGATATAGGCTTATTCTGAACAGGGAGTAAAGACTCATAGCAGGAGAGCAAAGGCTTCAAGGTCTGAACATTGGAGCCTCTGCCCACAGAAAGAGAGTTCAGAACAATCTGAATATTCCTAGGGTCACTGCCTATTATAATAAAATTGCTGGCACTCTCCAGAGGATTTTAACAAGACCCAGAGTCTTATAATATTCAAAAGTCTATGCCATAATCTAAAATGACTCATCAGGAGTTCCCGTTGAGGCACAGTGGAAACAAATCCGACTAGTATCCATAAGGATGTGAGTTCAATCCCTGGCATTGCTCAATGGGTCAGGGATCCAGCATTGCCATGAGCTGTGGTGTAGGTCACAGACGTGGCTCGGATTCAGAGTTGCTGTGTCTGTGGCTGTGGCTGGCAGCTGTAGCTCCAATTCAACCCCTAGCCTGGGAACCTCCATATGCCATGGGTATGGCCCTAAGAAGTAAAAAAAAAAAAAAATACCCAGGGAAGACACAGATTGCCATGGTCAACATCATCCACTCAGGAAAGTAGTTACTTTCATGGCACCCATAGAACTTACAAATTATTATTATTATTATTTTGTCTTTTGAGGGCCACATGCATGGCATATGAGGGTTCCCAGGCTAGCGCTGTGCCATGACGGGAGCTCACTTGATAGTATCTTTTTTTTTGCAGTACAATGATAGAGAGAGATAAAAATAAAGATGAAACGAAACAGCAACACATCAGACTTATACAAATAAAAAGGAAAATGTGACCAATTCTCAAGGAAGAAGACAACAGTTGTCAAGCTCAAGATTATCCAGTTATAAATTTCTCTAAAGATCTTTAAACAAGTATTATAGTCATGTTCAATGAGACAAAGGAAACCACTTTTGAAATAAAAACACAGACGTTCTTAGCAGGGAAATAAAAAACCTATTTTTTTAAAATGCGTATATTGCAACTAAAAAATATATCTTATATTAAAAAGTCACTGTATGATCTCAATAACACGATGAAGGTGGTAGAAGAGCCAGTGAACTTGCAAACAGATCATTAGAATTTATCCCATTTCTATGACAGAAAGAAAAAAAAAATGATCGAAAAAAATATCAGGAGTTCCCATCATGGCACAGTGGAAACGAATCCCAACTAGGAACCATGAGGTTGCAAGTTCGATCCCTGACCTCATTCAATGGGTTAAGCATCCAGCATTGCCATGAGCTGTGGTGTAGGTCACAGACTCCGCTTGGATCTGGCATTGCTGTGGCTCTGGCATAGGCCAGTGGCTGTAGCTCCAATTAGATCCCTAGCCTGGGAACCTCCATATGCTGCTGGTGTGGCCCTAAAAGGACAAAAGACAAAAAAAGAAAAAGAAAAAAGAAAAAAAAGAGAAAAAAGAAAAAAAAATCAGAGTTTCAAGGTTCTATGAGACAATATCAGAAAGTTCTATTATTCATGATATTTCAGTCCCCAATGGAGGGGGGAAGAATTGGTGCAGGAAAAAAAAAAAAAAAAAAGGAAGACATTATGGCATAAAATATAAATTTGGTGAAAGACATAAATATACAGCCATAAGAACCCCAAACAAAATAAACTCAGAGGTAACCAAACCCATTCACATTATAATCAAACTGCTGAAAACAAAAGATTAAAAAACAAACTTTAGAACTGACATAAAAAGAAAAACCTTTTGTATGTATATAGAATGACAATTTTAAAGACTCTTTGGTTTCTCATTAGGAACCAAGGTTTTCAGAAGATAATGAAATAACATCTGTAAAGTTCTAAAACAAAAGAACTGCAGCCCAGAATTCCATATTCAGCAAACATATCCTTCAATAAAGATGTCAAAATAAAACATTATGAAAGGAAGAAAAATTAAGAGAATTCATTGTTAGCAGACCTTTTTCAAAATAAACAATAACAGAAACCCTTTAACTTGAATTGTTCCCTGAGGAAACTATGAGCTTCAGAATAAAGAGCAAGAGATGATAAATTTCTAGGTAAATGTAATAGTCTATTTTTCCTCTCAAATTCTTTAATATACACGTTAACTGAAGTAAAAATATAAAGACTGTCTGGTGGGGTTGTCAATATATGAGATGCATATACATGCCAACATAAAGAGAGCTATTGATCTCTAGGTCAACTGCTGCTTTAAAAACAAAAATAAAAACAAAACAGAAAAACTATAAAGAGATATAAAGCTAAAAATCAATGGATACATTTAAATAGATTTCTAACAGATATTCGAATAATTGAAAAAAAAGTAGGGAAGGGGCAATAGAGAAACACACACCACATCCACAGGCACAAACAAGCAAATAAAATGATACACCTAAAACCAACCATATCAATGATTATATTGTATGTAAATGCTCTAAACACACCAATTAAAAGACAGGGACTGTCAGATTGGATTTTTTTAAACTTCTCTATGCTGCTATATTAATGTTAGCTGAACTTAAATAGTCATAATAATATATGTACAATAAAAATGGAATTTTATCTGTGGGCAAGGTTGGTCATTCTATAAACTACCTTCTGCCTAGTTGTACAATAGTTTCTGTTAAATATCTTCCTTTTTTAAGGTTTGGCTGAGGGGTTCTGCTCTATAGCAAATGAGGCCAGACCCACACAAGCCAGTCAAATTGCTCCAGGTTGACTACTCAACAGTCATTTGCCTTCTTCCTTGTTAACAGAACTCTGACTTTATTCAGCCTTTCAGAGGAAAGAAATCACTGGTCTGAGTGAACTGTGAAAATCTCACTTCTTTTTGCCAGTTAATGACCTACTGGTGCATGAGTGACTCACTTTTGGCCAAAGACATGTAAGAAGTCTGCGGGCATCTAGGAAATATATTTTCCCTCTGAGAGGACAAAGGAGAAGAAAAAAAAAAAATCCCCCTCCCTTTTTTTGATGGATATAGACTCCCTTGCTTTAATTTTTGAATTTTGTTTATGAAGATGGCATACTTAGAACCGTGGTAACTGAAGCCACCAGGGAGGAAGGGCAGTGGTGCAGACGAAAAAGATAAAAGGAGTCTGATGCACCATCCCTGGGAGTGTTTACTACTGAACAACTTATTAAGTAAATAAATATTCTTACCATTTAAGCCACGTTGGCCAAGCTTTCTGCTACCCTGGTCAGAATAGCATTAACTGACAAACCAGCACGGAGTCTCGTGTCCTCAGCACAGAATTCTATCTGGGCAATTCTGCCTTCTGGGCACTATTAGGGCCATTGTCCTCCCCCCTTTCCTAGCCAGTTCCTTGAATGGAGAACATGTGCCTCTAGAGGGACCAATAATACTGCATGGATTGACATTCATGCATTCAGTCAGCCAACAAACACCTAATCCAGTGCTTATTGTGTGCTGAACTTTGCTGAACTCTGAGTTAGGAACTAGAGGTACAACAATAAGGAGAAAAGTTCTGTGCTAAAAGTAAAGAGTGATTGACCTTATGCAAATAAATATATAAGGTCAGGTTGTATTTTATAGAAAGCGGCAGAGTAAGAGCATGTTGGGGGCTAGTCTAGATAAAGTGAAAAAGAGCATAACAGCCATTTCGGAAATTTATACGGAGCTCGATTTGTGACCTTTCCCAATTTTTTTAGGAGGTGATAAGAAAATGTTGGACTTGTGAAGCTTTATTAAATTTCCCCATTAACACTCTAAAGACAGAACAGTAAAGCAATCTTTAGGGTTATTTAATAAATAAATAAATAAATAAATGAAACAGCTACATCAGGAAAGATTTTTAAATTCCAATGTGAGATTGATCAATTCGTTAGCGCTCACAAACTTGGTATTTTTATAAGGGAAGAATTTATAAGGATGAGAATATGAAGGCCAGATGGTGCATTGATGCTAGATGATAAAAAGAAAAAGGCACAGAATAGAGAAGGAATGAAGAAAGAAAATGAAACCGAAGCGAAAGGAGGCATGAGCGTGGAGAACACGTCATCAAGGCAACTGGAAATTTTCGTGGACTATGATACTGAGGTCAGGAAATCCTTTTGGGTGGGGCAGAAACTCGGGTGGCAGATGTTGTTTAGAAAAACCTGATTGATGACCTTATTTAAAGCAGGAAGAATGACTATTCCAGCCATTCCCGGCTTGGCTTAGAGAGGCTGCGAGCCGAGGTTGGCAGCACAACTACTTAGGGTTGTTCCAGGTTGAGAACCACTGCCTTCATTCTTCAGGTCTGTGGGAAGTCTGAAACCCGGGAGAGGCGGTGCTCAGGAAGCTGGAGGTTAAGAGATGCCAAGTTGTTTACTAAGTTCCCAGGTGGCTGGCCCCAAATTTCAAAAGGCAGTAAATGCTGAGTTCCTATTTCCAGGGCATCTACTTCCTCTCAAGTATTGCAGATGTAATCTTAAACAGAAGCCACTTGCAGCCACAACTTCGCGTTCTAGTGCGAACCTCAGAGACGCCTGCAAACAGGCCAGGAGATGCTAGAAACCCCGCCCCCGTTTGTAACCATAGGAACGACTGACAAACCCCGAGCCGGAGATTCCCGGTTCCGCCCCCTCCCAAACTAATATTGTTTCCCACTACCTGTCCACATGGGCGCACCGCCTCACTATTGGTCACTGTCCCAGGACTGTGCCTTGCTTCAGCCAATAAACGGACTGTGCACGTGCACACTTGCGTAGCCTGATTGGTCACCACTCCTTGATCACGCTCTGCCCTCCTGCGCCAGGTCCTGCGCGGGGGCGCCAATGAAATGACTCAGAAGCCATTTACAACCAATCCACACGCCGCGGGGCTCACAGCCGGCCTATGGGCGCGGGCAGGAGGTGGGCTGTCCCTGCCCCTTTCCATTCCCAGCTGGGTTTGTTAAAGCTACAGGCCCTACGGCGCGCCGAGGCTCCACGGGGCACAGCACAGCGGCCACGGGGGCCTTCGGCGTGCGGCTGGCGCCCGTGACATCGGCGCCACTCTGCTCCCGGCCCCAGCTCCCGGCCGCTGCCGACCTCTTTGGCGCGGCCACGTCGCCCGGCAGGATGGGAGGCGAGGCGGGGTCCGCGGCGGCGGTGGTAGGCTCCGAGGGCCGCGTGAAGAGCCTGGGTCTGGTGTTCGAGGACGAGCGCAAGGGTTGCTATTCCAGCGGCGAGAGGGTGGCGGGGCATGTACTGCTGGAGGCAGCCGAGCCAGTGACCCTGCGCGCGCTGCGCTTGGAGGCCCACGGCCGTGCCACCGCCGCCTGGGGCCCGAGCGCCGGCGCAGCGGCCCCGGCAGCAGCCTCCGAGGTTGAGTACTTGAACGTGCGCCTGAGCCTCCGCGAGCCTCCGGCTGGTGAGCATGGCCCGCGGCCCCAAAGAAGGGCTGGCGGGACTGGGCGGGGGCGAGCTGGTGGATGCCCACCAGCTAGGTGGGCGGAGAGGGAGAGCTTCCGGAGATGGGGTCCGCCCACAGGGTTGCCAGAGCTTCATTTTGGTCGCCTTGACCGGCGGGCAACAATGCCTGCGTCCCACACTTCATAGCACCAGGGAGGTTATGCCCACCTCTACCTGGCAACCCGCCCCTGGCTCGCTGGGGTCTGACCGGCACCTGGTCCCTAGTCAGGGACCGTCTTGGACTGCTCTTAGAGTGAGCCGTTGCCATGGGAACCTATGATGAGCAGTTTGAAATGAAGGATCTGGGAATCTAAGTCGTGTCCCTCTGGCCTAAAGAATGGAGGGGAGACCAGAGTCAACGGGTTTCATTCTGGGGTGCCCAGTGTTTTTATGGGGCTTCCCTTCTCCCCATCCTGGACCTAGAGGCTTGTTCTTGGTTCATGATGAGTTAGCAAAACCTCAGTCTTGGAAGGAGGGAAGTAGTTCCTGAGCAGTAGGAATTCAAGGGAAGTGACTTGACCATCATACTTGGTTTCCCTCTTTGGAGTTCTGCCTCTATCTTACATTCTTTAAATTTATTCTTCGTTTCTTTTTGTTTACTTTGCATCATCTTCCTTCCTCCAGTACTGTCACCCTCATAGACCTTTAGTGACCATAGGATCTGGGCACTGTAAGAGTTTCTGGAGGAATGATGACCCTTTTTTTTTTTTTATACTCTTGTGAAGCCCGGTTAATAATACAGGTTTTTCTGTAAGTATCCATGTGGAAACTCACCACATGGGTATTCCATCAATATTAGATGCAAAAATCAATTCCGTTAATCATGAATTACTAGTAACAATAAGTATTAGTCTTCTTTAGGGTGGTAGAAGCTACTTTAAACTATTTTACCTTTCTATCTTACCAGCTTCAGCAGTTATCTGTAAAATTAAATATAATAGTATAGACTCTCTGCCTGCAAAGAGTAAAATGCAGTGTATCAGTGTTTAACCTTTGCTCTGACTTACATAAAATCAGTAGTATATACAGTTTTGCCATGTCCTGCTGTAAAGGAGTGGACCTTTAAATCTTCAAGGTATGTGGGAATCAAGTGATCCCAAAATTTTTAATGAGGAAAATGTATATGAACCAAAGGCCTCTTTTGGATAAACAAGTGCAGTGTTAGGTGAGAGCTCTTACTTGCCTTATGCCCTTTGATCAATGTGGTTTCCAGAATCAAGGCTCCCCCCCCCCAAGATGTAACAGACCTCATGGATTTTCAAGATGGCTGACTGGAGTCAAGGGCAATGAAGAGGAAAGTAAATTGGTTTTTGTCCAGGACTTTGGACTTTCTGTATCTCTGTGCCCATAACTACTGAGTAAATAGACGTAAGTTAATAGTAGTTGGACCTGGGGTTAGCAATAATTTTTTTTTTTTTTGCTAAAATATGGGCTATCAAATAGTGTTTTGAATTGCAAGTAAGATTATGTTTTGTCATTCTGATGGAAAAATCAATTCCGTTAATCATGAATTACTAGTAACAATAAGTATTAGTCTTCTTTAGGGTGGTAGAAGCTAAAATAGAATGGTGAACGCTAGACAACCTGAAAATCTTGTTTTAGAACGTATTGTAACAGTTGACAAAAAAGTAAAATTATGGTCTGTTTTAATTGATTTCACTGAGAAAGAAATAATCACTCCTGACATGTTACTTGGAAGAGGTTAGCAACGTTACATGGTTGTAGATTCTTAGGTTCATTTAATTCTAAAAACTAGTTGAGTTTCAGTCACCTCCAGAGATTTTTAGAAATCTAGATTTTTGAGAAGTATGGAACCTATTTTCAAAAAAAAAAAAGCAAAACTACCAAATAATGTTTTGGTGTTGTTAATCTGATTAAATTCTTGCTATTATCATGATTGATTTTCTTTTTTTGTAATTGAATAATTGTGGTCAAAAGACAAGACACATTAGAGAGCTGGTTTCACTTCATTTGCACACTGGCAGTAGTAGTAGAGTTCCTATTCCTTTTTGAGTCCCAGTCTCTGCCTCTGTGATGGTCATGGCTCCAGCATTTCTTGAGTGCCCTAAATTACAAATCTGGGCTGAAGGACCATTAGCAAATGAAGCATCTTATGACATTGTAGTTCTCATTGCACAGGACAAAAGTAATAAACCATGAGAGCAGAAGCAGAAATTGGGACATGTTTCAGCTTGTGGACATTTTAAATTAAAAAATGAATAAACAAGAGAATAAAAGATGGCAGAGATTTAATTCCAAATACTGTAACCCATATTTATCAACTTTCTCAAAAATATTCTCCTGTTTATGTTTGGAGGTGGTTGAAAATCTCATTTTAAATGTTCCATTTCCTGTGTTGATTTGTATTTTTCTCTGAAGAGGGAATTTCATCTCTCTCATCCTTTTCCAGTGTCCTGTGCAACTCTCTCTTCTCCAGGCTTGCCTGCCATTGCCCTGCCTCATGTTGTTGCCTTCACCTAAACCCCTTCTCACCCGTCTCTTTGCCAACCTTTATAACAACTACAGAGGTGGTCCTGAAGATGCCACCCGCTGTCCCACTATGGACTCTAGCATGCTGTTGTCATTATTTCTGTACAAGTGTATTCAGCTTCCTTTCCTCCCAAGGTCTCTTTGGAGACTGAAGTTATTTAGCTTTCAAACCAACTTGCTTTGTGCCTGACATTTAAGCATTGTAAATTTTTGACATGAATGAAATCCACATTTTTAAACATTATAAGCACTTTAATTTTCATATTCAGTAGTCTACGATTGCAAATTAGAACTTTAGCCTAGCTCTCTGAGAAGTGTTGGGACTCTCTGAGCCTATTACTTGATAGCTGTAAAGGAAAGAAGCTTCCCTGCCTTCTGTTCTGTGGCATATAGGGCAGCTCTGGACACACCTGTGCCCTGGGACTCACTCTGTCACTGACATGTAACGTGTTCTCACGTCCCTGTGACTTAGTCCCTTTGCCTCCAAGTCATCCATCTGTGCAATATTTCTGTTCGAATGAACTTAAGTGGCAAATACTTCTAAGGTTTTGTTTTTTGTTTTTTCCCCCTAATATATTACACACTGAAAATTGGAGCTAGATTCAGGCAACTTAATGGGCCAGTAATGCACTCCTGTTTTCTAAACATACAAGGTCGAAATGTTAACTGAATTGGTGAAGTTCTTAGAACTCCAGTATTTAAGTGAGCAATTACCCCATTTCACTAGTGATTTCTGGCCTTTAAACAATTTTTTTTAATGAATGGTTGCAGTAGAAATCTCCTCTTTTAGTATCAACTGATGAGGCAGAGCTCAGAGAACTTCTCAGTATGCTGCACTTTCATCTTAATCATTCCACTCTTGATGAAGTAATTTAATTCTGTATTTGAGTCTATACACGTAAAATGAAGAGGATTACCTTAAGTATCTCTGGAGAGCCACCCAACCAACACTGACAACCTTGGAGTTGTATGAGCCTCTGCACTCATCAGCCCCCCAGCAGTGCTACTGGCTTTGCATGCATGGTCCAACCACACCCTGCCTCCTGACTTCTTGCAGTCAGAGATAAGCCTCTGCATGAAAAAAAAAAAAAAAATGGGGCTGGCTGACCCCAGAGCAGGAGGAAGGGATTGTGTCCCTGCTTGGCAAAGCCCACTCAATACCCCAAGTTAATGTTCCCAAATAATCAGTAGAGCCTGAGTATAAATACATGACTCCTGCTTAATAAATGTCCTTGTTGGTTTGGCTATTTAGTATCATACTCAATATTTATAATATTCCAAGTAAATGTTTTGCTTCCTTTTCAATCTCTGCCACAAAGATACAAAGACTGATTTTTGTGGTAGACACAGAATTAATCTATTTTTTTCTAAATTAGTTTTAGGTCCCATTTAATTTTGGTACCTCATGTTAGTATAAGAGTACACTAACATTAGTATACTTATGCTAGTGTACAAATGGGGCGAACAGGTGTTTACGTACATACAGGTACATGTGTGTATATGGCTATGTACACATATATTTATGGGAGCTCTGATACTCTATGGTAATTGTGTATAATTGGGCTATTTGAAGATAAAAACTATATATATGGTTTGAAATTGATTAAACTTAGTAAAAGTTGATTCAAAATTTAATTCTCTAAATCTCAGTTTAATGTACTTTTTGAAGTATACTCAGTGTTTTAGCTAGGAAAATCTTTAAAAAAAACTTTCACTTAGATTGTGAAAATCCCCCTTGATCTAATACGAACCTAAGTTAAATGTATTCTTTTTTAGGTGAAGGCATCCTCTTACTGCAGCCTGGAAAACATGAATTTCCATTTAGCTTTCAGCTTCCATCTGAGTAAGTGAAACTATATACCTTTGGGGATTTCCTTTCCCTTCTACCCAACTTACGGGCACTGGGTACCTTCTGACACTCCCTCCAGTGTGCATGTTGAGTCTGAATAGCCCTTGAGTAGAAGTAACACCGCTTCCCCCTTTTTTTTTTTTTTAAACAAAATCAGCACTTTTTAAGGGCTTTTCTCAGCTTTGTTAAATTGAAAAATAAGCTTAAAGAGTAACCTCTTTTGTTTATTTCAGACCTTTGGTAACCTCATTCACCGGGAAATATGGAAGTATTCAGTACTGTGTGCGAGCGATTTTGGAACGACCCAGGGTACCTGATCAGAGTGTTAAGCGGGAACTCCAGGTCATAAGTCACATCGATGTCAACACACCAGCGTTGTTAGTAAGTTCTTCTTTCCTCTCTTCCTCCTTCCCTCCTGTCCTCCTTCCTTTTAGCTGTGGTCCCTTCATTTAGCAAGTCTGGTGGTAGCCTATCCTGTCACTTTCTGATGTAATCCTGTAACCCATAGGCATTTACTATAAATATGTGATTCTAAGTTGGGCAAATTACAAATTGTGTGTGTTAATAGTATTGATTGTGTCCCTGTTGTTCAGGGCTTCTTTTGCCAAGAAGTTACATGGGCTTGAAATGCATTAATAAGGCTTAATAATAATAATGCACACACACAGAGTAGTCTCTTTGACCAGAGCAGCCACATTCGCAGGGCTGTGGTATTCTAAACTCTTCCCTAATAGCAGGTTGAGGAACAGTAATTACAGAAGAGTATTAATCACACTCAGCCTGTTATTGAGGCTCAGGCCATTATGCTGTGTCTCCTTGCATTTTGCATGTCATTTTCTAACATTAAGTAAGTGCATGCAGCTGCTCTGGAGATCCTTTCACTTATCATTTCCTTATGACAGATTTGGCCACATTAAAGCATTGAACTTCTAATAATCACCAGAAATACTGTAGGCTGATAAGAAAGATTAGGCTATAAGTAACAACAGAATAGGCAAGATGGGAGCTAATGAGCTAGATTCTTTTATCTAAACCCATATTATCAAAATAATATAAAATTATACCTTGTACTTTCATGATAGCTACTAGGACCTAATGGTTCTTCATTTAAATATCAATGAATGATTTTTTTTTTTACTTCATAATTTAAACTTTCCATTATGATACTGATGTTACAGAGATGTATTTTTAGTATTGGGGGTTTCTCTTTCTAGCTAGTGTTTTTAAAGATTAAAAAAAAAAACAGGAGTTAAAAGTTGTTTAGCTCTATCTTCACACAAAAATGAAATAGAATTTACTCTAATGTTCACCTTTATGTTACGAAAATATAACACATACGCCCTGGCCGCACAATGTCTTATGGCCGGAATCATACAATAGCTAGCATCCATCTGACTCAGCTTGTAGCTATGACTTACCACCTGCTCAATACCTATTTTGAAAATAGATGATGCTAATACCTGTCTTCTGTTTTTAAAACCTACTTAGAATTAGTGGTTAACTAATTCTAAATCCTTTATGGGGCCATTTTGGCAAATAATTTATTTTATTTCTTGGCAAAAAGAGGTACTATTTATCCTTGACTATTCTTTTATGATTGAAAAAATAGATTGCATCTTTGGGTTTTACAGTGAGTTTTTGGCTTGTTCACCTTGTAAATAACGTTTTAAACCTTGTCGTGTTACTCTCAATACTGTAGAATAGAAAGTGGGGTGGTGAGTTCAGTAACCTTTTAGATCCATTGCCCTGGGTGTGTTATTGCACTACCATTGCACAAAACCCCCAAATCATTTTAAGTTAAGGACACTTGAAATTTCTACCTAATAGTGCATTTTGAAGTAAGTACAAAAGAGTCTTTGCTTATTCTACATTTTAAATGCCAGGACAAATAGAATAATCTGATTATGGATTTTTATACCATTTTTCCTTTTTCTGATCTTCACATAAAGTCTTTAAAAAAAGTAGTTCTGTCATATTTCTAGGTACTAACATAGTTTTTTATTGTTTTTTTGGAAGGATGGTATATCATTTCCTGGAAATACAATGAAAATATAGGATAAAATAGGATGATATCACCCTAATTTGAATCTGAAAATTCACCTTAGTTTTTGTGAAAAGGGAATGATTTTTTAATGCTTTGTCTTTCAATAAATATTTTGCCTAATATGTTATGGGAGGATAAGAAAGTTTGATCTGTTTTTTGGAAGACACTTCTTTACAACTATTTAACGAAGAATGATATAATTTTAAGTTCTGTGATTGTTATAGACTGGTTTAATTAAAGTAATTTATTTATTTGAACTTTTCAAGACCCCTGTATTGAAAACTCAAGAGAAAATGGTTGGCTGTTGGTTTTTCACTTCTGGTCCAGTCTCGTTGAGTGCCAAAATCGAAAGAAAGGGCTACTGTAATGGTAAGCAAACAGTTTAAAAGTCCAGATGCAAGATTCATTCTTTTTTATTAGCTGATTGTAAGTGATTTTTAATTGTGTGTTTTGTAATTTATAAAGTACATACTGCTTTAAAACATGAGTAATAAAATTTTCTGGTTCTACTATAAATAAGAGATATTTAAATATTTGTAACTGGATGAATAGATCCCAAATAATCCTGGTATTTCCGACTTCAGTCCTGTTACCTTTGCAACAAAGACTAAAACCGGAAGAGTGGGAGAATGCCGGCATTTTATTCTAATGTCGCAAAAGAATGTCCTGAACAGTGTTGCTCAGAAGAGAGCTATTGTAGTACGAAAATAGTGTTAGGCATTCTGAGTCCAGGCTGGGAATACAGATATATGGGCAGGGCTAGAATGTAGACCATTAACACGCTTACAGTCAGATTGATAGTAGAACACCCATCTGTGAAGGGCCTAATTCATGCAGTGGATATGGCCCCTGTTTCGGGGTTCTGGCTTGTTGACAATGACGATGGGATGGGACGGATGATGGTGGATGTAAAATGTTGCTACTCCATCCGTTGCTTTATTTGTGCCTTGGCGTTGATTTCTGAAATGTGAAGCTTTGTTCTCCTTGTTGCACAGATTGTAATTTGTTGGGTAGGAATGTGTTGTCCTTAACATACTACTGAATCATTTGTTTGTATGTGTTCTTGTAATTCTTATAGATTCTGGCCATTTATAGAGCTCTAGAATTAGTAGCCTAATATTGCTACATGAGAACAGTGAACAATGCAATCCTTAGAAAACATCTTCCACAACTGCAGAAAGTTTCGTTTCTCTGACTCAGATTTGCAATGTACATTTTCCATGAGGGTTATGAGTTTGTTAAACTGATGTTGCCACATTTCAGCATTGGTGATGGCTCTGTTCCACTGTGGTGAGAACTTTCCAAAGAGTCTCTGAAGGTGTTTCTGTTTTGTATTTTTTAGGAGAAGCTATTCCAATCTATGCAGAAATAGAGAATTGTTCCTCCCGTCTGATTGTTCCCAAAGCTGCCATTTTCCAGACCCAGACTTACTTGGCCAGTGGGAAAACAAAGACCGTGCGGCACATGGTGGCCAATGTGCGCGGGAACCACATCGCATCCGGGAGCACTGACACCTGGAACGGGAAGACCCTCAAGATCCCACCTGTGACACCGTCCATCCTGGACTGCTGCATCATCCGTGTGGACTACTCCTTAGCTGTGAGCACACACTTTGTTAAACTAAAGAGAGTGGTGCTACATTACTGTGAACACACACCTCTAGTACCCGGGAAAATGTCAGTTTTTGTCAGCATTACAACCCCTTATGGAATATATAAAGATTCACCTTCATTTTATAATCAAAAACTGTCCTCCTGAGGGTTTTAATGAAATAACATGGAACAGTGAAGGTGCAGTAAGGGATGCTTGTTATTTTGAAGGCATGCAGTTAATATTCTTTGCTTTTGTGTAAGCCATGCTTGCTTACAGTGAAGTGTGTTAAGGCCACAGTCCCCCACCACAGAGCGCTCATTGATTTTGTGGGCCCCTCATTTGGTTTGTTCTTCATTTTACTCAGTCAGGACAGTTTACAATTGCTGGGTGTGGTAGCAGACAACAAAAGCATTTGTTTCTAATGAAAAAATAATCAGGCTATTTACTATGAGATTTAACTTATATTTCTTCCTTTCTCTCTTTTTCTTTCTCCTTTTTTTTTTGTTGTTTTTCGGGATATTAGGTGTATATTCACATTCCTGGTGCTAAAAAATTGATGCTTGAACTGCCCTTAGTGATTGGCACGGTTCCATATAATGGTTTTGGCAGCAGAAACTCCAGCATTGCCAGCCAGTTCATTATGGATATGAGCTGGTTGACACTGACTCTGCCAGAACAGCCTGAAGGTAAAATGTTTTGAGGTTCTTTGAGAATGAAGTTTTACACATAGAGTGCCTAAGAACATGATGCATAAGCTAGTAGTGCTTGAGTGGTAATTACTCCCGACACTACAGCTATCCTCACTCTTCTTGTTATTACTACGAGTCCTAAAACATTATTCCTGGAAGGGACTTTGAGAGTTTAGCTCATCCAGGACACAAAGCTGCCCATGGCAGATCCAGAAATACAGCCTACATCTTCTGATTCTGATTTATAATAGTAAAATAATGAAAAATAATCAGAATAAGAGTTTGGCTTATTATGCATGTATTTTCTGAAGCCACATTTCAATGGCTTTTCTATCTAATATAACATACATCTTAAAAAGAGTAGAATATAATGTGTCAGTAGTACTTCAGTAAAAGCAGAATCATTGAATGTTTTTTTGTTGTAATAGGCACAAAAACTCCCTAACTTGAGGGAAAAATACCAGTGTTTTATCTTCAAATGAAGTTAAATTTCTTGTTTTTATAAGAGTTCAGAAAAGACTAATGGAATGCGTTTTTGTCTAGATTTCTTATACCCAACTCTGTTTTTGTTTCAGCTCCACCAAATTATGCAGACGTGGTGTCAGAGGAAGAATTCTCTAGACATGTTCCTCCTTACCCTCAACCCCCTAACTGCGAGGGGGACTCATGCTGCCCTATGTTTGCCTGCATTCAGGAATTCCGGTTTCAGCCTCCACCTCTTTATTCAGAGGTAAACTTAGCAAAAGAAAGTTAGACTTGGGCTGTTTGTAAATAATCCTCTGTGTCTGTTGTTGATTCCCAATTAGTAGAGGATACATGAAAACATTTTATTCTGTAGTGATGATACCGTATCACTGATCCATCTACTGCATTTTGCAGTATTTTCTTTGTAATCTATAGCATGCATGTAGAGTGTCATGGATTGCCTTTAAGGCCATGGAATACAGAAAACCTAAGTGGTCTACTGAGACTTCCTAAGAATAGGCTCTAGGCAGTTTGGCTTATGACCATCATATATTTAGAAATATGTATATGATGTTAATGAATGCTGCAATAGTAATCTTGGTCTGCCCGTTCCTACAGGTTGATCCACATCCTAGTGACATAGAAGAAACCCCGCCTGTTTCCTTCATCCTCTGAACATAGTTCAGAAATCACTGTGTTCCTCATCAAATCAGAACATTGGTTCTTTCCCCCTCCCTGCCTTTTTGGGGAAGAAGGAAGATTAGCTTCAGAACATAAATGAACATCAAAACTGAAGGTGATGGAAATTAGAGAATGCGTGAACTTTCCAGTGGGCCAACAGGATTGTTGCACAAGTTTGTGGTGTGGTCTTGTTTTTCCCTTTGAACAAAGGGATGAAGATCTAGAAAGTCACAGAATGTAATGGTGGAAGTCCTGGTGGGATAGAGTAAGTGGAGGGGTGCCTGTGCTGACCCGAGAAGGGTGGCTACGAATAGTGGTGACACTGTGCGAGCATATCTTCATAAAAGTTTCTCGAAGTGGAATGGAAGTATCCTAAGCTTTAAGGCAGTATGAACTTGTGGGGAGGAGACTTGATGTTGGAGAATGTAGCAGCACAAGGGTGTATGTGAATCGGACAGTGGCCCACTCTCCATATGAAGTGAGACCTCTGGCATCAGGGTCTTTATGATTTCTTATCTTATTCTGTAGGACTGAAGTCCTTAAAAGAGTCCTTTACTAATAAGATCATGGTCTTATCAGGTCCTATTGAAGTGATACAGTTTTCACTCTTTTAATGGTAGTTTAAAATATTGTTTATAAATTGGCTATACAGTATTATGAAGCCAAGAAAGAGTTTCCTTGAAAGACTTGTCAGTTGAAAGGGAAAGATGAATTTCGGTATGAAAGCATACTTTGTTGAAGGTTGCACTTTTTACTCCCTTTAAGTACTTTACCAGGGTACATGTTTGATTTTCCTTATGTCTTATTTACCTAGGAGAATATTAGAAAAGAAGGATTTTAGAAAAAATAGCTTACATCCTTAGGATGACTTGATAACTGCACAGGGGAAGGAAAAAAAAAAAATAAAGAGGCCTTTTCTTACCTACCTCTAGTGGGGTTATCAGATCAGATACGTTTTAAAACCCCAGGCCTGAGAAGTTCTCTTTGGAGCTCCTGCTAATTTGCAGCAGCAGTCTCATCTTTCCTCTCCCTGGACCCAAAACTGGACCAAGGGCGAAATGTACAAGGTTGGCATTCAGTGAAAGTTAGTATAGTATACCAAAGTGTCTTTCAAAATAAATCCAAAATCAAGAAGGTAGAAATTCCGTTTTTTTTTTTAAGTCATAAACTTAATTTCTGTTAAGACACATGAGTCCATTGATGAGCAGTCAATGTGTTGTACATTGTTATTCCAGTTCTTTAGTAATTCTGTTTAAACTGTGATTTTCTTTATTGTTTTGGTGCAATATTTTATTATCATTTAACCTCAGGATATTCAGACCAACAAGATTGTGTTGCTGCTAAAAGTCTGAGCAGTGTTTTTACCATCCCTCTCTCCCCTAGTCAAGGCCACATGTTCACTTGTTTTTCCTTAAATTTGTTGGTTTTGTGAGCTGAGCGCATTTCTAGACACTAAGTGGAAGGGAGGTAGAGAATCCCGCAAGAGTGATTTGGGCCCGATTTTGGACCAGCCCAGTGTTTTGATTTTTTCCATGTCCTAAGGGTTTGATCTAGAAACCCTGGTGCTTCCCATGCGGAATACTGTGCTTCATTCGACCAGTTAGCTTTTCTTTGGGTCAGTATATTCAGTTAGAAATAGAAAAGTTCTAAGGTTAAATTTATATTTAAAAATTAGTTGGCCATTCAATCAGGGATTTTTATACAAACGTTAGATAAATGTATGCTTTTCACCCTTCTGGACATACCTCCCTCCCCTGTTATCATGTAAGGATCATAAGCAGTTCTTTTCACGGTAACCACTGTTGAAAATCACAGTGCAAACCGTTTTACCAATAATTGTGGTACTGAAATTGTCACAAAACTTTATTCCCTGCTTTGGTTTTTAGTGATATTTTTATTTTGTTTAGTTTTTAGCTGTGTGTATTTAAGTGCTGTTAAAATACTTTTTTGGCTTTTTTTTAAAAAACTTTAAAAAATCATCATCAGCTATTTCTCGACTAATAGGTTGTAGTTTACATGTTTTGTCAAGACATTGTTCCGTTCCATAATACCAAAACAAGGTGAAAGAAGCAAAACAAAACAGTGTGGAGGAAGAGAAAGTTTAATTATCTGGCTCCGTGGAGAAAAGCAACTGCCTAATGGAATCCTTCACTAGGATTGTTTTGTCCCTTTTATTAAAGGAATCATTAAGTGTGCCCACCAAATTGAAGCTGATTTTGTAGCACTTAAGAGATAGCTAAAAGGTATGATTTGCCTTATTGAATTGATATTGGTATATCTGACCTTAAGCAGTAGGTTGATGAAACTGCCTACCTTTTTATAATCAAGAAATTTAGTGAATGTAGAGGATGTGACAGTGGAACAGAGAATAATTGGGAATGAGGGTAAAAATTTAGCTGCTGTTATTTGCTTGTTTATTCTCCTCTTGTTTAGTTCACAAAGAAACCGTGGCCTTAGAATTTTCTTTTTGATGCAAAAATTTTGAAATTGAGAATGTGCATCTTTTGGCACACAAAATCCTTCCATGGGCAGAACTTTCATGTTTTTGTTTTGCACAATAAGAAACTCAATAGGCAGGGGTTATGTTTTTGATAAGTTAACTATGAAAGCTTTTTATTTTTATTATAAAATGTAACAATTTAACCCACAGGAAAAAAAAATAAAGATTGTATTTTGTACTCTTGTCTGAACCCCATGGGTTCTTTTTGTTAATAAAATGATTACACTGATGCTTTGAGTTGCTAGTTTTGCTTTTGTTTTGTTTTTGTAAGACTACTAGGACAAAATTGTTACAGACTTAAGAGAGATCATTACTACAAGACTAAAATGTTATTGCTGCTAAAATCCTTTTATAATTGTGTGCTATCCTCAGGCTAGGCATAGCCCTGGGGGATTCTGTTTTTATGGTGGCCTCAGTTTCCCCAAGATAATTAGTTTTTCACACTCCATGAAAAAGTGTGATGCATGATCCTTCATGGATGATGAATGATTAAACCTAAGCTATATTAGTCATTGAGAGAGCATTGTCCTCATTTATTCTGAAATAATGACCACTTCTTTAAAGCTTTCTGAGTTTTCATACACTGCCAGAATCTTTCCAGGATTGATTTAGTAGGTCTGATAGTCAGTCAGTGGATGCACATGGAGAGACACCTCTAAGTAAGCCTCTTCTTTCCACATACATACTCAAATGGACCAAAACCATATGTTGTGGACAGGAAATATTAAGGACATGCCATCTCTGTCCTCTGTGGAAAATTATAAATCTTAGCTAAGTGGTAAAAAGTTAGCCCAGGTAATTTACTCTCCAAGTCTTTATAACATGTGAAATCATGTTAAATCATAAATAAGTTTTCTGCATCCACATTTTCAGTCAATGTAAATTGAGATAATTTGTCTCACACAGGAAATATCAAGGCAAAATTTATAAGATCATCATTAAAGTTTCTGTAACTTATATTGTGGGTTGTAAAATTTAGAACTAGGCAGGACATTGCAATCTAGGACAAAGCCCTCATATTGCAAATGAGGATACCAAAACCCAGAGGTGTAACTTGAAAATCTGGCCTACATTGCCTGTAAGATTATGGCTCATTCTAAAATTTTCTGATTCTGCCACTTTAAGTAGAAGTTATGGAAACAGTAATTGCTTTAAATTACATAGCTTAAGACTAGCAGACCTGGATGCTACTAAACATATGCTAGATCAAGAGTCTTAATTCATATCTAAAAGCCCTGGCTCATGAAAGGATACCAATCTGACTAAATTGTTTCATAAGTATATTTGATTGGTAGCTGGAATCCTTTCTTCAGCAGAAGCATTTGTTTCTAACTTTAAAATTTGAAATAATTATAGACTCACAACAAGTAACAGAGAGACCCCATGTACCCCTCGCCCAGGCTCCTCCAACGGTAACATCTTAAGTAACTATATCACATGATCAATATCAGGAAATGGATCAACTAGAGTTTAGACCCTCCTTGGATTTCACAAGTTTTTGAATGCATTCACTGTTCTTACGCATGTTTTTGTATATAACTCCATGACATGTTATCACATGTCTAGACTCACAGTGCCACCACAATCAAGATACAGAACTTCTCCATCACCACAAAAAACCCCTGGGGTGCCCTTGGACAGTCACACTCTCCTCTTCCCTAACTCTTAACTGAACTGTTCTCCATTCCTGTAATCTTGTCATTGTAGAAATGCTTAGATAAATAGGATCATTAGGTAATGTACCTTTTGCAATTGCTTTTTTTTTGTCTTTTGCCTTTTTAGGGCCATACCCTAGGTATATGGAGGTTCCTGGGCTAGGGGTTGAATCAGCTATAGCTGCCGGCTACAGCCACAGCAAGGTGGGATCGAGCACATACTGTCTAGGGGAAGACTTTTTATTTAAAACAAAAGTTACTTCAGGGGTACTACAGCCATTTTCTGCACTTGGACTCCAGCCTCATATCTATTTAGTGACTAAAGGGCATAAAGAGTTCCAAAAAAAAAAAAAACAAAACACTAACAGTACTCATAGTGTTTACAGTGTTCCTTATATATAGCAATTCCTTTGCCATAACATAAAGATGCCCATGCTTTTTGATTTTGTCTTTTCATCTTAGATGCCAAAATCCATCTGAGTCCATGTGATAAGCATTCAGTATATGATATCTTATTTGCGTTTGTTGTCACTGCAAATATTCAGTCTTGCCTGGACTGGTTTCCTGATTCAAGTAAAGGATATGGTCTATAGTTAATTAGCTTACTTCAAAATATGGCACGTGTGCGCGCGCGCGCGCGCGCGCACACACACACACACACACACACACACACACACACGCTGTTTCTTGCTTGGAAACTTCGCCCTACAGGCAAGATAGCCATCAAAAAATGTGTTGTTTATGTATGTATCCAGGGACCCAAGAGGGCACATTGCCATCACCAATTCATCCCACTACTGAAGACAAAAGGTGAGCCTTATTTTCAGTAGCTGATAGACTGGTGGGCAGTAAATAGATATGGCTTAAGGAAGCTTTCAACTAAACTATATTTCATACACATCCTGAATCACTGAAGTTCAGGAAGTTGAAAACAAAACCCTAATGTTGAACTGTAATGGTCCCTGGCATAACTGAGAAAAACCCAAGACCCAAGTGAGAGTATGCAAAGAGCTACACAGAATATTCGCTGAGAGCTTCACTGCAGATTAGTTTTAATAGTTTAAAGAGAGCTGAGGTTAGGGAAAAACAGCACTTTTATAATTTTCTCTCTTGCCTAAATTAAAACAGCAGTACATGAGAGTATATATGTAGAAGGAGTATAATAGCAAACACAAGTCTCTAGTTTCTTCTGTCTTCTTTAGGAGGATGAACACAAAGATTCCATGTAGATCTCTTAGGAGAACTTACTCCTACAGACGTGCATTTAAAAAAAAATTGCGGTGTTGGTCGTTCCGCCCAGTATTCAATATCTAGCCCTTTTAGATAAAAGCAGAATTCTAGGTACTCAGGAAAACTGTAGCAACAAACAACTACTGTTATTTTATCTGACGTTAAGAAAAAAAAATAACAAGCACGAAAAACACCCTTGGTTAATGATGTCAAAAAGTAACTTAACCAAACATATAGGGCTGCAAACACCAACAGCTACTCCTCTAAATAGCAGGACCACGTCTAAGAAATGTGATGTTTTTAAGAAAATTAATTGCATTGTACTTGAAGTCATTTTAAAACAACCAGCTCCAGAACAATCCCCCTTGAAATAAAACAAGAATAATCTCTGCTGCCCATGGGAAGATGTTTTAAACGGTATCTGCAATGAACAGAGGGATTTCTGATGGTCTCAGATTTGCTTCTGATCATAATACAGGAGTCTCACGAGAATTGACTTCGTGGTAGGCAGGCAACCTGCTGTTAGCCTTCTTTCTCCAGCCTCACCCAGCCATGGATACTGAGTCTTTGAGCCTTTGGCATTAGCCTGGTTGGTTCCAAGATAAACTGTCTCTTAGCAGGCTCCAAAGCAGATGCTGGGAGATTGAATGTGTCCCTTTGCCCCCATCTGGTCTATGTGACTCACATCCAGGACTGGGCACATACTGTGAGGGATCCCTTCCCCAAGCAGCAGCTTGCGGAGCCAAGATCCAGAACCTCAATTCCAACATCAGGAGCCCCCCCAGCAGAGGAAGATACAAGCAATAAATCAGCGTAAATCAGAAGTGGCTGCCATTAGCAAAAATGAGGGTTTTCTATGTCAGGTAAGTTCACTGAGAGGAAATCGTCTTTGCTGGTGGTTGGTTTTGGTTTTGGTTTGGGGTTTTGATTTGCACCTGATTTTTACAAAGGAAGTACACCTTGGAGCCTCTCTCCAGACCTAACCAGAACCTCAGTGCCCTGCCCAGTGACTGCTTGCTCTTGCCCAGGAGTACCAACTTGTCTTGTTTTCCTGGGGCTTTGCCCACATCCCAGGATTCCTGCAGTCACAAACTGACACAGTTGGTCACCCTAGCCTTTCCCCTGCTCCAGCCCCGACACCCTAACACACCACTGGAGGCTATCACTAGGTCACCATCACCTGTCTTTGTGCCTCTAGCACCAAAAAAGTCCTGCTGTCATCCAACAGCCCCCATGCAAAGTGTCTCCCACAAACAAGTAAGGCCAAAGGGCTCAGGACCCTCTGCATTGGAATTTGGACTGGAAACCCCCTTAGTGGCCAACCCTATAGCTGGTTCAGTCTCTACCCACCCATCTCTCTCTCCTTTCAGCTACAGAGCCCCAGTCAACCCAGGGCCAGCCCACGCAGCTCCCAGTGATCTGGGCCTGGCTCTGGACAAGAGGTCACACCTCCACAAGCCATTTTCTCCCTGGCTTTGAGCTCACTGTGCAATTACTGGGCTGAGAAGTTACTGGGTTCAGATGGGAAACTCCTGCATAAGAGGAAAAACCACAAAGTGCCCTGCCACAACTATGCTCACATCTCTCTGGAACTTGCCTTCAGAACCTGCCACACAATATTCTTAATTTCTTCTCTGGTGAAAAGGCTTCAACTTTGGAAATTGGAATTGACCCCATGAGACTGCCCAAAGGCCATCCAGAAAGCAGCCTGAATTGGTGTGAATCTTTGTGCTGGGTGGGGGCTGGGGCATTGATGACACTGGCCCAAGCAGAGGTAAGGGACAGCAGTGGGCACGGTGTCCTTTTGTGGTTTGACCAGCAGGCTCTGAGGAAAATTTCCAATATAATACTTATTCATGCTTCAGCTTACCTTGGTGTTCTCAGGTCCCTACTGCCTGTGGAGGATCTCATTAAAAATAATCTCCCTATGTCACTGACTCTTAACCTTCATGCTCTTAAAAATCCCTAGCTTTAGACCAAGTCCTTCTCCAGCTCCCAGGAATTTCCCAAGAGCCCCACTTGTAAGCCCATCCCCACACTCTGGTGTCACCTGCAATGCTCTGATGGCTTCACAGACCCAGACTGAGGTCAATTTTTACCGAGTGGAAAAGAACCATCCTTGCCACTTTGTATTTTATTTTGTGAGAAGCCATCCCCAAAACAGCTTCTTTGGCCCCAACCTGTGGCAATTTTCCATCAGAGCTATGGTTTTCATTTTGTATTGGCATATTTCCCTCTCTGTGACACTCAGATGTGCAATCTTGGGTTGCGCTGCTGGCTCAGTCGAGAGACTGTGCGCCTGTACAAATTCCCCTGAAGACTAAAGCTCTGATATTGGGCCAGATCTCTTCTCCATGGTGCCCTTTTACCCTGGGATGGGTCTTTCTCTGCCACTAGAAGTTCCTCAACCATCTCCCAGTCATCTTCCTCCATCAGTGAGCTCTAGCTCACAGTCGTGCCAGAGTCCCTCTATGCCACGATGGGCAGAGGGTCACAGGAAAGCAAGGTATGCCCCAGCATGGCTGCAGGAAGGACCTGCACCCAGCCCCCAGAGATGCCACCTATCCCAGAGCCCTAGACAACCAATGAATGGCCCCTTTGAATGAGAGACAAGGCGATCCATAGGTTCCTGTGAATACATCTATCCAAGACACCCAGAGCCCACACGTAAGCAGGGAACCTCTTGATACCTCTATTGGAGGAGGAAGGGCATTTGTACACGTGAGTGATTGCTCAGTGAGGGCAGGTTCCCCAGGCCACATAGGGAAAGCACAGGGTCGTTTTCGGGGGGTATAAACGGGAAGAAATTAGGCACTGATGTGCCTACGGGCTTGCTTTATACTTCATCTCGGTTCTCACCACCCTCCACAGTTGTCTGGGTTCCTGGGAAGGCCTCCAATCCCCAGCTTGAACAGAACCATATTAGAAATGTGGCACTTGTATTAAATCTGGCTGGTGAAACTTTTTCCCTGTCTCCTTTTCCCCTCTTTAGTTTGGGTAGTGGGGCTCAATCTCTCCAAGGAACATCTCCTTTAAAAGGCCTCCATTTGTGCTCAGCACAGAAGCAGAAGCCCAGGGAGTTTTTATATTTATTACAGAGAGAGGCAAGCATCCGCTCTGTCTGTTTCCATTAACACACTGGCAATTAATGTGTTTGGTTCAAAAGCCTTC
Organism: Phacochoerus africanus; assembly: GCF_016906955.1. Classification (NCBI taxonomy): domain Eukaryota; kingdom Metazoa; phylum Chordata; class Mammalia; order Artiodactyla; family Suidae; genus Phacochoerus; species Phacochoerus africanus. Next base: position 84,259,679 of record NC_062552.1, on the reverse strand, counting down.
AAACATTTGTACACCCATTTGCACGTTAAAATGGCTCTGTATAACAGTCAGGCAGGTGGTTAACTATATGTATATTAAATTCATAGAGAAACTGGTAATTTTCAATTATAATTGTCAGTTCACAGTTTACACGATAAGAATTTTTTGAATAGACCCATTAGCTGATTTAGTTAGCAAGGGTTTTTATAAATCATGGTTTATTTGCTTATTCTACTTATAAAGCAGGAATTTTCAGTGTTCTCCCATGAATCAATAAATATTTACTTTGGTCTTTATTCTGCCCAAATGCCAAGTTTGACAATGGATGAGATATCGTTGGGTTTTCTTAAACAGCTGTTTGAATGCGGCTGTTTTATTAGTTGTTTTGTTTAGTATTATTGCCCGGAAAATGGCTTAAAAGTTTTATTCATTTGCTATTAATCTGTTTTTTATAAATAAAGTTAAAGTAGAGCTGCATTGCAGTTCCTTGTAATTTTACAGCATATTATACTTCCCCAGTAATATGTTTTGACAATAGAAACTTCCAAGCCAATGAAAAGCTGTCCCATTTTTCTAAATGATATCCTTTAAAGCAAAACCCTGAAATATATAGCACTGGCTTGCACATAATAAAATTTGATGATTTTTGTCACCAGGGATAATATTTCTCTTTTCTAGGCAACAGAAATAATTTAAAAGCCTCTCATTTGGGTTTTACAGCGCAAAAGGCAATGTGAGACACCAGATCTGGGGGGGGCGGGGTGGTTAGGGTAGGTGGATACAGAAGGGGAGTTGAGATGCAGAAGGCCATGCTGAGAAATGCCTTCAACACCCACACCCCTTGTGATTTCCTCAATTCTTCCCTTGACCTCTCCTTGAAAAGCCTGATTGGGCAGGAACTTCTTATCTCCAAAAACATGTAGAGAGTGCTAGCGGAGGATGTTCAGGTAGTTTCCAAAGACTTGTAACCCCTCAGTTGCAGGAACTCCGATCAAACCCCGTGAGATCTTACACAATGTGAGAAACAGGAAACCCTCCTATAGTTCCTGTGGTCCCACCCCACATGAAACTGAAGGACTCTGTGACTGCGCACAGCCTGTCTCAACTCAGATGACTGATGCCTTCAGAACTCTCTGAGTTACCCAGCTAAGGATGAACAGATAATGAACGAAAACATTAAAAAGAAGTATTTTATCTCAGACCCTTGGGAAAGACTACGAACCATTTTTCACCCCCTAATAAGCAGCCACATATTTAAGAAAAAACATAACCTTGTTATTCTTCTTTAAAAATTATTCTAATGGCTTCTCTAAATAAACTCTTGAATTTACTGAGGGTGACATAAACATTCACTGAGGGTGACATAAATCTCAACTCTGACTTAGGGTAGGTTATAAAGGTTTGTGAAGGGCCCAAAAGGGATTCTCTTTATTTCTGAGTCCAGTGAGGTTATCATAGGAAAAGTGTGCTGTTGAAACATATGATTACATATGATTACAGGTAACTGAAGAGCCCTTCCTGGAAAAAGAGATAAGGGATTACTCTTCAACAGAGAAGAACAGATCAAATCAGAGAATTATCTAAGAAAAAGGCAATTCCTAACTGAACTGGAGACTAGGCTTTAACTTGTGGCTCCGCAAGTATACAAACTTAGGCAAGTCACTCAACTTCTGAGCCTCAGTGTCCTCATCTGAAGAATGGGAATAATATATAACTTCAGTGGTTGACTAAATAACAGGGTAACATCTGTAAAGCATAGATCAAGTAAAACATGAAGCCGTAATGGGTATTCATAAATGTTAAATGGAGTTCCCTTCATGGCTCAGCGGTTAATGAACCTGACTAGGATCCATAAGGATCCTGGTTCGATCCCTGGCCCCACTCAGTGGATTAAGGATCCAGCGTTGCTGTGAGCTATGGTGTAGGTAGCAGACCCAGCTTGGATCCTGTGTTGCCGTGGCTGTGGCCAGCAGCTGTAGCTCTGATTTGACCCCTAACCTGGGAACTTCCATATGACCTGAGAGTGGCCCTAAAAAATAATAAATAAATAAATAAATAAATGTTAGATGGATCCAGAAAAGTTATGTTATTCACTCAATTCAGTGATGACATAATTTAACATCTAGATTTAACATCTAGACCCCTCCTCTGCCCCTGTCTGGACTGTACCCCCTACCCAGAATTCCAAACTAACCCTCTTTTCTTCTCCCACAGCAATTCTGGAGAGTCCAGCATAGCCACCACAAAGGACCCTGGTAGCCAACTTCTATCAAGCACCCTTAGCAGTACAGCTCAGAGAGGGAGGGTGTTGCTGGACCTTGGGGAAAGTTATTTGTTCAGAAATCAGCATTGAAGGTAAACACACTAACAGGTGATATGCTGACAGTGCTGGGAAGAAAAGAATGAAGAAATAACATGATGGTCACCTCACGGAAGAAAATATTTTTGCAGCAAAAATTGAAGCTTTTTAAATTATATTTTTAATAATGTGTCCAGACTTTTCAGAATCACTTTAGGTATGATTCTAAGACTCTGCCCACTCCTTTAGAGCTTATTGCTGGGAGATTCTGGAGATAAACATCTGGGAGTCAGCTAATCCTTGGGCAGGTTGATGTTTGACAAACCTGAACTTCCTATTGAGTAACCCATGCATGCCCCAGTCATGGAAGTTTTACATTATATTTAACTTTTAAAACTATATAGTCTTTCTAGTTGAGAAAATAAGAATAAAATTAAAACACTGATGTTCTCATTGTGACTCAGCAGTAAGAAGCCCGACTAGTATTCATGAGGATTTGGGTTCGATCCCTGGCCTTGCTTAAGGATCTGGCATTGCCCTGAGCTGTGGTGTAGGTTGCAGATGCAGCTCTGATCCCATGTTACTGTGGCTGGGGCGTTGGCCTGCAGCTGTAGCTCCTATTTGAACCCCTAGCCTGGGAACTTTCATATGCTACAGGGAGTGGCCCTTAAAAAAAAAAAAAGCAAAATAATGAATGAATGAATGAAAACACCACCAGTTTTTCACCACCCATATTTTGCTGTAAAATTAAAGATCCTGGTGTCCTGGTGTAGGTCTCCTGATGCCTTCCTTCTCCCATACATCCTAGAGGAGACCAGGTCACCAGTGTGTTCACGCTTTCATAATCTTACTATGTCTCCCCCTCCAAAAACAACACAGGGAATCCCTGAGTGGATGTGGATGTTATACATAAATGTGGTCATTTGATTCCAGACCTCTGTAAGCAGTCTTTGCCATTCTTTATCATTCTCTGTTCTGTTTTCAGAATCTACCCATTTTGTTGACATCCATGGATCAGGCTCATTGTTTTCATGCACATTTGTATTTCATTATAGGGACATGCCATGATCAAACTGAAAAATGCATTTGAAAAATTTTATTCAAATATAGTTGATTTACAGTGTTGTGATAGTCTCGGGTGTACAGTAAAGTGATTCAACACACACACATATATATAACATATATATAATTCAGTGTATATATGTTATTTATTAGGTTTTTTTAGGTTTTTTCAAGATACTAAGTAGAGTTCCCTATGTTACATGGAGGGATCTTGTTGGTAATCTATTTTACATATGGTAGTGTGCATCTGTAAATCCAAAACCCCCAATTTATCCCTTTCCCACTTTCCCCTTTGGTGACCATAAGTTTGTTTTCTATGTCTATGAGTCTATTTCTGTTTTGTAAATAAGTTCATTCATATCATATAGTTTATATTCCACATATAAGCAATACCTTATGATATTTGTCTTCCTATGACTTACTTCACTTAGTATAATAATCTCTAGGTCCATCCATGTTGCTGTAAATGGCATTATTGCATTCTTTTCTATGACTGAGTAATATTCCACTGTATACATACACCACACCTTCTTTACCCATTCATCTATCAATAGACACTTAGTCTTCCATATCCTGGCTATTGTAAATACTGCTGCAATAAAATTTGGGGTGAAACATTCAGTTTTTGAGACTCCTTGTTTCCTATATCCTCACCAATACTTAGCACTTCTAAAATTTCCACTTTGTGGAGTGGTCCCTCATTACTTTAATATTTATTTCCATCATTACCCATGAGGTCCAACATCATTTCATATATTTATTACCCATTTGGGTTTTTATCTTCTCTGAAATATCTTGTTCCTACTCTTTGCCCATTTTTTATAATTAGTGTTTCTTTCTTACTGAATCATATAATTCTTTCTATATTTTAGATACTAGTCTTCTTATCAGTCTTATGTGCTCTATCTTACCAGAAGATCATTTTCAAAACTTTTATTTCAGACAGATACTTCAGTTAAAATACCCCTTTTAACTCCTTACTCATAGAAATTTCTCTTACTACCATTTACACAATAATTCACTGTATGTTCACTCATTAATTCATTTTACAGGTGTGTTTTGACTATTGTATCACATGGGCAATCAACTCTGCCAGGTTTGGGGCAAAATAAGGATAAATAATATGTTTACTTCCTAGTTGGCGATGTAACCACAATACAAATATCTAAACTATATGGTAAAATATAATTTGAGCCATAAGAGCACCCAGCTGGGAGAAAAAGCACTTCTGGACACTTCATGGTAAAAGCAGTATGAAAGGAGATTCTGCTATGGCACAGTGGGTTAAGAATCCTATTGCAGCAGCTTGGGTTGCTGTGGAAGCACGTAGATGGCAGCTATGACTTGGAATCAGTCCGCTGGCCTGGGAACTTTCATATGTTGTGGGTGTGGCCACAAAAAAAAATTGGTGTGAGAATCCAGCTTTGAAAGTTGGGTAGAAATTGGACACATAAGGATTGGGTTCAGAACATGTAGCTGGGGGAGATTCTTGAGCAAATATCAATCCATGTTTTGAACAAACAATTTTTATATTTTATCTCATTTTAGCTTTAAGATAATTCTGCAAAGTAGCTATGCTCACTGTCTTTCATGCATGAGGAACCCACGGTTCAGATAATTTAGGAAGGAAATTAGGCAAAGTTCTCAAAAGTAGTTAATATTGGAATTTTGTGCAAAACCCAGGTCTCCTTGATTTCAAAGCCTTTGCTTTTGCCACCTGACTATGTCCCTGGCTAGAGGGACAACAAGCCAATTGGTAGAGTCCATATACCACTTGCTGCCTGGGCACAGGGAGAGTTACAACTGTAAGGGGTCGAGAGGAGGTGGGGCAAAGGGCAAAGGGATCAGGCCGCCCTGAAGAGTGTGGACTGGTTGCATCCAGGGAGCAAGGCTGGTCAGAGCAGGCTGGTTATAGCAGTCATGCCCGAGAGTGTTTTAACAGTCTGTCCTAGTGACGCCAAACAGAAAAACAAGAACAACCGCTCTTTTGCTTGAGAAAATGAATGTTTAGCAACATGAAAAGACAAAGCCTGGGTCCACAATTGCGCAGATAAAAGAGCCAATGAATGAGTATATAAATGAAGAAGGAAAAAGAATAAAAATATGTGCACAACACGGGGAAGCAGCCCAGGGAAGGACACTTGAGCAGAGAGGAGAAACAGATCAGGCCACTACTATTTTCTTTCACAACACCTTTCTTTCTCAGGACTTTCCATATTTGCACTGTGGAAAGAGGTAAAAGAGCCATAACCTTCATTTTTGTTCTATTATTACATAATTGGACCTGTTCCTACATATCTTCATTGCATATCTCATGTATCCCATCATCTCCTGGCGGGAGGGCTTCCAAACTGGCCCAGAAGAGATGGACAGATGATGGAAACAGGTTACCCATGCTATAGGGGAGGGTACCAAGACCCAGAGATGATCAGAAATTTACCCAAGGTCACAAAGCACAGCCTCCACTCTGGCCATCCTCTACTGCTGATATTACCCTTAATCTATAGTTTTCCAGACTTGAGATGTTCTTAATGTACATATATATATATATTAATGGACATTCAGAACATCTCTCTATATATATATATTTTCTTTTTAGGATCACACCTGTGGCATGTGGAAGTTCCCAGGCTAGGGGTTGAATTGGAGCTGCAGATGCTTGCCTATACCACAGCCACAGCAACTCGAGATCTGAGCCATGTCTGTGATCTACGCCACAGTTCACAACCAACCACAGCTCAAGGCATCATTAACCCACTGTGTGAGGCCTGGGATCAAACCTGCATCCTCATGGATACTAGTCAGATTCATTACTGCTGAACTACAATGGGAACTCCCTGAATGTCTATGTATTGAGAAAAAGAAGCAAGTATGCACCAGTGTCTCACAGATCTTGGGCACTGACTCTTTCTAAAAGATTCTCCCTCTGGAAGATGAAACTGAGGAGTAGTGGTGGTAGTGTCGCATGCAGCAGAGAACTGGACTGATTTGAACACAGGAAACATATAATAAATCTTTCACATGGGTTCAGGTGTTGGGCAGTAACAAAGCCCTTTGAGTCCATTGTCTCAACTGGCCCCCACCCAGTGTCTTGAAGAAAGCCACGGCCTTTATTTCTAAAGCTCAGGAAGTCCACGGATAGTGAATGTCTGTCCCAAAGATAGTGGGATTGGAGTCAAAATTTACTCTCAACTCTTCTGTTTCCAGCTAAGTTCCTCCTAACATCACACAGAGGGGAAGACAGAGATATATACAGATGGGACCAAGATGCACTGCCATGGTTATATTCACGGAATGAATGCAATGTCTCTTTGTTCATTCATTCAACCATTCCATTGTTTTATTGAGAGCCTAGAGTGTGCCAGACACCATAAGAAGCATGTGGTGGTTGTACTCTCATGAAGCTTAAATATTTTGATATGTTCCAGGCAGTCTTTTCATATAAACAAGGGATAAAACCCTTGAACATAAATTTATCCCTTTCTATCTTTCAAGATGACTAAATTCCACTAATGAAAATTCATACTCATAGCTCCAAGAGCACTTTATAGGACCTGCTTAAAGTCTGGGATGTGTCAGCATCCAGGCCTCTTTCTCAACTTTTTTTTTTTGTATGTGTGTTTTTAGGGCCACACCCATGGCAGCGGATGTCAAATCAGAGCTGTAGCCACTGGCCTATACCACAGCCACAGCAACTTAGGATCTGAGCTGAAACTGTGACCTACACCAGAGCTCAATGCAATGCCGGATCCTTAACACACTGAGCAAGGCCAGAGATTGAACCTGCATCCTCATGGATGCTAGTCAGATTCACTTCCACTGAGCCACGATGGGAACACCCTTTTCTGAATTTTCTATGTACAGTACTCCATTAGGTCCAACCTATGCTGGGCAGATTATCCATATGGCCAATCATTCGGAATGGAAGCTTTTAGGATAAAACAAATGTACTTAAGAAAATGATGTAACTATTATCATCTCATCACTCTAACAAAAATTTTAGCTGTTTCTGAAACGTGTTCAATCATAAGAATACCCTAAAATACATGTTTAAATACATATTTCTGGACACTTATGAGCCATCTGATTTAGACCTGCCAAGGGGAAGAGGGGGTTTCTTCCAGAAGTCCAGAAATTCTGCTTTCCACTACTTCTGCCATTATAGAAAGCAGAAAGAAGAAATCTAGAGTAGCACTAAATGCTTTTCATGCAAGAGCTGTAACATGAATTCCCAACCCTGAGAAATTAATAAAAATGGAATTTGTATCACTTTAAGAACAGAAGCTAGAGATAATTTCAATTACTCAACTTCTAAAAAAATGAACTTGTTAATGAGAACCTACTGTATAGCATAGGAAAATGTACTCAAAAGTTTATAATAACCTATCTTGGAAAAAGAATGGATATATTTATATGTATGACTGATTCACTTTGCTAAACACCACAAACTAATACAACATTATAATTCAACTATACTTTAATAAAATTAAATTTTAAATAAATAAACAAATAAATAAATGGATAAAATGTACCTGTTGCCTGTAAGGCTGCTAAGTAAGATCTTGGAACTTAGAATGCTGAGGAGAATCTCTTAATTGAGCTCAGAAATACACTCAATTTTTTTCCCATCCTTTACATTCAATCTCCTGCAAATTACTTTCACACAATCTCACTGAATCCTCTGGATGATACAGTGAGGTAGAAATGATCATTCCCAATTCACAGAAGAGAAAACTGAGGTTCAGAGTGGTAACATGACTAGAGTGGGAGATGAGGTTGTGACTTGAACTCAGGTTTAATATTCTGATCCAAAAGAGAGAAACACACCATGAAACACACCGTGCAACACAACTTGGACTTCCCAGGAAAACTGAGGAGAGTGGTGCAATAAGTGATATCTCCTAACTAGATCATCAAAATAGGCAACTTCTGGCATTCCTGTTTGCCTCCCTAGAGCCCAGCATGAAGCTCAGAAATGTCTGATGAATGAATGATTTAGCTCAAGTTCAAATTTTTAATTGTTGAAGCCCTTGCTGATCTCTAAAAGCCACTCTTTTGTTTTAAAGCCATTCCTTTATTTAGAGGCTTTTGATTTTTCCTAGAGAGTGTCTTCTTGTTTTATTTATTTTTTTTACCCACCTAATCATTAGCTATCAAGGCTGGGATCCAGTGAACACCTTCCCAAATGCAATCCAGTTCAGCTTTATCTAATCTCTCAAAACATCTTACATTGTAGCTCAGAGACACCACTTAAAACATGAACAGACAACTAAGGCAGGCCACCAGAATGTCCAAAGACTGTGTCATTGACAGGCAATTAGATGAGTCACTGAGCTATGGGGTGATGTCTGAGTACTTTGTTTGATCACCAAATCCTGGGTGAGTGGTGGTAATGTATAACTGAGAGTCAGCTGCAAGGCTATGCCTCAGCTCGCCTGCAAGAAATCCCTTTCTGTTGGATGGGTCCAACAAGCTTCTTCACATAAAATCTGGATAGAGAGAGACACGGCCTCAGTTCCCCTCTCAGGGGCTCACAGAGACCATTTGTGGAGGCAGACAAGCTGCTCCTATAAGAATTTCCCTCCTTAGGACTCAACAGCTGCAGCCCAGCATCTGAGTTTGAGTCTTAGTTATGCCAGTTTCCAGCTTTATCACTTTTGGCCTGTGGGATCACTTTTCTGAGCTTCAGTGTCCATGGGTGTGAAAAAATAGATCACGTTGCTACTTTTGCCCTGGAGTCATCATGAAATCTAAAGAAAGACTCAATATGGAAAATCTTAAAACCCAATACTTGGCACATGATAAACTGTTGACAAATATCAATTATTTTCACTGTGATTTTTTTTTCACTTTTTCAACCATTTTTTTAAAAAAAATAAAAAATCTGCTGCTTATCACTTACACAATACCAAATAGGGTATGTGAGACATTTTTGTCCTTCCTGGTTCATAGAATCTCATGATCTCAGAGGAGACCCAGATAACACCTTGCACTTTAGATAAGGCAGGGGCAGGGAAAGAGGGACTGACCAAGCTCACAACTGAGTTCAGGTTTCATCTATGCTGGCTCTGCTGCACCATTTTCTCCTCTCATGGGTCACACTGTTTCTTCAGTATCCAAATAAATATCTCTCTGGAGCCTAAAAACATTGTTGCTAGCAATGAGAACAGCCAAATAATCATTTATATTGCTCCTCAGTCTTCGCATTTAAAAAAATTTCTAAAATGTAAAATCTTATGATCATTATATAACTACAGTTGTGATAAATTCATTTGAGTAATAAAAAGAGTAAAAAAATTCATGAAAATAAAGTGCTGCCTACATAAAATAAAATAAAATAAAATAAAAATAAATGTAAAATCTTTTCGAATTCAGCATAAATTTCCAGTAGACAAAGCATAAAAAAATCATAAAAGAGAGCCAGTTTCAAGACAATCTGCAGCTAGAAAATCCTCGGGTGTTAACAGTTCATTGAGGGATCTTGTTTCTTGAGATTCTAATCCAATATTTCAGACCAAAGAGTTTCATGACTTGATGACTTGGTGGCAGTAGGGGGATGAAGGGAGGTTGAATATAAGCATTAGAACTTTTAGATGCTAGATTACTTTTTCTCATATTGAAGTGTGGTCAGAAACACAACTTTCCTCAATTTACAGACCTCAGGATTGGAGGTCCTTCATCCTTATACAGAGATGGTGTCTCCATGAACCACCATGGACCACCACGGACCACCACAACTAGGTCGGGCTTTCACTGCTGCATTTCCATAGTCTAGGGCAGCATGTATCAGATGATGGCTGGACAAAAGTACTCAGTGCTTTGCTGTTGCTTAGAGGCACGTTTTAGAATAGAAGATATTTATGAAATTTTGATCTCTCCATGTGGTTTAACAGGCCAACAAGAACAAGAAGAACAGCAACAGAACAAACAGAAAAAACTTTGTCTACCAAGACTCGACTCTGCCCTCTCCTTGCCAAGCTGCAGAGTTTGTTTTCCTTTTGCCTTTGCAGATCTCTGGACTGTTATTGTTTGGGTGTACCACCTCTGCCCAGTTCTGGGAACCACACTATCTTCTAGGAATTCACACAATCAACAGGATTTGGAGGAACTCCAGCTTGTACTCAGATTTCCTTTTCAGAATTCAGGTCAGTTTCTATCTCCAGATCTCTCTATCACCAGTTACTGGATTTCAGCTTTGGTTTTCTCCCTGGGACACAGCACAAACATTGTAATTAGGTCATCCTCTGACTTAAATCACTTCTTGTTTCATTATCAAAGGTGATCAGCTTGATGTTCATAGAAGAAGAAATTAGTATCCTTGGGAAACCTGAGCAAATTTTCCAAGGTTTGATCTTTGGGAAAGGGTTAAGTCATCGATAAGGAAAACAAAGAAACAAAACTCAATGGCAGGAACAGAACAGTGTTTACATGAGAAATGGATTCCCATATAGAAAAAAAAAAATCTGTTAATGCCACCATGGTTATCAAAAAAAATGATTCTATGATCAAGGTGGCCAAGAGAAGACCTTTAGATTAGTATCTCAGATGGGATGGAAGAAAAGCAGTGGAAGGAATGAATGGAGGTTTCTAGATATTTAAAAAGTGACCTAGTTTCCCAGGTTCTGATATGGTGTTTTGATTTCCTCATCTCTCATCTTGCTGCCCCACCCCACCGTCTCTGTCTGGAGGTGGCATGGGTTGGCATAGAGTTATTCCCTTTGGCCTCCAGAGTGGAGTCCAATTACTCATTCAAAGATACTGATTGAGTGCCTTGCACATGCCAGGTACTGCTCTAGCTGCTGAAGAGACTAAAACAACCAAGGAACTTATGACCTCTTCAAGGAAAGACAGACAATAAACAAATGAATAAATGAGGTAATACAAGCAGTGGTTGATGATTTGAAGAAAATAGCTAGGAGAGAGAGAGTGGCTACTTTAGGGTGGTTTCCTTTAGATGAAGACCAGGGAATGCCTTTGGGAAGGAATGGCATGAGAGGCAAAATAGGAATAATGATAAGTCAGACACTGAGGTACCACCAGAAGAGTGTTCCTGGCAGGAAGAACAGAGCTCCAATCTGGGAAACAGCTTGGAAGAGTGCAGTGGGCAAAAGGAAATGAGGAAAGGAGCCTGGAGAGAAGCAGGAAGGCTGTCAATGAACCAGCTGTGCCTCTGGGCATAAGTAGGGCCCCATGTTCCTATAAATAAGATCTGCTTATAGAATTTCTGCCTAGGCAAATAATCCCTGACATCTTACAATGTGACTGGCTGGTATAGTCTTAATTAAATATAAATAGAAAGACAATAAAGTATATGTTTTTCTTAGTTATATTTTGTTGTCCATGGAAATTAAAAATTGTTTGAACCAAGAATGGCAGCAAAACCACATTTCCCTCTGTGGCTTAGTGGGATAAGAACCTGACCAGTATCCATGAGGATGTGATCCCTGGGCTTGCTCAGTGGCTTAAAGTATCTAGCATTGCAGCGAGCTTTCGTGTAGATAGCATGAGTGGTTCAGATCCCCATGTTCTTGCTGTGGCTGTGGCCAGCAGCTACAGCTCCAATTAGACCCCTAGCCTGGGAAATGCCATATGCAGATGAGACCCCCTACCCCCCCCCAAAAAAGGAACACAACTCAGGCCTTTGCGGAGGTGCAGGTTTGATCCTTGGCCCAGCACAGTGGGTTAAGGATCCAGCTGCTGAAGCTGCAGCATAGGTCATGGCTGCAGCTTGGACTCATTCCCTGGCCCAGGAACTTCTATATGCTGTCAGTGTGCCCATTAAAAAAAAAAAATGTCAGTGTTGCCGTCACGGCTCAGCAGTTAACAAAGCCGATGAGCATCCATGAAGACCTGGGTTCAATCCCTGACCTCGCTTAGTGGGTTAAGGATCCGGCATTGCCATGAGCTGTGGTGTAGGTGGCAGACACAGCTCAGATCTGGCATTGCTGTGACTGGTGTAGGCCAGTGGCTACAGTTCCGATTTGACCCCCTAGCCTGGGAACCTCCGAGTATGGCCCTAAAAAGGAAAAAAAAAAAAAAAAAGCAACAGTCCTCCTTAAATATGATGAATCTTAAAATTCTAGAGAGTTCCTATTCCTGGATGTATTACTAAAATTGATGGAAGATAAAGCTGGGTCTAGAATAAAAGAACTTGACTTTTTTAATGCTCCTCTGAAGTGGCAGGATTATGTTATAGGAAAGGCAGGAGCTTGGCTATGCTGGCCTCCTTAACTGCTGTGTGACCTTGTACAACTTACTTAACCTCTCTGAGTTTGTTTCTCCTTCTGTAAAATCCTCATATGGTTATTGCGAAGTTTATAAGAGATAATAGTGGAGGCTCGGCTGATAATTTTAGCTCCTCCTCATTCCTTCTGGATCATTTAGACTATGGGAGAGTATATTTCAAAGAGAAGGTTGATGCTGTTGGTAAAAAGATGAAAAGGTGAAAATGAGGTCAAGGATATTGTCCATACCCAGAACTGTGTCAGGAGTATAGCATTTGCTCAACAAATATTTGGGGAATAGGTGAGTTCTTAAAGGGCCTGAGCCCTCTAGCTAAGGGACAGGGGAAGAGGCATATGAAAGGCCCCAGGTGGTTTTGGTGTGGGTTCATTTCCAGTTGGTTTAGTTTGTAGCTTGTGAATCTTTCTCTGCTTAATAGTCCAGTCAGAGAGTGATGGGAGGGCAGTGGGGAAAAGGAAGAAAGACACCAATCTTTGGGAAATCTAATCCCCTGTGGTCACCCACAAGACCAGAACATCCTTTGAAGGACCTGCTAATTTTCAAAAAGATAAATAACTCCCATTGTTTGTATAAATTCAGAAGGTACAGAGAAAAAAAATCAACAATCCCACATTCATATAAATTAGTACCTTTGTACTTTGTTCATGTAAACTATGGGTTTAGATGTGATTAAGATCCTCTTGGGAACTCAATTGTAAAAACTGCCTTTTCAGTCACTACACCAAAAGCTAGAAGGTTCTTAATCAACATAATTTTTATGGCAGCATAACATCCAGTGTAAGAATGTGCAATAATTAATTTAACCAGCACCCTACTGCTGGGCATTCAAACTGTTATCAATTTTCCTACCATACACTTTTTGCCTTCTTTCACTTCATGTTATGACCAAGGAGGGGAAGATATGAGACAGAAGTTATTTAAGGTCACCTGCTCTACCAGCCTCACTGCATAGCAGACCCCCTTGGCCCTGAGAGCCACCCATCAAGAGCACCTTCACCAGGGACATTGCCGTTTGCCTCTCCTTCTCTGAGACCAAGCCCAGGACCATTGTCCTGACTGGCCTTGAGATTCTCAGACTCCTAGCAAGATAAGGGCCAGAGGATGGAAAAGGGAGCTGAGACCAAGAGGGGCTTGTTCAGGGTCTGCCCAGGTGGAACTGGGTGTTCAGATTGAGGTCCCCTTTCTCCAAGGCTAGTGCCTACCACCGACCCACCTCTTCTCAGTTGGACAGTCTGAACACTGAGCTCTCACCTGACTGCAGAATGCACTCTGCCTTAGTCTTGGAGCTTGACAAGTGCTAAAAGTAGACATATCTATTAGAAGGGTGACTATCACCATTGGGTCAACAGTTAGTGGGTGGAATAACAATTTTCTTCCCACCTACCTCTGCCCTTCTCTCAACTCTGGAGGAAGAAAAGGGAACTGTAAGCTTCCTTGGCCACTCTCAGCCCCAAAGTGGATGTACCTCAGTGATAATTTTGGTTGTACTGTGTATACATGAGTCTGTTGCTTGAGGCTAGGAAGGCTACACTCTTCTTCACTTACTCAGTGCTTAGCCTATTTCCAGGCCCAGGGCGGACGCTCAAAAAACGTTTTTTGCTCTTTATTGGTTAGAAGGAAAAGGGATTAAAGCTGATTTTTTTTTTTTTTTTAATGAACACTGTGAATGCTTTGACCTTCAGATGTTAAACAGTTACCATAGGACTATCGATATTGCTCATACACAGTTTCGCAACCCTTCTTTCAGAATTATCTCCAGAGGCAGATTATAAACTCCCTGAGAACCAGCATGATGGCGGTGACTCTCTCAGCAGCACAGCCTTTGTGACCATGGGAGTGTCCTCAGTTGGGCTCCTCACTCTCTACCCAGGTTGGTTCTGCACCAGGACCGGAGTTTCTCAAAACTAAAGTTTAAGAATTTGCTGTCATGTAAGTCATTCTGCTTTAGGGTTTTGCAGGAATTCCCCAAATGATCTGAACATGAGGACACAGGGATAGAAGAATGGGAAATTTCCCATTAACATGCTGGGAAGGAGGCCAGCTCCCTATGCCTGGAACAGGTCAGAAGGGTCATTGATCACCCTGATCCCATAACACACACAATTTGCCTGTAACTTAGAGACCCATTTCTACCATCCCCCAAATAACTCACCACTGATTTCCACAGAGCCTGTTCCCTCCATGAAGTACAATAGAATTAAATGAGCAACCGCTCTGTTTTTGTTGGGCTAATAAGACAGCACAATTATACTCAGCCCAGGGCCAGGCTTGGAAAGGTAGACATACAGACTCCTGGCTCAATGAAAACCCAAGGGAGGCATCTGGGAAATTCCCTAGGAAAGAGTGACTCTGACAGGAAGTGGCTTTGTCGTATTTTGTTAAGGCAGACAACACCTCCCTAATTCAGAGCTTCCTCATTTGTGATTAGAAAAAAACAAAGTGGGAGTTCCCGTCGTGGCGCAGTGGTTAACGAATCCGACTAGGAACCATGAGGTTGCCCTTGCTCAGTGGGTTAACGATCCGGCATTGCCGAGCTGTGGTGTAGGTCGCAGACGTGGCTCGGATCCTGCGTTGCTGTGGCTCTGGCGTAGGCCGGCGGCTACAGCTCCGATTCGACCCCTAGCCTGGGAACCTCCATATGCCGCGGGAGCGGCCCAATAAATAGCAAAAAGACAAAAAAAAAAAAAAAAAGTCTTTAACAAAATCATGGGAAAGGAAAAACTGAAGCACCAGCTACTCTAAATAGTACTTTTGGTGATAAGAATCAAGAAGTCCTTTCCTCCTCGGTGGAGGTGCCAAAGAATGAAAGCCACAAACAACACTTTCCAGACGGAGTTCAATTCGCTCCCTGGATGTCACGTAGTAATCAGGGTCCAGAGCCAAACCATGAAGAGAGGGAGGTACTGAAGCGGGGGGGGGGGGGGCGGCACTGCCGGACCCAGTTCCAAAGGGTCATTGGTGTCTGTGGCTGTAGATTTTAAAAGCTGCACTGGACCCAGTCCTCCACCAAAATGGAAGAGAAATAAAGCATTGCTTTCCTTTGGCTCTTAGCTGGAATACAAGTATGAACATGAAGAATGTCTTAGAACAAATGATCCAAACCAATGATAGAGTGGTTTATTCCAACCTAATTCCCCATTACCCAGCATAAGAAAATCAACTGGACTATTTCTGGAACTCCACAAAGTGGTAACATCCATGAAAAGAGACTTCACTTTTGCTGAAAATGTCCATCAATTCTGCCCTTCTTTCTGCCCTGTCCCCCCAGATACTTTTTTTTTATTCAAAAGCAAAAGAAGCTTCAAGATGTGACAGTTATATGTACCTCCTGGCAAGAGAGTTATTTTGGAAATTAATCTATGCCCAGTTCTCCCTGATCTGTGACAGTCTGCATCTCTTATCTACAGCATAGGAGCCAACAAAGATGAAAATCACTATCTTATTTGTCTCTGAGGTTGTTCAAACCTTCATCATTTGTTTGATGAGGTCTCACGTAGGAGTGAAATTACCAAAGGAAGTTAATACATGTGTGTGTTCGCACATCTGCATGCGTGTGCGCGTGCACACACACACACACACACATGTTCATGGGCATTTGCATGTGAGTCATGAGGGTGCAGACGTGGCTTCCTTGCTACTTTCCAGGACATCTTTTGGGGTTAAGGGGGGTTGCTGCTCACACCCACAAACTACTCTATGTCTCTTCCTAATGAACTGCTCTGGGCAGCCAGGGGGTCTAAGAAATAGGGGGAGGTAGAAACAGGAGGCAAAGGAGGCTTATTACCACTTCCCTCAGGCATCGTTTCTGAAGGACTTTGTCCACTTCCCATACTCAAAGGCTATTTGCCACTGCCTAGTGGAGCCTCTGAAAGGCTATGTGTGGCCCATGCTGGCTACAAGGCACAGAAGACCGGGAAGCATCTGAACAGAGGAGCAACAGAAAACTATCCATCAACAGTCTGATCTCTAGAGGAAAGGAATTTCAAATATTTTGCTCATGCTCTCAAAAGACCAGAAGATTGGTTTCCCTTTGTTGTGTTCAAGACAGGCGCTGTGTTTAGAAGGAAGTTGTTAATCACTTTAAACCTAGACTCCAGGCCCTGTTCCACTTGACCTCATCGTAAGATCAAGTGCTGGGTAAGACACTTGTTGACAAGGATCTGATCTGAACATACGATCAGAGCCATGGGAGTCAGGAACCGGGTCAGTTCAACAGACATTCGTGGAGTGTCAACAAAGCATCCAGCCTTGTGTCAACTGCCAGATCCTCAGAAACAACTAAGACAAGGGCCCTGCCCACAGGGATTTCATAGTTTCATCCAGAAGATGGGCACATCATCTTGAGATAGCTGCTAATGTAGAGCACTTCCTATGGTGTCCAGGAATGAACACAGCATTTAAGGAAGCCTTCCTGGAGGGTGTCTTGTGGAGTTCATATCTGACTGATGAGTAAGAACCGGCCGGTGATGACAAGTGAGAGGAGCATTCCAGGAAGAGGCAGGATTGTTGATAAAGACTTGGAAACTGTGGGGAACTTCAGGCAGCTTGGTCTTATGAGAGCACAGCACCTGAGGTGGAGAAATACTGGCCTGGGGAAGTGAAAGATAGGTGGGACAGAAGGAGGCAAGGCCAAAGGTGCAATTTAGAGTGTTGCTGAAACTGAGTTGAAGCAAGTAGTTTCAACACAGGCAAATAGGAAAAATGATCAGACAAAGTACTAAGGGATCATTCTATGTGGTAAACGTAGCAAAGCTACTCTGCTCTATCTGGATACAAACCATTTTCAATGAGACTTTAGGCTGCAAGAATTGACTCATAAGTTTGGATGTTTTAGAACAAAGGATCAAGTGAATGGGTGTGCCCACTGTTGTCGGGAAGAAACTACCTGAGTGGCATAATGCACTGTACCCAGTAACCCGTAATTGTGCAGATTCTAGCCACCTCCAGGAATTACTCACATAGGCTGGCTCAACTAGTATGTAGGAAAGAATGACCTGCTCATAAGGCTTAGGGCTAATTAGGCATCATCCACATTCAGGATAAACAGAGAGAAGAGTCCCTTTTAAACCCAAGGGAAAGACTGGCACAGAAAGAAGATTAATTGGGTTTCACAAACATAAAAATATTTCCATAAAGTAAGGAGTCAAATCAAAGAATTCTTCGATTGGGTGATTATCAGTTACCTGAACCATCCTTTTGGAAAAATTAAACTAAAATGTTGTCTCCTTTCTTCCTCTGTCTGCCCACCCTCCTCTCCTTTTCAGATGCCTGGGTATTGGCCCTGATGCTTGGAGTGGTAAGTAATGAGGACTGTCATTGAACAAATGCAGCACCATTACTCTGAGCCCTTCTTTTCAATTAGTTTTCTTTCTTTCTTTTTTTAATTTTAGGGCCACATATGGAAGTTCCCAGGCTAGGGGTTGAATCATTGCTGAAGCTGCTAGCCTATGCCATAGCCCTGGCAAGCCAGATCTGAGCTGAGTCTGTGACCTATACCACAGCTTGCAGCAATGCCCGATCCTTAACCCACTGAGGAAGGCCAGGGATCAAACCCATGTTCTAATGGATTCTAGCTGGGTTCTTAAATTGCTGAGCCCCAATGGGAACTCCAGTTTTCTTTATTTTAGGATCCCAAAAGGACTCTGAAACCCTGTATGTTTCACTATGTGTTCTCCTTTATTCTCAGGCTACTACCACAATCAGAACATGTCATGTATTGATTGATTGATTGATTGATTTTTGTCTTTTTTAGGGTCACTCCCAGGCTAAAGGTCAAATCAGAGCTTCAGCTTCTGGCCTATGCCACAGCCACAGTAGCATGGGATCTGAGCCACATCTGTGACCTAGGCTCTAATGCTGCAGCTTGCAGTAATGCCAGATTAAATCCACAGAGTGAGGCCAGTGATCAAACCTGCATCCTCATGGATACTAGTTGGGTTCTTATCCCCCTGAGCCACAATGGGAATTCCAGAACATGTCACTTCTGACACCTCTGGCCACCAAATGAGTGCAGGTTTTTCCACACTTCAAGCAACTCTATGCAATACAAGCTGGAGGTCCTACAATTCAATTCAGTTCTGACACTATCTACCTCAGAGAGTATCAGAGCCCATAGGTTAAGGGCTCAGTTCCACAAGACTGCCTCTACTTCAATGCCAATTGAAAGTGCCAAGTTGTCACCTGTACTTAAGCTTGACTTTCTATAAACAGGATTCTCAAGGGCCCCTTCCTTGATTTAGTAATTTGCTAGAATGGCTCACAGAACTGAGAGTAACACTTACTTTTGTCTACTGTTTTATTATAAAGGATGTAATAAAATACATATAAATAGCCAGGTTGAAACTGAGCAGGACACTGTGGGGCCTTCCTGGGGGCAGATGGACTCTTGCCTGCCTCTTGTTTGTAGAAAAGCTTTAGCCTCCTATGCTTTCCTCCATTTCCAAAGAAGAAATTTAATCAGAAAGGTGAGAAAATGCAGAAACAAAGAAAAACATTCAAACAAAATGAAATAATACTTTAGCCAAAACAAAGCTGAGGACAATTAGTTCTTCCTCAAAGGCTGTAAATAATATCCTGAGCCATAACCTTGAGTTGTTTTGCAGATACTAATCCCTAGGAGATGGAAGATGTTGACTGCCTGCTGATCACTAGCATGTAGGCACCAGAGCAGTTCAAGCCAAAAAACTGATGATTGATATTACCAAAACACCATCCTGTTATCATTACCAACCAATCAGAAGGATGCTCATGATCTGATCACACACCCTGTGACCCTCTCCCTCACCTTGCCTTTGAAAACACCACCCGAAAATCGACTGGGGAGTTTGAAACTTTTAGGCATTAGCTGCCCATTCTCCTTGCGTGGTGCCTTGCCATAAACACTGTATTCTCCTTCACCACAATCTGGTGTCAGTAGGTTGGCTTTTCTGCTCATCAGGGAAGCAGATCCAATTTTGGTTCTGTAATAATATGAAGAGATACATAAGGCAAGGCCTAGAATGGCCCCAAGTGTGGAGTTAATGATCTAACCTTCCTGAATAAGAAAGTTCCCATAGAACATTCATCAACTGTGAAACTCTGCAAACCCTTCACTATTTTTATGGGGGTTTCCTTATGAAAGAAGGTTAGATCATTAACTCAATCTCCAGCTACTTTCCCCTTCTCAGAAGATAGCAGGAGGAGCTGAAAGTTCCAAGCTTCTAATCATGGCTTAGTCTTTCTGGTGACCACTCTGAAACTATCCAGAAGCCCACTAAAAGTCACCTCCTTATAACAAAAGACACTCCTATCACCCAGGAAATTCCAAGGGATCTAGGTGCTCCATGCCAGGAACTGAGGAGTAGAGGCCAAAGCATAATTTTCTATTATTTCACGAACCACTGATAATTTCTCCCTCCCTGGAATACTGATCTTATCTTTCAGTCTCTATTCATAGCACTTAGTCAAAAGGAGACCAGTTTTCTTCCCCAAAATTTATTTCAGTGGAAAATCAACATGTAACAAGGAATAAGTGTTTTTAGTTGTATCAACCAAGTCAATAAGACACAAGAAAAACTCCAGCATTTTTTCAGTTTTGTAAAGAAATAGGGACACCAGGAGAACAGACTTGTGGTTGCCAAGAAGGGGAAGGGAATGGGAGGGACTGGGATTGTTGGCTTAGTAGAGGCAAACTATTGCATTTGGAATGGATAAGCAATGAGATTCTGCTGTATAGCACAGGGAACTATATATGATCACTTGTGATGGAACATGATGGAGGATAATGTGAAAAAAAGAACGTATATTTATATGTATAACTGAGTCATTTTGCTGTACAACTATAATAAAATAATCAAAAAATTAAAGTTAAAAAAAAAGAAATAGGGACAGCAACAGAAAGAAAAATCTCTCTCTCTTTTTGGCATATGTGCCATATGGAAGTTCCCAGTCTAGAGTCTAGGTTCTAGGGGTTAAATCGGAACTGCAGCTGCCAGGTTACGCCACAGCCACAGCAACATGGATCCAAGCCATGTCTGTGGCCTACACCACAGCTCATGGCAATGCGGGATACTTAACCTACTGTGTGAGGCCATGGATCAAACCTACATCCATGGATACTAGCTGGGTTTGTTATCACAGAGCCACAATGGGAACTCCAGAAAGAGGAATCTAAAGCACTTTATCTAAGACATTCCTCCTTTTCTTTTTTATTTCTCTTCTTTTTTTTTTTTTGGACCACATCCATGGCATATGGAGGTTCACAGGCTAGGTGTCCAATTGAAGCTACAGCTGCCAGCCTAAACCACAGCCACAGCAACGTCAGATCTGAGCCATGTCTGTGACCCACACCACAGCTCATGACACTCCAGATACTTAACCCACTGAGCAAGGCCAGGGATCGCACCCACAACCTCATGGTTCCTAGCTGGATTCATTTCCGCTGAGCCACGATGGGAACTCCGACATTCCTCTTTCACACACAGAAAAACAACAATCACAGCAGTTGTCTACCTGAATCAAAGGGTTACTTGAGTCACCAGTTTAGCCTGTACATACCTCCCTGCTTGGTGGGAATGTCCCTGTTTGTTATGATCCCTTAACAGAAGCCCAAACAACCAGCAGCCCAGAGGAGACCAGTCCCAGGTGTTCCACCAAGTGGGGAGGGACCAAGCTAGTCACCAAGCAGGCTACTATTTGAAACCTCTAGGAAGCCTCTTGGCATCAGAGCAAAGTTGCCATTTCCTGCTTGCCAGACACTGATCTTTGCCATTCATCATTTGGGTATTGGAAGCAGAGACTCATAAGGAAGTAACAGGTGTTTCCAGTCACAGAACCTCAGTATTAAGGGCTTGCATAATTTTCAAAGCCAGTATTTAATATGAAAATGCAATCAAATTTTATCTTTTTTGAGCATCCCCTCTTCTTGTTGCCATGTGGCACGCAAAAGATGGAGAGTATAAGAGGCACCGTAAAAAATCTTAATCACAATAACAATAGCTGACATTTTTCTGGGCTTGTACCATGCCAAACATCCTCTAGGGGCTTCTATTTATTAACTCATTTAACCCTCATCACAGCCCTGTCTTAATGATTATTTTGCTCATTTTAGGGACAAGGAAATTAAATGATAGAAAAGTTAAGGCACTTGTTAAAGCCATACATGTAGACCATGGTGGAGCAGAGATTCAAAATTGTATGGTCAAGAGCACAGAGGACAGCCTTAGGCAAGTCTTTATCTGCCTGCAGCCTCTGCCTTCACAGGTCTCACCTTGGGAAAAGTAGTCCATTGTTTAAAGCCTCTATTTTCTCACTGGGATAACTGGATAATGAGGCTTACCCCATTGGTCAGCTGTCAGGATGGAAGGGGTCTGTGTAGGTAAAAGACATGGAATAGGGACAGGGAACTCGAGGTTAATCCCTCAGTGTGGGAGCTCTTACTATTATTGTTGGCCTCTCCAGTGTGCCCAGTTCCATCATTAAGCAGCTAAATCCCAGCTGTCACACTGCTGGGCCACCAACCACTGCATAAAACCACTGTGTGCTTTCTCAGCTCACAGGCAATGTGGGCCAGCTCAGTGGCACAGGGGCACTCTTGCTACCCCTTTGTGTCAGCCTATGCAGAGGATGACCCTGTCCTTTGGAGGGGCTCCTTAAAAAAGCTAAAAGAAATTTTGTTTCTGTTTCAAAGAGTAACATTTTTAGTCAGGTTGTCTCAAAATTCAACCTCCAAAAGTTGATAAACTCTTTTTTAGGGCTGTGCCTGCAGCATATGGAAGTTCCCAGGCTAGGGTTCGATTCAGAGCCGTAGCGGCCGGCCTACACCACAGCCACAGCAACATTAGATCCGATCCGCATCTGCGACCTACACAACAGCTCTTGACAATGCCAGACCCATAACCCACTGAGTGAGGCAAGGAATGGAACCTGCGTCCTCATGGATGCTAGTCAGATTCATTTCTGCTGAGCCACGACAGGAACTCCTAAATTTGATAAACCCTCTTCTTCCGTTTTGGCTGCTCTGAAATGACTTCCATCCTCCCCACCCCCCAACCCAAATGTCATTTCCTGAACACTAGATAGCCTATATTTTGTTTTAGTTTTATTGGCCATACCTGTGGCATGTAGAAGTTCTGGGGCCAGGGATCTAGCCTGAGCCATAGCAGTGGCAGCACCTGATTCTTAACCCACTGTGTCACCTGGGATCTCCAGATGGCCTGTATTTTAAATAAATGTATGCCGCAGATGCTCCGCAAATTTCTTGAGAATCCATTCAGTCAATTTCATTTGATAATAATATACTACATTTATATGTTTGTTGTTTGTATAAATATGTATGATAAGGCTGGTAAGCACATATGACAGGCCTTTCTGACAAGTTACTGATGTTTTAAAATCTAGAGGCATTCACAGGACATATTAAGTGATAATATTCAACCAGACCATTCTGATGAGGCCTGGAGATTTGGCCTAAGGTCAGAGCCTTGACTACCCTGATTCCCAGGTTCCTCCTCTGTCAAGTGGAAACAACTGTAATAGTACAGTTTACTGAGGGCACACTATGTGCCAAGTACTACAGTTCCATGGGCTTTGAACATAATCAATTATTTCGTCCCTTCAATAACTCTATGATATAGCCACAACTATTGTTTCTCACTTTAACAGCGAGGGACACTAAAAGCTAGATTATAAAGCTTTATTTGTGGGACAGCTGGATCTTGCACCCAGGCAGTCTGGCTCCAGGGTTTAAGCTCTTGATCACAGCATTCCTCTGCCACCCATTTAATTCCTAGCTAATTGAAGAACTTATACAAGCCTTTGTACAGAGGCAGCCCTCCGTATCCAAGGGTTCCACATCTGAGGATTCAACCAACCATGGATGGAAAACATTCAACTAAAAAAAAAAGTCTAGAAAGTTCCACAAAGCAAAACTTGAATTTGCCATGCCCAGCCACTATTTACATAACTTTCACATTGTACTAGATATTATAAGTAATCTAGAGATGATTCAAAGTATATGGGAGGTAGGAGTTCCAGTTATGGCTTAGTGGTTAATGAATCCAACCAGGAACCGTGAGGTTGTGGGTTTGATCCCTCGCCTTGCTCAGTGGGTTAAGGATCCACATTGCTGTGAACTGTGGTATAGGTTGCAGGCGTGGTTCGGATCCTGCATTGCTGTGGCTGTGGCTATGGCTGTGGTGTACGACAGCAGCTACAGCTTCAATTCAACCCCTAGTCTGGGAACCTCCATATGCCTCAGTTGTGCCCTAAAAAAACAAAAGACAAAAACAACAACAAAGAATATGGGAGGATATGTGTAGGTTATCGTGCAAATACCGTGCCATTTGTATAAGAGACTTGAACATCCAAACTGATTTGGTATCTGTGGGGGGGTCTTGGCACCAATCCCTTGTGGCACACCATTGGACAACTGTATACCCCAAATTGACCAGGTTTGAAAGTAATGGGTTGCATTTATAGTCTGAATACAGGAGATAATGCTAAGAAATTTTTTAAAATAGATTATACCTAGCTTTGTAATAAACCACCAATATATCTTCCAAAGTGCCTCTACCATTCGCACTCCTACCAGCAATAAGTTGCTCCACATCTTCCCCAGCATTTGGTGCATCAATGTCCTGGACTTTGGCCATTCTAAATAGATGTGTAGTGCTATCTCATTGCTGTTTAATTTGCATTTCCCTTATAACATACACTACTGGGCACCTTTTCATATGTTCATTTGCCATGTGCATCTTTTCTTGGGTGAAGTGTTTGTTAAGGTTCTTGGTCCATTTTTTTTAATTAATTATTTTTCCTATTTTTGAGTTTTAAGAGTTTACATTGGACATCATCCTCTTTTTATGGTTCGAATAACCATCCATTATCGGATAAATGTTTTTCGAATGTTTTCTCTCAGTCAGTGACTTGTCTTTTCATTCCTTTGACAGTGTCTTTTGCAGAGCAGAAATTTTTTGTATAATGAAGTATAGCTTTTCAATTCTTTCTTTCAGGGATCACATGTTTGGTGTCATATTTACAAAGTCATTGCTAAATCAGAGGTCATCTAGATTTTCCCCTACATTATTTTCTAGGAGGTTTATAGTCATGTGTTTTATATTTTGGCTTATGATTCATTTTGAGTTAAGGATGTAAGGTGTGGGAGTTCCCATCATAGCTCAACGAGTTAAGAACCAAACTAGTATCCATGAGGATGCCGGTTCGATCCCTGGCCTAGCTCCAGTGTTGCAGTGAGCTGTGGTGTAGGTCCCATGTGAAGCTTGAATCTGACGTTGCTGTGGTGGCTATGGCATAGGCCAGAGGCTGCAGCTCCATTTCAACACCTAGATGGGGAACTTCCATATGCCATAGGTGCAGCCCTAAAAAGAAGGGGGGAAAAAAGGATACAAGGTATATTTCTAGATCCATATTATCTTGGTTTAGTTTATTTTTTTTGCATTTGGATGTTCAGTTGCTCCAGCACATCTTAAAAAAGGACTATATTTTTTTTTTCATTAGATTGCCTTTGTTC
The DNA here is from genome assembly GCF_016906955.1 of Phacochoerus africanus. Classification (NCBI taxonomy): domain Eukaryota; kingdom Metazoa; phylum Chordata; class Mammalia; order Artiodactyla; family Suidae; genus Phacochoerus; species Phacochoerus africanus. The sequence continues at coordinate 84,234,588 of NC_062552.1, read as the reverse complement.
CATTGTCAAAGATCAGTCAACCCTATTGATGTGAATCTGTTTCTGGGCTCTCCGTTCTATTCCATTGAGCTCTTTATTTATTTATTTATTTACTATTTTTTTTCCAATACCACAGTCATAATTACTGTAGTTTTATAGGAAGTCTTGACGTTGAGTTGCGTAAGTCCTCCAACTTTGTTCTCCTCCTTCAATATTGCGTTGCTGTTCTGGGTCCTTCGCCTCTCCACAAAAACTTTAGAATAAGTTTGTTGGTATCCACAAAATAGTGCTGGGATTTTGACTGGGATTGATTCTGTTTCTTTCATAAATAGAGTCTTATTTATTTATTTGTCTTTTTGTCTTTTTAGGGCCACACCTGCAGCATATGGAGGTTCCCAGGCTAGGGGTCTAATCAGAGCTGTAGCCTCCAACGCCACAGCCACAGCCATGCCAGATCTGAGCCGCATCTGCAAACTATATCACTGCTCACAGCAACACCAGACCCTTAACCCACTGAGTGAGGCCAGGGATCGAATCTGCAACCTCATGGTTCCTAGTCAGATTTGTTTCCGCTGCACCACAATGGGAACTCCTATAGTCTTATTTAGATTGTCTATTTCTTATTTTGTGAGTTTTGACAAATTAGGCCTTTCAAGAAATTCATCCATTTAATATTTTTCTGCTTATTCTAAACTTAATTTGCCTGTCTTTTTCTATTTTCCTAAAGCAGAAGCTTAGATCATAGATTTTAGATCCTTTTTCTTTATATATATATATATATATATAAAATACTATATTTATATATTCTATATATGTGTATATATATATTTTCAAATATATATACAGGGAATCTATAAATTTCCCTGGAACCACTCTTTCACTGAATCTCACAATTTTTGATAAGTTGTATTTTCATTTCCATTTAATTCAAAAAATTTTAAATTTCTCTTGAGATCTCTTCTTTGACTCATGTTGTTTATAGGTATGTTCTTTACTCTCCATGCATTTGGAGATTTTTCAGTTATTCTTTTAATATTGATTTCTAGTTTAATTTCATTGTGATTGAGGGCAGGTATTATATCATTTCTATTCTTTAAACTAGTTAAGGTGTATTTTATGTGGCCTAGCTTAGTGAATGTTTCCTGTGAGATTGAAAAAAATGTGTATTCTGCTATTGTTGGATTAATTAGTCTGTAAGTATCCATTATATCCTATTGTTTGATGGCGTTAAGTTCTCAACTATGTTCTCACATTTTCTGCCTGTTAGATCTCTCCATTTCTGACATAGAGGTGTTGAAGTCTCCAGCTATTACACTGGATTCATCTATTTCTCCTTGCATTTGTATTAGTTTTTCTCTCACATATTTTGATTCTCTGCTGTTAGGTACATGCATGTTAAGATTATTATGTCTTTTTGGAGGACTGACCCCTTATCATTATGTAATGCCCTTTTTTATCCCTGACAATTTTTCTTGCTCTTAAATCTGTTTTTTTTCCCAAAATTAACATTGCTACTCCTGTTCTCTTTTAATTAGTATAAGCATGGTGTATCTTTCTCCATCCATTTACTTTTAGTCTGTTTGTATCTTCATATTGAAAGTGGATTTTTTGCAGACAACATATAGTTGGTTCTCATTTTGTGATCCACCTTAAAATCTCTGTTCTTTAACTTTCATATTTAGACCATTGTGGTTTAGACTAATTATTGATATAGTTAATACATACCATGTTAGTTACTGTTTTCTATTTGCTGTCCTTTACTTTGTTCCTATTGTTGTCTTTCACTGCTTTTCTACCTTTTGTGGTTTTAACTGATTACTTTATATGATTCTATTTTCTTTCTTTTCTTAGCATAACAGCTATATCTTCAAAAAAATTTAAGTAGTAGCTCTAGAGTTTGCAATATACATTTACAACTAATCCAAGTTTTCTTTCAAACACTATGCCATTCCATGTATTGTGGGTACCTTATAATAAAATAATCCTAATGCTTTCCTCCTGTTCCTTTTATTACATAGGCTGTTCATCTCATTCGTATATATGTATATAAGCATAATTTTTAATTTTTCACTTACTTTGTCAGTTCTTTTCCTTTTATGGAAATCTGAACTCTAGCTTGTATTATTTTCTTTCTCTCTAAAAGACTTCTTAAAACCTTTCTTGTAAAGCAGGTACACTGACAAAATTTCCCTCAATTTTTGTCTGACAAAGTTTTTCTTTCTCTTTCACTTTTGAAGAATACTTTTGCGGGACACAGTGTTGTGAGTTGGTATTTTTTTTCCTTCAACATACTACTTATTTCATTTCATGCTCTTCCTGCTTGCATGGTTTCTGAGAAGTCAGATGTAATTCTTGTTTTTGTTCCTTAATATATAAAGTGTTTTCTATTTATTTTTCTGGATTTTTTTCTTTATCTTTGATTTTCTATACTTTGGATATGATACGCCTAGGTGTGGTGGGTTTTTTTTTTTTTGCCATTTATTATTCACCTTCTCTGATATTTATGGATATGTACCTTGGAGTCTTATATTAATTTGGGGAAGTTAGTCTTTACTGTTTTAGATATTTTTCTTTGTCCTTGCTTCCTTTCTTCTTCTTCTGATATTCTCATTACATAATGTTATACCTTTTGCAGTTACTCCATAGTTCTTGCTTATACTGTTTTTTTTTTTTTCTGTCTTTGTTCTCTTTGCTTTTCATTTTGGAGGTCCTTATTAATATATCCCAAATCTCAGTGATTCTTTCCTCAGTCATTTTCAATCAATTAATAAGCAAAGGTATTCTTCATTTACGTTACAATGTTTTTTTTTTAATCCCTAGTATTTGTTCTTTATAAGAATTTTCATCTTTCTACTTACATTGCCCATCTGTTCTTGAATGTAGTCTACTTTATCCATTTAATCTCCTAACATAGATTATAATAGTTTTAAATTTTCAGCCTGGTAATTCTAATATCTCTGCCATGTGTGATTCCTGATGTTTGCTCTGCCTCTTCAAACTGTGTTTGTTTGTTTGTTTGCTATTAGTATACAGCATAATTTTTTCTTGATAGCCAAATGTGGCATACTGGGTAAAATAAACTGCTGTAAATAGACCTTTAGTGATGTGTTCGTTAGGTTAGATTGAGGGGGCAGTGTTCTAGAGTCCTAGGGTTAGGTCTCAGTCTTTTGTAGTGAGCCTATGCTGCTGGACTGGGTACTTCCCCCTCCCCTAGGTGGGACAGGATGGCTAGAGTAGGCTGGAGTTGGGAATTGTCCCTGCCCTTCCACTGTAATAACCTCGTGAAGTTCCTGAAGGTAAAAGTTTTATAAATGTAGGGGCTACCCTGTGACTGGGATCCCCCTGGAGCTTTTAACTCTCAGAACTGTCCACACTGAGCCTCCAGCAATTCATCAGTACCAGTTCAGGTTTTACTCTCCCAGCACTGGCTCCCACAGGGGTTCATCTTATGATTTTTTTTCTCTGGTAAGTTGTGATTCTCTGTATTCATGTCTTAGTCTCTCCATTTTAGGGGTGAATGGTTTGTCTTGTGACCTGACTCATACAAAGTTAAGAAGAAGTATTGATTTTTCTGTTTATTTAGCTTTTTACTTATAGTTAGGACTGAGTGGAGACTACCCAGCCTCTTATATATGGAACTTAAGTCTCTCCTAAAATTTAAATGTTTTGCCTTTATGATTTGCATACTGTGATTATATTATATCTTTTCTTTAGATTATTAATTTCATTTTCCTACTCTGTTCTTTAGTGTTTCTAGTTTATTTACTTTTTAAATATCTTTCTATTTTCTTTTTAAAACACAAATTAAATACCATAATTCACCCCTTTTAGTGTAGAGTTCTGCAAGTTAACAAACAGTAATATGACCACCACCACAATCAAGATAAAAAACATCCCATCACCCCTAAAATATGTCCATGTCTCTTGATAGTTGGTTTACCCCTCCCCCACAGACCCTGGTAAAAATGAATCCACTTTTCATCTCTATGGTTTTACCTTTCCCAAAATAGAATTATACAGTGTAGAGACTTTAGTTTCTTTTATTCAGCATAATGCATTTGAGATTCACTCTTGTTTTGCTTGTTCCTCTTTATTGTTGAGCACTATTGCATTTTATGGATGTGCCATGGTTTGTCTATTCTCCAGTTGAAAGATATGTGTGGTTGTCCAATTTCTGGTCATTACAAATACAGCTGCTATAAACATTCATGTGTATATTTTTATGTCAGCATAGGTTTTCCTTTTACTTGGGTAAAACTTTAGCCTATTTAAAACTTGAAGTTGTTTGTTTTCTTTCTATTAAATTTTGAATACTCTTTACATATTATGCGTAAAAGTCCTCTACCAGATAAGTGATTTGAAACTATTCTTTTTATTTTTGAAATATAATTTATATTTGAGCTATGCAATGGCCTTGTGGGCTTATATTCTTAGATCTAAAAGTTACCTTTTTATTTTACTTTATTTTTTGCTTTTTTTAGAGTTGCATCTGCGACATATGCAAATTCCCAGGCTAGGGGTTGAATCAGAGCTGCAGCTGCTGACCTAAACTATAGACTCAGCAATGCAATATCCAAGTGGTGTCTGCAGCCTATACTGTAGCTCAAGGCAACACTAGATCCCTAACCCACTAAGCAAGGCCAGGGATCAAATCCACAACCTCATGGATACTAGACAGCTTCTTACCACTGAGCCATGAAGGGTATCTGTAAGTTATCTTTTTAAACTGTTCATCAGTTCCTCTTGAAGTAAGCCAAATTTTTATTTTTACTAAGTTGTTCTGTAGCATGAAGCAGTTGCTGAGAATTGCCTTCCATGTTTTCTTCTAGCTTGGCATCCTCTTTTTTTTCCATACCATGTTGCTCTTGCCCACTCCCACCCCCACACAAAGTAATTTTTCACCTGAAAAACCTGAAGTAGGTTGACTCAGTTGCCATAATATGTTTTCCATGTGACTCAGGTTTGTCCAGTTCTGATCAGGCATTTGTTTGCTCTGATAACAATGTGCGGCTTGCTATTTTTTCACTGAGCTGTAATTTATAGATGAATGAGTATCTCGTGTTCCACCCTGAAAACAAGTTAGAAAGATGTGCAGGGACTGCTCAATAAATGCTACATTTTCCCTTTTCCTTTCTTCTTTTTAAAAGAATGCCCGGCGCTCTTCTCTCCCTCCAGTTATTTACGGTATATTTTTTATCAGAGCTCATGTCACCTGGGTGGAGTGGTACTAGAGTATGGTTCCACTCCCATTGAGATGACCCCCAATTCCTTGTGTAGCTATCATGTCTCTTGTTTCATATTTCACCTCTTTTTTTTTTTCCCAGCAAACATTTCTACTTCTCTCTCATGAAGAAGAAGAGACCCCCTTCTTTAAAGATCTGGGTACACAGTGGGAATTTTTGGGGCTCTGGCAGCTCATCACTGTGACCTCAAAGGGCTGAAGAGGAAACAGTCCTTCTGAAGTCTCTGATTTGTCCAGGTCTTCCATTCCTTTCTTTAGCCATAAGGCTTTGGACATTGAGGTCCTAGCTCAAGTCCTTTCTTTATTTGGTTACTGTTGCTAAAAATTTTGTGATTTTTTTTTAACTACCCTTTTTTGGTTCCTTTTATTAGACTTGAAGGAGGAAAATTTGGAGATGTAGTTTCAATTGAGTCACTCACTACTTCCACGAGTTTTATCTGGTGGATTTTCTCTTCCAGGAAGTGTTCTCTGACTATACTCAGTATATGTTTCTCCTCTGTGTTACCGCAGAGCTGGCAGTAATATTTTAATATAAGTAATATTTTAATCTCATGGTTAAAATATAAAAATACATCTGTGCTTGCTGAAAATAGCCCCTGTGCTAACCCCACTCAAGCAACCCCAGAATCCTTCCCATAGCTCTGACTGCCCTGGTGTGTTTGCCTGAAAGCCCCCGATCTCAACTTCCCTTGATTGAACCATGGAAGGTTTGATGTTCAGACATCACTAAACTTTCAGGTCCCTGTACCAGCATTACTGGTCACTGATGGATATACACAATTGGTTGATACTCAAGCTAAACCCCAAGCTAATGTTCAATGCCATGTTCAATGTCACTCCTACCTGTGCCATCTCCTTCATTATATTTTTGTACACAATTCTGAAGGTGTCTCTTTTCTTGTCTTCTCATGCTCTAGAATTCCTTGATGAGAGCTCTTCAGGTAGCAAACATTTGCTTAACATCTTTTATATGCTATGTTAATTTCTCACTTAATCCTTCCCCAAATATTGCAAAGTTGGTATCATCAGTCTATTACACAGTGAAGAGTCTGAGGCTCAGTGAGTTTTAGCAACATGAGCAGGGTTACACTGCTAACTGGGGTCAAAAACACGATTTAAATTCAGCCACACTGAATCACTTGTCTAGAAAAGATATTTCCAGTGGAAAGTGTTTTATAACTAGCATTGTGAAACAGGAGCAACTTCTGCATGATAAATAATGTGACATTAAGCTCTTAAAACATGCATATAAAGCTATTTTGAGGGTAGGTTGACATTTTTTAAAAATCTAAACATCCCTTAGGGCATCCAGAACTCATGATTCCTAGTTGGCCTAAATGAATGATTGTAAAATAAATCAAGAAAGGATAAAAGGATAAATTAATTGATTAATTACTTAATTGAGTGTTATTTCAGAAAACATTACTGGGAATGTGTGAAGGCAATGTAGAATGAGAGGCAGTATATTTAAGAGCATGAACTTTGGACTTGCCCATGGTGTCCATGAAATATAATTTATTTAATCATTTTCTATTAATGAACATTTAAGTTGTTTCTATCTCCTGTTATCCAAGTTATAAAATAATTAATATTTTATACACTTTGCAGAACATGTCTTTTTTTTTAAATACTTAGAAAAAGTTTTAATCTGTGATTTTTTTTATAATTTTTTTATTTTCCCACTGTACAGCAAGGGGGTCAGGTTATCCTTACATGTATACATTACAATTACATTTTTCCCCCACCCTTTCTTCTGTTGCAACATGAGTATCTAGACAAAGTTCTCAATGCTATTCAGCAGGATCTCCTTGTAAATCTATTCTAAGTTGTGTCTGATAAGCCCAAGCTCCCGATCCCTCCCACTCCCTCCCCCTCCCATCAGGCAGCCACAAGTCTCTTTTCCAAGTCCATGATTTTCTTTTGCAGAACATGTCTTAATGCTAATACATCACAGCTTCCTAGAAATAGAATTGCTTGGTCAACTAGCATATGCATTTTTAACTTTCTTTGCTACTTTAAATTTCCTTCCTAAGAGGCTTCTACCATTTTATACTGCTACCAATAATTTATAAAATTGCCATTTATCCACACCTTTACCAATGGTGAATATATTTTAACCTGTAAATTTTTGTTTAAAATGCTGGTTCCTTATGGTTTTAATTTACATTTTCTGGATTACCAGTGAGGCTTAACAAAATCACCAGTATTTAATATTTGTCTTTTTTCTATGAGACATGATATAACTGTTCTTTAAATCATGGTTTTTTTGTTTGTTTGTTTTTTTGATCTAACAGTGTATCTTAGAGATATAAGGGCATAAGAGTTGCCCGTCTTTTTTTGTGGCTACATAGTAATCTTTTGCATAGCTGTTTCATAATTTATAACACTACTCTCTCATTGATAGACCATCTTCAGCTTTCCCCCAAAATGTTGCTGTTATAAAAAAAAAATCATGCTGCAAATATCCCTGGTCAATATTGTACACACATAAAAATTTGTAGGAAAACTATCTACAGAAGAATTTCCAGGGCAAAGGGTATAGGATTTTTTTTTTTTTTAATTTTGAAAGCTATTTCCAAGCCACATTCTATACACATCATACCAATATGTTATGTCTGTCCCTGACCTTTCCTCATGTTCCTCTTTGGGTTATTTGTCTTTATAATTTATTGATTTGTAAAAATTCCATATATTTTGAAAATTAGCTGCTTATTGGTCTTATCGATTACAAATATTTTCTCCTGTATTTTTAAATGTTTTGACTATTTTTAGCTATATGTGTTATTTCTATTTGTATGAAGTTAAATTTATCAATATTTTCATCTGAAGGTTCTTATTTTTAAAGCATTCTCAGAAAAGACATTACACACCCCCACATTTCATTTAAAAGGTCTTCTGTATTTCTTTTAATACTTTTACAATTTCATTCTTTGGCTTTTAAATTTTAATATATCAGGAATATGTCTTAAAGTAAAGTACAAAGTAAATTCTTTTTTGTTTTTTAATCCTCTGAGAGACACCTAGTTATACCAATAATTTATTTTATAAGCATTGAAGCCATTCTAGGAAGTTCCTTCCTCATGATGGAGACTAGAATCTTCACATTTAACAATTCTCAAGCAACTTCATCTCTTCTTCCTTTTTTTTTCTTTTGTCTTTTTGCCTTTTCCAGGACCACTCCCATGGCATATGGAGGTTCCCAGGCCAGGGGTCTAATCGGAGACGTAGCCACCGGCCTACACCAGAGCCACAGCAACGCCAGATTCAAGCCACATCTGCAACCTACACCACAGCTCATGGCAACGCCGGATCCTTAACCCACTGAGCAAGGCCAGGGATCGAACCCGCAACCTCATGGTTCCTAGTCAGAGTCGTTAACCACTGAGCCACGACGGGAACTCCCATCTCTTCTTCCTTAATAAAGGTAGTGCCTGCTATTTAGCTTTATGTGTGCACGATCTAATTTGTCTTTCTGTCCAATCTACACTAGAGCCTATCAGCAATAATCATGTAGTAATGTTACCCATTTGAAAAAAATGAAACTCTAAAAACAGAACTACCATATGATCCAGCAATCCTATTCCAGGGCTTATATCTAGACCAGACTCTAATTTGAAAAGATACATGCACCCCTATATTCATAGAAGCACTATTTGCAATAGCCAAGACATGGAAACAACCTAAATGTTCATTGACAGATGAATGGATAAAGATGTAGTACATATATATACAGGATGGAATATTACTCAACCACAAAAAAACAAATAATACCATTTGCAGTCACATGACCGGACCTGGAAATTATCATACTAAGTGAAGTAAGTCAGAAAGAGTGAAAAATACCATATGATATCACTTATATGTGGAATCAAACTTACCTAGGAAACAAAAATAGGCTCATAGACATAGAGAACAGACTTGTGGTTGCCAAGAGGGAGGGGGGTTAACAGAGAGTTAGAGTGGGAATTTAAGATATATATATATGTGTGTGTGTGTGTGTGTATATATATATATGTGTGTATATATATATATATAGAGAGAGAGAGAGAGAGAATAGATAAACAACAATATCCTACTGCATAGCACAGGAAACTATATTCAATATCCCATAGAAAGCCATAATGGAAAAATATGAAAAAGAACATACACACACATACACACACACATCTGAATATATATAAAAAAGAATATATATATATATCTGAATCACTTTACAGTACAGTATAAATTATCACAACCTTTTAAATTAAATATAATTCAGTTAAAAATAAAAAGGAACCTTAAATGAACCCTACCTTCCTCCACCCCTGATAATTCTCTCATTGTCCACTCACCTTTACAACATGACTCCTTGAAATATTTATCTGTGTTTGCAGTCTTCAATTCCTCTTCTCTCACTCCATGCTCTGTCCCCATCACTCTGTCAAAACAAAGCTTATCAATGTCACAGCCACCTCCATGGGCTCATGCTCTCCAGTAGCCAGATCTCAGTCACTACGTTATTTGATATATCAATCAGCAGCGTAATCTCATCAAGTCTCATGGTTTTAAATAGTATTTACATGCTAATGACTCTCAAGGTTATAGATCCATCTCAGACCTCAACATTCACCACTAAACTCATGGATAATCACCTGTTCAATATTTCCACTTTGTTATCTAGTGAATGTCTCAGATTGACATGCCCAAAATCAAATATCCTCCTCCAGTTACCAAAAGTGATCCTTTTATTCTCTACTCCCCATCCCTAAATAAGTGATAGTTTCATCCTTGGGGTTGTTCAGGAAGAAGCAATGAAGCCATTTTTGGTTTTTGGCTTTGTCTCATATCTCATAGCTAATCAACCAGCAAACCTGCTATCTCTACCCTCAAAATATACCCTTGACCACTTCTTATCACTCCACAGCAGAGACCCCAGTCAGAGGCACCAGTCTCTTTCATCTTCATTATGCTTTTGCTCTTTCCCTGTAGCCAGAGTGGTCCTGGGAAGAGTAAAGTCGCATCATGTCTTTTCTCTGAGAATGAGTCCCCACAGTGGCTCCCACTTGATTCAAGGAAGGAGCCAAGAATTTTCTTTTGTTTCTAAGTCTCTGAAACCTCATCATCTACTTCTCTGATCTCACCTCCCACCAGTCTCTCCAAGCTCCTTCTGCTTCAATCACATGGGTCTTCTCTATGTTCTTTGACTATATCAACACTTCCCCAGAGCATTGCCTTTGCACTTGTGTTACCGAAAACACAGGTTTGTATGCCTGACACAAGCGAGGCCAAGAAGTCTGAAATGTCAGAGTTTGAAGTGAAGAAAATTCTATTGCAAGGCCATGCAAGGGGAATGGGTGACTCATGTCCCTCAAAACGCCTAACTCCCCAACGGGTTTCTATGAAGCATTTTTTTTTTTAACTTTTTAGGGCCGCACACATGGCATGTGGAAATTCCCAGGCTAGGGGTCAAATCAGAGCTATGGCTGCTGGTCTGTGCCACAGCTACAACAATGTAAGTTCTGAGCTGCATCTCTGACCTACAATACAGCTTATGGCAATGCCAGATCCTTAATCCACTGAGTAAGGCCAGGGTTTGAACCCAGATCCTCATGGATACTGCTCAGGTTCATTATCAATGAGCCACTGTGGTAACTTCTCTACGAAGCTTTTTTAAAGTCCAGGTGAGGGAGGTATATGGTTGGTTGTTGCAAACTTCTTGATGTAGGAATCCTTGTTCTTGGCAGCTGTCCAAGTATGTCAGGTCATAATGTTTCTATAAACCTCCAAGAAGACAAATGTTATTCTCTGTTCTGTAACTTTTTATCTCTATATTAATGGGAAAGTGTTATACTCTTAAAGGTCAAAGCCTTGAGAATGGACTTTCCTGTATATTTCAGGCTTTAGGCAACATTCTTTACTCCAAGAAAAAGCAGTAGAATAAAATGTTAAAGTAAAAGAAAGAGAATTAATATGGAATCAGATTTGTTCTTCCCTATTATACTTGCAGTTTCCTTATCTGGGAATACTCTCCATGGAACCACATGAGATGGATTCCTCACTTCTCCTGATCTCTGCTCAATATCTCCTAATCCAAAGGGCCTTTCCTGACAACCGTCTGGGAAGGAACAACCTCCTACTCCTAACATTTCCCATCCACTTCCTGCAGCACTTCTCTCCATCATCTATCTCCCTCTGTGACTGTTCATGTTTGTAACATCCAACTCCACACCTTACGTGTAAGCTCTGCAACAGCAAGACTTTCTTTCACAGTTGAACTCCTAACACCTAGGAGAGCAGCTTGCACAAAGGAGGGGCCCTTAAATATGTGAGAATGAATGAAAGAATGAATTGGGAACACAGTTTCTATTCTGGCCAAAGTGCCTCTTGTGTATATCCTGTCTTGTATGGAAAAGCAAGTGGATTCAGAGTCAAAGGTATGTAACTTTGATAACTCAGCTAAAGGATCTTTGTGTCAGAGCAAATAAAACCTGGTACTGATCTCTTATTTGTTCCTAACCAGGTGGAGGCCCTGGATTAATCCATTTATCTTGAGTATTTATGATTTCTTGCCAGAAGATAGCTTCATCATATTATCATACCTAGTTCACCAGAATTTTGTTAAAAGGCATGGGAGAATAGATCCTAGAAAGTCATTTTTAATTAATTAATATTAAAGTATAGCTGTTCTACCATGTTTCTTCAATTTCTGCTGTCCAGCAAAATGACCCAATAACACCTAGTTCCCTATGCTGTGCACTAGAAGCCCATTGCTGATCCATTCCAAATGTTAAAGTTTGTATAAACCAACCCCAAATTCCCAGTCCATCCCACTGCCTCTTCCCCACCCCCTGGAAATCCTGACTCTAATCTCCTTACCATTTTCACTGCCTTGTGAATGGTGCCCCTACTCATCCAGACACCAAAGCCAGCAACCTAGATACCCATCCATCTCTCCAATAGTCAACAACTAACCAAATCCTATCGAAGCTGCTTCCTTAACTTCTCTCAATTCCATTTGCACCTACCTTTTCCTAGTGAAATAGAGCAGGACCCTATGATCCTTCCTCCCCTGTATCCTCCCTGCATTTTATCTGTAGAAAAACTTTAGCCAAATAATAAATTTAACTGGAAAAGCGAGAAAATACAGAAGTAAAAGGAAAGCAGTCAAACAGGACAAAAGACTAATAGTTCAGTCATTAAACAAAGTCAAGGACCTTAATTTCTCTAATAATATTCTGAGCCATATCCTTTGAGTTGTCTTGGAGATATGGAAAACTCCAGCAGGTGAAGGAAGTTAACTACATGACGGCCAGACTGTAGCTGATAAATAAACTGCCACAATTCCGAGAACTCACCTCAAAGAAAAGAGAACAAACCAACCCTAGACGGAAGAATAACGTACTTAAAGCAAACAAGATGACACTGATCAGTCCACCACACGACCAATTTCAAGAAGACTGTCACAGATGACTGTACTATTCTGCATGAAACCCTCTGCCTATTGGCAGTAGAAGGAGTTGGACTTTGGACAGGAGTCCACCCTCCCCACTGGTTGCTAACATCCAAAATAAAGCAAATTTTCCACTAGTCTCATCTCCTCTCTATATTGGTTTTTGAATGGCAACTATACATACCTCTCTTTTGGTAAGACTAGGACCTTTTAGAGCAGCCTCACTCCTGCAGGTTACTTGGATAGCTTCTAAAGTAGTCTCCCTGCTTCCACTGTTTCTTCCTTCTAATTGATTTTTTATTCTGCAGTGCAAATATGTCTACGTCCATTACTTCTTTAGAATCCATTAAGTGTTCTCTTTGTCTTCAGATAAGTTCCAGTATCCATAGATAAGTACACAAGACCCTCTGGCTATAACTCTCACTATGCTCATGTCTTGTCCTCGATAATTTATGTTTCTCAAAACTCTGTGCAATCTCATGCCTTGGTGCCTTTGCACATGCTATTTCCTCTTCCTAAAGCAGCCCTGCTCTCTTACACCTGTATACAATGTCCTGCTCCGTTCTCCCACAGCTCTTGTGTTTCTTTCTCTCATGGCATTTTCTTTGCTGTAATGTTAGCTTCTGTGTCTGCCTCCTTGAACTACACTCTGAGCTTTCTGTGGGAGGAAGAAAAATGGTTCTTTCTGCTCCAAACCCCATAACAAAAAATTGTAGGCATATAATAGATGTAAAATGGGCCACTGGTAATGTAGAAGCACTTTGAAATGTTTATAAAACACCAATAGGGTATTATTAAGGTATTGTTAATGCAGTATGGAAAATTGCCCAGAGGAAGCACACATGGATAAGGCTGGGGCTTCTGTCTTTACTGCCACTCTTTGCCTTGTGTGCTTCTAGCCAAAGTTACATTACATACTGACTAATCACCTTGTTCATTTTATGACTGTCACTTTATCAGAATATCCCCAGGATGCTGCCTGAATGCCAGAGAAGTGATTTTTCAGCTTACTTTGGGAAGCCAAATAAATATCCATTTCTATTTCATGGTAGGAATAAATACCCTACCTATTGCACTTTGCTTCCAGTTGGAAATAGACCAGGTAACTATGTTTCCTCTCATATTTGCAAGAGAGGAATTTTCTGGATTTGTTTATCTCTTTAGGTCAGTGAGGGGCCAGGAAGTCAAAGTACCAGGGCAAATGTATATTATAACTGATTACATATCTAGAAAGAGTGAACACCAAGAGACAGATGCTGAAACCATATGAGCAACTGCGGTACTGAGCCCTGAATAGTTTCCTACAATTTGGTTTTCTTCCAACAGAGCAACACATTAAGTTGGGCTATTAACCCAAATGAAAGGTTTCAGATTTATTTCATTGGCAGATGGAAATTAAGTTGCAGACATTCAACCAGAACAGACTTAGGTGGAGTTAATTTCATTTATTTTTAATTACCCAAGTAATCCATGAATATATTGTCACTATAAAAATTGAAATGATACAGATAACATTGAAGTCCCTCTTGACCTCTCACCACTCTACTCATTTCCCCTCCCTGGGATTACTGCTGTTATCAATTTGAAGTGTGTCATCAAACAAGTGCGTGTGCATGCCCCCCCACACAAATACATAAAATTGAAGCTATTTAATCTTAACTTTGCCTGAAGTCCCAAGAAAGTAAATGCTCTATTCCTATGTGAGATACAAGATGACTTGTGGAGAACATCAAAGGTTTTCATCCATGGACCATGTCTAGGGCATAAAAGGATTTTAAGAAGGACATTAGGTGGTGAGAGGAAAGATGAGGTGAAAGATATTGGACCTTGGGAACCTTGGGCCCATGGAGAGGGAGAGTCAATGTGTCTTTGTTCACCTCAAACCAAGGAAAAGTCTTCAACTGGATCATTTTGAGAGTTTGATATGTGTCACTGACATAATTCTATGTAGACATCTGTTTTCTGCATTGCTTTTGCATTTTGTTTCTTATAAAATCCCTTTACTACTCTCAAAGTAGAAGTATATTCTACTTTTCTTCAAATGCCTTTATAATGTTTTGGTTGTTTAGGCATTTAGTTTATCTAGAATTTTGTTTTCATGGTATAAGAGAGTGAACTTTAATATTTTCCCAAACTAGTTTGATTAATTTCATTTGGATAACAAATTATTTCATTACCATTCATTATACACTGGTTCAAAAGTTCACCTTTATCACATTTACAACTGAAGTTGTAAATATTCACTGATTGCCTTCTTAATTGTGTTCTGTACCACTGATGGACTTGTCTGTTTTCATGAGTATTTTATTAGAACCCAATTGTGGAGTTCCTATTGTGGCTCAGCAGGTTAAAGACTTGACATTGTCTCTGGGAGGATGCTGGTTTGATCCTTGACCTCACTCAGTGAGTTAAAGATCAGGTGTTGCCACAGGCTATGGCCTAGGTCACAGAGTGGCTCAGCTCCAGTTGAGATGGCTGTGGTGTAGGCCTCAGATGCAGCTTTTATTTGAACCCTGGCTTGGAAAATTCCATATGCTGCAGGAGTGGCTGTAAATAGAAAAAAAAAAAAAGAATCCAATTTTGCTTCTCTTTCACGAATATGAGATCCTCATACAAAGACTATTATACCTACTATTGCATATTTTCAAGGCCATCACAGGCAAAGGCAGACTCAGGGCCATGATGATCATAGCTCTCAGTATCTGACTCAGCCCCCACTCTCTAAGGCAGGCCATGGACTTGCCCTTTCCCTGACTCCTCTCCATCTCTGGAAATTGCCTCCTCTCTGCTCCCAAGAGACTTCTTTGGCTACCAGTTGACACTTTCCACTCCTGCTTTAACATCCCTAGGGGATGCCTTATGGTGCTTCTATGAAGTTAACACACTGCACACTCCTCCATCCCACAACCTCACCTCTGGGTGCTACATAATTTCCCCTTCTGAGAATGCTTCCTTATTCACAGAATGCTTCTGGAGAGCTCAGTGACTTGGCCCTTTCTGTTTTTCTCACTTCTTTTTGCAGCTTTGTCTTCCTTGAATCAGTCATAACATGAGGGGATACCAGTGCAAGACTCTTGGAGGGATAGACATTAAAAGATACTTCTGTAATTCTGGCCCACTATCCAGCAGACACCTCCTGGTGGTTCCAAATTCATCATCATCCAGACATAGGGCTCTCATATAGGCAGAGCTTCAGTCTCATAGCCAAGACATCTGCTTTATGGCACAAAGTTTACAGGGACAAAAGCCTCACTTTACTCATCTCTGAAGTGGGGGTAATGCCATGTTCTTTACAAGGGTTTTGTGAAAATGAATGAGAGTTCATTGTAAGAGCTCAATAGATGCCTCTTGCCTTTCTGTCCCTTGGTAAATTAGGTAAACTCCCAGATGAAGCACCACCTCTTTTCTGAAGCTTTGTCCACTCTTTCACTGCACTGATATAAAATGATCTCTCGTATTGACTTTTATTGATGTCTGGCTTTTTTTTTAAGGGAAAGACCTATTTTAAGATAGTAGATACTTAAGTCAGAGTATCGTGGACTCATCATCTCTTGGACGTCTGCGGAAACTGAATTAGGAGCACTATGAGGGCTGGCCCCGGGTATATTTCACAGCTCCATTTAATTATAACCATCAAAGTTAATGAGAGTCACAAATTCTTTCATAACATACCATGGGCAGTATGATTGGAGGTGAACCTAGTCACTTCATTATAAAACTGATATGTCAGAAAAGGCACAACAAAACAAAACCTCTGCTCTTCTGGAGAAAAAGACAATGAAACAATTTGGTGACATTTTCACATTCGGTAAAATTAAGTTTCAGTCAAAAGAACAGTGGAGTTATTAACTTTATTTTCTGATAAAATTTTTATTTCAGGTTGGATAAACAATTTTATTTGCCATTAAGTGTGAGATTACTTGTAGACTCATGTAGACAACAGGGCATTCTGTAAAAACGTTGAAAAAGTAAACAGAAAGAAAGCTCATAAATAAAATGAAAAAGAAATAATAAACTGGTATATTAGGATTCTCGGGGAAAGAGAATCAATATGAGAGACAGATAGGAAGATGGATGGATAGATAGATAGGCAGATAGACAGACAAAGAGATTTATTGTATCAAAATGGCTCATGCAGTTATGGAAGGTGACTAGTGTCAAGATCTACAGAGTGAGCAGGAAGAGACTCAGAAGAGTTAGATGGAGTAATTCTACTGTGAAGACAAGAAAGGCCATCATCCCAGCTTCAGTAGGGTCCAACAGAAGGAATTGTCTCTGGCTCTGGGGATAATCAACCTTTTTGTTCTATTCAGACCTTCAACTGGGTGGTTGAGGCCCACCCACAACAGGGAGGAAATCTACTTAAATCTACTGATTTAAATGTTCAGTTCATGCAACACACTCTCACAGAAATCCCCAGACTAATGTTTAACCAAATAACTCAGCACCCCCTGGCCCAGTCAAGTTGACACATAAAATTAACCCTCATACCTGGCCAGTGTATGTTAACAGTCTTTGTATTGGGACTTCTGTATCTACATCTGTATGTGTATGCATGTGTGAGCATAGTATTTAAGAAATATATACTTTTGATCTGTTTTTATTTTATTCTTTTAAATTTTATTGACATAGAGTTGACTTATAATGTTGTATTAGTCTCAGGTGTGCTGCAAAATGAATCATTTATATGTATATCCATTTTTCCTAAATAGATTATTAAAAACTATTGAGTATATTTCCCTATGCTATATAGTATGTTCCTGTTAATTATCTATTCTATACAGTAGTGTGTTCTGTATAGTACTCCCAGTTCCTCCCTCCCCATCCCCACATGATAACCATAAGATCGGTTTTGAAATCTGTGACTGTGCTTCTGTTCCATAAACAAGTTCCGTGGAATCATTTTTATTATATGCCACATATAAGTGATATCATATGATATCTGTCTTTCTCTGTCTGACTTAACTACACTCAGAATGATAATCTCTAGGTCCATCATATTTCTGCAAATGACATTGTTTCATTCTTTTCTACGGCTGAGTGTTATTCCATTATTTTAAAGCTCTGCTCTTGGATTCTTGAAACATCACCATAGATATTTTTAATTGGGTTAAAATTCAGATAATATGAAATTAACTATTTTAAAGTATACAATTTTGTGACATTTAAGATATATAAACAACGATGACCTCTATCTAGTTCCAAAACATTTCATCACCCTAAAAAGAAATCCTATGCCCATTAATCAGTCATTCCTCATTTACGCCTTTCCCCAGCCCCTGGAAAATATACTCTCTGTCTCTATAGATTTGGTATTCTTGATAATTCATATAAATGTAATCATACAACATGAGACCCTTTATTTCCAACATCTTTCAGTTAGCATAATGTTTTGCAGGTTCATTCTTTGTCGCATGTATCAGTACTTCTTTCCATTTTATGGATCGATATTCCATTGTATGTGTATATCACAGTTTGTTTATTCATCCACTGATGGGCATTTGGGTTGTTTCCACCTGTTGGCTATTGTGAAGATTGCTACTATGAGTAGTAGTTGTGTTGCTGTGTACAATACCATTTTAAGGGTGTGCAAATATCAGTTCAAAACCCTGCTTTCAAATCCTGAGGAACAAAAACCAAGCAGGAGGCATAACTCTCCCAGACTTCAGGCAATATTACAAAGCCACAGTCATCAAAACAGTGTGGTACTGGTACCAAAACAGACAGACAGACCAATGGAACAGAATAGAGAACCCAGAAATAAACCCTGACACCTATGGTCACTTAATTTTTGACAAAGGAGGCAAGAACATAAAATGGGAAAAAGACAGTCTTTTCAGCAAGTATTGAAGGGAAACCTGGACAGCTGCATGCAAATCAATGAAACTAGAACACACCCTCACACCATGCATGAAAATAAACTCAAAATGGCTGAAAGACTTAAATATAAGACAAGACACCATCAAACTCCTGGAAGAGAACATGGGCAAAACATTCTCTGACATCAACCTTACCACTGTTTTCTCAGGTCAGTCTCCCAAAGCAACAGAAATAAGAGCAGAAATAAACCAATGGGACTCAATCAAACTGACAAGCTTTGGCACAGCAATGGAAAACAAAAAGACAACTTATGGAATGGGAGAAAATAGTTTCAAATAACGCAACTGACAGGGGCTTAATCTCTAGAATATAAAAACAACTTACACAACTCAACATCAAAAAAGCCAACAACCCAATTGAAAAATATGAAAAAGACCTGAACAGACATTTCTCCAAGGAAGATATACAGAGGGCCAATAAGCACATGAAAAAATGCTCAACATCACTGATTATTAGAGAAATACCAATCAAAACTACCACGAGATACAACCTCACACCAGTCAGAATGGCCATCGTTAATAAGTCCACAAAGAACCAATGCTGGAGGGGGTGTAGAGAAAAGGGAACCCTCCTGAACTGTTGGTGGGAATGTAAGCTGGTACAACCACTCTCGAAATCAGTATGGAGATATTTTGAAAACTATACATAGAACTACCATATGACCCAGCAATCCCACTCTTGGGCATATATGCAGACAAAAGTCTCCTTGAAAAAGACACATGCACCCACATGTTCATTGCAGCACTATTCACAATAGCCAAGACATGGAATCAACCCAAATGTCCCCTGATAGATGATTGGATCAGGAAGATGTGGTATATATACACAATGGAATACTACTTGGCCATAAAAAAGAACAAAATAATGCCATTTGAAGCAACATGGATGGAACTAGAGACTTTCATCCTGAGTGAAGTAAGTCAGAAAGAGAAAGACAAATACCATATGATATCACTTACATCTGGACTCTAGCATACAGCATAAAGGAACATTTCCACAGAAAAGAAAATCATGGACTTGGAGAATAGACTTGTGGTTGCCAAGGGGGAGGGAGAGGGAGTGGGGTGGTTGGGAGCTTGTGGTTAATAGATGCAAACTATTGCCTTTGGAATAGATTAGCCATGAGATCCTGCTGTATAGCACTGGGAACTAAATCTAGTCACTTATGATGGAGCACAATAATATGCGAAAATAGAATGTGTACATGTATGTGTAACTGGGTCACCAGGCTGTACAGTAGAAAAAAATTGTATTGGGGAAATAACTATTAAAAAATAATAATAAAAAACCCTTACTTTCAATTCTTCTGGATATTTCCAAAGATTGAATCGCTAGGTCATATGATAATTCCATATTTAACTTTTTGAAAAACTGCTTTCCCTATCACAAATATTTAATAGAAGATTATTCATAAAACAAAGGTGTAGGAAATCAGGACACAATTTCACACACATGCATACACATATATACCCCTGGAGGCTTTCACCTGCCATTCTTTTTTTTTTTTGTCTTTTTGCTACTTCTTGGGCCGCTCCCACGGCATATGGAGGTTCCCAGGCTAGGGGTCCAATCGGAGCTGTAGCTGCCAGCCTACGCCAGAGCCACAGCAACGCGGGATCCGAGCCGCGTCTGCAACCTACACCACAGCTCACGGCAACGCCAGATCGTTAACACACTGAGCAAGGCCAGGGATGGAACCCGCAACCTCATGGTTCCTAGTCGGATTCGTTAACCACTGCGCCACCATGGGAACTCCCTCATCTGCCATTCTAAATGCCTGTGATGATGACAAGTTCATCTGATATCGTTAAATATTGCAGAGATCTCATTAAAAGGTAAAATGATAAAGACATTCTGTTCCACTTATTCTTTGCTTCTCTCTAAGGCACAGGTGATACCAAACTCAAGCTCTCAATGACAGAAGCCACATTTTGACTTTTCCTGCTGTATCAAGTTTAATCAACAGCAGACTCCAATGCCCCTCATAACGTTCATACATAAGAGACTGATAGAACCCTCAGGGTCATTATGAATGGGAAACTTCTAGCTCTGAAAAAACTCAGAAACTTGCCCAGAGAAAGAAATGAAAGAAGTTTCTGGGGTCAAGGATTCTAGACTGGCATGTGACCTCACACTCCACAGCTGAGTTCCCTGTCCAGCTACCCTCCAGGTCTGGGGTCTGAGAGGGGCCACTGTGAAGGAAGCAGAGAAGAATGGGCTGAGGAGTCCCTGAGAGTCCATGGAAGCCTCCACAGTCAGGACTCAAACTTTGCTGACCCAGAAAGCATTTCCCTTCCAATAAGCATTGTTTCAGTTAAGATATTTAAGGGATTTTCTTTCAACAAACCTATTAGAGACACAATGAAAATCACTCTGTCTTGAGAGAAGAGAATCGGTCAATACAAATTTTGGTTCTCATTCTTAAGCAGCTGGGCAACCGTTGAAAACTTTGAATTCAGACTCTACCACAGGCCAGCATGGTACAGCAACTGGGTCTGCCCAGGGGCAAGAAAGCATTAATAGTTCCATTCTCCTCCCTATTTCCTCATTTCCTACATAGCATCTCTCTGGTCAATAGGCATAGGCATTTTAAGGAAAGGAGACTCAGAGTTCCCATTATGACTCAGTGGGTTAAGAACCTGACATAGTGTCTATGAGGATGCAGATTCAATCCCTGGCCTCGCTCAGTGAGTTATGGATTTGGTATTACTGCCAACTATGGTGTAGCTTGCAGATGTGGCCTCAGATCCAGTGTTGTTGTGGCTGTGGGTAGGCCTGTAGCTACACCTCTGATTTGACCCCTAGCCTGGGAACTTCCATATGCCATGTGTGTGGCCATAAAAAAAAAGAAAAAGAAAAAGAAAAAAGAAGACCCTCCCTTGAAAAAGATTGGTGACCCCACATTAAGAAAGACTAAAGAAAGTTTAGTCATCTCTGAATATCTACCTACAATATAATAAAAAATTTTGACCTTACTTAGCCTAATATATTTTTGTATAAGATACATTTTTAAATATAAAAGGAGAAAAGAAAGATCATTCACTTTTTTTTTTTTTGTCTTTTTCGCCATTTCTTGGGCCGCTCCCGCAGCACATGGAGGTTCCCAGACTAGGGGTTGAATCAGAGCTGTAGCTGCCAGCCTACGCCAGAGCCACAGCAACGCGGGATCCGAGCCACAGCTCAGGGCAACGCCGGATCGTTAACACACTGAGCAAGGGCAGGGATTGAACCCGCAACCTCATGGTTCCTAGGTGGATTCGTTAACCACTGCTCCACGACGGGAACTCCCCACTCACTTTTTTTTTTTACATAAGTACAAGCTATTACTTTTCTCAAAAAAGAAAGTATATACACAGGGGGGCTTCTGTATCTCAGGATTTGTCACCAGAGAAAAATATTTAGATTTAAAAATCTGATGAACTAGGAGTTCCTGTCATGGCTCAGTGGTTAACGAATCTGACTAGGAACCATGAGGTTGCGGGTTTGATCCCTGGCCTTGCTCAGTGGGTTAAGATCTGGCGTTGCTGTGAGCTGTGTTGTAGGTTGCAGATGTGGCTCAGATCCTGCATTGCTGTGGCTGTGGCATGGGCCGGCCAGTGGCTACAGCTCTGATTCAACCCCTAGCCTGGGAACCTCCATATGCCATGGGAGCTGCCCAAGAAAAGGCAAAAAGATAAATAAATAAATAAATAAAATAATATTTAAATCAAATTTCCTTCGTATGACTACCAGGCAATACATAGACTCAGAGCAGAGAAGCTGGTCCTACAACTGTTACATCAGCCCACCCATTTCACAGGGCCCAGCCTCATTTTATAGGGAATGATGCAGGTGAATGGCAGTGCTTGGGAGCCAAGACGCCATTGTTCTCCTCTGTTGGGGAAAGCCCAAGGTCTAGTCTTATGATGTGCAAAGTGAAATTTCCTTCGGACTGAGTCATCTCTTGCTGGGCCCAGGAGTTAGAAGATAGGAGCATCGTTCTGTACTGAAAATGTGTAGTGCGCAGGGATTACATCACCCACCAGGAGGCTATGAGTCTGTTGATGATGTGAAGGGGACCAAAAGCCATATTAACATGATGCAGTATAAGAAGAAATGATTTAGGGGGCTGGGGCTGTTTGGGGCAAACAGATAACTCTGGGGACACAGCGATGGACCTTAGAGACCACACAGATCCCCCTAGGAAATACAAGGACAGAAATCCTACCAGTTTGCCTGAACTGTTGCATGGGAGATCCATCTTTGCCTCAGGTCTCCGGTTGTGCAATCCAGACTTTATTACCTTATCACATATACTTTTTTTCATGAGGTGATTGGTCTTATTTTTCTGAAATCTTGGAAAGCTGGTGGGAAGGAGTGATGGACCGAGTACCTCGTTGTCTACACTATTCCCTTTCCTCCCACAACCCACTGGCATTGATTCCCCTTTTCCCAATGCAGAACCCTAGCACTTTTGATGCAGTAATATTCCCATAAGGAGCAGTGTTGATTAGAGAAAAGAGCAGTAATAACGTTACCTCCACCTACTGAGTACCTACTGTGGGCCAAGCTAAATGCTCCATGTCCATTCTGCACCAGAAGGTAACTGTAAAGATGAGTCCAGGGAAAACTAAATGATGTCATTACATTCAGGATAGAAAACTGAACCACTGAAAACCTTTTCATGAACCACTAGCACTCCACACTAAGGGACAGAATTCTGTTATTGAAGCCTCCCTTTCACAGATTGTTCTCTCTCTCTGTCTCTCTTTTTTCTTTCCAGAGGTGTTAAAGCGATAAACCTACAAGTTCATTTATCCCACTATCCTAATGCTGTAAGGACCAAACTAAAAAGGCTCATTTTTGTATTCTCAGAGGAGGGTCAGAAAGTCAGTTTCAATGGGCCTGGGAGAGTTCATCCTGCTAGTGATTCCAGTGAATATTTCTCATGTACACTGGAATCATCAAATACTGTTTACTTTAATTTTCAAAACACATTGTTTTTCAGATGAGGAATCAGAGGCTCAAGTAGGTTCAGTGACTCAGCCCAGATCTCACAGATAACACATGGTAGGATGGGTTAGTCTTCAAGCCCATAGTCCAAGGGCTGTCCTCCCACAATGGCTGGCTGGGCAGCAATTCTCAGGAGGGACTGACCTGGCACCCACTGGCCACCCTCCCCCCTCTGCCCCCACCCCTAGCCCCACCAAGGCAAGCCAGTCCCAAAGCCATTCCTTCACAACCAACTGCAGACAGCATCAAGAGGTTGAGAAAACCACACTGGGGCTTCTAAGCTCCCCAGGAAAGCCCTTGGTTCTCCCCAGCTAAATCCTCTCATTTCTCCAGGTCCACTGACTTGAGCTGGATTGCAGAACCAATGGCAGTTAAAACAAGAAAACTCATGCTCCACAATCAGATAAGATCAGACAACCCAGAAGACTTAAGAAATAAAAAAGGAACAACACATACTGGGAAACAATTGACAATAGCCTTTGAGCTGGCCTGTGGCCTGAATTTCCTAATATTTCTAGGAAGAACTGAGTGACTCATGATGCAGGGAGAGCATCATTTTCCTCAGAAAGCAGTTCGGATTTTTCAAGAAGCATTTCATAAACTTGCAATTAAAAAAAAATGTGCTCCAAAACACGTTCTTCAAATTCAGTTTGAATGTTAAGATCAGCAGTCCCGCTGAATCTGTGGGAGCTGCTTCACATGGCACAGGACACCAGAGCAGTGCTTTCCCCTCAGGTCATGGGAAGACATCTCCTGTGAACTTCTAGATGATGCACAGTGCAGAAAGGGTGTACATTGACTCAGCAGTGTTCTTTGTGGACACTAGAGAGCTGCCTCTTTCTTTTGCTCTTTGAAATATATATCGTGGAGTTCCCATCGTGGCGAAGTGGTTAACGAATCTGACTAGGAACCATGAGGTTGCAGGTTCGATCCCTGCCCTTGCTCAGTGGGTTAAGGATCCAGCGTTGCCGTGAGCTGTGGTGTAGGTTGCAGACACTGCTCAGATCTGGTGTTGCTGTGGCTCTGGCGTAGGACAGCAGCTACAGCTCTGATTAGATCCCTAGCCTGGGAACCTCCATATGCCATGGGAGCGGCCCTAGAAAAGGCAAAAAGACAAAAAAAGAAAAAAAAGAAAATATATCATAAAATATTTCTGACATATAAAATTATGGATAAAATGATATAATAAATGCAAGGGTATCCATAACCCAGACTAAAAAATAGGACTATACAAACACACTTGACTCACTCTTTTTCCCCTATTCCACTCCCCCTGGAGATGTCCATCATACCTGAGAATACCTTTATACTTTTATCACATTAGCCTGTATGCCTAAGCAATACTGAATATCAATTTTATACAACTAAACATTACACCAATGACATTGTGAACAATGTCATCTTCTGAAACTCTTTTTATTCAACAATGTGCATACAAGAGTCATCTACGTTGAATGGACCTTGAGATTATCACACTAGGTGAAATAAGTCAAAGAAAGACAAATAAGAAGTTCCTTTGTGGTGCAGCAGGTTAAGGATCTGGCATTGTCACTGCTGTGGTGCAAGTTTGATCCCTGGCCTGGGAACTTCTGCATACCTCAGGCACTGCCAAAAAAAGACACCTATTATATGGTATCACCTGTATGTGGAATCTAAAAAATTGTACAAACTAACTTATTTACCAAAAAATATAGACTCATATACATAGGAAACAAATTTAGTTACCAAAGAGGAAGGGAGGCAGTAAATTAGGAGTAAAGGATTAACAGATACACACTACCATATATAAAAATAGACAAACAATAAGGATATACTGTATAGCACAGGGAAGTATAGTAAATATTTGTAATAACCTATAATGGAAAATAATCCATATATATATTATACACACACATATATATTACATAAGATGTACTACACTTCCTGTTCTAGAGGGCTGGATGCATTTTTGCAGCATTCATGTAACTGGGATTAGAAATGAACCATCACTTCCTAGGCACAGTAGCATAATGTGAGCATCAGCTGCAAAGATTTGATAATAGCACTGAAAATTCAGTAATAGCAGAATACAGAGCTCCCTTCTGCCCTGACTCTGAGACTGGTTCACATTTCATACTTAGAAGTATATCTGTGATGATGTGAAATCAAGGTAGCCCTCCTGGGATCAATGTCACGACCAGAGCAAAGCCCTCCTTTCTCTTCTGACCCCAACCTCCTCTCCCAACTCTCAACAATGGTTCCAGGCTGGTCCAGCTCAGGGACATGAAGTCATCCTTCGGCATCAATACGGGAACCTCTTGGGCATCTTTTGTGGCATGAGGTGAAGTGTTAATAAACCCCCTCGGAGTCTTGCATTCAGTTATATTTCTTCTTTCCAATTTCTTAATTTCTTTTGTTATTTTTGTTATTTTCCTCAAAGATTATCAAGCTACTCTGTTGAAGATCCTGACCTCCTGGATGACAGGACTTTTGAACTTCCACAGAGCTGCTGTCAGTTCTTATTCTTAGAGAGAATGAGGGCTCTCTCCAGATTCATTCATTAAATCTCAAGTTCTTTTTTCCTCTAATCTTAACAGAAGGGAAGGGACAGAACATGCCATCCTTTGGGCATTACCAGAATAAGAAACTCCAACCCACAAATGATTGAAGACAGCCCACTGCAAAGGTCTGGACAGACAAAAGCAGGAGCAAGAAGAAAACTCCTTCTGATTCATTAGCACAGACCTTTTACCATTGAGTTGATTGTCATAGCAATAAAATTAAAACTATTAAAAAGAGAAAAAGCAAGTGTTCAATAGAGGGGATTGTTTACACAAATACAATGATAAATCCCCTTGATACATGATTACATTGGGATGCTATATAACCACTCAAAATCATGATGCAGTAGAATATTTAATGACCTGGAAGAATGCCCACAATGTGTTATTAAAGAGATAAAAGAGTTGAAAAATGCATCACACACACACATGGACACACACCAAAAAAACAGGTAAATACTGTGTAGATAAAGAAAAAAAAAGACTGGTAGGGATTTCCCTGGTGGCCTAGTGGGTTAAGGATCTGCCATTGTCACTGCTGCAATGCAGATTCAACCACTGGCTCAGGGATTTCTGCATGCTGCAGGTTTAGTAGAAAAAAAAAAGAAGAAGACTGGTAGAGGCATACCAAAATGTCGAGTTTTTCAGTACATATGATTTTTCCTAACTTTATTTGCATTTGCATTTTTATATATTTCTTTCCTTTTAGTTTCAATGCAGAAATGCTTAGCTCCCCACTTCCTTGCCTCTATGGAAATTCCCTTCTGCTTTGTTTCTGAATTGAATGACCCATTTGTCCTCCCTTGAGCGATTGCTCAAGAAGGCTCGTGAACTCTTTACTACTCACGTAGATCAAGCCACAGCCTCCTTGTAGGCTGTTCTTTGAGTTTAGAACTTGCAGCTGATGCAGAACACAGCCTGTATAGCCTTGTGTCCTGCCAGGAACAGCCCACTTTATTTTATCAACCATTGCAGCTAGTAGCAAGGTGCTTTCAAAGCATGCTTCCAGCCACCTTGCAAGATGGCATGGCAGCCATCAGATCAGCTCACCTGAGAGCTGACTGCTCCAGCAGGCCTGGGCCAGGTCCTGTGGGCAAACCCTCAGCATAAGCTACCTTGTTTACCTGGGAGAAATTACAGGAGAAATGAGCTTTGTGACCATGTGAGGACGAGTTCCTTTAAAGAATTTTCAAGTAAGAACCATGTTCTGTCTTTAATCCAAATTTTAATTTCACATTCAAAAAAATTGGAGGGAAATATTTCTAAAATCCTTTCACACTTTTCTGCCTTGGTAAGGAGTGCAAAAAAATAAATCCTGTGAATTTATTTTGATGAGTGCTAATCCTAATTATTTTGCTCTGCTCCTAGTAATGCTAATGGGGCCAGTAGCCTTAGGTCACGCAACCCCAAATGCTTAGCCTTTCACTTCCTCTTCAGCCCCTCTCCTCCCCTACTTGTTAAAAGGACACTTGACACTCCCTCCAGACAGAGTGTTAATTTCTTGTCCCCTCTACAATTCCCCACTTCTAATTTTATCTTAATTGCAGCAACAGAGGCACAACTCTTTAATACTATTTTAAAAGTCTGAGTAAATAAGCTCTGAGTAGAGCCTTGATTTTTGTTATTTTACTCTTGTGGGTTTTCCCCTATATTTTCAGCCTAACCTGGTCAGACATTTATTTATGCCTTTATTTACTTTTGTAAACTGTTTTAAGAGTTGTGCTCTGACTAGTTGAAGTATTGGAGAAATGGCCTCCAAATATGAGATATTCACCTGCCTTTTAAATATTGCTTTTACTGGCACCTTTCTCTTGTCATCTTCACTTAAATAAAATACATGTTTTTCCATGGGAAAAAAATAGGTGCTATATTTGTATATGACCTGCTGTTCCAAACACAGAGTAGATGCTTGATAAGCCCTGGTTACGTGGCAATTCATAGAGTTCTAAGTCTCTTAGGAACTGTGGAGGCCAGAGATCAAGTCATGAAGTAGTAAATCAAAGACCCAGGATATGTGTGATGAAAAATCAAGATACTGGGAGAAAAAATACTAAAACTGGTCTTTAAAGCTTTTTTTGTGTGTGTGACTATAGAAAAACTGAAAAACTACATATTCAGTAGCACATTTATAATTTGACTTCCAAAATGTGCCATTTTAAGTCTGAAAAGTTGCAAAGAACACATTTTTCATTATATTGTAAATACTGACTTTCAAAAATAGAACTGTGTCTTAATTTTAAATATACCAATGGAATCTAGATACCATGGTGATTAAATACAGCTAACATCCACTTAAAAAATACACAAGCAAGTTCCTCTTCAACAGTCACAAATTTTATATCCTTCCTTTTGGTCCTTGAATTCAGATTTGTATTTCACTAACCTTATAGGATTTTATTTCTTCTCAGTAGGCTTATCATTACAGTTATTGATACTACATAATTGATAGATAAATATCCCTCATAAGATTGTAGGAGAAGCAAAATGATAAATATTTTCTAAAATTAAATTTTATTGGGGTATAGTTGACTTACAATGTTATAGTAGTTTCAGGTGTATAGCAAAGTGAATTAGTCATACGTAAAAATATATCCATTCTTTTTTCCCATATAGGTTATAGCAACATATTAGGTAGATTTTCCTGTGCTATACAGTAGGCTTTTGTTAATCACCTGTTTTATACAGTAGTGTGTGTATGTTATTCCTACCCTCTCAATTCTTCCCTCCCCCCAAGGGTTTCACCTATGATAGCCATAAAATTGGTTTTGACATCTGTGAGTTTGTTTCTGTTTTATAAATGTTTTGTGTCATTTTCATTAGATTCTACATATAAGTGATATGATATTATATTTGTCTTTCTCTGTCTGACTTACTTTACTTAGTATGGTAATCTCTAAGTCCACCCATGTTGTTGCAAATGGCATTATTTCATTCTTTTTTATGGTTAAGTAATATTCCATTGTGTATATGTACCATTTCTTCTTTATCCATTCCTCTGTTCATGGACATTTAGGTCGCTTCCATGTTTTGGCTATTGTAAACAGTGCTGTAATGAATATTGGAATACATGCATTTTTTTGAATTATGGTTTTCCAGATAGATGCTCAGAAGTGGGATTGCTGGATAATATGGTAGTTTTATATTTAGTTTTTACAGGAACCTCCATAGTGACTATCAATTTACACTCCCACCAATAGCATAGGAGGGTTCCCTTTTTTCCATACCCACTCTAGAATTTATTGTTTGTAAACTTTTTAATTATGGCCATTCTGACTGGTGTGAGGTAATATTTCATTGTAGTTTTGATGTGCATTTCTCTAATAAAGTGATGTTAGGTATCTTTTCATATGTGTTTTGACCATTAATGGACACTTTCACAGGCATATCAGACATATGAAGATCAATGGCTTTGAAAACTATTACTATCCACTGGAAAGTCCAAATATTGACCTAGCAGGAGGATCAATGTACTAGAAGACTTGGGAAAAGCTTCAGAGAGAACTCTTGAGCTGAGGGTGGAGGGTAGGTGAGATTTAGATAAACACAGAAGACTTAGGAGGACTAGCTACCTGAGTGGCACCGCGGGAGTAAAAATTCTGATTGGAGTGTCCTGATGGAAAATACTTGAGGAACAGTGGCCTGGAAATACCTGAGACTAAACCCTTTGTCTGTCTCATTCCTATTTCAGATTCCACAGTGATGAATAGTGTGTACATTTGGTGGAAAAGACTCTAGATCAGAGATTTAAAACTTAAACGCCTAGAGAAACTAAGCAGGTAACCTAGTTACCTATGACATAGCTCATCACACAAGCCATATGGCATCATGCATGGTGGGAACTGGTGGGCACTGGGATGTTGTCCAGTCCAAGGGGGTCAGTCTATGCTCTGCTTAACAACAGTGGACCAGTGTCACAGGCTTTCCAATTATTCAAAAGAAAGTAGAAATCTGGATTTGAAAGCAGAGCTTCCCAATGAGCAAGACAAAATTTTTTGTGGACTATATCTGTTCTGTGGACCATCAATTGTTACCTCTGTTCCAAAGACTAAACTTTAACTGTAGACCAAATCACAATACCAGAAAACATCAAAAGCTAGATATTCTTGGCTATAAGGGCAAATACCTATAACAAAATTAGATCATCAATCAATAGTTATCAGCTGAATGGAAGAGAAATTTTCGTTTGATAAAAGTGCATCTTTATGAAAATCCCATTTACCTCCTTCCAGCAGAGTAGCTGGAAAGTCTTTATGACAAAAAGTAGATTCTTTTTTTTTTAATTACTCAGTGAATTTTATTATGCTTACAGTTGTACAATGATCGTCACAACCCAATTTTATAGCATTTCCATTCCACAACCCCAGCGCATCTCCCCACCCCACAACCCATCTCCTTTGGAAACCATAAGTTTTTCAAAGTCTGTGTGTCAGTATCTGTTCTGCAAAGAAGTTCATTGTGTCCTTTTTTTAGATTCCACATGTCAGTGATAACACGTGATGTTGGTGTCTCACTGTCTGACTGACTTCACTAAGCATGATAATTTCTAGGCCCATCCAAGTTGCTGCAAATGCCATTATTTCTTTCCTTTTAATGGCTGAGTACTATTCCATTGAGTATATGTACCACATCTTCTTCTTGATCCACTCCTCTGTCAATGGACATTTAGATTGTTTCCATGTCTTGTCTATTGTATACAGCACTTCAATGAACATTGGAGTACATGCATCTTTTCGAGTCATGGCGACCACTGTGGAAAACATTATGGAGATTCCTCAGAAAACTAAAAATAGAACTACCATTTGATCCAGCAATCCCACTCCTGGGCATCTATCCAGAGAAAACCATGACTCGAAAAAAGTAGATTCTTAAAGGCAAAGTGAAGATTTCTGAGAGGTCTCAGCACCACGTTTGTATTTCCAGAAGTGGATTCTGTTCTCCTTTCAGTAGGAAGAACAATGGAAATTTTTCCCATCTCTGTAGGAGAAACTGCTGGGTGTGTTTCCTATACTAACATTCCCAAAGATTTAATTGTTTCTTTCTTACTATTATTTGCCCCTGCTTTGGATTTCCTCCTGTGTTTATTTTATCCTGATGTATTTTGAGTATTTTGTAAGCCTCCTTGAGGTTTTTTTGGAATGAGGTAGGGTATAAATAAATAAAAGTACTACCTCTGGAGCCTCCTCTGCTCCTACCTGAGTTTACACTCTGTTGTTGCTTCAGGCCCCAGGCCTCTGGGGATGCCACTTAGTAAATTACTTCTTCTGTGTATCCTGGAGGTAATGGGCTTCCAAAGGTGCAGAACAAACCACTAGGGAGTTGTTTAAGTACTAGAAAAATCTGGCCCAATACATTATTCCAAATCTATATTTATGTTTATGGCTTATGAAGCACGTCAGGGCCCTTTGGGATAAGAAAACCTGCATGAATCTAAGAAAATATTATTAAATAGATTTATTTGGGGTTGCTAAAGAGTGTGAGTCCCTCTAGAGAACCTCCAGAGGAGAATGAATTATTTTCAACAATCTCCACCACTTGTCTTTTTAAGAATCTCTCATTGAACCCCTGGTGCTGCCCTAATAGTTCCAGCTAATCCTGTTGCTATAGTTACAACAATTAATTATATGCTTAACTAGCCTTACTATTACATTGCAGCAATTCAAATAAAATCTGATTTTATTCTTCCTATCTTTTCAAGGATTTTCTTTTTTTTTCCCCAGCCTCCACCTCTAAGAAGTGTCCATAATGTAGATTGAAAGGGTCCCAGAGGTTGTTCAGTCCACTTCCCAGTGTCACCTTTGGCTTGAACTTGATGCAACAAGGCATAGTTGCCCTGAAATAGACCTTAATACAAGAGCCAAAGCATTTGGGAGATTTGAACTCAACAGCTGAGCAAATCATAAAACTAATATCCAATTGGTATAAGGCTGCTAGTAAGAGATGGATTCTTTTCCTTTTTTAACTTTAATAATATATTAAATGAGAATGAGGATACACAGGATTTCTAAACTAGTGGCTACGCTCAACCACATGGTATGACATCTGAAGCCAGGCCACGTGGACCCAGCAGCTGAGTGGTAGCCAGCAAGCTGGGAAGAGCCTCTCTTGGGCTGCTGCCCTGGAGATCTGTGGGCACCAAAGCAGCCATGAGATCTACTGAAGCTGCAAAGATTGCTGAGATGGTTAGCCCCACGTCCCCGATGGGAACATGTTGGTTGGAAATACTGGATTATTCCCTCTTCTGCTGATTACCAGTGTCAGGGTAAGAGTCCAATACCATTAGTTCCTAGAGAAACAGAGTTTTAGAGAGGTCTCCTTCAAGTTTGTTTCACTTCAGAAGCCTCGGGGGTAGGAAAAACCTATTCCTGGAAACCTCTAGCAGTTGCAGCTTTTTCTTTTCTATTTTTTTAATCACAAAAGACATTCTATCAGTGCAGCTGACTATGCTTTCCAGATTAATCAGTCTCTATATTTTTATTTTCTCCTCTTCTTTATTTGGCCCCCTGATAATGACAGCTAACATGGACATATTTCTATGCACAGACACTGTGCTAAGTGAAGTTTCCACATTATTTGATTTTGCAGATATGGAAATGGAGTCTCTGTGCTTAAGGACTCACTCAAGGACACTGCGCTAAGGACATCGAGCCACAGTTATCCCCAGGCCTGCCTGGTTCTCAAATGGGAACTTAGCCTTTATAGCCTAGTTCCTCCCAGATGCCTTTTCTGCACTGACCCTCTTTCTTCAATGACCTCATTTACTCTCATGCCTCAGTCTGTACCTTTCTGGGAAGATCCCCCAGGGCAAACCCAGTCCTGACCCTTATTCACCTGCCTGCTATATTTCCCTTCTGTACCCTCCTGTGGCCACTGCAAATGCAGTGTGTTCACATCAGAACAGCCAGCCCTCCTCCCCAACCCACTCTCTTCCATCCTCCTGACTACTCTGCCTCTGTGAGGGAATTCACTGGTCTTCTGGTCACACAGCTCTGAAACCTCAGGATTATCCTTGATTTTTGATTCCCCATTTCCCTCCACCACCAGTCCCTGAGGTCTTAGCACTAAGCCAGCTGGCTCACCCCTGTTGCTCACCTCTCCCACCCAGGCCCCAATTTGACCACGCCTGGGGCCAAGGCTGAGCCTAAGGGAGGAAACAGTCCTTTGTCATGACCAGAGCTTGGGTTTGACAGGAAGTTACAAGCACGTGTCGGTTTTCTCTAGCTTTCCACACCAGTGGTTTTGTGGTAACTGCTCCCCTCTGCCATCTCTCCTGGGTGTTCAGGGTTCTGTGACATCCTCACAGCAGGGCAAGTGTCTGTCCTTACCAGAGACTGGCCTCCTTCTCTGGATCATTATTGTGCCCCATCCCCCCCCAATCAAATGCAGTCTCTCTGTGGCCCAGTCTTAGACAAAATATCCACCCAACACCCTTTATAGCTACACCCCTTTCTCAGGACAAAGTCTGCATGCGCTAGACCTTTAATCAGACTGGATTTCTAAATTCAAATTTGCTTTTTTAAGATAAGATTTTTCTGGAAACATTACTCTATTTCAAAGAAATGATTCAAAAGTTGGTATGTGTGTAGAGAGAGATAGATGGGAAGGGAGAAGAACATTTATATATATATATATATACATACACATGCATATATATGTATATATACACACACACACACACATACACAAACACACACACACACACATACACAAACACACACACACACATGCAGAAAGGAGACTTTAGGGATGTATTTAGATTTTTCAACCAATACAAGTTTACAATACAGCGGAAACTGGCACAACATTGTAAATCAACTGTACTTTAATTTTTAAAAAGTAAAAAGAAATGTATAACTGGGTCACTTTGCTATATAGCAGAAATTGGCACATTGTAAAATATCCATACTTAAAAAGTTTTTAAAAGATAAAAATAAGTTTACCATACAATTTAAGAGATTTATTAAGAGTTTTGTGTCTGCAAGGAACTGTGCTGTGTACAAGTATTATCCGTCCCCTAAATAAATATTCATTCAAGGATTAAATGGATGAGTGAAGAAAAGAATGGATTTATGTACTTATTTATCTGACTTGGGGACCACGGTTCGCTCTGAGAACAAAGTAACTGTTTTTTATTCACTTATTCCACAAATGTTTAGTAATTCTCTATGTGCCAAGGACCTCACTGGTCCTAAGAGTATAGCAGTGAACGATAGTGGACACAAATCCCTACAGGTCAAGCTCAACAATCAATGACAGGGGAAGACGGGTGCTATGAGTACAGGTCAAAAAGTATATAGCAGTCGCTGGGCCACGACTTTCCAGGACCTGGGCTGGGGCTGCCTGGTTCAGGGGAAGCCCAAGCCTCGATCTACGGGATGCTCCCCTCCCAGGTCCTCCTGGAGAGGGGCACTGCAACCCTCCACCTGATCTATCTATAAAACTATGATTTTCTGATTTTATCTTTAAACAACAGCCCCCTCCCCTCTAGTTCAGTGGCAGAGAAACACCTCCAAGAGCCAGTGACATCACCATGTCTCCCCACCATAATCCCTGGAGGTGTCAAGAATGGTCCCTCACCCTCCAGCCTTCCCTGGGTAACTGGGTGGCAGTCCCTGGGAAAGGAGGAGAAAGTATTTGCTTAGCGAAACTTGATGATGCACAAACGATGCTAATTTATGCCAACAGTGTTGTCTTCTGCCACTGCGGGTGTCAGAGAAGAGCTCCAGAATCCCACATTGACTTTTTACTCATTGATGCGTATATGTGAGCAGGCTTAACCTCACCAACTCCGCTAAAGGAACATATGCTCAGGAAAGTGTTCCATGGATAGCTCTTCTTTATGCAATCACCATGGCAACTTTGCCATCACAAGGGCTATCTCTCTAGGCCAAAATTGCGCAGAAAAGAAAACAACCATGCCCCCCTCCCCGAACCAAATGACCACAGCTACCTAAGGCATATATGGGGTCACAGAGACTAGAGCACTTTGCAGCCTCTGCCCCAGTTGCTACTTCAGGACTTACTGAACCTTCTGATTTGTCCCCAGCTTGTTCTCAGGATCTGAGGGCATCAAGACAGATGCAGGATACCACCCCCAGCAACAGGCCTGCCTGACTTGACCTGTGGCCAGAATTTCCAAGTTAGGAACTGGCCTTCATCTCCTCTTTCTGGGACATGCACCCCAAGTCAAGCTCGCCTCTGATCGCTTCTGGGGTTTTAGAAACTGGGTAAATCTTCCCTGCCTCAGCCTTCTCTCTCCTTACAGCCCCCAACCTCTAAACGCTGAGGGAGTCAGGAAAGGAAAGGAAAGAATAAGATAGCTTGGAGAGAATAGTAGAAATATACATTTAGAATGAAACAATGTCAGATTCATTAAATCTATAGATTAAATTGGAGGTAACTGACATCTTTACAATGAGTGTTCTATTCTATAAATGTGGGTTGGTTTGCTAAGGCTGCCCTAACAAAGTACCACTGATTGGATGGCTTAAACAAGAGAAACTTATCTTCTCATGGTCTGGAGTCTAGAAGTCCAAGATCAAGGTGTTGGCATAGTTCCTTTATCCTTAGGCCTCTCTCCTTTGGCTTATAGATCATAGTCTTCTCCCTGTGTTTTCACATGGTCTTTCTTCTGCACCTATTTGTATCCAAAGTTATTCATCTTACACTGGTCATATTGGATTAGGGCCCATACAAATAACAATTTTAATTTTACCACTGCATTTTTTTTTTTTTTGGTCTTTTTGCCATTTCTTGGGCCGCTCCAGCGGCATATGGAGGTTCCCAGGCTAGGGGTCGAATCAGAGCTGTAGCTGCCAGCCTACGCCAGAGCCACAGCAATGCAGGATCCGAGCCGCGTCTGCGACCCACACCACAGCTCATGGCAACGCCGGATAGTTAACCCACTGAGCAAGGGCAGGGATTGAACCCGCAACCTCATGGTTCCTAGTCGGATTCGTTAACCACTGCGCCATGACGGGAACTTCATACCACTGCATTTTTAAAAATTTTTTTATTTTTTGCTTTTTAGGGCCACACATGCGGCATATGGAAGCTCCCAGGCAAGGGGATGAATTGGAGCTGCAGCCACCGGCCTACACCACAGCCACAGCAATGTGGGATCTGAGCCACGTCTGCAACCTACACCACAACTCACAGCAATGCTGGTGGATCCTTAACCCACTGCGCAGGGCCAGGGATCAAACTCTCATCCTCATGGATACTAGAGGGATTCATTTCCACTGAGCCACGATGGGAATTCCCTTAACCACTGCTTTAAAGGGGGTGGTTATTTTCTCCAAATAATATTGTTACATGAGGTACTAGAAGTTAGGACTTCAATAGAGGAATTGGGAAGGGTATACAGTTCACCCCATAACAATAAATTTCCCTCTATTTAGTCATGTCTTCTTCCTTACAATAATGTTTTATAATGTTTAGTGTTGAAGTCATACAGATCTTGTATTTCTTTTCCTAGAAATTTGATGTTTTGTGATTTTCTTGTAATTGGTATCATTTTAAATGCCATTTTCTATGTATTTGTTGTTGATATATTGAAATATCCTTGATTTTTGTACACTGACCTTTCAACCAGTGTCCTAGTTAAATTCATTTCTTAATTTCGATGGTCTATTTGTAAATTCCTCTATAATTTTCTACTTCAAGATCAATGTGGTCTGGAAATAATTTTACTTTATTTTTTCCATTTTAGTCTGTACTTTTTTTTTCTTGCCTTGTTGCACTGGTTAAAACCACTATTACAACAATGAATGGAAATGATTATTATAAATCTTGTCTTCCTTCTAAGCTTTGGGGTAATGCTGTCCATATTGCACCATATATTATAATTTTTGCTATGGGTTTTTTGAACTATTCCTTATCAGTTTAAGGTCATTTGCTGAGCCGTATCAGTATTGGGTAATAGATTTTAAATGCTGATTCTGTACCTATTGAGATCATCAGATCATTTTGTTCCTTCAGTCTTGTTAATGTAATAAAATACACTGATTGGAGTTCCCGTCGTGGCGCAGTAGTTAACGAATCCGACTAGGAACCATGAGGTTGCGGGTTCGGTCCCTGCCCTTGCTCAGTGGGTTAACGACCCGGCGTTGCCGTGAGCTGTGGTGTAGGTTGCAGACGCGGCTCGGATCCCGCGTTGCTGTGGCTCTGGCGTAGGCCGGTGGCTACAGCTCCGATTGGACCCCTAGCCTGGGAATCTCCATATGCCGCGGGAGCGGCCCAAAGAAATAGCAAAAAGATGAAAAAAAAAAATTTAAATAAATAAATAAATAAGTAAAATACACTGATTGATTTTCCAAAGTTAAATAAATCTTACATCCCTGTAATGCTCTCAAATTCAAAGTGATATACTGCCTTTTAAACATATTGCTGGATTAATTTTGTTAAGATTATATTTAAAATTTTTGTATGTAGATCCTTGAGATTGGTCCTTAATTTTACTTTCTTATAAATAAATGTGCATGCCATGTGTTGGTCTCAAGGCAATATTGGCCTCATAAAACAAGACATACATGTCCTCTGTTTGTTTTTTTTAAATTTTCTGGAGAGGTTTATATAAAATTTGTGTTATTTCTTCTTTAAATATCTGGAAGAATTTACCAGTGAAGTCAATCATGTCTGGAGATTTCCTTGTGGGAATTTTGTTAATTACAGTTTTGATTTACTTAATATATAATTATTCGGATTTTAGAAATTTTCTTTTTCTTACCATTTGGGTAAGTTGTATTTTTCTAGATAAATTATTGCTTCATCAATGTTTTAAAATTTTTTGAAATAAAGTTTTTCACAATATCCTCTCATTATTTTATTTGAACGTCTATCAGATCTCTGGTAATTTCTTTGGGCTTCCTGATATTGATAATATTAATCTTCTCTCTCTTAATCATTCTTGCTGAGGGTTTAGTTTTTCAAAGAACTGACTTTTAACTTTGCTGTCTTCTATTGTACATTTTTTCTATATTTGACAAATGTCTGCTACCATGCTTATAATTATCTCCTTTCTTCGTTCTTTGGGTTTAACTTGATATACTTCCTGCTCTGGGTATAGTCAGAAAGTTAACAGATGATTAATTTTCAGCATATCTTTTTTCTGATGTGTGAATTTAAACCTTTTAAGTGTGCTTTTAATTAACACATCTTAGTGTGTCATATTTTCACTTTAATTAAAATTATTTAAAATTTTCATTAAGATTTAATCTTTATTCATGGGTTATTTAGACACACTGTTTAGTTACTAAACATTTGATGGTTTTCCAGTAAACTTTATTATTGATTTCTAGCTTTATTTTACTGTATAATTTTAATACATGGAATTTTGTTAAGATTTAAATTGACTCAGAATATGGTCAGTTTTGCTAAATATTCTATACTGCTAAAAGTGATGTGAATTCTGAAATTGTTTATACAGTTGGTAAATGTTTCTCAGATTTTATACAGGTTGACAATTTTCTTTCTTGATTCATCAGTTATGGAGAATACTGAAATCAACTAACATGGTTGTGAATTTATCTATTTTTTAAATCTGCATTTTTGCGCTATACTTTTTGATGCTATATTATTGGGAGCATACAAATTGAGAAGTATTAAATTTTTCTGGCTGATGGGTATTTTATCATTATAAAATGCCCCTCATTTTCTTCAGGAATGCCTCTTGCCTCAAAGTCTATTCTGTCTTATAGAATTTATGCCACGTTCCTTTATATTAGTGTTTATACTTTTAGTTCTTTTGTGTCCCTGTATGTATGGTATTTTCTAAGTTTTATTTGTTCAGTTTTATATGTTTTGTTTTTCAATAGATTTAGTTTATTTACACTTAATATAAGTGCTGATACTTATATTATCTACTGTCTACTATTTGTCATACCTGTTCGATATCCCTTGATATGCCTTTCTTGCAAATTTTTGAACTAATAAATCACTTTAAAATTATTTTCCGGTTCCTTCTTCCTTATCTGATGTTATATCTACATCTTTTATTTTCCCTTAATGGTTACTCAGTGATTACAACAAACATCCTTGATTTGTTAGAATCTAAAATAAATCAGTGCTTGGATCACTCCCCAGGTAGTGCTTGAGTTTTACTAATTTTAATTCAATTACTTTATTCCCATCTTTTGTGAGTTGTTTTACATATTTGTTCTTCATGTATTTTAAATCATTATTATTCTGCCTAGTCAATATTCATTTAGATATACTTACATATTGACATTTCCCATTTCTCTTTATTTTTTCTTATATTTCCATGTTTCCTTCTCTCTTAGGAGGAAGTGCCTTCCTAAAGGCAACAAATTGTTTCAGTTTTGGTTTTCCTGGAAAGGTCCTTATTTTTCTTTTATTTTAAAAGAATGTTTTTTTTCCTGGATAGAATTCTAAGCTGGCAGTTATATTCAGAAAATCTATTCATCAATATTTATCTGAAACCTAAAGTTTATCCAAAACTGGCTTTGAACGAGTAATTTTTCTTTTAGGAAATCAAATGAAATAAATTAAAATTTTAAAAAAGCAGGAGATACAAAGAAATGAATTTCATCACTACTCACAAAAGTGAAAAAATGGTAATTACATAAAATCCAACTTTATGTTGAAGTAAATTATGACAAATCCATACAGTTCAATATTGGGAAAACATTAAAGTGATGCTTTGGAAGTTTTTTTAATAAGAAAAAACATTTATATTATTGCATATGGAGAAAACAAGTTGCAAATTTCGATACACTGTGTGATTTCAGCTAAATAACAAAGTTGTATGCATAAAAAAAGCCTAAGAGGAAATACATAATTCAGTTAACACTGTTCATCTATAGGTATAAAGGTTATGAGTGGTTAGTTTTCTGTGATTGAAATAAATGATTTTCATATAGGAGTCACTCTCCCTTTCCTATTTAAATTATAAATAGAACAAAAGCTAACATTTATAATTTAGGTAAAGGACATTTAATTCAAGGGCTTTGGGTTGTTATAAATTGTCTTCCACACACAGAATTTCGCACGAAAGGAAATCATAGAAATATACCAAAGAGGCCTACTTACACTGTCATAAATTTTTCCAAGTCTCATATCACTGAGAAAAACCTACTTCATGCCAGTTGCCATAAACACCTGATTCCTAAGTATAAATCTGTGTTTTGAAAAATGCATCCCACACACATTTCATCTGGAGTTAAAAGAACAGTATCTGCCTTCCCTCATATACACTACTAGTCATTTCCTAAACCTCACTAGGGGTGGTAATAATGCTTCCCCAACAGGAATTAATTTTATGCTAATCATATATGTCTGTGATTCTCACAGCTGCTTTACAGAAGCAAGGGTTTTGCAAATTAGCTGCTTTCTTATTTAGGGAAGGTGTAGGATGGACCGGAAGCAAAGGCATCATTGGAACTCACATAATGTTTTTAGACACGCTAATTAGCCTGGCAGTCTCATTTTATCATTTCATCAGAAGATGGTTTGGGGCAGAAGCAGTCCTGAGGTCGTCAATTCTGATTCAGCTGATTAACACTGGGCTTGTAAGATAATTGGAAAGGTCAAAAAACAGTGTCTAGTCTTTCTCGTAAAGCTAAAATTATTCTCAGAAAAATTTCTGAGACATTCCAGCCTTGTGGGAAGGAGCTTAGGAATGAGGCAGATCTGAATTTGAATCCTTGGTGCTTGCTCGCTTGCTGCTAGGCCTGGGGAAAAGGGCTTACCTTTGTGAATCTAAGTTTCCTTCTCTATAATAACAGAAGTAAAAATGCCTCTCCCATAGGGAGGGACAAGACAAGACACATGAAACATAATGTCCAAAACACTGTGAGGGTACAATCAATTTTCATTTACCCAAATCTTCATTCAGCTCTTACTGGAAAACCTTGCCTATTTGGGAGGATGGAGATTCAAACATTTAAACTGATGGGACAATTTTCGCCTCCTAGGTAATGCTGGTTAGACTGCTTTTAGCTTAAATGTGGAATGTGATATAATAGACATGGGGGTCAGGTGGGGTGGGAATGTACCAGGAGTGAGGCAGACTCAATGACTATTTAGGATTCATGGAAATGATAAAAACCTGAAAAGAAATCCAATAAGATGGTAAAGGTTAGTATTATTCATTCAAGTTACTGACATTGATTGAAAAGTTACTACGACAGGGGCAGAGTTAGATGCAGAGGGTGCAGTGGGGACACAATAAGCTCCTTCCTTTTCTTCAGAAAGCTGACACTCTACTGGGGGCAGCAGGCATGGAGACAGAATAGTAAGGGTTGTGGTGTGGGATGATCTGGTGGCTGCAATGTTGGTGGCCCCCCATGCTCCCCACTCTAGGGCAGCCCTGGGTCAGATGCCTTCTTTCCACCAGGAGGGATTCTGCTCACAGGGTATCGACCCATCTGGGAATAGGGAAGGAGCTGGCTGGCCTGGGAGGCAACAGAATGGCATTGGATAAGCAAACATGCTACATATTCTCTCGTCCCAAAAGCCAGATAATCATCAAAGACGTGCACAACTAGAACGAATCACCCCACACTTACTAATTAATCACTGGAGAGTCACTGAGATGAGTAGTCTTTTGGGGGGAAGACTCGTTCCCTAGAGAAGGTCAAACAGCCTGTCTCTGAGTGCAGTTTTCCTGCCTCCTCGCCCTCCCTCTGGAAATCTAATGTGGCCATGCACAGATGGACCATCACCAGAGTTCCTGAGATCCTGGCTGGTCAGGATCAACAAGGCTGAGGAGGAAGTCTCCATCATGGCTCAAAGGAAACAAATCCGACTAGTATCCATGAGGATCTAGGTTTGATCCCTGGTCTCACTTAGTGGGTCAGGGATCCCAAAATGGGTTGGGGATCTGGCATTGCCATGAACTGTGATGTAGGTCACAGACCCAGCTAGGAGCCCGAGTTCTGTGGCTGTGGTGCAGGCCGATAGCTATAGCTCCAATTTGACCCCTAGCCTGGGAACGTCCACATGCCAAGGGTGTACCCCTAAGGAAAAAAAAAATTTTAAGCAAACAATACGAAACAAACAAATAGAAAACAAGGCTGGGGAACCTTCAAAGGATGTAATATTGACTTCCTTCTGAGATGGCAGGTCACTCAGAACAGTGAGGAATGATTTAGCCTAGGTTTTGAAGTTTTAAAGACTTTGCTATTCTGAGAGGGGGAAGGTAGGTAATCCTTCTGATGTATTCTTTCATCCACTCCCCAAATCCTTGGCGAGTGCCTACGAAGTGCCAGGAACCATTCTAGATGCTGTAGATACATTGGTGAGTCAAAACAGACCCAGTCCTCACATGCCTTCAATGTGACAAGCATAACTGGTCCTATGTAGCAGAGCCCAGAAAGGATGAGAGGGCGATTTTAGAAGGTCATAGAAGGCATCCTAAGAAAGTGATCTAAAGGATGAGCAGAAGTCCAGCAAATGAAGGGAGCAGGGGATGCACTTGGAAGAGTTATGCACAAAGGCCCTTAGCAGAAGAAAGCAAGGCCTTACAAGGACAGAAAGAACCCAGTGCAACTGCAGTGGAATGAAAACCAGGTGAGGGACCAGAGGTAATGTCTTTGATGGTGGTAACGTTAGGGATGTTTATGTCAGGCTAAACCCAACTTCAGAACTTACTGGTTTTGTAAATTCTAAAGATTATGTCTCAAATTATTTTCCAATTTTTAATTAAGTTTTTATTTTGAGGTAATGCTAGATTCACATATGCCTGTAAGAAATAACACAAAGAAACTCCTTGTACGATTTACTCCATTTCCCCCAAAGGTAACATACTATAAAACCCTAGTCCAATATCACAAAGACAGTGACATGGATATAGTCAAGACATGGAACAGATGCAGCACCAAAGCATCCCTCATGTTGCCTTTTTATATCCACATGTTCTTCTCTCCAGCCCCCAATCACTCCTTAACCCACTAATCTATTCTCTCTTTCTATACTTCAAAAAAATGAAATACAGTTCATTTACACTGTTGTATTAGTTCCAGATATACAGCAAAGTGATTCGGTTATACATAATATAGCAGATCCTCAACCTGCTGTGCCTCAAGGGAACTCTTGGCTGGTTTTCTTTAACACCACTGTGGCCAGAGCAGCACTGGTGCCCTCTTGTTACTGCCGGATGACAGCACAAGTTCAGGTTCTCCCCTTGGCCTTGACATAGAAGGTAAGGAGGACCCATCACTACTGCTGAGCTGAGCAGAGAGTGGGAGTTTAGCGCATTGACACTGTGCTGGGGTGGGGGATGTTTTCCAGAGGGGCTGGGAGTCCTGGCTCTCAGCCTGGCCTCTTCCAACACCACTTTGAAGGGGCTGCTGGGGCACCTCATTGCAGCCCCCTGAGGGTAGAGCACTAAGCTCCCTAAACAGCTTTTTCTGGTATGGTTAAGAATGGAGTTGTCACATTCCTCTGGTGTGTTTGGGGATTAGAGTGGTTATTGTCTGAAAGTCTTCTGTCTTGCTAGGCTGCCCACTTCCTAGTCCTCTAGCTAGAGAGAACAGGCTTTTCTGGAAGCTGTTTTTATCCAGGTTCACTGGCATTTCCAGGTTACTGGCTTCATCAGCTCCACATATGAGATGTATGAAGCAAAAAGAAAACCAAAGGAACGCATGATGGTGTCATTCCTTCGGTCTCAAAGTCCTCAGGTGGCGTGTTTTCTTCACCTTTCAGGATTATCCAGTGTTTGTTTTACATATAATGTCCAAAGTTCTTAGGGTACCTCATGAGCCTTGGGTGTTAACTGAGAGGGTCTTGGGCTGGGAAAAATACGGAGGGGGGCAAAATGAATAAACTATCTGGAACGAGAGAAAAATAAACTTCAACTTGCCCTCGTGTCTCCTTACCAATCGGGGTCTGGCGATCACCTAGAGATTGTGGTGTGGGGCAAAAGCAGAAAATCAGAGAGAACTCC
The DNA here is from genome assembly GCF_016906955.1 of Phacochoerus africanus. NCBI lineage: Eukaryota > Metazoa > Chordata > Mammalia > Artiodactyla > Suidae > Phacochoerus > Phacochoerus africanus. The sequence continues at coordinate 84,190,621 of NC_062552.1, read as the reverse complement.
CTGACCCTGCCCAGAACTTAGGTATTTTTCTCATTTGATTTCTGTTCCTTCTGCTGTGGTCAGAGTTTTCATGACTCTAATGAAACCCTCCTGGCTGTTGTTAAGCTAACCACAAGTGGAAGATGTGGGGAATATTGCAGGGGTGTATTTCCTAATAGTCTTTTTTGAAATCACCATGACATTTAGTTCGAAGGCACATTTAAAGTCCCTTCTGGAGTTTCTGTTGTGGCTCAGAGGTAACCAACTCAACTAATACCCATGAGGACACGGGTTTGATCCCTGGCCTCATTCAGTGGATTGGGGATCCAGTGTTGCCTTGAGCTGTGGTGTAGATCACAGATATGGCTTGGATCCTGCTTTGCTGTGGCTGTGGTATAGGTTGGCAGCTGCATCTCCAATTCGACTCCTAGCCCAGGAATGTCCATATGCTGCAGGTGTGGCCCTAAAAAGCAAAAATAAATAAAGTCCCTTCTGCACTGGCAATGCCAAAACTTTTGATGATGCAAAATTGCCCTCCCCCAAAGGAGAGGTGTCTTGGGCCAAAGTCAGGATGCAACGATCCACCAGTTGTGTCTTTTTTACAGAATGAGAGGGTCATTTCATTGAGAGGGTTGGGGAGAGTCTTTTAGTTTTTAGTGCAGGGTTGAGGAAGAGGCAAGGGTGCTTACCCTTATTCTGTGAGCCAAGACTTTCCACACTTAAGTGAAGGTGACTGAGGTTATGGTGAAGCAATCATAGTGAAGCATTAATTTCCTCTTGCCTTTCCCTTCCCTCCCCTGATCCCACAAATAACCAGCCTATGCTCACAACTCCCAGGCAGGCAAGGGGCAAAAGCAGAGCCTTCCTACGTGACATCCTGGAATTTGTTCCCCAAGAGAGCCTGGGGAGAGATTCAGAAATAGTGCAGAAACATAAGTGCATAAAAGGAGTATTGTCTCAAAGCTGGTGTGGGGCATGGTGGGAGAGCATCAGGGGGCACTGAGGAAGCAGAAATCCTTTGGTTCCCTAACCAGTGTAGGTGAGAGGAAGAGTAACTGAGGGTTCATCTGTATATGCAGGGCCCAGGCATATTGGCAAAGTTCCAGTGTTCCAAGGGTGGCATGGAATGGCAGAAGCCCTGGGCCACAAGGCACTCTGCATTCTGCAGATCTGGATGGTGGACAGATCTGAGGTATCCATGGATTTCACAGTCTTGGTGTGACTTGGGAAGGGAGACCCCTGAAAGGGATGCTTGCATGAGGAATTGCCATAGAAACTGCTATTGGAGAAAATGCAGTTTTACTTGTTGCTCCTTCCCTGCATACGGGGCCTGTGGTTCACTGGGGACCTCACAGTGACCCCTGTTGATCCTGATCATCCTGTCACACAGGCAGGAGGCAGAAGAGTAGGCTCTGAAGTCATCAAGTAGTACTCCAAACACACACTTTTTACTTCACCAGAACAAATGGCTCTTATTTTCTGCAGGGTGAATCTTTAATAAAAGACTTCTTGAAGAGATCTATGGGAGCAGTGAGCAAAGGAACTCTTAGGTTTCTACTTTTCTTCCTTCCAGAAACCACTGCTTCTCTCAAGCCCCTGCCTTGTTGTCATGGAAGAAAAGGCGGCCAGTGTCTGTTTAACAGTCTGCTCATCACTTCTGCTCATTTCAGCTCAGATGCATTTGCATGTGAAAATTACCTTCCTCAGCTCCCAAATTGAAGCTCCTATGTGCAAGGAGAGAGGCCCCTCTCTTTGAAGCTCCAGAAGACATTGCAAGAAAAAAAATAATTATTACTTCCATTCTGATGCTCACCCCGTGGCCTGAGGTATCTTACCCATCAGAGTGTGCCAATAAGAAACCACACATGCATCTTATTTTGAGCCTGAGCCAGAGCGAGAAGCGGGTATTGCTTAATTCTGATGTAGTCAGACAAAGCCTGTACCCTACAACTTAATTTCTCATGTTTTCCTGTTCTGTGTCACTTTCTGATGTCAGCTATAATTTGATTTTATAGTTTATAGAACCACTTTTCAGGTACTGGGATCCCTCCCTTTCTTTGTAGATGGAAATAAAAATACAGGCACAGGGCTCAGGAATAATTTTGCCAAAGTTAAAGACATGAGGGGTCTGTTGATTTATGCAGGTGCAAGAGTCCCTTCCTTGAGACCCAGAACATTCTTTCAGGAGAAGCCTTCTGGACCCCAAAGGCTCCTCTGAGGTCTCACATCTCTGGCTTCCCCACAGCAGGACCCTGGGCCCATCTTTTGCCTGAACAACATTGCAAAGCTTTGTTTGTATCCTGGGTGATTAGTCAGCTCCTAGCATCTTCATTTCCAAGGACATCTTCTCAGACACTAGCTCTCTGACCCACTGGTCTCTCAGAAAGGTGGGGCTCATTTCTTTGCAGCACCTGCCCATGACCATGAAGAGGATGATGATGAAAGATGTTTACCAGGCCCTTACTTCAACGTTTACAACAATGCCTACCTCCATCCACATATGTCCTCAGATCTGATTCTAACAAGCACAGTGGGTAGATCTGGCTACTCAGATTTGAAATGTGGGACGCCAGGGATCAAATAGTAATTTTCTCAAGTTTCATAGCCAATAAGGTGTGAAGACACAACCTTGGCCAATGCCACCAGGAAGATGTGATTCTGGGAGCAAGGTGTGTACATGAATTCACACCACCCACCACTGCTTTCCAAGGCACCAGAGGCCCTGCTTCATCTCCCTTTCTGGCCAAGTGTCCAAAAGTCACAAGTTAGGAAGGAAAAGAGAATGAGGCCCTAGACATACAGGCAGCACCAAGGCTAAACAAAGGGGAGTCTGTATATCACCTCACACATGGATTCACCATTTATCTTTAATACTTTTTTCACTCCCAAAGGGAAAGCTGGCAGCCACAGCCTAAAATGCCCTCATCTCAGACCAGGGTCTCGATGTCCAGACAATGCAGCCAATAGCCCTTCAAGCACCAAGAGGAATTTGGAAAGAATCAGGCTCCACAGGGTAGCAGACTCCCTTTGAGGCAAAACAGCACCAACGGCACACCTGTCAGATGGAAGCCCTATGAGTTGCAAGGGATTCAGGAACTTCCAAACCACGCAGAATGTGAGTGATGCTGTGGGCTCCCCTAAAAGCACTCCCTTGAGTCTAATAACACGTCTAAGAGGTTTATTGAACAAAAGTGATTATCCCCAGTGAGTGCATGAGAAGACTGAGCCTCAGAGAATCTATATAAGGCATCTATCATTGATTTGGAAACAGGCATTATGCTACATCCATTTTCAAGGATAATCCTTCACAAAAAACATCCTCACAAAAACATGAAGTTCTGGAGAAGTTATGTGCCCAAGGTCATTAAGCCAGGTGGTGGCTTAAGCCTGGGTCCCACATACAGAACTTCTGGCATCAAGTTCAAAGCTGTGTGTACAACTCACCAAAGGCTAGAACATCTCCCTCAAGCCTCCAGGAGAACCCCTAATAGTCACTGACTCAGGCATGGCTGGTATAGGCTTGTCAGACTCCAAAGTAGACAAGGTGACACAATATAAAGAGGGACAGCTGGAAGAAGGAGAATAGAAATCTGGGTGTTATTCCCAGGAGACAACAGCAAGAAGTTCAAGATTGGACTGTACATGGAAACATGCAGATATGAGGAAATCCGCAGAGATGACGTGTCAGACGTCCCACCAGGCTGAATGTTTTACATTTTTCTGTTCAATCTATGTTGAGCTCCTAATGTTTATTTTAACCTCTCAAAATAATATGTAGGTAGAGCATACAGCAGCAACCATCTTATACTCTGCATTGCACAAGTGAAAGATGATGACTGTAACACAACCGTTTCATTCAGCATAATAGGAAATTCAGTGAAATGGGTGATGGGGCAGATAGAGCACAGAGCAAGCATTGAGCATGACTCACAGTCTTCAAATGATTCAAATTACATGGTCTCCCCCTGTCTAGGGCAAAATAATTCAGGAAAGAGAAGTTGAATGTGAAGTCAGGGAGGGGGTGGAGCTCCCAGGAAGAAAGTGGAAACTTGCTACACTGTACATATTTTCTTTTTTTCACCTTTATTTTAGTCTTTCTTTTGTTTTTATTTTTTTTTATCTTTATACAGTTTTAAAGGTTACTTTTCATGTATAACTATTACAGAATATTGTCCCTATTCTCTATGGTGGACAATACATCCTTGGGTCTTTCTTCCACCTAATAATTTGTAACTCCCACTCGCCCAACCCTGTATTTTCCTACTCCCAACAGCTTAAAGACAGAAACTATATCTCTTTTTTTTTTCTTTTTATAACCACACTTACAGCATATAGAAGTTCCCAGGCTGGGGTCGAATCAGAGCCTATGCCTCAGCCATTGCAATACCAGATCCAAGCTGCATCTTTGACATACTCTTCTATACCATGGCTCGTGGCAGTGCTGGATCCTTAACCTACTGAGTGAGGTCAGTGACTGAATCTGCATCTTTACAGAGACAACTTTGATCCTTAACCCACTGAGCCACAACAGGAACTCCCACAATCTGTATCTTAGAGACACATATCCACTTGATCAAGAGACTATGCCTTAGCTCAAAGGCACCTGAAAGACAGGGCCCTTGGCATCCTTCCAGAATCCCACAGCAAGCACACTCTCAACTCAGCCAGTGAAATGAGAGGCTGGTTTAGATCTCTGTTTACATCCAGGGTGGAAGGCAGCCCATCCTGCAGAGACCGGTGGGAGTGTCCGTGGGGCATTAGACATCTTTGCTCCTTGGTCCTAGATGAAGGACCCCTGGGTAACATCAACAAGACCCCATCTTGGAAGATGCGCCATCTGCTTTGGGGGAGCCAGGTATAAAGTTGTACATTTCTCCAACCCACACAACGCCCCCCATTTCTCATACAGAAGTCACAGCCTGCCTAAAACTGACTGCGAGCTCTGTCCTCTTGCATTCACCCCAAAGGGCAACACCACTGCCCTCTGGCCAAGAAAGGTCTCAGCCTAGAGACAAACACTATATAGCATCTCCCATCTCACAAGGGGTCTGTAAATTCCCTGCAGTCTCAAAAAGCAGGCCATAATGCCCCAAAGGTCCTGGTGGCTCAAGACCAACATCATGCAGGTGGCAAATCTTCCTCACCCCACAGGTCCAAGCTCTAGGCCTGTCCCCAGAGGTCCCACTCCTTTACTTGGAGCCTAAAACCATGAATGTATCAGGCTTCCCAGATGAAGACCAACAGAGCATACCCCAGACACCATATAAACCAAACATATGAAGAAAGACCTGGGATAAATGACTTTATCTTTTGCTGGAGAAATATTCTCAAGAAGAGGAAACCCATCACCAGGCAACTTCATGGCCTTCAGAAGTCATTTACCTCCTTGGATACCCCAGGTACATTCAGCCAAACACCAGCCCAACCCCAAGAGGTGCTCCACATGCAAGAAGCTCCAGAGTTCAATACATTTGAGATGCACTCCCCTCTCCAACCTCCTCTGGGAGATTCACAGTGCATAGTAAAGGCTGCGAGAAGTTACGAAATAAGTAAATCCACTGCTTTGACAAATTTCTTTTGACTTGAGCATCCTCTCACCTATTTTACAGAGGATGGAGACAAAATTTATTGAGAGTGAGAAACATTTTTATGCCCATAATAGGGTCAAATAAAAGAGGGTTATGGCCCCTATCCTAGGCCTTTGTATTGGAGGCTTGGGATTTTCCTTATGCCTAAGGTCAAGTTTAAAAGATTTCAATCCAATCTTATGTTTACCAAAGGAAACATGGTTGGGGGGGCTAAATTAGGGTGTTTGGGGGTTGACATATATACTTTATGTAGAATAGACAGATAAGGGAAATCTACTATATAGCACAGGGAAATTTACTCAGTACTGTTAGTAACCTATATGGGAAAAGAATCTGAAAAGGGGTGAATATATATATCTGTATGATTGATTTATTTTGCTATATGCCTGAAACTAATACAACTTTGTAAGCCAACTATATTCTAATAACATTTTCAAAAATGATTCTATGATAAACACTTGAAAAACAAATCAATGGAAGAACTGAAAGTGTCCTGAGGTTTGGAGGAACTGGCCTTGGGGAAAAGAGATTTTCCAAACAGAAACAGGTCAGTATTTGGAGTTTCTGTCCTGAGGGGTGGGGTGGGTGCAGGATACCAGTGAGGCGACAGTGGACATACAGGGATGGGCCCTGTTCTTCTGCAGCTTAACCTAAGCAGGTGTCAAATGGCCTGATCTGGCTGGAAGAAGGAAGCTGCACTGGTCGGCCCAGCCCCCACCACTGGGGGCACACTGGCTTGGAACCTGAGCAGAACAGTGGGATTCAGTGTGTACTAACCTCGGAGAGACTTCCCCAAGTATTCCTATATGTGTGGGTGCCCTGAAAACTTGCCTGGAGCATAGGAAAGAGGAGGATGCCTTGGAAATAAACATGCCTAAATTTCTTACCTCACAGGTGCATGGGATTTCAGGGTCACATTTAATTAGATATGGGCCATGAGAGTTAATAAGGACTTCCTTACACTTGAGTCTCACAGTGATGGCAAATTTGAACTGCACCCCACGAGAAACACCTACCATCACTTTCTGGAACTCGTTTTATACAGAACACTCATTAGGAAATGCCCATGTGGGTAGACTTTGTACCTGTTCTAAGTTCTGTACTTCCTTTCCTTCACATTATAAACAGGATGGTGAAAAGTATTGTTTTAGGAACCAAATAAATATGACCTCAAATAGATATGACTGTCAGCATCCTGTCAAACATCTGGAAGAAAAGTGAAAACTTCGCTTGGCTTTCTCCTTTTCCATTCACATAGCTGGAATATTCTCTCATTAACTTCCTCACTTATTGGACCCAAAGTAAAATTTTTAAATCTTTTCGACCCAGTTCTATTATGGTGAATTATCCCTGTACACTGAGTTTTAGAAAATAATCTTAAGGTTGTTAAATGTCCTGAAAAAATATTGGCAACATATAGAAATGTATGTATACAAATGAAATGTATGCCACCAATGGAACGTTACATGTACCCAGTCAGGTGTCCTTATCTCTGGTAGTCACATTCTTCACTGGGTCTGTGATCACTGAATTAGCAAATCTTCAACCATTACCCAAGGAGAAATAAAAGAGTAGATTCCTGTGAGCCTTTAGTCACATTTTTATCAACCACTCAATATATAACTTTGTTTTATGTGTACTTCTGTTTAAAGACACTATGTAATATAAGCAGTTGACTTACTAACACTAAACTCCTGACCAGTGGCTCTATCACTGCCTGAACAAAGCTCATCCCAAAACACATATTCTCTTCATAAGGAACTTCACAGCCTTCTTGCCTTTAGGAACACTAACCAGCACTTTAGCACTGTACTTGAGTGTTGTATAAAAACCATAAAACTATAACTCGAGTGTGAGGACTGAAACAGGAAGGCAGAGCATCACTTTGTTTGACCTTAGCCCAGAACATGTGCATTTCAATTTTTTTTCACCACACTGTGCATGTCCATGAGTGACCTTGGCAATTTAGCAAGTATCGATTTGGGTGACAAATCAGTTTTAGTGAATAGGTGAATTTGCAAATATGGAGTCCACAAATAATGGGAATCAATAGTATTATTTTTATAATAATTAAAAATACTATCAATCCAATCTCCTGGGATAGATCTTGGTAGAAAATGGTATTTAAAAAGGAATGCGTGTGTGTGTGTGTGTGTGTGTGTGTGTGTGACTGAGTCACTTTGCTGTACAGCAGAAATTGGCACATTGTAAATTAGGCAGTATTTCTCCATATTCCTTATCGTAGATTGTGAACATAATTGGATTCTCCCTTCTGATTCCTCTCCTCTCTATGGAGCCTGTAAATATTACCAGGGGAAAAAAAAGTGCTCCATCTTCTGAGTATAAGGGAAACTCCATTATCTCAATGTGATTGTAATTTAACACTCTAAACTAATTCAAATCAACTTGTACTATTTCAGATTACATAGTCAAATAACTTAGACATAGATAATTTAAATCTCACATTTCATAGAATAAGGTATTATTTTTAAGATTGCCTTTTTTTTTTTTTGCTCTCTAAATGTTTCATAACATAATTTTATTCAAAATGCTCACATGTTTCAACAACCATTTCTCCAGCATCTCTGGAACCTGTTTTTCAGTGATCACATACCATTTTCCAGAGATGTCAACTTCCCTTCTATCCGGGTTAAGATAATGAATTTTCTAAATCTGCAAATGATGTGATCATTCTAAATTTTATTCCAAGCTATAAGGATCCAGTGACACAATATCTGGAATCATTTTCCCCCAGTTCTCCTACAGTGATCTGACAAAAAAATATCCTTTTGAAGGCTCTTTCAAAGGCTAATCTACAATTAACAAAACTTGGGAAAGTGAGGTCTTTTCCCTAAGGATAATCACTACTCCTGTACTAATAGTCTTTCCCTCTCCCTCTCTCTCACTAATTCTTTCTAGTGACCTCTACAGGCATCACAAACTAGAATCTATTGAAATCAATTAAAGCTACTCTGGGTTCTCTACAAAATACATCATAATTCAGTAATTAAGAGGCTGTCTGTAATAGAAGAGAATTTGGAAGGATTTGATTAGAGGGCAATTGCCTCCTTTCTGAAAGATGATTTGGGGGAAGGAAGGACTTTCTCCTTACATTTGGGCATACACTGTAATTTAATTCCAAGAAAATTTGGCAAAGCCTCTTTATGGGCCATAGTCCCATTCTAGAAAATCTAACCTTCTATTCCCTAAAGCATGATGAGCCATGCCTTTACCTGTATTTAGTGCTAAGAAAAATCTAGCAGGGAATTAGTCACCAGGACTATGTGACTGGCTACTTGGTACACAGGAGGGACATGTGACCACCTTGTCAGCTGGTGAGTCACATGCTGACAGTGCCCAAAGCGTTTGGTAACCTGCAGAATCTGAGGCCTCTTTAGAACAAAATCTGGTACACCAGGGGAAGTAAACAATTTGGGTGACAGGATGTGATGAAAAACAACTTGTCATGGATTTAAGGAAACAAGGTTGATTTTCCAGAAACTGGCTCTGAAGGCAGTTCCCCAAAACAATGGCCCTGTCTCTACCTGAAGCTCTCTCTCACCACTTCCAATTGCTTGTGGAAGGCAGGCCATGCTTGCTTGTGCCTCTTTACAGTGACTGCTCAGTACTGGTGGTTTCCCTGAAGCCAAGCCAAGAGTTCTCAAGCTTTTGCAGTAAAAGCCCACACAGCAGATGATGCCACTGTACCAAACACTCTAATATGTGGATGTGCAAACAGCTCACAAGCAAGGAACAATACATATTGATGTCTCACTAATAATAAGACAAATGTAATTAAAACTAAAAACATCTGCTTTCACTATAAGTTTGTCAAAAATTAAAATATTTAAGACATACACTGGAAAGGATGTGGAGAAATTGGTATTCTCATGTACCACTTCTAGGGGTTTACACTGGTTCAATTCCTATGATGGAAATGAAATGACTTCCTACATTAAAAATGCATATACCCTGTAATTTAGTAGTTCCAGTAACAGTACAAAGTACAGTACATAGTACAGTACTCTACAAAATATTCATTACCACTGTGTAATAACAAAAGATTAGAAACCAATAGGGAGCAAATTACACAAGTTATGGTACATACTCACACTGGAAAACTAACCAGCTATTAAAATGAATTAGATACATTCTGCACACAGGGATAGGGCAAGACTTCTAAGATGAACTTTTTAGTGTTAAACTCTTACATGTTGAACTGAACTATAACATAAAAAAGAACAAGAGAAAACAGTGTGAATAACACATATTGATGCAAAAAAAAACCCTATACATGTACTTTTTGTAATTGTGTTAACTGTCTAGTGAATAGCTTTTTCCTTTCCCTTAAAAAAAAAAAAAAAAGGAGTTCCTATCGTGGCTCTGCAGTTTGATCCCTGGCCTTGTTCAGTGGGTCAAGGATCTGTTGTTGCCATGAGCTGTGGTGTAGGTCGCAGACACAGCTCGGATCCTGTGTTGCTGTAGCTGTGGCACAGACCAGCGACTACAGCTCCAGTCGGAACCCTAGCCTGGAAACCTCCATATGCCCTGGGAGAGGCCCTAAAAAGACAAAAAACAAAACAAAACTAGGAAGAGTGATTGCTTCTGGGAAGATGAATGGGATTGCTAGAATTCATGGGAAGAAGACTTACTTTTCATTGTGCATTTTCTCAAACTTTTTGAACTATGGACATTCAGCACTGATTATAAACAATGAAATTAAAATAATCTTTAAAAATATATCCAATAAGGCATAGACTTGGGAAAATATTTATAAAATACATATCTGATAAAGGATCCACATCCCAAATATGTAAAGACCTCTCAAAACTCAATAATAGGAAAATAAAACAAAAACAAATTTTAAGTGATGAAAAAAATACTCTTTATGACAACAGAAATGCCAAAGAAGAGATACATGGCAAAAAATAATATAAGAAGATCCTCAACATAATAAGGGAAGGGAAATACAAATGAAAACCACAATGAGATTCATTTACACACTTAGTAGAATGGATTTGGGGGGATTTTTTTTTTTTTTTGGTCTTTTTGCTATTTCTTGGGCCGCTCCCGCGGCATATGGAGATTCCCAGGCTAGGGGTCCGATTGGAGCTGTAGCCACCGACCTACACCAGAGCCACAGCAACGCGGGATCCGAGCCGCATCTGCAACCTACACCACAGTACACGGCAACGCCGGATCGTTAACCCACTGAGCAAGGGCAGGGACCGAACCCGCAACCTCATGGTTCCTAGTCGGATTCGTTAACCACTGCACCACGTCGGGAACTCCGATTTTTTTTAATAACCTCTAGAGCTGGTGAGTATAGAAAGCAACTCAAATTCTTGGACAGCACCTGACGCTGATGGGGATACAAATTGGCACACCTGCTCTGTTCAACATGATTTCCTATAAAAGCAAACCTATACCTACCATATGACCTAGCAATGCCACTTTTAGGGATTTACTCTAGGGAAATGACAACATATGCACACAAAGACCCATATGCTCTTGTTCTTAGAAACTTGGTTGGGAATTGCCAAAATCAGAAATAACTCAAATATTCCTCAAATGGTGACAGATTAACAAACTGTGGTGTATCCCTACAATAAAACCATACTCAAAAAAAAAAAAAGAAAAGAAAAAAAAACCCCAAAAAACCCCCCAAAAAACAGGAAGAAAAAAAAAAAACCTCACAGTACTGAAAAAACCTGAATGAATTTCAAGAGCATCATGCTCAGGAAAAGCAGCCATTTACAAAAGGCTGCATTCTGTTATGATGCCATTTAAACAGCATTCTGGAAAAGGCAAAAAAGGTCAGTGGTTACCAGGGGCTGGGGAAAGAGGAAAGGGATTGACTAAAAGGGGCTCTTTTTGGGGTAATGCGATTGCTACACAACTGTGTACATTTGTCAGAATGCATCAAAAAAAGGAACACAAAAAAGAGTGAATTTTATTGTATATGAATTACTACTCAATAAACATGATATCTCGGCTTGCTGTGGGCAGCATAGCTGGTTATCTAAACTGTTTTCTCAAGAGAGTGGAAAGGGTCATTAAAAAAAAAAAAAAAAATCAGGCAACTCTGCCTGACTCCCTGGGAACGTGCCCAGCCATCTCCCTTCTGAGATGCTCAAGTCTCTACAAATTCAGATGGGGCCCTGGTTCAACCATGTTTCCCATGAGGAAAAGCATTTAACGTCATTATCCACCCCAAATACTGAATGACAATATTATCTTTCCCCACTTGGCAGAGAGATTTCAAGTTTGAATACGATGTTAATTAGATGCTCCTCTTTGCAAGTCGGTTATGAAGACAGTTGCACTGAGGTCAGAAGGAGATGGAAGGATTTGATTAAAGCCAGTCACTGGGAAAATAACATGAGCATAGACGTAAAGCCTAAAAAGGATATGACAGGTACACTTTCTATAACCTTGTCCACCATATTGATAATTATGATCTTACTGGGCATTTCTATTTTGACTCTCCAGTACATTTATATTACAAAAGCAATCATTTTAAACAATTTACTTGAATGACCTTCAGTTTTTTTAAAAAAAGGACTTGAGGGAGTTCCCATCGTGGCTCAGAGGTTAATGAATCCAACTAGGAACCATGAGGTTGCGGGTTCAGTCCCTGCCCTTGCTCTGTGGGTTAATGATCCGGCATTGCCGTGAGCTGTGGTTTAGGTTACAGATGTGGCTTGGATCCCACGTTGCTGTGGCTCTGGCGTAGGCTGGCAGCTACAGCTCCGAATAGACCCCTAGCCTGGGAACCTCCATGTACCGTGGAAGTGGCCCTAGAAATGGCAAAAAAAGACAAAAAAAAAAAGATTTGAAAAAACACACAAACCTATTCAGACACCCCACAAAGTTGCTTTGTCTTCAATAATTCTGAATTACTTGCACTTCCTGGCTATTGGTTTCATTACTTTGACAGCTGAAATAACATGTTCATGGCTTGTGTGACTCTTAGATGTTTGCGGTTAGGAGAAGAATGGGCAGGTTATGCATTATATTTTCTAAATTAACTCGAGCTCTGTCTGTCTACAGTCCTCCAAGGTTCAGCCACACACATCATACCTAAGGAGAGAGCAGGCACAAGCCGTGGTTTCCACTTGAGTAGGTGCCATTGTCATGAGGAACCAGGTGTCACCTCTTGTAATGTAAAAGAATCAAATAATTTAATCTTTTAAGACTGATTCAATGAGTCCATTCTACCTTGAAAGAGATAAATTGGTACATAAAGTACAAAAAGTAATCCCTTTGTATCTACCTCATGGCTGTGAAATCAAAGATTAAATTTAACACTGATTATTAACAAGTTTATGTTTAAAGCTATTTAAAAAAAAAAAGGAAAAGAAAAAGAAAAGAAAGCAGAAGAGGAAGGAGGAGGAAGAGAAGCAGCAGCCAGGACAGCTAGCAGCAGCACAGCTACTTCAAAAATTCTTCCTCAGAGTCTTCCTGGGAACTGCTTGGGAGGGGCTGGATCTGCCCAGACAGAAACAGCACTGACAAGGGACTTATGGTTTATTCCCTCCTAAACCTCTGCATACAGAACTTAGCCTGCCAGATGATCCAGGTGATAGGAACTTCTTTATTCCACTTAGAAAAGACAAATTCTAATAACTTGATTTACTCTGAGCTAGTGGGATTGCTGGATTGAACTTGGAAGACTGACTTCCCAAAACATCATTGAAAGGACAAAAGTGGAATTTTTAAGGAGGTCAAGTGCTCAGAGGAAAGGTGGCAACAGTGGAGAAGAGAGGGCTATCACTCTCTCTTGGAAGCTGAAGGTTAGTTGGAAGAGGGTGAACTGGCAGGGCAGAGCCTTGGGACTTTGGAGATAAGTTCAGGCACCCATTTTGGAGAGGGGAGAGATAGAAAGAGTTCTCTCTCGGAGCCTAAAATGCAGAAAGTGTGGGCCCTCGTCCCCAGTCCAACCCCATCCAGGAATGCCTACCCTCTGACTCCTGCAAGATCTGAATGATCATTCCGGAAAAATGGAAACAAAGAAACCCAGGCTCAGGGAAATGGTCACAGCAATGTGAGGCAGAGGAATGGAAATATGGATCAGGAGAAATTCTATATCTGAAGGGTGGGGAGACCTCCTTCTCACCTCTGCTCATTTTGGTGCCTACCTACATCATCACGCATGCACAGCCAGGGAGGGAAAAGACTGACAGAATGCCCTCTTCCAAAAGCTTTTCTCAGTATTTTAATTTTTTCCCTTATTTCATTAATATTTATGAAAAGTGTCATTATGTGTCAAGGTTAGGATGCATTGAGGATGCAGATGTTCAGAGTATGCAGTACAGATAGGAGAGTAATTGCGACATGGGTACCCCTGATTCTACTACCCAACTTCAGAAAATGCCCTGATGGATCTACATAAAACCCTCATGTGTTCCCCTAACCCATGTCTCTGTCTCAAAAGGAGCCACCATTCCGAAGGCTGTGCTTATCCTTCGCTTGCTTTTTTTAAAAAATAATTTTACCAATTATGCATATATTCCTAAACGATGTACTGTTTTGCTTCGCTTGGTTTTTAGCTAAATAATAGTGATATTATCTTATACTGCTTTTTCTAAAATTCTGAGAAACTCATTTGCACTCATTATGTGTTGGTGGGCAGCATTAACTAGTTCATTTTCTTAAGTGTGAAATATTCCACTAGGTGAATATACTCTATCTTTATTTATACATCTTACTATGGAGGGACATTTAGTGTGTTCTCGTTTTGGCTACTACAAGACTACAAAATGTTCTGGTATATGCTTTTCTAATACCCAAAGACATGCGTTTCTCCAAGGTACATAGTCAACTAATGAATCATAGTATTAATTTACATACAAATTTATAAGATATTGTTTTTCAAAATATCTATATCAATTTACTCTCACACCAATAGGGTGTGTCTTCCCATTCTTTATATTTCAAATACTTGATCAATAAAATGTCTTAATTTTAATAAATCAATGGGCATAAAAAAGTATTCCATGGCACTCTTTTGTTTTCCTGATTATCTAGAAGATTGAAATTACCCTTATAGATTTCCTGACTATATTTCCATCTCTATGAAATGTCTGTTTATACTTTTTGTTGATTTTTACTGAGTTGATTTTTCTTTTGGATTATAGTAGTCCTTTATATATGCTGAATACTGATCCTTTATCGAGAATGTGTATTACAATGATATTGGTGAGTTTGAATTCATTTTTTAACAGTGATTTCTTAAGAATATATAAATTATCAAAGAAATAGTCTATATTCAAGGATATGAAGCCTTGATATCATAAAAAATGCCAGTTCTACCCAAAGTAGTCTATAGTTCAATTCACTTCCAGTCAAAATCCCAACTGTTGTTTTTTGTTTTGTTTTTTTTTTTGAGCAACTTGACAAGGTAGGTTGCTTGTAGTTCACTTCCTATTTGAAGAAATGATTTTTTTGTGCAAAAATGAGCATAGGTTGGAATCAGCAGCTTTTCCCATACCTGCAATTTTCCTGAAAGCAGGAATCACAGGGACACAGGTTTAAGTTCTGGTTCGGTGCTCACCACTCTGCACTTGAGAACATTTCTTCTCTGAGTGTCCATTTTCATGTTTGTACTGAAGACTGAATACCTAATTGGTATTCATTTGGAGATAAGAATGCCTGATTGTAGCTTTGTTAAACAAGATAACACATAAAGCCCTCACAGAGGCAGTACCTAGCATTCAGCAAGCACTCAGTAAATGCAGCCTGCCTTCCTCTCTTCTCCCTCACTGCCAACCCTAGAAGCACAGAGTAGAGGGATTTCCTGAGCCAGATGGCCCAGCCCCTGTTACAAAATAGAGGCCCCACCCTCCTTTGGCTAGATGATTAAATGATGTTGCAGGGCCCACCAAAAGTAGGAATGTTTTTCATCTTTGTGCAAGAACATAATTTAAATCTATTTTTTATCACAAGAACTGGAAAATTTAGGCTACAAAGACACAGGGAACAGCCCAAGGCCTTGACTGTCTCTTTATTCCCTTTGAACTTGATAAAAGTAATACCTGCCCTTCCTTGAGACTAGAGGTAAAGCAAATGAAAGGCATGAAGTTGAAGCTTCAGGGTGTCTTATTTGCACAGATCCCTCTGAGGCTCTTGAAGAGGTTCTGATAGGAGTTGCACATGGTCATATATTTTTGTCAGATTTTCAAGTGATATATTTTCACTGCAATCCCTTAAAGCTGAGTCTTTCTACTGATGTTCCATTTATCGTGGTTCCCATCATATCAGGAGGCAATGGAGTGGCCATGAGTACTTTTGAGGTCCCACTCAGGAGAAGTTGAGTTGGGGATAAATTAAATTTGGCTTTTGTAGAATATGTGCATGTGATTTGTAGTCAATTCCTTATAGAGATGAGTTAATGAGGACTGTCCTGATATAACACTGGCTTCTAGGGATATCTACCATCCACAGTGTGGACTCACCCAGTGTTGTGTCATGCAGATGCAGGGCCAGAGGTCTTTATGTGGTGCTCTGCCACTGTGCCCAACACCAGACACATGAGATAAGTGGGGGAAAAAAAAAAATATAGAGCTAGAAGAAGTTGTCACTGGAGAGGGGACGCCTTCCTCAGCCCAAGAGTGGGCTCTTGCCTAACGATCGAGAATGATAAAGCAAAAGACTTTATTGTAAATTGGCACTCCAGCAGAGAGCAGCAGGATAAAGGAAACTAGGAGAACTGCCCTGCCATGTAGCTCACAGTCTCAGGGTTTAGGGTAATAGGAATAGCTTTCCAGGTTGTCTCTGGCCAATCACCTTGCTCCTGCCCATATCTGGTTTGACTCAGGGTTCTTCCTAGTGGCACATGCATCTCTCAGCCAAGATGGAGTCCAGCATGAAAGATTCTGGAATGTTGACAGGACATGCTATGGGCTGGCATCTCCTCCTTCCTTTTGATCCCTCCCAAATTTTAATGGTTAGTTTTTGGCAGCAGCACTGTGTTACTTATCAGGACCTCCTGTTGTGAGATAACTCATGCAAGTGGTTATCATCCTGCCTGCCAAGGACAGTGGTGTCAGTCTGGTTCCCTAACAAAGCTACTCTGTATAATATACTTCCAAATCTCACAGCTCATATATTTGTAAGAAAGAAACAAGAAATTTTAAAATTTAACAGCAATCTTAAAAATTTATATGACCTCATCAGTGATTCATTTTTTTGTTTGTTTTTTGTCCTTTTTTTTTTTTTTTACCATTTCTAGGGCTGCTCCTGCGGCATATGGAGGTTCCCAGGCTAGGGGTCGAATTGGAGCTGTAGCCACCAGCCTACACCAGAGCCACAGCAACATGGGATCCGAGCCGAATCTGCAACCTACACCACTGCTCACGGCAACACCAGATCCTTAACCCACTGAGCAAGGCCAGGGATCGAACCCACAACCTCATGGTTCCTAGTCGGATTTGTTAACCACTGAGCCACGACGGGAACTCCCTCATCAGTGATTTGTATCTGTGTTTTTAAGACTAGCAGTTTGGGAAGCTGAAATAGACTGCTCAATCTATCAATAATACCAAAAAATTTAACAAATCATGCCAGAGTAAAGACTAAATTATCTTGTTCTCCTGTCTATAAAATATATCGCAAAATTTCCATTAAAAAGGATATAGCCAAAAGATCGAGGGAAAAATTATTATTGAGTACGCTAGGCAGATAATTAATAAAAAATTATGTATTTTTATGATATTTGCATAATTTGCCACTTTTAAAATTCTGTAGCTTATAATTTATTTTCTATTCTATATGTTATGTTTCTTATATAATTTTGTTAACTCATAATTATGTGTTCTTATACTCAGAAAAGATCTCCCAAGTGCATAAGATTTAGGCCACACAAAGCTGTGACCTACCCCTTGCCTTACCTAAAGGTAAGAATTTTTAGTTTTCTGAATGGCCTTGGGGACATTACAGAGCAGTGGTGGAGACTGCAGAGGTGGGGCCATCATACAAGCAAGGCCATGAGACATAAGCAAAGCATCATGTGGTAGGGTGAGCCTTAGCTGGCAACAGTCTTCTTTTCCTTTGTGGCTTTGCAGCCTGCAGATCCAAAGGTTTCTGGTCATGCCCCTTAAGAATCACTAGTGGGAGGGAGCAGTAGGTTAAGGATCTGATATTGATTCTTCAGCAGCTTGGGTTGCTGTTGCAGTGCAGGTACAATCTCCAGCCTGGTGCACTGGATTAAGGATCTGGCTTTGCTGCAGCTGTGGGGTAGGTTACAGCTGTGGGTTGGATTCTATTCCATATGCCAAAGGTGCAGCCGTAAAAATAATAAAATAAAATTAGCCATGGAGAGTCTGATATCCCACTTGCTTCCAGCAAGAAAGGAGTCAAATGAAGAAAGTAGAATATCTCCCCTTTGGAAGTAAGAGGAGGAAATGGGATAGAAAACATGAGAATACTATATCTGCCATGCAGTCAGGAAGCCATTGTGTAGTCCAAACAAAAGACGTAATCAAAGTTTAGGCCCTGCAGCTAAATTTTGTTTGAAGAGTAGAGTTTTTATCTTTCAGTTTGAGCAAGAACCAGTTCTGCTCCCTTGACCCTGGGCTACCTCAAGTATTTACATGACCAGCCAGGCTTTGCAAGTATTTGAAAGTGAAAATGGGCCACTTGAGTTGCCAAGGCCATAGTTTAACCCTGTCCTTAGAACCAAGCCTTCCTTGCCCTGCCCTCAGGCTCCCAGACTATTGCTTTGGTTTTCTGGACCATCTAGAAGTCCTGGTTCCCCTGGAAGTTAAACTTGAGGCTCCAGTAGCCAGCTAGGCAAGGAGCTTGTGGCTGGTATGCCTCCAAACAGTATCCATCAGTCTTGCTCCAGTCCATGCCTCAGTGAAAGCACACAGGAGCTGGTGAGGTGTGTCGGGGAGGGGCCAGGGGTTGGCAGGGTGCTTTGGCTCAGTAAACAGCTCTCTGTAGGACTTCTAGGCTTGGCAGAAGGGATCAACAACGCGGTTAGAAAACTCTGTCTCTCCACTTCATCTTTCCAAGAAAACAACCATCAAGGATTCACTTGTGCTAAAATATCCATTTCTGTGCATGACTTTTCAACATTACCACATCTTCCCACTCCCTACCCTCATCCATCAATTATCCTTACAGAGAAATGGACAATGAACATTAGAAGTGCCCCAGGCATCTCTATTCACTGCTGCTGTTTTCAATTGAACCTCGCAGGGCTTGTGTCTACAGGCTGCTCCCATCCTTCCCAGGCAGTAACAGACATTGGCTCTGTCTCCATTTTTCCCTAAATCCTACCACATGCAGGGGTTTAGTCTCACCACAGAGAATGGAGAACACTTAAAAAAAAAAAAAAATCAGAGTTCCCGTCGTGGCTCAGTGGTTAATGAATCCAACTAGGAAACATGAGGTTGTGGGTTTGATCCCTGGCCTCACTCAGTGGGTTAAGGATCCAGTGTTGCCGTGAGCTGTGGTGTAGGTTGCAGATGTGGCTCGGATCCCACGTTGCTGTGGCTGTTGTTAGGCCGTGTGGCTGTGGCCTAGGCCAGGGGCTACAGCTCCGATTAGACCCCTAGCCTGGGAACCTCCATATGTCACAGGAGCGGCCCTAGGAAAGGCAAAAAGACAAAAAGACAAAAAAAAAATCAGTGTCAAAAACACCAGCCTGTCTCGTAGCTGATAGGCAAGGCCCTCCTCGGGCCCCATGGACAGAGATTAATACTTGATTTCAGTTCCTGCTTGCTCTCATCCTTCCTGATTCTTAGAAAAGTTAGTGAGGGAAACTAAACCAAAAAGAGACAAGAAGTTGCTTTGGAGCTTCTGCTGAAAACTCATGAATTGAATACATGTAAAATTTTTAAATCGTTTCTTTTCTCACATACTTTGAGCACCTAGAATGCCCCAGGCTGTGTGCTAATCTCTTTGCACATGGTATCCTCTTCCATCCTTGTAGTAGCCTTTGAAATAACACCTGAGGGAGTTCCCATCATGGCGTAGCAGAAATGAATCAGACTAGAAATCATAAGGTTGCGGGTTCAATCCCTGGCCTCACTCAGTGGGCTAAGGACCCAGTGTTGCCATGAGCTGTGGTGTAAGAAGCAGACTTGGCTTGGATCCTGCGTTGCTGTGGCTGTGACTGTGGCTGTGGCCGGCAGCTGTAGCTCCAATTGGACACCTCTCCTGGGAATCTCCATATGCCACAAGTACAGCCCTAAAAAGCAAAAATAAAAATAAAAATAACGACTGAGCTAGTAAGATGCAGGATGGGCCAAAAGCTCAGCTTTCTTAGACTCCAGCTCTCTGTTGTGTTTTTGTGTATAAGTTTAAGAATCATAAGAACCTCTCCCACACAAATTCCCCAAGGGTTCCAGGCCTGGGAAACAGGTCTTGGAAGGCTTGGAAGGGAGAGGTGGGGGAAGAGCCAGAGGTCAGATATGGGGAGGAGCAGGAATGGGGGTATTTAGTGGTCTCCCTCACCTCTTGGTTGGAATGACTTAAAAAAAAAAAAGAATTATAGGCTTATATAGTCTTAAGCTAAGAAAAGAGACGAAATCACACAGTATATTATTAATAAGAAGATACAAAAATGTATACCTAAATCTGGGATTTTAGCTCCAACTTGCCACTGAAGACTCTAGAAAAGCTAAGCTGTCTCTTGAGAAAAGGGTCTTTCATTGTTTAAAACTACAACACACACACACACACACACACACACACACACACACACTACAGAGGGTAAAATAATAAGCAAGCAATTATTCTCCATCCCCAAATGAACAAATATTGTTTCTTCCTCTAAAAACAGCAGGTTTGCTAAATTGTCCCAAGTAATTGGAGAAAGGGGCCTTTAAAGATGAGATGTTATGTTTTCGATGGTGCCATCTGGTGGATTCATCCTAAAAGTACTGTCCGTTCTCGAAATTAAATTGACAGGAGAGGACAGACTCTAGTCCATAATGAGACATTCGGTCCCTTTTCCCTGTGGCTTTCCATTATTTTCCCTCTGGGCATCTTCCGTCTCCCTTCCATTCCACTACAATCAACTGATCCTTGAAGTTCCCCCTTTCATTTCATAGCCTTTTTGCTGCATGAGAGCCATTTTATGGCAAGATTTATAGCAATGTCAAGAATAAAGAAAACTGTTGTAAAATAACCATGGACAGCATTATAAACTGGCAATAAAATTGGCCATAATGCACAGCTGGTATTTATGCGGGCCACCTGTTCCATTTTTAGCCACTCCTGATCAACTGCTTTTACCCCATTCATTGTGCTTTGAAAGCCCTTTCACTTGCCTTCTCCCCCAAAGTTCTTCTAAAGTGAAATACTTTCTAGAATGTGTTGAGGCCTCATATCAAGCCAAGGTTGCTAGTCCACATAGCCATAACTATGCTAGAGGCCCATCATGGCTGATTCTTGCTTCTGAGTCTTGGCGTTCTGCCAAAATCCAGGTATAAGACAGAAGAAAATTTCACCAAAACTCATGTCAGCTGTAAAATACGATTGAATACCGGCACGCATATTCATATAAAAAATGGACAAAATGTTCAATATACTTCTCCAAATCTTTGGGGAAGGTACTAGATCCATCATTTGTAGAAGCGGTTCCCAATTCAGTAAAAGTTGAAAATTTTACACATTATCGCTAATCCTGGCAACAACTCTGCAAGATTGCTTGAATCAATTACTCGTTGCCCCTATGGCATCAGTAAGTAATTCTACCAACCTCAGTTTAGAAGTTGGCCTATCAACTGCGTAGTAATGTCATGAGAATTCAAAGGAATAGTAGTAATACCAAGATTTACCAAGCCCTTATTCTGTGTTAAGCACCTTTATGAGAGCTCTCCACATATTAACTCATTTTATATAGTCATGGGTCACCTATTATGTAGTATTAATATGCCCAGTTCATAAAAGAATGCTGAAACCCAAAGAAGTTAAGTAGCTTGCTGAAGGCCACAAGCTAATAAGTGACAAAGTCAGGATATAAACCCAAAAAAGTTAAACTCCAGAGCACAATGTTATTTCAACAAATAATTGTGAATAATATTTTAATGATTAATTTTTAAAAAAATCAGTGAGTGAAGTCAGAATGCATGTTGGAGTAAAGACTTTCAAACTAAAAATTATCTTCCTAGAAACAATGAGAAAGTTGGCAAAAATTGCCAATATCAACTTTTTTCAGAATGCCAGAAATTAACCAAAAGCTTGCAGCAGTTGGTAAAGTATCTATTTAAAAAACAGCTGAATCTTGCTGAGAACAATAGTTTTGTGGTTTTTAATTCAACTGAATTCCTTCCCTCACTCTCTAGCTCTGCTGTAACCTTGAAAAATAATCCCCAGTGCTGCCTTGGCGCCACCAGAGGGAGCAAAATGGACCTGGAGCCTTTTCAAAATTTCATTTCCAAACAATTATCATCTGATCTATCTAGTCAGCCCTGCCTTAGTGATTCCCTTGAAAACTCCACTTGCAAGGCTGTCTCTATTTAACCTGATTTAGAGATCTACTGGTTGCAGATGTTTAAGGAAATCCCTGTCCATTATTAACTGACCACTAAGCAAACCAAGTCCAGATTTCAGTGGCCACAAATGATGAAGAATACAGACTTTGTAGAACTAGTTTAGAAAAGATTCTAAATAAACAAAAATAACATAAAGCATAAACAACAGACACTCTGGTGTGGGGAGAGAATTTTATTTCTGAAGGTGCTACATTATATTATTTTAAATGACCAGTTTTCAAGTGAAATTTCAATGAATTTGAAGAACTAAGAGAGTATGGATTTTTTTTCTGCTCTTTTTGCTGAACTTCAATCTACTCATCATTTTTTAAATTAAAGTATAGTAGATTTACAATGTTCTTTCAATTTATGTTGTACAGCAAAGTGACCCACTAATACACATATGTACATTCTTTTTTTTCATATACTATTTTCTATTATGTTACAACTTAAGAGACTGGACATAGTTCCTTGTACTGTACAGTAGGACCCCATTGCTTATCCATTCCAAATGTAACGGTTTGCATCTACTGACCCCCAAGTCCCTGTCCATCCCACTACCCCCTTACCCCTGGCAACCACGAGTCTGCTCTCTGTGTTTATGATCTGCTTCTGTTTTATAGATAGGATCATTTCTGCCATATTTTAGATTCTACATATAAGTGATATTATATAGTACTTGTCTTTCTTTTTCTGACTTACTTCACTTGTATGAGAATCTCTAGTTTCATCCATGTTGCTGAAAATGACATTATTTTGTTCTTTTTATGGCTGAGTAGTATTCCATTGTGTATATGTACCACACCTTCTTAATCCATTCAAATATCAGTGGACACTTGGGTTGTTTCCATGTCTTGGCTATTGTGAATAGCACTTCAATGACACAGGAGTGCATGTATCTTTTTTTTAATTGACTAATTTTATTTATTTAATTTTTTATTAAAGTATAGTTGATTTACAACATTTCTTGAATTTCTGTTGTACAGAAAAGTGACCCAATCACACACAGTTCCCTGTATTATTCAGTAGGGCCCCACTGCCCATCCATTCCAAACGTAACAGTTTGCATCCAAAAACCCCAAACTCCCTCTTCATCCCATTCCCTCCCCTCTCCCCACTGAGAACCACGAGTCTGCTCTCCTTGGGCATGATCTATTTCTGTTTTGTAGATAGGATCCTCTGTACCATATTTAAGATTCCACGAATAACTGATATAATATGGTATTTGTCTTTTTCTTTCTGGCTTACTGAACTTAGTATGAGAATCTATAGTTACATCCATGTTGCTACAAATTGCATTAGTTTGTCTGACAACCCACTGAATGGGAGAAAATCTTTGCAAATGATGCAACAGACAAGGGCCTAATCTCCAAAATATACAAACAACTCATACAAATCAACAACAAAAATAAACACACAGCCCAATTGAAAAATGGGCAGAAGACCTAAATAGACATTTCTCTAAAGAAGACATACAGATAGCCAACAGGCACATGAAAAAATGCTAAACATTGCCAATCATTAGAGAAATGAAAATCAAAACTACAACAAGGTACCACCTCATACCAGTCAGAATGGTCATCATTAACAAGACAACAAATTACAAATGCTGGAGAAGGTGTGGAGAAAAGGGTACCCTCCTTCACTATTGCTGGTTATAACAAGTAAATTGGTATAACCACTTTGGAAAACAGTATGGAAGTACCTCAGAAACCTAAATATGGAACTACCATATAATCTAGCAATCCCACGCCTAGCCATATATCGAAACAAAACTTTCGTTCAAAAAGATACATGTACCTCTATGTTCATCACATAACTATTGACAATAATCAAGAAATGGAAACAACCTAAATGTCCATTGACAGATGAATAGATTAAGAAGACGTGGTACATATGTACAATGTGTACAGCTGTAAAAAATATGGCTTTTTAAAAGGACATAAAGTGATTAATAAAAATTTTTCCCTGAGGAAGCAGAGACAATTTTAAAGACAGTTCTTTAAATCAGCCATTTAAAACATATTCTAAACTCCAAAGAAAATGAAGTCTAAAGAACTAAAGGAAAATGTAAAAACGTCTCACCAAATGAAAGAATATTCATAAAGGGATAAAAATTATATATTAAAAACATAAATCTGGGGCTGAAAAATACAATAACTGAAATGAAAAATTTACTGTGAAGTATAGCATCAAATTTGAGCAAGCAGAAGAAAGTATTGCAAATTTGAAGATGCACCAACTGATATCACCTAGTCTGAAGAACAGAAAGTAAAATTAAAAAATTAACATAGCATTAAAAGCCTGTGTGACAACATCAAGCAAACCAACATATGTAACACATCTCAGGAGGGGAGAAAGAAAAAGGAACAGAAAGAATACTTGAATAAATATGGCTCAGGAGGTGCCATAGTGGCTCACCAGTAACAAACCTGACTAGGATCAGTGAGGATGAGGGTTCATTCTTTGGCCTCGCTCAGTGGATTAAGGATCCAACATTGCTGTGAGCTGTGGTATAGGTCACAGATGCAGCTCAGATCTTGCATTGCTGAGGCTGTGGTGTAGACCAGCACTATAGTTCTGATTTGACCCCTAATCTGGGAATTTCCATTTGCTATGGGTGCTGCTCTAAAGGCAACCAAAAAACAAAAGAGAGAGAGAGAAGAAGAGAAATATGGCTTAAAAATTGCAAAATTTGAAGCAAAACATTGACCTACCCATTCAGGAAGCTCAACAAAGACCAAGTAGGAAAAATAAACTCAGATACACAGCCAGACACATCATAATACAAACTGTTGGAAGACGCAGGCAAAAGAGGATATTGAAATCACAGAGAGAAGAAAATTATCATGTGTAAGGATCCTCAATCAGCTGTTTTCTCATCAGGAACCATGGAGACCAGATGTTGGAAGACATATTCAAAGTGCTGACAACAACAACAACAACAAAAAAAGCCTGTTGACAAATAATTTTATATCCAGCAAAAGTATCCTTACAAATGAAGAATAAATTAGGATACTCCCAGACAGAAAAAAACTGAATTTCTCACTAGACCTGCCCTGTAAAATGTCCTACAGACTGAAATGAAAGGACATTAGAAAACAACTCAAATCCACATAAAAAAACAAGGCCCCAGGAAAGGTAATGACATAGGTAAATATAAAACACTATATAAATGTATTTTTTATTATAACTCTTTGTTTATCCTATCTAATTTAAAAGAAAGCTGTATAGTCATAATTATAAATCTATGTTGATGGGTATACTCTGTACAAAAAACTAATTTCTACAGTAATAAAAGCACAAAGGAGGAGGCAGCGGCATAGCCATATAGAAGTAGTCTTTCTATACTACTATAATTAAGCTGGCATTAATACAAATTGCATTCTAATAAGTTAAGGTGTAAATTGTAATCCCCAGGGCCAACACAAAAGGAGTCAATTAAAATATATAGTAAAAGAACCATCAAGGAAATCAAAATAAAACACTAGAAAATATATATCTATATAACACAAAAAAGTCAGTAATGAGGATAAAAAGACATAGGATAAATAGAATACAGATAGCAAGATTGCAGATATAAACCTACATAAAAGACATGGATACAAAATAATTAAGCTCTATTAAAAGGCAGAGCTTGGCAGAATGAGCTTTTTTTTTTTTAACAAATTCAATAACCTAAACTTTGACTTTGAAAAACAAGAAAACAAAGAGCAAACTAAAACAAGGGAAAACAGGAGAAAGACCAAATTACTGAAACCAAGAAAGAGAAATGTTACTACCTACCTTTTAGAAAGAAAAGGAATCACAGGGAATACTATAAACAATTGTAAATGGATATATTCCTAGAAAGACAAAAAAACAGCTTAACTTATTTAAGAAGAAAAAAAATCTGAATATACTTAAAGCAAGAAAAGAAATTGATTACTAGCCAAAAAAAATTCCCACAAAGAAAATCAAAAGACCAAATGACTTCACTGGTGAATTCTATCAAATATTTAAAAATGAATTAATACCAACCCTTCACAAACTCTTCAAAAAAAAGGAAAAAATAAGGGGAAATTTCTGAACTTAATTTTTGAAGTCAGTATTACCCTGATACCAAAACCAAATGAAGATATCACCAGAAAAATACAGACCGGCAACTCTTATGAATATGGATGCAAAAATCCTCTACAAAATACTAGCAAACCAAATCCTGCAAATATATCAAGGATTATACTCTATGAACAAGTAGAATGCAAGAGTAGTTCCATATATAAAAATTAATTCATGTAATACACAGTATTAATAGAACAATGACAAATAACTATGATAATCTCAACAAAGAAAAAATAACAAAATACATCACAACTTCAAAACAAAAATATTCAACAAGTTAGGAGTAAAAGAGAATTTTCTCAACCTGATAAAATGGATATATCAAAACCCCATTCTAATATATCTCACTTAATGGTAAAAGGATATAATTTTCCTCCTGATAATTAGTAATAAAACAAGGATATCTACCCTTAACAATTCTATTTAAATTGTTCTAGAGATTTGAGCTTGAGCAATTTAGGAAAGCAAAAGAAATAAAAGGAATTCAGATCAGAAAGGAAGATGTAAAAACAGATGATAAAATCTTGAACATAGAAAATCCTAAAAAATCCACCAAAAAAAGAAAAACAATCACCAACAACAAACTATTATAGCTAATTAACACATTCAGTAAGGTTGCAGGACATAGGATCAAAATACTATAGTTTGTTGCATTTCTATATATTAGCAATGAACAATCCTAAAAGAAATTAACAATTTTATAATAGCATCAAAAAGAACACAATTTAACAAAAAATAATAAGTTTAACAAAAGAAACACAAGTCATATACAATGAAAACTACAAAACAGTGCTGAAAGTAAAAAGATCTAAAAATGGAAAGATATCCTACATTCATTGATAAGAAGACTAGATATTTTTAGGATGGCAATACTCCCCAAATTTCTCTACAGATTAAATATAATTCTTATCAAAATTGCAACTTCCTTTTTCTGCATGAATTGACAAGATTACAAAGTTCATATGGAAATAAAAGTGACCTTGAATGGTCAAACAATTTTGAAAAGAAAAAGAATGTTTGTGACCGGGTCACTTTGCTGTACAGTAGAAAACTGACAGAACACTGTCAACCAACTATAGTGGAAAAAATAAAAATCATTTAAAGAGAAAAAAATAGAAAAGTATTACGAAATATAATAGAGTCTTGCATTCACTTCTTTTTCAAAAAAAAGAAAAAGAATGTTTGAAGACACACACTCCCAATTTCAAAACCTACTGCAAAACTTCAGTAATCAAGATAACTTGATATTGGCGTAAGAACAGACACAAAGATCAATGGAACAGAATTGAGAGTCTATTCACCTATATCCATTAACCTATGATAAATTAATTTTTAACAAGTGTCAAAATCATTCAATGGTGAAGGAATAGTCTTTTCAACAAATAGTGTTTTTTATACAAAAGTTATTGGAGTACACTTGACTTACAATGCTGTGTTAGTTTAAGGTATACAGCAAAACGAATTAGATATACATACATACATATACATATACACACTCCATTCTTTTACAGATTATTTCCCCACAGAGGTTATCACAGAGTTTTGAATAGATTTCCCCATGCTAGAGAATAAGTCCTAGTTATCCATCAATTTTGTATATAGTAACGTGTATATACTACTCCCAGTTTCCCAATCCATCCCTCCCCGCAATATCTCCTCCCCGCAATATCAACCATAAAGTTGGTTTCAAAACCTTTGACCCTGTTTCTGTTTTGTGAATAAGTTTTTTTGTGTCATATTTGATTAGATTCTACATATTAGTGATCTCATATGACATCTGTCTTTGTCTGACTTACTTCACTTAGTATATAATCTCTAGGTCCACCAATGTTGCCTCAAATGGCATTATTTGTCTTTTTTATGGCCAAGTAATATTAAAGATTGTATATCCTTATAATGGACAATTATTCATCCCTACAAAGGAATGAAGTGATAATCATGCTACAACATGGACAAACCTTGAAAAAAGTATGCTAAGTGGAAGAAGTCAGACACTGAAGATCACATAAGTATGACTCCACTTATATGCCATGTCCAGAATAGGCAAATGCACAGAGACAGAAAGTAGATTTGCAATCAGGGGCTGGAGAAGCAAATGGGGAGTGACTGCTAATGGGAACCAGGTTTTTCTTTGAGATAACAAAAATGTTCTGGAATTATATAGTAGTGATGGTTGCATAATCTAGTGAATATACTAAGAAACACCGAATTGAATACTTTAAAATGATGAGTTTTATGTTATGTGAATTACATTTCAATTTTTAAATATATTCTTAGAATCACATAAGCATTTTACATTTATGTAGTGATATGCAGCTTCCAAATTTCTGTTTCATACAGTTTATGATCTGACCTTCACATTCTTAGGCTATGTGCAAGGTAGGCCCTATGACCTCATGGTCATTTTGGGGGTCCAGAGCCTTTGCTTTTTCCCTCTGTCAAATCCCAGGGCATTGTCATGGTCTGCCCAGTCAAAACTGAGTCATTCCAAAACCTGGAGCAGAGAAGACTTCTCAGATTCCCCTGGAGAGAACTTTAACATATGGCAGCTATCTCCTTCGGATAGAGGCTCAAAAATGTAATCTAGCCATGTGCCTAGTATCAGAGAAAACGGATTTTGGTGGACAGGCTTCACTATTTGCCAAATATATTAAAATTTCTAGGCAAAACACATTAGAGGGCCAATCTGTGAATCACTAGCCATTTTGCAGCACATCTGGAGATGACCATGACCACCTGTCATAAGAATTCAACTCCTCTGTCTCATCTTCAAGTCCCTCCATAATCCATCCCTACCTCACTCAGACTGCTCTGTGAACCCTAATCCTCAGCTCATTACATACTCTGCTTCAGGAGGGTCTACCAGCAAGTGCTGATCATTCTAGCCCTTCCCTGTTGCTTACATGTTTGTCCAGCTCCCTTTATTACATCTAAAATTTGCCCTTCCTCCAAGTCCAGTTCAAGTGCATCCTGTTCTGTAGAGCCATCCTTGACAAACAGTTTTTGTATGGCTATGTCTCCCTGAGCATTTTTTTCTTTTTCATAATTTTATTGGAATTCTTATAATGTTGTATCTGTTTCACACGCACAGAAAAGTGAATCAGTTATATACATATACATATATTCATATTTCCTATATAGGTTATCACAAATTATTGTTGGAGTACAGCTGACTTACAATGTATTAGTTTCATGCGTATAGCAAAATGAATCAATCTTTTCTGGTTCTTTTTTCTTATATGGGTTATTATGAACTATTGAGTAGATTTTCCTGTGCCATACAGTAGGTTCTTGTTAGTAACCTATTTTACAGAATAATGTGTATATGTTGTTCCCATCCTCTTAATTCCTCCCTCTTCTCCCCACTGTTTGTCCTATAGTAGCCATAAGATTGGTTTTGAAATCTGTGAATTTGTTTCTATTTTGTGAATAAGTTATTTTGTATCATATATTATTAAATTCCATATATAAGTGATATCATATAATATTTGTCTTTCTTTGAGTTATTTTGCTCAGTATGATGATCTCTTGGTCCATCTATGTGGCTATAAATGGCACTATTTCATTCATTTTATGGCTAAGTAATATTCCTATATATATATATATATATATACATACCATATTTTGTTTATCCATTCCTCTGTAGATGACATTTTTGTTGCTTCCATGTCTTGACTGTTGTAAATAGTGCTGCAATGAACATTGCGGTGCATGTATCCTTTCAAATTATGGTTTTCTCCAGAAATATGCCCAGGAATGGGATTGCTGGATCATATGGTAGTTTTATATTTAGTTTTTTAAGGAACCTCCATACTCTCCTCCATAGTGGTTATACCAATGTCATTCCCACCATCCTTGATCTGACTCTTTCTCAGCCCCTGAGACAACCACTCAAGAAAGCCTCCACCTCAGACAGTGTCTACCTTCTCTAAAGCAGCATCTTAGGCTTACGTAGAAGAGAAGTCGGTATAATATTATACAAAGCAACTCCACCCACCACAACTACACACACAGGCCTTCCCTTAGTCACGACTTAAAGCCAATCTTTCTGCTTTCATTCAAGATGAGAATAAGAAAGTACCAAGTGCACCACTTGTTTTTCACCAGTTCATATTGGCCATTTCCAGACCAGCCACAAGGTCATGGAGACAGCTGGGTTTTGCTGCCTGAACTGGTGAAACATCACGCCTGCTGCAATGCCTCAGGATATGTGTGGGGTGAGGCTGCCTAGGGTACAGGCTTAATGCAGTCGCACAGCCTATTCAGAGCAAAAACCTCCCAAAATCCTTTGCTGTGTCTTCAGGCCACCACCCCAGGCATGGAGTTTCTGGGAGTATTTTCTCTGCTGGGTTTGATGAAGCAAGGGGAAGTTTGCAA
The DNA here is from genome assembly GCF_016906955.1 of Phacochoerus africanus. NCBI lineage: Eukaryota > Metazoa > Chordata > Mammalia > Artiodactyla > Suidae > Phacochoerus > Phacochoerus africanus. Next base: position 84,160,089 of record NC_062552.1, on the reverse strand, counting down.
AATGTTAAGTGAAAGTAAATTCCAGGCAAATCTTCTTCTTCTTCTTTTTTTTTTTTTTTAATTTTTCAACCAAAACAGATGAATAAAATGCAAGGCAGCCTGATCAGGAGCAAAAGCCAAACCAAAGCTGGCTGAGCTTCGGAAAGACCCATGCTCAGCACAGTGCTAAAGCACTGAGGGTCATCAAGGACCTCAGTCTGGATGCAAAGCAGCTCTCCTGGACATGACTTTCAAAGCTGAGATGAATGAGTAGCACATGCAGGGGCCAGGAATTAATCCTCCTAATGGACTCCACATTGCTCGCTTCCTCATTAACGTGCTTTACCCAGTTTGTGGCCTCTGAATTTTAAGAGAGATGTCAAGACCTGGAGATGGTCCAGGGAAAAGCAATAAAAATGATTAAAGGGCAGGGAAGCAGTTCTGAGAAAAGGTGAGTGGAAAATTAGAGGCTGGAGGAGGCAAGGACACCAGTGACTCTAGCCATGGCCTTTGTCTGAATAAAAGGTCAGGTGCATCCAAGCCCTGGAAAACTCACTCCACACTCAGCTGCATCCAATGGAACTTAATGTCTAGGTATTTTGAAATAATTTCTTTTAAAAGTTAAAAAACATTTTTTTTTCCCATTTTCGTCCAGCTTGTGTTGTGTCAACCCAGTCTGAGTCTAAATCAAGCACAGACATTCGCCTCCTGACAGTTATCTCTACCATGTGCTGGTTTTGTGTTTCGTGAATTGAAATGAACACAGGGACTTGAGGAGTCTAACCTTTCAAATAAAAAGAGGGCAAAGTAAATGTGAGAATTCCAAGGCTGGCCAAAGAACATGTTTCAGAGGGAACACAAGAGAAATATAGGGGGAAGAAAGGCAAAGAGGTCAAATGCTCTGTGGGTCAACTGTGATCGACCAGCTGTCTTAGGTGGATACAGCCACCAGGGATAAGGAAGCCATAGTGCGTACCTTCAAGGTGCATTAGGTGAACGAAACCAGGCAGTGTGAGAAGTGTCCAGATGGGGTCAGAGGTAGGAGCTATGGACACACAGATGAGGACCACCTACCTCCCTCTGGGCAAGGATTCTCTGATCTAATCTGAGAGGCATTTTCTTCCTGACTCTGAGTATTTGAAGTGAACTTTCCTGCCCAAGATTGCAAAGTCAGTGAGTAGGGAGTGAAGTACCAGCTCAAGGACCAGGTGCCATAGCAATGCAGCCAGGATGGATCTGAGACAGCACCTCTAAAGTTATCTCAGCTTATCCATTTAAAGGATCATCTCCTCTTGGCTACCTAAAGAGAAACTAACAGTCATCAATGACACTGAGGACCCACCATGTGTGAGATCTTGTAGGAAAAGAGTCCATTCATCAGTTCAATGATTCATACCATGTACTTCTTTGTCCACACAAGTATGCCTACTTCTCTGAGTCTTCTGATCACTTCCATTATTACCTGACATGACTGTTCTAGGATACCTACTTCACGTGTCCTCCTTTGCTGTCTCCAAGCTCCCAAGAACCATGCTAGTTGTGTGTTAGCATCATCTACCAGATGGTCAATTAAATGCTAATCCTGTAGCATGGGTGCATGATCCCTGTCAAGAGGTTATTCCTTACCCAATGTTATACTCCAACACTGTCTCCTCCATCCAGAAGCTAAGCACCCTGGCCTGAGAATACTCCCCTGAGTGCTCCTGACACCAGCAGATGAGGTTCTTCAGCATCTTTGTGGTAGAGTCCCTCTCCTCTTTGCCATCCCAGGCCATAAATGGCAGCTCAGGTTGTACCATTGATCTGGAGGTCAGGTCAGAAGGTAGAAGTGGATTGGACCCTGATTAGGGGGAAACATACCCAGACATCCCCACCCCAAGTGTCAGGGTCTCAGCCCTAATCTGTTAAGTACTCTGAGCTTCAAATAGCAGATCTGTCAAGGTTGAGAACACCAACTTCTAGATGGATGTCCTACTGTTATAGTTAAGTACCAAGTCAAATCCTGGGCTCTTTTTACCCTCTGGCTAGAGGAAGTAAGACTCTTTAAAAGCTGAAATGAAGTAAATCAGACAGAGTAAGACAAACATCATATGATATCACTTATATGTAGAATCTACAAAAAGGGTACAAATGAAATTATCTGCAGAACAGAAACAGATTCAAAGACTTTGAGAACAAACTTAGGGTTGCCAAAGGGAATAGGTAGGGGGAGGGATGGACTGGGAACTTGGGATTGGCATATGCACACTGAAGTATATGGAATGGCTGGCCAATGGGGACCTGCTGTATAGCACAGGGAATTCTACCCAATATTCTGTGAAAACCTATATGGGAAAAGAATCTGAAAAAGAATGGATGTGTGCACATGTATGACTGAATCACTTTGTTGTATGGCAGAAATTATCACAACATTGAAATTCCACTAGACTTCAATAAAACTTTAAACAATAAAAAACAGAATAAAATAAAATAAAAGCCACCAAGGAGAACTTTGCATTCTCACACTTCGCCTTATGTTGGTGATGAATCACCCTTAGCCACTCCATTGTTTTTCTCTAATGCAGTGATAACCCCATTGATAGTCTTATCATTTCTAACTTTTTAAGTTTTACCAAACTTCTCAATGCCTTAGACACTATGCCCACAATGCCCACCTTCCTCTGACATGACAGCCCAGCCCTCCACCTGTGACCAGTCTATAATACAGCACTGCCCAGGCCCAGGGAACTCAGGACTCCACCTACCCTGGAGGAGGGCACTTTCACTGCCAGCTGGCTTGTAGTGACCCAGCCCCCAAATTCCATTTTTAAATCTGCTTCCTCAGAGGACTGCTGGCACCTATGGCTGTTGGTTAGATTCCTCAGGAAACAGGCTTTGATGTCTGAAGCTGAGTAGTCCTGAATTGAGGCAAGTTTGTCAGGCTTTCAGGCCCCTCCATTGACGAGTTCTTGGATACAAACTGCCCCCAGAGAAGGGGTGCAGCTGTGGATGAGAGAGCTCCCTTTATTTTCTCTCTCTCTCTCTTTTTTTTTTAGGGCTATACCCATGGCATATGGAAGCTCCCAAGGTAGGGGTTGAATCAGAGCTACACCTGCTGGCCTGTGCCACAGCCACAGCTACAGCAACTCAGGATCCAAGCCATGTCTATGACCTATACCACAGCTCATGTCAATGCCAGATCCTTAACCCACTGAGTGAGGCCAGGGATCACACCTGCATCCTCATGGATACTAGTCATATTTGTTTACGCTGAGCCACAGTGGCAACTCCTAAGAGAGCTCCTTTTAGACACAGAGAAGACAGCTCCTGGAAAGGGACATGGCTGTGAGTGGTCAGCAGTAGCACCCTTGGCAGTTATGGGAAGAAGGGCCTTGGAAATATATATTTTTTATTTTTTTATTTTTTTAGGGCCTCACCTGTGACATATGGAAGTGCCCAGGATAAGAGTTGAATTGGATTAGAGTAACGACAGTAAAAAAAAATAAATAAACAAATGGGACCTAATTAAACTTAAAAGTTTCTGCACAGCAAAGAAAACCCTAAACAAAATGAAAAGACAACCCACAGAATGCGAGAAAATCTTTGCAAATGAATTGACTGACAAGGGATTAATCTCCAAAATTTATAAACACCTTCTGCAGCTCCATACCAAAACAAACAACCCCATCCAAAAATGGGCAGAAGATCTAAACAGACAGTTCTCCAAGGACATACAGATGGCCAAAAAACACATAAAAAGATGTTCAACATCACTCATTATTAGAGAAATGCAAATCAAAACCACTCTGAGGTACCACCTTAAACCAACCAAAATGGCCATCATCAAAAAGTCTACAAACAATAAGTGCTGGAGAGGGTGTGGAGAAAAAGGAACCCTAGTACACTGTTGGTCGGATTGTAAATTGGTGCAACCACTGTGGAAAACAGGATGGAGATTCCTCAGAAAACTAAAAGTAGAACCACCATTCGATCCAGCAATCCCACTCCTGGGCATCTATCCAGAGAAAACCATGACTCGTAAAGACACATGTACTCCAATGTTCATTGCAGCGATTTCCAATAGCCAAGACATGGAAACAACCTAAATGTCCATCGACAGAGGAGTGGATCCAGAAGATGTGGTACATATACACAATGGAATATTACTCAGCCATTAAAAGGAACAAAATACCGGCATTTTTAGCAACATGGATAGACCTAGAAATTATCATTCTAAGTGAAGTCAGCCATAGAATGAGACACCAACATCAAATGCTTTCAAGGACATGTGGAATTGAAAAAAGGACAGGATGAACTTCTTTGCAGACAGATACTGACTCACAGACTTTGAAAAACTTATGGTTTCTGGAAGAGACAGTTTGGGGGGTGGGGGGATGCACTTGTGTTGTGACATGGAAGTCCTATAAAATTGGATTGTGATGATCATTGTACAACTATAAATGTAATACATTCATTGAGTATTAAAAAAAAAGAAGAAGAAAAAAAAAGTTGAATTGGAGCTGCAGCTGCCAGCCTACACAAGCCACAGCAATGTGGGATCTGAGCCACATCTGAGACCATGCCGCAGAGCAATGCCATATCCTTAACCCACTGAGCAAGGCCAGGGATCGAACCCAAATCCTCTCAGACACTAGTCGGATTCTTAACCCCCTGAGCCACAAGAAGAACACCCTGGGGGGCCTTGGTCTTAAAGGGAGATTGAGGCACCATAACTCAGCATCTACAAGAGCATCTTAGTCTAAAACATTCCAAGAAGCTCATAGACACTCATACCACAGAGGAGGTGAAGAAAGAGGAATAAAATAAAATTGCATTTAGTACTCACAATGCAAATAAGTGGGGCCCTATAGGGCCTTTCCAGGACAGACCCCCTCCCCACTATCCTCTGGTTTAGCTCCTCTCTGAAGTATTTAGGTAACAGTAGCTGATGCACATTTCCTGAATTGTTTTTACAGATGCTAAAACCACCAGCCAACAGGAGAAATTCACTACTTGATGATGATGAGCCTTTATCCCCCAAACCTATTGGAACCTAAGGACTGATGATGTTAACCCCTGTGTAATCACCTGTTACTTCACCATCAACTAATCAGAAAATTGTCATACCCTGCCACTCCCTTTCCTCATCTTGCCTTTAAAAAGGAGATCCTGATTTTTATAAAGGGTTCCCTCTGAGGCAGGCATTGCTCTAGGCCCTTGGAGACAGGGAGATGAAAAGACAGACTTCCTGTTTTCAAGGAGCTTAAATCCTTGGGAGATAAACGTGCAAATAAACAGTAGAGCTACAGTAAGATTACTACTGCCCCCAGGGCAATCCCTCCCAGGACAGGGCTTCTCAAGCCCCTGCACTTAATAAAGAGATTTTCTCTCTCAAAGAAACATTGTACTTTGCATTAGTAGAAGCTACTGTAAGTCAAGGTGAAGAAATCGAGGCCACTTGGATACAAGGCAGCAACTGGAGTTTAGGTACCCCTGCTGCATTTAAAACGACCAGGGTGTGATCTGATTTAGCAACATGTCTTGAAAGGGTTGGAGGTTTCCAGTGCAAGGGCAGCCTAACTCCTGAATGCTGGCTGGCCAGGCCACTCTCCATACAAGACTAGGCGTGCTCAGTGCCTTAAAGGAAGAGCAGCAGGCTCTGACCAGCTGGGCATTCCAGTCCTGCCCCAGCTCTTAGGACTCCTGGAGATCGCTCCGACCAGCTTAAGAAATCTATATATCTCATCTCCCATACCACACCTGGGGTTTCCTGCTCAACCCTAAAAGCCCGGGTTTATCCATGAGTCCTTTGCATTTTTGAGACAAGGGGAAGGATGAAAGCTTGGTTCCAAAGCCAGGTAAGTATAAGAGAGTACAGCAAACTGAAATGCTCACTTCTTTGGCTTCCAAATTTTTGTGAACCAGGAAAATGTATCATTGGCCAAAGCAGATGGAAGAATGCCCCTCTAACTAAAATGCTGCAAATTTACTCTGAGGGCATGCCAAACGATAAGAATACAAATTTAGGGATGTTATTTGCAAAATTCACTCCTTAAAAATACCAACTGGAGTTTCCTAGGGGCTCAGTTGGTTAAGGATCTGCCATTGGCAATGCTGTGGCTCTGTTCACTGCAGTGGCACGAGTTTGCTCCCCGGCCCTGGAACTTCCACATGTTATGGGCATGGCCAATAAATAAGTAAATAAATAAATATACCAACTAAAAAAAAAAAAAAAAAAGGAGATCCTACTGTGCCACACAGAGGACTAAATATAATCTCTTGGGCTAGACAATGATAGAAGATAGGATAGTAGGAGAAAAAGAACATATATATACACATACACACACGTACGTGTGTGTGTGTGTGTGTGTGTATTTGACTGGATCCCTATGCTATACAGCAGAAACTGGCACAATACTATAAGCCAACTATAATTTTTGAAAAAGAAAGAAAAAAACACAAAAAAAGATATTGTGGGAGTTTCCATTGTGGTTCAGCATGTTACGAACCCGACTAGTATCCATGAGGATGCAGATTCAATCTCTGACCTCACTCAGTGGGTTAATGATCCACAGTGGCCATGACCTGTGGTATAGCCCAGTAGCCCCAGCTCTGATTCAACTCCTAGCCAGGGAACTTCCATATGCCCAGGTGTGGCCCAAATAGGAAAAAAAAAAAAAGGCATTGAATATAAAATTACTAGTATATGATAGCTTGGTAGAAAATATGACTATTGGTGGAAAATATGATTATTTAGAAAATAATGTTAGCATAATAAAATGGAGTTTTTAATAACAACAAAACAAAACAAAAATTTTTTAAATTAAAACAATAAAAATAATTTTCCAAAACCCTTGGGGGAGTGCAGGCTTTTTGAGCACTAGCTGTCCCAGACTTCTTGTACAGCATCCTCCAATAAATACTGCACTTTCCTGTACTACAACCTTGGTGCCAGTAGATTGATTTTATTGCATGTGGGTGAAGGGACCCAAATTTGGATCAGTGACAGAAATTTGCCCCAAAGATACTACACATCTATTAAACCCCACGAGGCACAAACTTGATTGAAAACTTCCAAGTGACTAATAATAAGAAGAAAGATGATCAGATGCACAAAGTCAACAAGATAAAAGCATTCTACACATTCAAGAGCATGACTTCTTTTCTTGGGCTTGAAGTTTAAAACATGTTTCTCCTCTGCTTCCTGATAACGCTGAGGGCCCGTGAAGTAGACGAGAAAGCCTATGATCAGTATAACAGCGATTATTTCATGGCAACTTCTCAGCAACCACCCGAAGCTTATCTCAGGCACAGCACCAAAGAGCAGCAGGGCAAGCAAATTGAAAGTCTGTACCTTTCTTTAAACAGCCCAACTGTACATGAAACTCTTCCCAGGCAATTTTCATCTCAAGTTCCACCTTCTCAGAGAGAAATGTATGAAAACATTCTCAGAGCACCTGTCTATCCGTTGGTAAATTTTTTAAAAAGTAGGTACAATAATTGCAATAATCTGTTGCATTTTTAAAACATTTGTTCAGCAAACAGTCTTTAAAAAAGCAAATCATTTTCATTTGGTTGAAAGGCTGGTAATAAATTAAGGCTTTCATGCCCATAGAAAATGATTTTGTGTTTTATTTCCAAATCTCTCCCTGTCAGCATTCAGAGAGACATATTTACGGAAAAAGCAAAACAGATGATCTGGCTGCAGTGCTGAAGGAAGGCCACATCTGTCTCAAGTACCAAGAGTCACTAACTGGGATAAATCTTCCTGTCCCAAAAACATTAGGGCACTGGGCTTCTGGGCCTCATCCCTGAAATGACCTGTGTTTCCAGCTTCCTTTTCCACACAGAGACACTCACCGTGGTCCCAGCCACCCCACTGGCCCCCAGCATCTTTGGAGCCCTGCCCTCCCTTTTTCCTGAAGGATCAGTCCCACTTCCTCTTCCCTCAGGGCACTGACACACCTATAGTCCTCTTCAATTTGGAGAGGTTGAGCATTACTCTCTCAATATTTTGCTATATTCCAAGTTCATTTTTTTCCCTTTTGAAGGGCTCTGACCTCTCCCATGAGTTGAAGCATCAAGGATCAAATCTGAAACATTTGCCACTCACCCGCCTTCCAACCTTAAAGTGGAGCCACAGAAACAGCACTGGAGAAAGAAGCAGGGCCTTGCCCTTCACGGTTCTCACTGTGCTCTTTCTGGGAGGCAAGACCAAGGCCTTTTTGATCCACTGAAGTCGACAGAAAAGGAATCCCCAGGCTAAAGTCTTGTTATGGCAAGTGGCAAGTTCCAAATCCAACAGGAAGAGAAAGTATTGCTGAGTGCGATCAGCTGCAGACTTTGTGGGGGGAGCAGGGGGCAGCATGAGAGAGAGCTTGGGGCTGGGATTTTGATGACACTAAATGCAAAATGTCCATCCCCTTTATCTTTGTGGGCTTCACTTCACTGAACTCTTAACAAAGAAGATATGCATAAAGGCTCCCCTCCAAATCTGTTGTGGGGATGAAAAGACAAACTGTCTTTGTGGTTTGGTTTCCTGCCATAGTAGACCCTGAGACCAAGATTCAAGAGCAAGAGATGGATCTGGAGACAAACCTGAGCTAGTTTTTTAGAGCTACCATAAAAATCCCCACAGACTGGGTGTGTTATAGAAGGGAATGTATCATCTCAATCTGGAGTTCAGAACTCTAAGACCAAGGTGATTCCTTCTGAAGGCCTTGCTCCTTGGCTGGTACATGGCCGTCTTCTCCCTGCCTTCACATTTACTCTGTTCGTGTCCCTGCCCTAGCTTCTTCTTCCTCAGGACACCATCACATTGGATTAGGGCCCACACTCATGATCTGATTTTAATTCATGAAGGTGTGGATGAAAAATGTCACCTGTCTTATCAGTAAACAAATCACGTGGCCATGAGCCACTGCAGCTGCCCCCAACTGTGCACCATGGAGAGGTCCAGGATGGAAAAATTCAGGATACTGGCCCTGGATAGTTAAGGTGCATATCAAAGGAATGAACAATAAGCCCAGGCTCTTGCATCTTCCTATGTAGAGAAAAGCACTAAATTAATTGGCTTGTGATGTCTGGTTTTTGTTTTTGGGTTTTTGTTTTGTTTTGTTTTTCTTGGCTGCACTCTTGGCATATGGAAGTTCCTGGGCCATGGATTGAATCCAAGCTGCAGCTGCAGCAACTCAGGATCCTTAACTCACTGTGCCACAGTGGGAACTCTGGGTTTTCTTTAATTAAGAGTAATCGTTTGATGTTTCAACTACTTGGATTTTATTGCAGACACTCCTATGTATCCTGGCTCTTCTCATGCCTCTTCAGAGTAGTCTCTCAGAGCTAAGAGGGTGCCTTCCAGTCTTGAAACCTAAGAAAGTCTGACAAATAAAATGTAATTCTTAGCTTTTAAGTTGAGGGGTTTTTTGGTTTGTTTTTCCAGTCAACATCCCTATTCTTCATTGGCTGAAGGTGGTGTTTCTAACGGAAATTCCTTACCAGAAATTTATATATTTCAAACCCCCAATCCACCCCCCAAATAATCATATGAAGATATAAGAAAATGTGAAAAAGCATTACACATTTGAAAAATCAACATAAAGACATCACTGATTAAAAAAAAAAAAAACCCATTGAGTCATGTGGAGGCAGGAGCAGGCAAGGCTGACAGGTAGAGTAGAAGGTTAAGGTTGCTTTTCCAAGAACCAGACAGGAACCTGTGTGCAGCAGAGAAACATTACAATCCAAACTGTCTTGCTGGTATTGTGGCCCTGTGACAAGGACGTGTTCCTGATCCTGTCTGCTGCTAACGCCATTCTTACAAATGCAATGGATATTAATAAGTTTACATACAGAATATATCTTATACAAGTCCTATGAATGGTGTTGATGATCCAAGAAATAACAAGTTTAGGAAGAAATTATATATCTTTAAATCTGCCATTTCATCACGTGATTCTGTGCAGTGTTATTAAGCCTGTTAAAAATACTGAATGGTGCATTATTCAACAGTACCCCTTATTGTTCACTGGTGTTTCCCCCCATTTGAATATTTGCTTTAGGCTACAATTCTTTGTAAACACCCCTAAAATACTTTTTAAAACACTATGAAAATACTTTGTAAATACAACTGTAATACAGAGCAATTTAAGATTTTAGTTATTCCCAAGAATTCCCAAGATATTTGTCAGGAATTTAAAAACACTAGTTGAGTCCTCGCCCCACCCCCAGCCCCTGACATCAACCTTCTGACACAGCTCACCTGTGGTCGAGCCCAAATGTTTTCAGGAGGCAGAGTGAAGTCTGCTGACAGGGCCGTGGGGAGAAGCCCAAGATGGGAAGCAGGACCTCAGAGGAGATGTGACATGTATAGAGCATTAACAGCAGTGCTGGGTACATGGGACAGTTCTCAATCACAGCTGGGCATCACCACCTAGGACCATTGTCACATCCCTCCTCATTTGTTCTAAGGCCCATATCTATGTGGGTAAAGTCATCCTTCCTACACCAACACCACTGACACCAGGCAATCCCTTCAGCCGGCCTCAGCCCAATCATTCTCCTGCCTCTGGGTTAAGTCACATATAAACATACTCGGCCAAAGTCTGCTCCAAAGCTGTCCTGCAGGGTAGCCATTTCCTATTCTTTTTCTCTTTCCAAATAAATCCTTCCTCCTTCAGTCTTGTGGACTTAAAAAAAAATGCACAGCTTAAAAGCTGAGAATTATGTTTTATTCCATGGACCTGCTGAGGACTTAAGCCTGAGAGGTAGTTCCTTAGATGACTCAGAGGGACCACTCTGGAAAGCTAAGGGAGGGGCCAGGATATTTAGGAATTTTTGCAACAAAAACATGGTAGCCAGAGCATCAAATGATTACTGTTAATTAAAGAAAAAACAAACATCTCAAGATAATGAATTAGTGCTTTTTTATATATAGGAAGATGCAAGAGTCTGGGCTCATTGAAATCATTCCTTTGATATACACCTTAACTATCCTGGGCCAGTATCCTGAATTTTCCAGCAGCAGCATGGAGGGACTTGGAGAGCGTATGCTAAGTAAAATAAGCCAGACAGAGAAGGACAAGTACTGTATGATAATACTTACACGTGGAACCTAAAAAATGCAAGAAAATCATGAATATAACGAAAAAGAAGCAGGCTTACAGATTTAGAGAACAAACTAATGGTTACCAGTGGGAAGAGGAAAGAGAGGGAGGCAATATAGTGGTAGGGGATTAAGTAAGAGTTTGAAAGTATTATGTATAAAATAAGCTACAAGGATATATTATACAGTTGGGAAAATGCAGTAAATATTTTATAACACATAAATGGCATATAACCTTTAAAATTGTGAATCATGATATTATACACCTATAATTTATATAATGTTATATATTAACTATAATTTCAATTAAAAGTAAATTATAGTTATCCATAATTTTCCTAGGAAATAATGAGAACATGGCAGGCTGAGCTCAAGGATTTCTAAAGACCTCTTGAGTTGTGGAGTTTGGGTGCTGACCTGAAATCAGACTGATGTTCATGAGTTCATATGGTTCATACATGATGAGATAAGCCTCATTTTGCAATTAGATATCTAGGACTGACAACTGTATTAGTCAGGGCCCTCCAGAGAGACAGAACCAATAGGATGGACATATATAATATATATAATATATAACATCTCCTATACGTAGAGAATTGTTTCAATGGCCTTAAATCACACAGTTGCTTGCATTTTCCTGTTAGCACACATGGCTTTTCTAAGCTGATCCATCTTCCTGGGAAGCAAAACCTGGGGCTGGCACTGCGGGCTTTACTTGGTGCCTGTGAGACACTCATGAGCAATTCTCTTGATTTCAACTCAGCTTCCAATGATAAAAGAGCCATTGTTGATTAACAGTCTCCTAATTAGAGGTTAACATATGTTTGCCTAGAATATGTTTTTATTTTATATCAAAGGACTCAGTGGTAAATCAGTACCTACCTCCTAAAAGCTCTTGGCTGCACCTTGAGGAAATTACTTTAATCCACTTGAGACAGGTAATATACATTAAATAAATAGGTGTTATTCTTGCCCTCCTTTTATAATGAGGAAATGGAGGCTCAGAAAGCTTAGGGAGTTGCCCAGTGCCTCTTGTTCTGGCACCATCTACTATAGTAAAATCTATGCCCAAAAGTCAGCAGCATAAAACCATGGCTGTTCAATTCAAACAGAGACAATGGGGTGGCTACTTTCTGCTCCACAGTGGTGAGTCTTCAGCCAGTTTGGCCCAAATGATTGGAGATGGCTGGAACAATGTGACTGGTGGCTTGATTCTGGTTTCTTCTAGATTCCTTGGTTCTATCATATTTGCTCCAGCTGGAAAGTCCACATGAACAATTTTTCCTCACCCATTCCTGGCCTTGCCTGAAATCACTGTCTCCTTCCAGCCTCTCTCTATGTCACTAGCTTGGGCTTCCTCACAGCATGACGGCCTTAGGGCAACTGGTCTTCTTGCCTGGCAGTGGACCTTCCCCAGGGCAAAGGTCACAAAAGTCTACATGACTTCTTAAGATGTAGCCTCAGAAATCTCTGGTTGTCACATTTGCCACCCTGTTGATCAAGCAAGTCTCTAAAGCCAGCCTAAATTGGATTCCCTCTCTCGATGGGAGGTGTAGCAAAGAATTACAATTTTCTTTCAGCTACCACACCCCTATTTAGTAAGAGGGTGGATAGGAACTTTGAGTCCAGATTTGGTTATCTTCAAAATCCTCCTTTTATCCCTCAATTGCTTTGTCTCTGCCTGTGCCCTCTGTGTGATGGCCAAAGGGTTCCTAATTAGAAGCAGGGCCCGGTCACCATGTAAACAGATAAATAGCTGCAAGAGGGTTATGAGATGGTGCCCCAGGACATGTCAGGGTGGGACAATAGGAAGGGCCAGTGCAATGTCTTGCTGGGTAAAAGGGACACCAGTGTCACTGCTCATGCTGCAGGGATCCTGGGGCTTGAGAAGACAGTGTATCAGAACTGAAGGGAAAATGCTAATGACCCATGCTATTGAGAAAGAGGAAACAAGGGAAAGAGAAGAAAAATCAAGTGCATGGGAGGGGAGGTGGAGGGGCTGAGTCTTCTGCTGCAATTTCATCTGGGAAGAAGGACATCCCAGAAGCCATGGTCAAATGGAGGAAAGCAAGGACTTAGTTCCCCAGGGCCCTTTTTACACCAGCCAAACAGGTGATGACAGGGGCTCCTGTCTTGGAGGAATTCAGAACAAAGTAGAAGGAGTCAGGAGAACACCTTAAAAGCCCATTTATTTCCATTTCTCCTGCATTTCATTTTTATTCCCCTGGGGACAATTCTTGGAATTTCTTGGAAAACTAAGAATTACTTTTTTAAACCTGACTGACGTATCCAATCCAAGCCCTTCCATGAGCACCTCTTTATAACTTGGTAGGGCTTCCTACCTGGATTGCAGAAGGAAGCCTCTTTTCTAACTTCTGACAATAGCATTTTCATTCATTTAAAAACTCTGATTTTAAAATATGGTATTTACTTTCCACACATAGTTGCTTATTTTAACATGTCTGCAGCCTAGTGAGGAGAGGGTGTAAGAATATGTTCACCACGCCTTGTTGGTAGCTTCTGATCAGAAGATCTATTCCCTCTCTTTCTCTTAATAGACCTCTGTTTTTGTTTGGAGTAACGCTGGGCATGAATCATGATTAGTGTCAATCAGTCATGACAATGCCAGTCCCTTGGTCAGCGATCAGTGTAGAGGTGACCTCCCATTCCTGGCTAATGAGATGTCATGGGACATCAGCTGGGACTTCTAGGTAAAATCCTCCCTCATAAAGAAAGAGAGCAGCAAAATTTCCTTCTTTTTTATGGCTGAGTAGTACTCCTACATACACACACACACACACATACACACACACACACACGTGTATGGTGTATATCTATCAAATATTCTTTATCTATTATCTACTCATCTGTTAATGGATCCTTAGACATTATTTCATTTTAACAAGATTATAATAAGCTTGTTGAATCATAGATTGAGTGAGATTTGTTTTGAGGAGAAGAGAGGTTTTGAATCCACTCATTCATTCTACAGAAATTGGTACCTACAATGTGCCATGTGGTGTGCTAGACACTGAAAATACAGAAATAAAGCAAGCATCCCAGATTTCCGGTTGTGGAGCAGCAGGCTAAGTAGCGAACACTGTCTCTGTGAGGATTCAGGTTCAGTCTCTGGCCTCACTCAGTGGGTTAAGAATCCTGAATTGCCACACACTGCAGCACAGTTCACAGATGCAGCTCGGATCCTGTGTTGCCATGGCTGTGGCATAGGCTGGCAGATGCAGCTCCTTCTCGACCCTTAGCCTGGGAACTTACAAATGATGCAGGCACAGACATAAAAAGAATAAAAATAAAATAAAAATAAATAAAGCAAGAATCCCCACTCTATTGGAATTTACATCGCAGAAAACAGGGGCTGGATACAAGGGCAAATAGTAAATCAATATACCCTCATAAAAAATAAAATAAAAAATAAGTGGATTAATAACCAGATGAACTGCTATACTGTCAGGAATGATGGAGGCCATGCCATGTCAGGCATGGTAGGTCACTGAGGGGTTTTCAGGATTTTTTTTTTTTTTGGTCTTTTTGTCTTTTTAGGGCAGCACCCATGGCATATGAAGATTCCCAGGCTAGGGGTCCAATAGGAGCTGTAGCCACCAGCCTACACCAGAGCCATAGCAACTTGGGATCCAAGCCGCATCTGCAACCTACACCACAGCTCATGGCAACACTGGATCCTTAACCCACTGAGTGAGGCCAGAGATTGAACCTACATCCTCATGGATGCTAGTCGGGTTCTTCCATCATTTCTTGGGGTGGGGTTCCTTACCTGCAAGTTCCCACTGAGCCACGATGGGAAATCTGATGTTTTTATTTATATCGCTTGCTTGCTTGCTTGCTTGCTTGCTTGATTGATTGATTTTATTTATTTAGTTTGCTTGTAGCATATGCTCTTCATTTGCGTAGATGACTAAAGCTGGAAGGAATTTGGAGGTTGGGTTGTGGAAAACAACTGACAGACCCCCCACAGGCAATGACAGACTAAAACAATGGGGTGGACATTGTCAGATGAAATTTAGCAAGGATAATCCCTGCAGCTAAGGAAACCCACCCCAAGAAATGATGGAAGAAATACCAAAAGGGAGACAGGTGGCATGTGCACGACAATTTAGAGGATAGTCAAAAAATAAGTTTAATAGTGGAATGTGGTCCCCCAAAATGATTCTCATATTTGGGGTTCATTGATAGAGGTGTGTTCTCATTGGGGAGTTGGGTCCTATGGCATTTGTGCTGCCTTCTGCTTTCTTTTTGCATCACTGATGGTGAAGGGAGGGCTATTTTTCCTTTGTTTTGGTTGCTGATCTTCAAAGTCCTGTCCTGGCTCGATTCTCCTTACTCTCTCCCATGCTCGCCCAACAGGGCTTCAGGCTACTGACCAGCTGGGAATGGTGCCCACACCCGAGGGACACCCATCCCTGAGCCCCAGCTCTTTCATGTACTTGGCTATTCCCTTGGTGATCAAAACCAAGAACTCAACAAACTGACAGGTATTGAGTGCTGGGAATTTGCTAAGAGAGAAGCTTTCTGGTACTTTCATACAAACGCACTCACAATGGCAACTATGTGAGGAGACAGATTATTTAGCTTGACTGGAGTCATCATTTCACTGTGTATGTGTATATCAAATCATCTTGTTGTACATCTTAACTATATACAATTTTTATTTATTTATTCTTTTAAAAAACAAGTCAGCAAGTTCAAAACTAAACTTCTAGTCTTTGCCTGAAACCTGTGCTACCTTATCTTCAGTATGTCTCATTTCTATGGCCACACCATCACCAGGCACCAGCAGACAAACTGCTGTTTTTCCTTTTTACCACTTTTACCCTTGCCTTCCACAACCAGTTATTTACTGGGTGAAAATTCCTCCTGCAGCACCCCCTTTCCTCCTTTCCTTCCCATTGTGTGGGTCTTAGTTCAGCCCCTCGGCATCTGCCACCAAGTTCATGAGAACAGAATCCTAAGCAGATGACCCAACTCTGAATTAACTTCACTGTAACCCAGTCTTACCATTTTCCTGAAGAGAAATGTTTAGAGTACACAAGTCTGACCATTTCACTCTCTTGTGAAAAATTTTCATGCCAAATTCATGACAATTCTACACTTGGCATACCTAGCTAGGTGCTCTGTGGTTTGGCTCCCGCTGCTTTTTCCAATGTTATCTTCTCCCCATTTCATTCACACCCCTCATTACAACCAAGCCGACCTATTTTGAGCCAAACCTATGGCTTGGATATTTTTATATTCACAATACTTCTTTCTGTAATCTGATACCTCCTACATGTGCAATACATTGTAGAGTGGATGGATGGATGGATGAATGAATGAATGAATGAATAATATACTGTGGACCCAAAGACAAAAGTAGCCAATTCAATCTGGGGAGGTCAGAAAAACCCTTGCCAAGTACTTGACATTTGAATGATTCTGAAAGCGTAGGTGGAAAAGGCACTTCATGTATTGAGAATAGCATATGGCAAGACTAAGAGGCATGAAACAGAATAGCATATTCCAGAACTTTCTGTGATTTAATAAATAGGTGGAGGCAAAGATGATACAGGAAAAGCAAGCAGAAAGCAGATAATATGAGCCTTTTTATGGCGATCTCAAATGCCAATAGAGGTCAGACAAGCAACCAAGACATGCAGAAAATAGAAAATAAAAATGAGAGTTGTTCCTCCTTAGAGTTCCCGTCCGGATGAAAAGACTTTCCAAATTAATATTACAAGTAAATATTGACCTGGTGAAATAAAAGACATCTACAGGTCAGATTCTTTCTGCAAGACGTCATTTTAGATGATGGGAAGTGTTGGAAGATTTTTAAAGAATGAAATCATATGATCAGTTGTGGTTTGGAGAAGACCGCCTTGGCAGGGGTTTCTAGGATGGAGGTAGAATAGGATGGGGTTAAATGTAGGGAGAGATGGATGAAGAAGGGAGCTACTAAAACCTCCACATAAGAGGTGACAAGGTCTGAACTGGGGTAGTGGTGATGGGCATGGAGAAAAAAGAAAAAAAAACAGACAGGTTCTATAGCTACATACAATTTAGAATTAAAGACAGTGGAAGATGAAATATGGTGAAGCTCACAGAACAAAGGCATCCATCATGACCTAATTTGTGGTGTACCCTTTCAAGGAGCCATGGTCTCTATATATGCCCAAAGCATGAGGACATTTAACCATTTCTGCTTTTGAGTCTGAATAAAACATGTTGGCTTTAAAGGTTCAATCTCCAGATTGAATTACCTTTTTGGCAAATTAAATAAGATTACAGTGCAACCAAATCTCTTCTCCATTTTCCACTGTTTCTAAACTAATCATTATTTTGCCAGGTTAGACATCTCTATGAGACCACCCATTTCTCAGCCTGGGGACATGAGAAGCAGGTGGTAATCTGGGCTGCATTACCAGTAAGTGCTTTGACATCATGGGGAAGGGCTTCCATCAGCTGGGTCATCTCATTAGCATTCACCCCATCCAAGATCATGCTTCTTATCTCCTATTTACTAGATGGGTTTATCTAAGCCCATCAGCCTGTATTTATCACTGTTTTGTAGCTTTCTGTGAGACCCGGTTTCCTCACATTTCTTATTTCACAGGAGTTCTGCCAGGAGTAATAAGCCCTTTTCTGATACTGCACTTGTATTTCTTTAAGTCACTGAGCATTAGAATACCCAAGAGGCAGGGGTTTCTAGTTCCGGTCCAGGTCTGGGTAAGACAGATTTCAGGCTAGACAGTGCCCCAAGGCTCATCTCCAAGCAGGATACACGACCCATCTTAGATGAACCCCAAATAGAGGCTATATTCAACTGTCACCCTGGGTGACCTTATTATTCAGAGATGCAGGCTTATTGCCAAACTTTTCCCATTATGTCGTTTTAAAATGGGAAGGTGTAACATATACTGTTGGTATCCATCCCTAGCGCCTTAGCATTCACCCTTTAGTATATGTCCAGGGATTCTTTCTGTGAACACCTTTGATTTCCTGCTTAGGGCTTTCTTTGGCCACAGGAGCTCACCACCTGATTGTTTTCAATTTTCCACTTATTAACAGAATGTATTTTCTGGAGGAGATGTGAGTCTATCTCTAGGGAAGGATGGAAGAGCCAGAGAGTTACTGCCTGTTCCTTTGAGCAGCTCTCAATAGTGATGGATGGGAGTCGGAGGAAATCACCCAAGCTTACACTGCTTGGGTGGAACAGCTCTGAGGTATGGTCTACATAGACTCCAAGAGGACCACAGTGGTAATTTACATATTAAGCCATCCTGTATTAACTCTCTTCCCTTTCCTGCCTTACCATTAGGGGTGGAGCTATGTTCCCGTCCCAAGGAAATACCTTATCCTGCCTAAGATCTCAACCTAAATAAGAAAAATTTACATCCAAATCCTTGTCTCAAGATCTCCTAGAGGAGCTCAAAGACTAGATTTATGAAGAATTTCTTGTTAACTTTAGATCATTCCCAAACCTACAATTTTTGCTTCCCAACTATCTCACAAACATGTCCTTCTCTCTACTGATACATTGTTCAAAGCTTCTTCCTTTCCAGTGTGACACAGAAGTTGCTTCTTAACTCATCTCCCTCTCCTTTTCCATGGCCTCTTCCCATTTGTCTACTCTACTGTTTCAGAATCATCTCTGTAAACCTTAAATCTTGTCATGTCATTGATTTAATACTTCAAAACTTCCAATTGACTAGAGGAAGACTTTCAGACTTCATAGCCTAGCCTCTAAGACAGTCCCTCACCCCCCTCATTTGGTGATATGCTCCATACCCAGCCCATTATGTTCCCATACACAGAGTTTTGGAGTCAGAGTTCCTCTGCTGAACCCTTTATTTTTACCCTGTTGATGCTTCCTCATGATCCCACTGGCCCTTATCCACTAAGTGCCAGCTGGGAACATGCTGTCCTTTCACATTGTTTTGGAAAGGTTTGTTTTTCTTCTTGTTGTCATGTAGGTTTTATGGAATGCAGAGCATTTGTTTGATCTTTTGGTCCTAAACCTAGGGGAGGATTCAGCTCCAAAATGTCCAGCTGAATGATGCAAGATGCTGAGAATTCCCATGAAGAACATCAGAAAAGATATTACAAGTTAAAACTTTCTCAGTGGGGGGAAGATTTCACAGCAGCAGGCTGTCAAGATTCATCCCTGATAATGTCAAAAAAGGCCATGTTAGGAGGAGAAATTTGACCTTGGGAAAGAATTGTAAGCTTCAACAGGTGAGGGTTTTTCCCTATGATTTCCTTAAATGCATGATAGGAAGGATCTATCCCTTGCTCCCAGAATGGACAGACTTTATAATATCAACAAAAATACTCTAAGACTTTGTAATCAGACAAGTCTTATTTCTTTTTGTTATTTCAGAATCCAAAGAACTATGGTTTCTGAACAAAAGGTCCTAATAGTAGATTTCACATGTGTATATACACAGGACACATATACATATTGCTTTACATTGAATCATCTCAATAACTCATTGAGGTACTTGCCTCAGTTTTGTTGTCTCTAAAATGGGATAAATAATAGTACCCATTTAATTAGGTTATTTTAAGGATAAAATGATGTAATAACAGGTGAAACATGTAGAACAACAACAGGCACGCATGGCTATAGAGACCTTTTTTTTCATCATCGTTGCCATCATCATCAATAGTCCAGTCTTTAAAAGAAGGAAATTGCCACTTACATAATTAAATAATTTGCCCAAATTTAAAAAGTTGTATCAAGACAGGAATCAATACCCATGCTTCTACCTGTCTGCCAAGTTGCCCTTCCAACCATAACTGAACTTGAAGATCCCATAAGTATAATAGCCTCTCAGGCCTCTGCACATTTGCACATGCTATTCCCTCTGTCTGGAAAAATTCTACTGGTCCTTTAACACTCAACTTTTCTGTGTTCCCACAGAACTATGGCATCTGATTAATTACTAGGTTATGAACTCTTCCGGGATCTTTCTTGCCGTCCGCTTCTTCGTTACCTTTCTATTCTTAGCACATAGCAGAGTATCTAGCATAGGGATAATCTCTACACACTGAATAAATTATAAGTGAATATAAAAATATATGAAGATATCGGCTTTATCCAAGAAAATGGGACAAAAATATGTTTCATTTAAGAATCTTGATTGACACTTTGAAAAGCCTCTGGATTAAATTACTCCCACTCCCACAATTTATTTCGTGACTGAGCTATAAAGTGTTTAGAGGCAGAAGTAAGGTGGGTTGGTGGGAATGGAGGGTGAGATTTAGTCCAGTCCTTCTGGGAGACTCTATACTATATGTTTTCCACAGAAGAAAATATGTCATATTTCATTCATGCATCCATTCATTCACTCATTCATGTGTTTATTCAATAATTATATCTCTTTTATTCAATTAATATTCAATATAATGTTTAAATAATTATAGCCCCCCACATTATCTCTACCCTTTCTAGTTGTAGAAAAGCCTTGGTAGAAAAATGAAAGAGATAGACTTTGGAGTCATTCAAGACATGGGATCTCTAAACCTGAGCTTCCAAATAAGAGTCCCCACCTATGGGGGGCCAACAAGGTTATCATAAATGGTACCAGGGTCTTTGGGCACCAGCTTTTTAATCTGTCCTCATAAGCCTTCAAGCCTACTCATTCCTCAGGGGATATTTGTAGAAGGACTGGGGATAATAAACTGAGGGTACTTAGAACCAAACCTGGCAGGTAGTGAGTTTTAGTCTCCTTTCAATCAGTGTACAAGCTATGCTGTCAGCCCATCACCAGGTGGCCCCCAGGGCTGCTCTGAGCCACGTCCCCACAAAGAGCTCTAAGTGAAATCACACTGGACACACATACTCCACAGAGTGATCATTGGCCCTCTTCCACCAGAAGGCTCTTCTGTGGGACCTTGGAACATTTTTGTTAAAGCCCATGTTTCATCACAACTCAATTGAAGAAAGAAGAGAATCTCAACACTTCAAGAGCTCAAGCTTGCTTGAGGTCAGAGTTCATAATAAAGGCCCCATCAGGGAGTATGGGAGATTTAGCAGGAGGAAACTCCAGCCCACAAAAATTCTCACAATCTCAAGGTATCCAACCCCACAGTTCTCATGGTCCTGGGAAAAGTCCCAAACAGGGACTTCAGATATGGAGTCCTAGACCCACCCCTGCTCCTTGGCTAGTCATCCAAGATGGCCAAAGAGAGGTATCCAGTATGCCACAGGGAAAATCAACTAAGCTTTGAGCATTGACTATGTGCCTGCTACTGAGCAATGCAAAATCCGTACATTAGATTTCATTCTCCTTAAGCTCTCTGTGAGCCTGAGTTGATCATTTTATTGGAGAGGACTCTGAAATTCAGAAAAGTGAGGAACTTGCCTAAGTTACACAGCTAATAAGTGACAATGCTGGAAGTCAAACCCAGGTTTGACTCTGTGGTGCATGGTTTCCACTGTGCCATGTTGTCTCCAAAATGAATTGATTGATATTGGGGGCAGGATTCCATTCCAAACAAGGCATTTATTGACTATTGACTAGAACATGGTGAACATTCAATAAACAATAGCACCATCATTATCGCCACTGTTTTTATATAAACAATAATAATTACTATTATCATGTTGGTCACAGTAACTAATGCAAAGTACTCAAAGTACACTTGCAGCAGAACTTAATTAAGACTCATTTTCCAACCATAAACACCAAGATAAGGAGAATGATGATCTCAACACAAATAGCTGCCCAAGGTTGAGCCCTGTTGGAATATGTCTCATGTGAAGATACACAAGATTCTTTTTCACAAGTGAAACAACAAGCCACTATCCTGCAGTTACAAGACCACATATGTGAGTGAATATTCTTGCAGATTTTACTTTTAGTTAAGAATCTACAGATTACTTATCCACTTCAAATGTAATGAGATCCTGATGCACAGCACTGGAAACTATATCCAATTACTTGGGATGGAACATGATGGAGGATAATGTGAGAAAAAGAATGAGTATATATATATATGACTGGGTCACTGCTGTACATCAGAAATAGACAGAACACTCTAATCAACTATAATAAATTTTTAAAGAAAATAAAATTGAAAGATTTAGAAAAAAGAATCTATAGATTACACAACATTATAAGTCCCTAGAGGCTCCAGTTTCCAGCCCCTCCTTGATGGCAGACAAGCCAGAGGCTTACTGGATAAAGATGATTTATCTGATCGCATCTAGAGGCAGCCCTGCAGTGCTATGAGGTTGGGGTGGGGCTTGCATAAACCAATGATGTCTTGTCAATTGTTTGCAACACTGATTTGTCTGGAGACAATCTATGACAGTCTATGAGAAGGTGAGGTTCAAGTTGACTTCACCCTCTTGTTTACTTCTCTGCACCTAGCATGGAGCCTGGCCCAAGATGGAAAATCAACAAACACTGGCGGGATAAGTAAATGAATGATCGGGACCTTTGTTGATGGTCCCATTGCACTGAAGCACCAGGGAGCTAGATGAAGGACAGGCTAGCCTATTCCCCTGGAGTGCCCAATCAAGGAAGCGGAGGGCGAGGTTGACAGTTCTACTCTGACACATGAGTACTGTGAGGAGAAGGAGCCCCAGAGGGCAGAGAGGGTACTCCACAGGCCCAGGATGTCAAAGTTCCCTGGAGATGAGGCCTTACTGTGGAGGATAAGAATGAGTTAGGCCAAGAGCAGGAGAAGACATCCTAGGTAGCAGCAAAGGAACAGAATAGAACAGAGGGAGCACAGAAAAGCATGAGCAGCTCCAATGGGTTGGAGCACAGTGTGGGGAAGGGGGAGGCTAGGAGTGAAGCTGAAAGTGGAGGCAGATCCTGTGTCCTACAGAGGAAGTCCTTTTTACCTAAAGCACCTAAGTAACTTTTATCTTTCTAGTGTATTCCCTAGAAGAGTAGTTTTTTGAGATGTTTGACAAGGAAAGGGCTCGTAGTCAGATAGATTTGGGGAACACTTTTCTACCACAACTCTCACATTGTACATTATACACCAGAGCTCCTGAGGAGGCCTGCAGTAAGAACCCTGAGTGAGGCTCTTTATACCAGCACATTCTAAATGCATAGGAAGAAGGCATCTGACCACAGAAACGTTCTATTTTCCCTGAAACTCTTTTAGAGGGGCCTTGAAAACACATTGAATAATGCTCCCCAAAAGTATTCCAGAGTGATTGAATGTTTTAATTAAAGGAATCAGATAATTTTAATTATTTACATTTTAGAAATGATCATTGACAACAATAAATAGGAATGAATTGGAGGGGGACCTCTTTCAGATAATGATGGACCACATCACCTGAATCAACCCTCTCTCTGAGGCTAAAAGGCTGGACAAAATAAAATATCAACAAAATCTCTTCTTGAAGATGTCAGAGCACTAAGTAGGTAGTGAACAATTACAGGCCAAGATGGAAATCTAGAGCGGTGAGGTCAACATTTAGAAGCATTTTTCTCCAGGGCTCAGGGAGGTGGCAAGGACATATCTACCAATTGCAGGTGAGGCTAAGAGTCTGAAAATTGGCTATTCACCTGCAAAAAAAAAAAAAGAAAGAAAAGAAATTCAACCCCTACTTCACAGCCTATACAAAAATTCCCAGTGAATTATAGATCCAAATGTGAAAAGCAATATAGTAATTGATCTAAAAGACTTCAAGGAAGGGAAATATTTCTTAAGAAAAGGCACTAGCCGTTAAGGAGAAGTTGGGTAGTTATTTGACTGCATTTAAATCAAGAACTTCTTTTCATTCAGAGACACCATTAAAAGAGTGAAAGGGAAAACAGTGAAAAATTACTTACAACACATATAGCTGACAAAGGGCATTTATCCAGGATATGTAAAGAATGAATGAAAATCAGTCCCCTCCCAAAGGACAGTCAAACCAGTGGAAAATAAATGTATAATAGGAACCTCAAAAGAAAGGATATCCAATTAGACATTAAATAAATGAAAATGTACACAATCTCATCAGCAATCAGAACAACAAATTGAGATGACAATAAAACGTCACACTACTAGAATGTCTAAAATTAAAAGACTGACAATACCAAGTGTTGGCAAGGATAGGAGGATAGCCAGTAATGAGAAGTCTCCTATTCTAGCATTCTACTGGTGGGATTTGAAATCAATATGAGAAGTTTGGGAAACTATAATTACCTACTAAGGTTGAGTGTGTGTGTGTGTGTGAATTTATGAATTCCAAACTAAGAAATAAAGCAACAAAGATTTGTGCACATTGAAACCAACATACTTGTATAAAGATGTTCACACCAGCATTATTCATGATGTCCCCAAACTATAAATAACCTACATGTCCATCCACAGAAGAATGGACACATAAAATTGGGGTATATTTGAAATGGAATGCTGAGCCACAATGCATACAACACATGAACATGAGCTTTGGCAAAAGAAGCCAAACACAAAAGAATGTATACCATAGAATTCCATTTATATGATGTTAAGTAGGAAGGCAAAATCCAACTACAGTGTTAGGATTCAGAATGATGGGAAGGCAGGAAGGACATCATGATAGGGAGGGCAAGTGAAGAAGGACCTTCTAGGGTACCGGCAGGTTCCGTTCGCAGAATGGCTTGTTTGGTGATAACTTATAGAAATGTACATCATTCTTTGTGCTCTTTTATGTACAGGTCAAAAGTCAAAATAAAATAAAAGGTTTTAAAAACAAAAGAAGTGCTGGAAGAGTTCCCTGGTGGCCTAGCAGGTGGGGGACTCTGCATTGTCACTGTTGCAGTTCAGGTTGCAGCCGTTTGGATTCAATCCTGCTATAGATGCTCCCAAGGAAAAAAAAAAAAAAAAAAAAAGAAGGATTGGAAGAGAGGTGAGACTAGTCAGAAAGAAGTTTTCACTGGCTAGCCAAAAAAAAAAAAAGATAAAGCAGAAGCAGTGAGAAAGTAGAGGAGGGGTTTGATAACAAGAACTTTTGACTTTGAAAGAGAGCTGGCATGATTTCAAAGAATTTAATCCATCAAGTATCTTTAAAACCATGAGCTGACAATGATTTTAAGGGAAAAATAAATCACCTTCAGAGGCTGAAAGGAAATCAGTCTATTATCTTGAAAACTGTTAAGTAAAGGAAAAGAAAAGAATCAAGTATTTATCCTGCCTTTTTAATGAACTGAACTGCAGATTAGCCAAATGGTAAATCAGAAGAAGCATCTTTTTATGAAGGAAGTCCAATGAGTAAATGGCAAAAACGTATAGAATTATGATAGCACTATTACACAGCCCCGCATTAAGCAATGGACTTAGGCACTGCACATCAATGCCTCTTCACATTATAAAAAAGAGACAACCAGAAATCATGGCTTCTTGTACAAGGACATGGTTCCACCTATTCATCTGGCCAAGGGGGTCTAACTTGAATATGAGCAAGTTCTGGATCCAGCTCCCATGTGCAGGAAATGCAGAGGAGGGAGGGGCCTGTGTTGAGTTGCACCCTGTGTGTGCAATCAACAAACACACAGGGAAACTACAGCTCAGTGAACCTGGTTCTTCACCACATCAATTGCATGGGAAAAAGAAGGTAGATTAAAAGAGCTTTAAAAGACATAACATAACTTCTTTAAGGCAAGACTACATCACAGTGTTTGGGGATGTACAGCTGGATAATAAAACACAAGGAAATACAAGAAAATTTTTTTTGTAAAAGTCAAGAGGGTATGGAGAGAGGGGTCTGTGACTGGGATGGGACAAATGGAGAGGGGAAGATGCTTCCTAGGTTATTAATGTGGCCTGGCATCACCTGGGGTGGCATGATGTTCGCCCTATGATAACTCATTAAGCTATACATTGATGTTGTATGATTTTCTGCATCTGTGTTTTCTTTTCAGTAAAAATATCTTTGTACACTAGCATTAACTGTTCATATGGACAATAATCTACCTAAATAGAAATTTACATTTTTGGAATTCCAGGAAGAAAAATACTAAACACACAGAATTTATATAGCACTTTTTAACCTTAAAGAAAGTTTCATCTACACTACTTCATGTAATGATTACACCAATCCTTGATGATTATACCCATTTCATAGATGAGTAATATACTTGTCATGTTTTATCCATGTTTCTTTTCTTTTATCTGTGTTTTTTCCAAGTCCAAATTCCATATCTTCTCTTAGAGCAGTTATTTGAACACTTTTTGATTATGAATTCTGTGACATGTCCAATTCCATCATTACCAATGGAATTTGCAATGGGGAGAAAAAAATATTTATGAAAATGGAAAAATAATTTTATGAAAAAAATACTTAGAGAAGAAAATTACATCTCAAAACCCAATCATCAATACATGGGATTACTACTTAATTGTCTTTAGTCATATGCAAATATTAAAATTTAGGGAATTGTGCATAATTCCATTGCAGGAACTCAAAATCAACGTGCCATTTTGGATCTGTTTCTAGTATGCCAGGAGCATTTTTCACAATAGCAAAGCAGCCCAAGGGTCAGCAAAATAATGGATATACAATTTTGGAATATTTCTACAATGTAATATTATTATTAAAAAAGGATAACTGACCTAAAAATACTTTGTGAAAGAAAAGCATCTCTTGTCAAACACACCTCAGCTTCCTGTTGTTTTTGCTTCCTGTGTATATCTCAACCCATTCCTCTTTTCCATGCTCGCTCATCTGGAGCACCCTCTTCAGCTCCTAAGAAGATTGAGGTCCACGCTCTCAAAGCTGTCTCTGCACTTAGCCTTGCCCTGCTCCTCAGCAGAGCAGTCCTTTTTTTTTTTTTTGTTTTAATTCATGGGGCTTTTTGGCTGAACTTGAGGCTTATGGCAGTTCCCAGGTCAGGGATCAAACACCACAGCAATGGTCCAAGCCGCTGCAATGACAAGGTCAGATCCCTAACCCATAGCATCACAAGAGAACTCTAGAGAAGTCTTTTTTAAAGAAGCCTGTAATCCAGGGGCACATATAGAGAAGTGTTTAAGCTAGGAGGCTTCCAGGGCACACAGGCCTACAACAAAATCCCTCCTCTACATGACTACATGTGGTAGTCACATGAACTCGAGAAAATCACATACCATCTTTGAACCTTGGTTTTGTTATCTAAGGAGTAATCTAAATAATAATAAAATAGGAATAATCACTGTGTCACACCAGGGTTACTATTCCAACCACATAGTATTTTGAGGACTAGTAAGATAACCACAGACATGCCTACCAAAGTGGCAGGTTGCAAGCCCTCAGGAAAGGTCAACTATTGCTGTTAATACATCATTTCCCTGCCTGGTGGACTCTAACTTGAGAATCAAGTCTAAACTGCTGAGTCTGGCCTGGGAGGCCCTTCTTGAAACAGGCCCTCTTGGCTTGACTCCTCAGCCCTTCCCCTGTCACTCTCCCCCCTGCTGTCTGAACCACACTGGCGCTTACTTTCATCCTCTGAATGTCTTGTGTTCCCTCTTATCTGTAACTTTGCAAGAGTTCATCAGTCTGCCTGGAACATCCCCCTACCTGCTTTATCCAGGCACTTTCTTTCCATCCTCCAGGCCTCAGTTTACCTGTGACCTTTTGCTTTTTTTTTACCCCAGACCCCTGTGTTCTCCCTGTCATTACCCAATGGTTGATCTTCTAATGGTTGAGAAGTACCCGTCTTTCCTTTCAGGCATGTAACTGCCCTGCTAATCACCATGTTCCCAGTGCTGGACATAATGTCTGGGGCATGGTAGGTCCTCAGAAATCTTTGTTGAATAAATGAATGAATTGACAAAAGCATTTATGGGTAAAAATCACCTCTCTGAGTTGTCCTTATAACTCGAAGGGTTAAGAATTTGATACAGTGTCCATGAGGATTAGGGTTTGATCCCTGGCATCGTTCAATAGGTTAAGGATCTAGCATTGCTGCAAGATGTGGCATAAGTCACAGATTCAGCTCAGATCTGATGTTGCTGTGGCTGCAGCATAGGCTAACGGCTACAGTTCCAATTTGATCCCTAGCCCAGGAACTTTCATATGCCACAGGTGTGGCTGTTAAAAAAGAAAAAGAATCACTGCCTCACCCCACCTTGTCCTCCACCCTAAGCAAGAAACCTCCTCTCATAAAAACTCTTGGTCCCTTGGGGATGAAGGTGGGGTAAGGAAGGGCTTTCTCCATTCTGAATCTTGAACAATTTCTTATTGGCTTGTCCAAGCTTATTACATTGTCTGCTCATTCTTTTCTTTCTTTCTTCTTCTTCTTTTTTTTTTTTTTGTATTTTTGCCATTTCTTGGGAGGTTCCCAGGCTAGGGGTCGAATTGGAGCTGTAGCCACCAGCCTACACCAGAGCCATAGCAACGTGGGATCCGAGCCGCGTCTGCAACCTACACCACAGCTCACGGCAACGCCGGAACCTTAACCCACTGAGCAAGGGCAGGGACCGAACCCGCAACCTCATGGTTCCTAGTCAGATTCGTTAACCACTGTGCCACAACGGGAACTCCTGTATTTTTGTTTTTGTTTTTTTTTTTTCATGACACATGAAAGGTCCCAGCCTAGGGGTTGAACTCCAGCTACAGCTGCTGACCTACACCAAAGCCACAGCAGTGGGGGATCTGAGCTGTGTCTGTGACCTACACCACAGCTCACACCAACCCTGGATCCTTAATCCACTGGGCAAGGCCAGGGTTCGAACCTGAGTTCTCATGGATATTAGTGGGGTTTGTTACCACTGTACGATGATAGAAATGCCTGCTCATTCTTTTCTTAATTGAAGTATAGTTGATTTACAATAGTGTGTTAGTTTCAGTTGTATAGCAAAGTGATTAAGTTATATATTTTTTCAGATTCTTTTCCATGTTAAGTTATTACAAGATATTGAGTATAGTTCCCTGTGCTATACAGTTAAGTCCTTATTGTTTACTTTATGTACAGTAGTTTGTATCTGTTCATTCTATATTCCCAATTTATTCACTTCCCTTTCCACTCATTTCTTGCTTTTAATCTCAGACATTGTCTAAAGTTACTGACCTTCCCTTATATCTGAACCTAAAAGGTGTTTGCAATCTCTTTTAAAAAAAAATGCTGTCCCTTTCAACAAATTTAAAAACTCAATCTCCCACCTGCAAGATTATCAAATGCCCTTCATATCCAATCAAGAAGCTTAAATTTGCATTAATGTTATGAATAACCTCCATTTCAGAATATACTTTTTCAAACCATGCATCTGTTCCTTCCCACCCCCATTCTGATATGTCCCTGAAGAAAACGTGTTCCCTGCCCCTTCCCACTGTTGCCACCGCAGTAAGATTGAGAGGGAATCAGACTGCAGCAGCCCCCAAAGATTTGATGTCCCCTCCAAATGAGTTGGTTTTACATCTCCTCCTAAAAACATGGACGCCTCTCAGCCAACCTACCTGTACTTCCAGCCAGAGCATAGTGGTCACTTCTACAATCTGGCCTAGTTAGGTGTCTGGTACAAACACGTATTTATGACTTTCACGGTCATAACCCTCCTTGAGTCTGAGATGATTGCTGTAGATTCAAGGCCCGTTGAGGGGATTTTAGGCAGAGATTTGGCCCTACTTCTGAAATCAAATTAGCTTCCCAATTTGACATGGCCCGTGATGATGTCAACAGCAGCCGCAGTTTCCTAAAATAAAGGCCCCCTGGGGGCTCCACCAGGGAGCTCAGGAATGAGCATCTGGGGGACACAGGCAGTCTGAATCTCCTCCACCAGGTCAAAGGGTCAATGTCACAGCTAGATTCTGCACCTGGGGCTGGACAGAAGGAAGTAGCCAGGAGATGGGAGGGGGATGTCAGTGTAAGATGGTACAGGATTGCTTCCTGGGACACTCTTCACTCATTTTTCCTGCAAAAAGGCTTGGCCTTGTTTTTGCACATCTAGTTTTTTTCCTCCCTGGAATGAGGATAGGCCAGCCATTGACCAGACCTCCCCACCTTCTTCATTTCCCTTGTGTTGCCTGGAGGTGAGGAGCAAGAAGGTCCTCTGGGATTTGCAAAACCAGAAACCCAGTTTTATGCCAACCAATAGTTCTAACATAGAAAAAAAAAAGTTAACAGCATTTTTAAAGGAAATGTACAGTTTCCTTTGTGAGGAAGGTTTACTGAAAGGGACAGAGGTCTCAGGATGCAACAATTTGCATAGCACCTCGCTTTTCGGGTCACCTGTACTGTTCATGCCACCCTGATCCTCCCCAGCACGGGAGTCAGCCTTCTGTTGGATTTGGGGTTCTCCCCAAAGTAGACCCAGAAATAAGAATTGGGGCAAGTGTTTTATGTGGAAGGTGATCCCTGGAGGATGTGGGAGAGTGAGACAGAGAAGAAAAGCAATTGGATTGCCACTGAAGACAACCAGGGCTCGACCCATTCTCAACCTCCAAGAGCCAAGTAGATAGGCCCTGGCATTGCCTCACCGAGAACTGAGGAATCTGGAATGTTTATTCATGAACTTCAACTCTTAGTGGGCTGAGGGTGGCTCTAGGAGTACTAGTGCCCAGGCACCATCCACTCTTTCCCACCCAGCCCACTGGCTCTCAGGTAAATAGGTGCAGAAAGCCACCAGTGGAAAGTGTCTGGAGGGACCAGTGGTGTTTCAAGGGCATATGGGTAAGACATGGAGGTGCCTGTTCTATTCTGTGTCTGTGGTGTCATTGCTATGCGGGGAGCCTGGCACGTTGCAGTGATGAGTAGGTTTAGGTTGAAATGAAGTGGGGCAGCCATTAGAGGCTGCCATGTTAAACACAATGGGAGGAGCTACAGAGAACACAAAGCACAGATCAGGGACAGAGTGGATGCTCAGCAAGAGTAGGTGACTCAAAGAAAGTCTCCAGAGTTCTCTGGATAATAAGCAAACTGATTAGGAGAAATCACCCACGGATAGAAAGAGGCAGAGGAAATCCATGGGGTAGGGCAGCTGAGGAGATAAAGGAAGCCATGTGGAGCTAAAAGAGAAGAAAGTGGATGAAAGGTAAATGAGGGCAAGTAGTAAATGACAGGTAAGTAATTAACCTGGGTGGAAATTTGCAATTCCACTTATTTTTTTTTTCCCTCTTAAAGCACAGCTGGATATAAAAGATTCAGGGTAAGAGGCAGTACGAGCACCCCAGCCCTCATTAAAGACGTCCATATCTGATTCACTGAACTTGTCCATTTGTCAATATTTACATAGCAGAAGGGGCTTTGCAGATGTGATGAGCGTTAAGGACCTTGAAATGGGGAGAAAATCCGAAATTATCTAAGTGGGCTGTATCTAATCACATAAGTCTGTAAAAGTGGAGACATTCTTTCCAAGCTGTAATCAGAGAGAGATGGCGGCATGAGAAGGAGTCAACACGTCTTTCTGGTTCTGAAATGTGGCACTGTGGGCGAAGACCAGAGAGGCCTCTAGAAGCTGGAAAAGTCAAGGAAGCAGATCCACCCCTGGAGCCTCCAGAAAGGAATGCAGCTCTGCAGATACCTTAATTTTAACTCTGGGAGACCCAAGCGGGACTTGTGACCTTCAGAACTGTAAAATAATAGATTTATCTTTTAAGCCACAAAGTTTGTCATAATTTGATACAGCAGCACTAGAAAATGATTATAACTAGGGACATCAAAAATGGAAAATTATCAAAAATCGCTGCCTGACTTTCTGGTATGCTGCCTGTAATCGGTTTCCCATGTAGGCTGGAATTGTTTTTCCTCTCTGCAGAGCAGAGCATGGCTGCTCATAGACTCATTAACATGCATAAAGGGTGGCGTAATTAGTTGCCACAGGTAACCCCTCTATGGCTGCATGAACTGAGCCGATGTGCATAAGCCTGGTGCATGGCAAGTGGGGCAGTCTGAGTGTGTAAGTCCCCCATCGTATAAAAGGAAATGTTTGAATAATATGGAAATGCACTGGATGTTATTAGCAGGATGTCAGGTTTGACAGCCTGTGTTATTGTGAAAATAAATGAGTTTTGACACAAATAACTTAGGTATGCATTGATTTTTTTTTTAAGCAAATCTTGGAGCAAAATGTTATGCATTGTGCTGTAGGTTTACAAAGAGTTTGATGGCTATTAGGGGAAAATCCTGGCGAAGCATCGTTTATTAATGTATTCATTAAGCTTCTCTAAGTTGTAACAATCATTACGTTCCCCTAAAATGTATACTGTTTTCCTTGCATATTTAATTGACTCTGGCAACCCAATATTTAAGATAATGAGGGAGGCCGTCAGCAATGTGAAGACAGAAATGAAGAGAAATCAATTCGCCATTACTGGTATCAAAAAGGCCATGCGGAGTCTTTTAATTCATGGGAATCTTTTCTCTGGACTGTTTTTTGTTTGTTTGTTTTCATTTTTGGCCATGCCCACATCATACAGAAGTTCCCAGGCCAGGGATCAAATCCGTGCCACAGTAGCAATGCAAGCCACAGCAGTGACAACCTCTGGATCCTTGGCCTGCTGAACCACTAGGGAATTCCTCTCTGGACTGTCTTTATCTTCAAGCAATCTGAGATATGATATGAAATTTCTTTGGCCCATTTCATTTTCTTTCTTTCAGATCTGACTCCTTTTGATTTTTTTTTCTTCAGAGGCTCTGGTTGAGAGGCAGGACTCAGCATCCAGTTCAGCACCCCTGGCACCAGTCAGAGGCCAGGTACTCTCCACCCAGATTCTTCTGGCATTTGCTTTTAAGAGGCAAAGGAGAGAGAAGATCAGGAAGCATCTATGCCTAAGGCTAAGCATCTGCTGGAGAAGCTCCAAAGCCAAGTGTGTAGAGCTTGATGGTAACTGCCAGCTGGCCCCATCCACATCTCACTTCTGCGGTCTGGAGGGGAAAAGCTGACAGGTTGTCCCATCAGAGTGTGATCTCCTGGCTGAACCAGTGGCCAGCTTCCCAGTGTTCCCTGTGCCAGAAGGATGGGGACCGTATGGGACAGTTCCCAGCCCCACAGGGATGGAGATTTGTTTGCAGTCAGGCAGCTGGGAGCTCTGGGGCCTGGGCTAGAACTTGGGGAGTGGGAATCAGACACCAGTACCCTGAGCCTATATGTGATGAGTTTGTGGATATTTGGCACCCATAGAGCCTGCTCTGAACAAAGGAGCTGAGCCCTCAGTTCCCCTCTATCCTCTGATGATCATGAGGACAAGCTCCTGGGGTCTGGTTAAAAACTTAGCTTCACCCCAAACAAAGGATACAAGCTACTCTTGATATGCAAAGTCTGGATTGATTGAATATTCTCACCCAGGGCCAAGGAAGAATGAAGCCAGGTAGCTTGGAAGCCTTTGGAAAAGCCTGGAGAGGCCACTGAGAGAAGAGATCTTAAATACAGTGATGTTTGGCTATGAAAGACCACCAGGCTTGGACAAGTTTCACTCACTTTCTGGATTAGTACTACAGACATGCCACTATCACTGCTCCTGCCCTAAGCGGACTTATGGGTTATAAAGGAGATGGGTTTACAGGAAGATATATATATATATACACACACACACATATATATATATATCTTCGACATATAAGGCCTGGGATTGCTATAGGCATAGGACATTCAAAACACAGAAAGGGGTCATTCTGGGTAATCTGACAGCACACCAAAAATTTCCAGTTATCCCTTTGCACTTTATAACAAGATTCTGCTTCCCTGTCTCCTAAGGTGGTAGTGGTGACAGTACAATTTGCTTTGGAATGAAATGTTAGCACAAGTGCCACGTGTCACTTGCAGCAGAAGCCATAAAAGCAGTGCCTGCCTCAGCAATCCTTAAGGCAGTCCTTAAGACTCAGGTGTGCTGAGCCAGAACAACTTAGAGTATCATCTTCAATTCATGGGCAACAGGTGTGCACTACAAGCTTGAGCAAGTCTTGTTGTTTGAAGCCATTTCAATGTTGGAAATGTTTGTTATCAAAGCATAACCTAACCTGTACTGGTTGATACAGGCACAGAATCCAGCCAAGAAGCAGAGTTGTGGGGCATCGCGGGAGAAGGTTTCTTGGAGGATGGGCCCCTGAGCTGAATCTCAGAGGATGAGGTAACCCAGTGACATCAAATGTTCCAGTGATATTGGTGAGGTCAGAGCATGCACTGCAGGTCAGCTAAGACAGAATGATTCCTCAACCACCACTTATTGGGCCAGAGTTAATGTCTCTGGGTCACTTAGGAGGGTGTTCCAGAACCCTTCCTGCCAACATCTAATTGGCCTAGGATAGACGGACAGTAGAGAGGACTGAAGTTCAAGTGTAAGCCCCCCAAGGACATTTTCTCTGACATTCCCCCCCCCCACTACCCTCTTACTCCTCACACCAAATCAGTCATTCTTAGAGTTCTCAGACCCTTAGCATGTGCTTCTGTTGAAGCAGTTAAGATACAACTAATTTAGTCTAGGGGAATTGTGAAAGCTACCCCAGATGAGGAGACATGTGACCTTGAATAAAATGCATGGGCCACACAGGGGGTAGGGTGATGGAAGACTTATAAAATTCCTCTACTTCTCTGACCTCTTTTATACTCATGTATGGTTTTATTGCCCCATTTTACAAGCAAGAAAACAGAAGAAAGAAGAGGTAACTTTTCTCGTATAACATCAATTATACAAGAGAATCAATGCTCAAACCCAGACTCAAACTCAAGTTTGACATTCCTTCTCTCATGTCATAATGCTACATATAAAGGATGTTCGTAAGAAGTTTCAAATTATAATGTACCATTGATTTATGGTAAGGTTATGTCCCAATGACTCAGTGTGATTTGAAAATATCATTAAGTCAAAAATGCATTAAATACACATGACTTGGAGTTCCTGTAGTGGCTCAGTGGTTAACGAACCCAACTAGTATCCAAGAGGACTCGGGTTCCATCCCTTGCCTTGCTCAGTGGGGTAAAGATCTGGTGTTGCTGTGAGCTGTGGTGTAGGTCGGTAGCTACAGCTCTGACATGACCCCTAGCCTGGGAACCTGTATATGCTGTGGGTGCAGCCCTAAATGTACAAAAAGACCAAAAAAAAAATTAAATAAAAATAAAAATGAATATACCTACCTGATAGAACGTCATAGCTTAGCCTAACCTACCTTAAATATGCTCAGAATACTTACATTAGCCTCTAGGGTGCCAAAATCTTCTGACACAAAGCCTATTTTATAATAAAGTATGGACTATCTCATGAGTTCAGATCAAGAGGGACAACTTTCTGCTGCTTTAGGGCAGCGTTTCTGACTGTGGAGCCTGTGTGGTGGCAGAGGTGGAAAATCAAAAAAACATGGAAGCAAGTATAGGTTGTGTTCAAGGGGTCAGATTCTTCAAAAGTGGCAACAGAGAGAGGACTTGGAAAGAGAGATGTGTATTAGGGAGCCGGCAAATTGTGTGGTTTCCTTGGCTATTGTCTGTATGTGGGCAGTGATGAGAGATAATCAAAAATAAGTTGGTGCCAGATCTCAGGAAACTCTGTGTACTTGCTTGTTGTATTAGTCAGGCACTGAAGAGTTAATTCAGCAGAGCTGAGGCAAGATACAGCACTTTCTCAATAAGCATAGAGACCAGGTTTGGTGAGACCATGTAGAAGCTTATTTTTTCAGCTCAGGTAAGCCTCTAGGAGGCAGTATCTGGCTGCCTCTTCCTCACCCGTGTTAAGACATTATCTTAAACACCTTTCCACAGAAAGAAAGCAAAAACAAAGCATCAGTGCAAATTGACTTTTCACGCCTACCTAAGAGCCTGAGTAATATATGGCAGGGGTACAAGGTAGCTTTTTAATTTCTCTTCCACCCAAGGAAGCTAAATACCATATTAATAACTCCATTCAACATTTTCTTATTAAAATGTAAGTTAAGAACCAAAAAACTTGAGCTTGAAGTTCATTCTTCTGAAGTGTAAGTATGGCAACTATAACACAATAAAAAAAAATTTATATTTGGTACTGAGTTTCTAAAAGCCATGTAATCTCCTGAATGATGAGTGTCTTTTGTCTGCTAAAGAGATGACTCTCAGCTTCAGGGTGGAGTAGGGAGCTGCTCACCAAACCAACCAAGTCATGATTAGAGGGATGGAATCATCGGCCCCAGCTTTGGACCTCCAGGGAGGAGAGGAGTGATGGAAATTGAGTTCAATCGCCAAAGGCCAATGATTTAATCAATCATCTTTGTGTAATGCAATTTCCATTGGAAAATATTAAATGATGGGATTCAGAGAGTTTTCATGTTGATGAACAGATTGAAGTGCTAGAAGGGTGACACACTTGGAGGGCATGAAATAGCCTTCCTTACCACCACCACCCATACCTTACCCTATGCATCTCTTCCACTTGGCTGTTCCCAAGTTGTGTACTTTATAATAAATTGGTAAACATAAGTTCTGAGTTATTCTAGCAAATTAGAAAAACTGAGAGACAGTGTGGGAACCCCTGAATTCATAGCTGGTTGAAGGTACAGGTGGTCCTGTAACTTACAACAGGTATCTGAAGTGGAGGGAGTCTTGTGGGTCTGAACCCTAAACCTGGGGGCTCTGCACTAACGCTGGGTAGTGTCAGAATTTAACTGAGTTATTGGACACTTTGTTGTTGTGAAAGGAATTGGAGAAATTGTGTGAGAAACCACATATATGTGGTGTCAGAAATGGTATCAGAAAAAGAAATTGTAATAACAATTAGAGGCATCTAGGGGTCAATCACCCCAACAAAAACACACACTTCTTCTTCCTTTTGTACCTCCAATAATAAGAAGAGCCTGAAATGGTCACCTTCCAGTTACACGGAATCATTATTTCACTCTCTGGTGAAAGCACTTCTCCCTTGGGTGCTAAGTGCATAAAGCTAGCAGAGCCCTGAGTCCGAAGAGAAAGAAGCATCAGTTTTACAAGTGAATTTTCTAGTGAGAGATGCCACTTCCACTTCCAACCCTTGATTCCCAGGTATGACTTGAGTCTAATGTAGTTAGCATTTCACCAGGTGGCTGATTATCCACTCCATGGTGAGGTACCACAGCAAGGTTTTGGATTAACTATCGCTCCTTACCAGTAGGTTGGGCACTTAGCAGTGGTTAAATGAATGGAGTCATCTTCAGGAAAGGAAAGCCATGTGTTGAGTCCATCCATGTGTCTATCCCTCTCATTCTCTTGACTTCAAGAGCTCATTGGACAAACACTGGATTGGCTGGAGAGAGGCTTATTGACATCTACAAAGGCGGGGGGAGTGGGGAGTCCCTTTGTTTCTGAAGGTCTTCCCTGCAGTGGAGACCCTTTGGCAAATTCATATGGGAGGCAAATAGTATCATATTCTTAGCCCATTATAAGGGGACTATCCACATCCCTCTTCCTCGACTCTCCGTGACACCGATCTTCCAGTCATGGTCCCTTCTTAGACCTTGAGCAACCCGCCAAATCATCAGCCACTGTCCACAAATTGATGAAGATTTTTAACCCAAACTCTCTTTCCAGGTAAGGGACATTGAGAAGTCACACAAAGTTCTGCCACTTGGAAAATGTCCCATGCCCTCTCTCATGCAAGGCTCTCTTTAAGAGGTGCTCTTATGCAGTAGCCCTCCGTCTTGCATGGTGTCAGTGTACTGTACTGGAACATCAACAAACTAGGAATAAGGACTTTTGCCCTTCCTCTCAACATGGAAATCTCCAGGAAGTCATGAGCTGGACTGGGGGAGGATGGCAGTGCCAGCAGTAGCTGGAAGCTGATCCATTCCTCATGCATATATATCCTCAGGAAGCAACTGGGCCTTTTTGAAGTATCCTCTTCCATTCCAAAATGGGATGCTGCTGGTAAATGCTGATACACAGACACTAGACACTAGGTCCTGCTGTCAGAACCCTACCACTATGGACTTGGAAACCATCAACACAGCCACACCTCTACCAGTATGAACTTCAAGAAATCTCTACTTCCTTACATCACTAGCTACTACCAAAGTCTGACATGGGGTGTCTGACGGCCAAGCTAAATGCCTGCACTCAAGCTGTGAAGGATGCAGGAGATGTGAGCCACTAAGCAAGACACGCCCATCACTGCGGCTCCAGTGCCAACCTGCATCAGGTCCTGATTCTACTGTTTGCAGCTTTGGACAACTAATTGATTCTCTCCATGCCTCAGTTTCCTCAACCTTAACAGAGTTATAATGCTTCACCGAGTTGTGTGTAAAGAGTAAATGAGTTAGTTCAGGCAGAACCCCCAGCACCCAACACATGTTGGCTGTGGTAATAGTAATTAATATTGTTATGAGCAGCATTCATCCTTGGCGCGGGGAGGAAGTATTGTTAACAGAGCATCTATTAGCTCCTCTGAATTGGGCTAGGAATGCTCTAATTAGCTAATTCATTCATCACTTAACTCATTCATCACTGCCTAAGCACTCCTCTCCCATCCCTGCCATATGCCAAGGCTTTTTCTGTGTCTGGGTATAAGAGTGCAACAAAACAAAGAAAAACCCCTGATTTCACAGGAATGACACTCAGAGACATTGAATAACTTTCCTTCAGTCACATACTAGTCAAGGACACAGGGTGAATTTCACCTCAAATTTGTTTCCTACAGAGACTTGGGTAGACCCACATCCCCCCAACAACTACTAGAAAAGTAATGTGACTTAGAGACTATATAAATTGCAGAGATTCCCTCAAATCAACACATGAATTTAATTCAAGTTTTCTTGCTTTCAGAACAGGAGCCCACCTTCAAAAGGCAAATTGACAATCAACCTACTTGAATACTTTTTTTTGTAATAACCACTCTCTGCTCAATGGTCATTCTTGACAAGCAGGGTCTTGGGACAAGCAATTTGGGAAAGAGTGGGAGGAGAGAACCTAACGAACCCTATCCTGGGATCCAGGGTCCATTCCAGCCAAGGAGCTAAAGCTTGTAATGTAGTTTCACATCCTTCCTGTCTACCTTTAAGTACTATGCAAAATTCAAAAGTTTGGAACTCTAACCCACACTCAGCTATCCTTGGGTTTCCTGTGAAAAAAAAATTTTTTCTTTCAAACTCAGGCTGTGTCTCTATGGGATACTGTTTGTGCTAGTACATTATAAAAGTGACTGAGATTTATTTTTAGAGAAATAATAATGGGACAATCAGGCACCTATCATTAGTTGGCAACAATAATTTAAAAAAGAGGTCAGAGGGCATGGTTTGGAATTCTTTCTAAAAAAAAAGAGAAACCAAATCATGTAGAGTTAAATTTTCATTAGCCTTTTGCCAATGAAGAGAAGCCCCCAAATTTTCTATTTTCAGACTGAAAACATAATAGAAATTCCTCCACTGCTAAGTTTAGAGAAGGTATTTGTGACAAACCTCTGAAGAATAGGCATAATCAAATGTCCAAAAATATAGAAATTCCAAAATAATCACAATTCATCTTTCTGGAGCAGTCCTTACACTCCATGGTCAATCATTCGTTTTGTTTTTATTGAAGTACATTTGATTTACAATATTATATTAGTTTCAGGTGTATAGTAATTGATTTTATATTTAAATAAACACATATATTATGGAGTATAGTGCAAAATATGCTGAAGTTTTTCACTACCAGTGGGTGGCTTCTTGAACTATACTCCAAACCCCCTGAGTTGTGATTTCATGCTTCTTTCCTTTAGTAATGATCCTGAGGGAAGCTGACTTGTGGTTGTCATGGAAATTTAATCCTTAGCCATTCCCCTAAGTACTAGGCCACCAACACGTAAGAGCAGCCCTGGCTATGAATTCATAACACTAATGTCTAATCAAAAAAAAAAAAAACTGAGAGAGAACACCAGCTCTATACAGACTGACTTCAAAAACAGGCTGGAGTTCTCATCGTGGCACAGCAGAACCGAATCTGACTGGGAACCATGAGGTTGTGGGTTTGAACCTTGGCCTCGCTCAGTGGGTTGGGGATCTGGTGTTGCCATGGGCTGTGGTGTGGGTCACGGATGCATCTTGGATCCTGCATTGCTGTGGCTGTGGTGTAGGCCAGCAGCTGTTAACTCCAATTCGACCCCTAACCTGAGAACCTCCATATGCCACAGGTGTGGCCCTAAAAAGCAAAAAAAAAAAAAAAAAAAAAAAGGAAGAAAGAAGAAAAAGAAAGCAGTCAGGTTGAAAAGTGTGAAACTTAATCATTTGGCTATTTTCCATGAACGCAGTCTAAGGGCAAACATGTTTTGTCAGGAGCATGTTGATTGTTTGAATGCATTGACTGCCTTGTTATTTTACACGGATGGCCCTGGTCAGTGGAGAATCACAGTTGGTCAAAGGAATTAACTAGGCAGGTCCTCATTGCCTGTTTCTGATTTTAACCATTCATAATGTACTTACAGGGAAGACATGTCTAATGAACGTTAAAAACTTTTCATATTAAGAGGGAAGTTGACAGATTAAACATATAAATCTTAAAATTTTCCCTTCTCAAATCTGTTAACTTGTTAAAATACACTTTAACCTGCAAGGAGCACAGCCACCAAATCCTATAATGAAAGAAAGATGGATGCATAACAACAGGCATAGCAAACCTGAGAAAGCTAAACACCAGGGCAGCTGTGTGGAAAATGAAAGCTGACTCAATTGCAAAGCGTAATCTCCCCCCAAAATGCTCATGGATGTATTCATCATGCAAAGCAATTTCAACAGGAGAGGGGCAAAAACGGAAATAAAGAGCAATGGGCAAAATGTATTTGAGAAGCAGTTAATCCAAGTAGAATTCAAGATAGAATTCAAGGAGAGGTTCTGTATCTTCCATCCCAGCTGAAAACTGTAGGTGCATTTTCTGAGATGGTAAAACAGAAGATGTGGCCTGGGGAAGGCCATGCACAATTGGGGGTGACCGTGCATTCTGAATGATGAACATAGGCCTCCTCTCCTACAAGCCCAGACTAAATACCGCCAACCTCTAAATCCCAGACAGACTATTGGAAGGGTCTCACCTAGAGAAATGACTGTCCGTGGACAGAAGATCCAGAGGTGCTGAGATCAGAGATTCTGCATAAATTAGCTTACCCATTCCTGAGCTCAAAGTCAACAAGACCCATTCACATAATCACAGCTTCTGAGTGGTACCAACATGACCTATGATTTAACTTTGCAAAAAACAAACAAACAAATAAAATCTGGAAATTATCAATTCTTTAAATCTGACTATGAGTTTACAGGAAATACATCTAGACAACATAGGAAGAATACCTTAAGGATGCAAGCAGAAAATTCTACAAGACAAGCAACCCGGTTTCTTCATTAAATAACTGAGAAAGAGAAGGGGAGATGGGTGGGGAGGGGAAGAACCCTATAGAGTAAAAGACAATTAAAGACATAAACTCACCTGTAATGAGGGTATAATTCCAATCCAAATTCAAACGAAAACACTGTAAAAAATTTATGAGGCCATATGGAACATCTGAACACTGAATATTACACAATATTGTTAGGTTATAGATGAGATAATGGTACGGTATTTATGTGTGTGTGTATATATATATATATATATACACACACATACATACATACATACTTATAGAGGTATATGCTCAAATACTGCAGGTGAAATGGGCTGATACCAAGGACTTGCTTCAAAATAACTCAGGGAGGTAAAAATGTGTGGATATGGGGTTAAGATGGCCATCAGTAGACAACTGTGGCAGCTGCAATGGCTATACAGGATTTACTCATTATTTTCTTCTCTTTCATATTTTTTTGAAATTTCTCATAAGAGGGGTTTTAATTTTTTTTGCCTCAAGCATAATGGGGAATTACGTGTGTGATATGTATGATTGACCAAGCATTTCTAACATTAATACAAAAATAGTTCTTACCTGTAGATGAGAAAAAGAATAACCTAATATAAAAGCACAAAAAACATGGACTCGCTTCAACCACAATGAAATACTAATGGCCAATGAATATATGAAAAAAAAATCTCTGAAGTCCTTAATATTAAAGAAATGCAAGGAGTGCACATAATTCTAGAGAGAAAGGTGAAGAAGTAACAGTGAAACTTCTCATAGACCAGGGAGAAAAGAATGGAGGGTCAGCATCCAAAACAAGGCTCTTGAGATCTGCTGTATGCTGTGTGTGCGTGCGTGCACCTGCATATGTGTGTGTGTGTGTGTGTAACATTTATGAGAAAAGCCAAGAGGATAACTTTAAACAGAAGTATACATTCATAAACATTCTTACTTTATCAAACACAAATCCATAATAAAATTAAGCCATTTTTTTAAATCTAAAAAATTAGAAAGCACTTCAACATTATGTTAAATGAGACAGTGCCATAGGATTCCAGTTCTATATCTATAGGTTAAAATATTTTCAGAAAGCCCCTTCAAGCCAAAAAAAGGATGTTGACTCTGCCAAGGACAACTCCTCAACACGTGTACAATGGCTGAGCAGTCTCTAAAGATGTCTGAAGCCCACATTACTGGGCAAAATGCTGATAACCTCCTGACATTACCAACCTCACTTCCCAGTGGCGAATGCACTAGCATGTCATTGATAGTATCATTTTGCATTTTATCATGTGATGTCATATCATTATAGACATCTGTGTGAACAAGTGAGATACAGATTATTCAAACACAGCCAAGCCACAATGCGAGTGTCTTAAAGTCTAGTTATTAGGAAATTATATCTGCGAAATACTATTGT
Organism: Phacochoerus africanus; assembly: GCF_016906955.1. Lineage (NCBI taxonomy): Eukaryota > Metazoa > Chordata > Mammalia > Artiodactyla > Suidae > Phacochoerus > Phacochoerus africanus. The sequence continues at coordinate 84,117,462 of NC_062552.1, read as the reverse complement.
TACAAACACACATCACTGTACGTCACAGGGTTAAACAGAACACACAATAAATGAAGTTGATAGAGCCAAAAAAAACCCAGCAAATTATAATAAAAAGAAAAAAACAGCAGCAACTAAAAAATAAGACCAACTCAAGACAACATTTATGATGCAAAGGTTTTCTTCCCAAATTAGGACAATTTCAGCTAACCGAGAATGCATGTCTAAGAGAGCTACACCCTGGCTGACATTGCATGTTAGAGTATTTTTCCCAATACAAAAACAATTCAGGAATATTTACTCAATAAAATTCATCTCATACACAGAGTTCCCATTGTGGCTCAGTGGTAATGAACCTGACTAGTATCCATGAGGATGCAAGTTCCACCCCTGGCCTTGCTCAATGGATTAAGGATCCAGCATAGTCAAGAGCTGTGGTGTAGGTCACAGACAGGGCTTGGATTCCATGTTGCTGTGGCTGTGGTGTAGACTGCAAGCTGCAGCTCTGATTTAACCCCTAGCCTGGGAACTTCCATATGCCCAAGGAGCAGCCCTAAAAAGCAAAAAACAAACAAACAAACAAGCAAACAAAAACAGCTTATGTAGAAATGTGGAGAATGAAAAGTAAGTCTGCCTTGACCTTCTCACCACAATGCAACACAGAAAACAGAAAGAAAAGACAAACTAAAGGATATTGGGAAGTCGGACTGAATTAAAGTTTCCAGCCCTTTCCTTCTCTCTTCCTTCAATTTGAAGCCCAGTCACTAGAGAAATGTACCCATCATTAACTGTTGGCAGCTGCTCACTCACACTCTGCCCAAATTGCAATTTGTACTCTTCAAATGGTCTTTGTTTACATCAGATAAATTAAATTAGGGCAGACAATACACATAAGCAGCATTCCCAATGGACCCATAGGCTTGTCAATGTTTTCCTGTGTGTTCAGTGTTGTTATGCTCCAAATTTTGGAAGCACAAAATATCCCACAACTAAAATGACCTAGGTTGTTCAAATGATGGCAGAGTCATGTGGCAAGGCATCCGGACTCATTTCAAGAATGTTTCAAGGCAATACTCCTTTTCTAGATTCAGGAGAATGACTGAGGGCTGCCAGTCTGGTAGAACACACTGCAGGGATATTTGCTTAGATGAGTTTACTTTGTTTTAAAATTATTAATATTAAGGAATTTTCAGAGAACAAAGAACAATGTTAAACTCACTTCTAGTACTTAAATTATATTTTTGACTTTACTCAATTCACTAAAAATAGGAGTGCCTACTGCTTGGTTCCCAATCCTGCCCCTGTTTTATCTACATTCTCTCCCTACAGAATTTTATTTTGTCCCATTGTTTATTTGTTTGTTTGTTTGTTTAAGGCCACCCCTGCAGCATATGGAAGTTCCCAGGCTAGAGGTCAAATAGGACCTGCAGCTGAGGCCTATGCCACAGCCAGCAACACTGGATCTGAGCTGCATCTGTGACCCACTCGGGGCAATACTGGATCCTTAATGCCCTGAACAAGGCCAGGGATGGAAACTGCATCCTCGCCGACACTATTTTGAGTTCTTAACCTGCTCTGCCACAATGGGAACTATATATGTCCCATTGTTTAAATATCATCTCAGAGTTCCCATTGTGGCTCAGTGGGTTAAGAACCTAATGTTGTCTCTGAGGATGCAGCTTCGATCACTGGTTTCAATCACTGGGTTAGGAATCTGGCATTGCCACAAGCTCCGGTGTAGGTTGCAGAGGCAGCTCACATCCAATAATTCTGTGGCTATGGTGTAGGCTTCAGCTGCAGTTCCATTTCGGCTCCTAGCCCAGGAACACCCATATCCCACAGCTTCAGCCATATTAAAAAAAAAAAAAAAATCGTCTCTATGCTTGTGACTCATACATTTATATCTCCAGTTCCGCCTTCTCCTGGGAGCTTCAAACTCTTATCAAACTGTCTACTAGACATCTCAATTGGTTCTATATTTATAGTAATATTTGATAAAATTGCACAAGCAATTGATTTTTTGTTTTGTTTTTATTTTAGCTTTTTCTTTCTATTTTCTCCTTTGCCAAGAGGGAAAAAAAATTTAGTTGGGTAAAAAAGCACAGCTGAGGTCCTTCACAGACCAATTTGGGAATCGTCCTGCAATGGTTATATTATATGAAAACTGGGCTAGCCTGTGGCCCAGCTCTTTGGTCAAACTCTAGTCTAGAAGCTGCTGTGAAGTCACTTGTTAGATATGATTAACATTTAAATCAAATTACCCTCCATAATATGGTTAGACCTCATTCAATCAGTCAAAAGTCTTAAGAATAAAGACTGAGGAGTCCAGAAAAAGCAATTCAGCTTTAAGGCAGCAACATAGAAACTCTGCCTGAGTTTCCATTCAGAAGACTTCAGTGTCAAGACTGCAGCTTCATCTCTTCCCTGAACTTCCAGCCTGCCTGCCTGTGTGAACAAAGTCCTGAAAATTAATCAATTTCAGTAGATAGATGGATAGATAGGTGATAGATAGTTGATAGATGATAGATAGATAAATAGATAGTTGGTAGACGATTAATAGATACTTAAATAGATGATATATAGTTGATAGGTAGATAGATAAATAGATGACAGATAATTGATAGATGATAGATAGTTGATAGATGATAGATACTTAGATAAATAGATGATTGATAGTAGCTAGATAGATAGGTAGATAGATGATAGATAGACAGTAGATCTATCTCCTATTGGTTCTGTTTCTCTGAGGAGCCACATCCAATAAATTTCCCTTCTCTTTCTCCAGCCCATTTCACCACATCTGCTCAGTTAAATGCAAAGTGATTTAACATGAAGCCCTTATACAAGGTTTCATGCTGGAGGCTGAAAAGTTGAGGAGACTGTCTCTGACCCTGGATTTGAGTACCTGAGTTCCAGTTTTGACTCCAGCCCAGGCTTACGTGAAGAGACAAGTAGGGGCTGCATGCGGGTTCCATGTCTGAGCCTGATGTGGTTTTCAAAATCAGTATGAAAACACTCTCACAAGAATCCAAGAGCTTTGTCTCCAACACTATCTCCAAGGTAAATGATTTAAGGAAATGTCTAAGGGAGAAGGAGAGGATGGTCCCTCACCTCTGGTGCAGTATTTCTTTAACTTGAGGGTTTTGTTTTGTTTTGTTTTATCATTCAGTTTCTGATACAATAAACCAATTGTCTCTCAGTTGTTCTTGCATTCAAAATTTTACATAAAATTAACACACCCTCCCCATTCAGAGAATTTGAACTCTATTAGAGTAAGCAGCTCGTTATAACTGAATGATCTACTTGTTTTTTTTTTAAATGTAAGAAAGAAAAAGTAAATACACACAAATAAATAATGCACTCTTAAACCGTTGTTCAATTTCCAAAGAGAATCACACCCCACCCAAAGCACTTTTTCAGTCTTCGGGGGACTTTTTTTACCTTAGGGCAAATTTGGAGCTAGATGGTCCCAATTTTAAGGAAGTTTCTGTTGCCCAGGTAGGAGGATGGTGAAATAGAAAAAGTCTGATGATGCAGGTGGTAAGGCATGTGATTTAACAGAGAGGCTACTGAATCTGGTACCAGGAACCAGATTGGGTGGCCCTTACACCTTCAGTCACCACAACTGAGCCTCGATTTCCCATCTTTAAAATGGGGTAACAGCCTCTTTGTCACCTTCCTCACAGTTGTTCTAAGAATCAAATAAGTGTGAACGCCTTGTACCACATTTTACTGATATGAGCTATTCTATGATGACACTGCACATAAGGCTTAGTGGTTTCATTTAGCAAAAGTTCCAGAAAGGGGTTCCTTCCTCTTTTTTCTTTACACTGCATAGAGCCTTACAGAAAAGGCAATCCCCCTTCTGGTCGTGCCCTTCCTGGTGGTTAAGACTGGCTCTTTCATCTTTGTACCCAGGGGAGTATTATAAAGACCATGAACATATCTAGGTCAAGTATTAGGCTTTTTTTCCATAATGCCTAAAGCAGAGTGCCTGGATGGAGTGAGGGCTCAGGGATGGCTCACAGTCTTAGGTGAATCACGCACACCCACTACCTGGTGGGATTAGATGGTGTAGGGGGTGTGTGAAGTCTCTGGGGGCACCTGAGTATCCGTGTATCTGAAGTATACAACTCTGTCCCCGCTCAACCAGGCTCAGCAGTCCTGGACGTCTCCCAAGCCTGATTTAATGGAATATTGCTATAGAGTCTTGAGTTGATATCATTTTCTTTCTTCTTCCATCATCACATTGACATAGGTACAGACCCACTCTCCCCACAGGATCAGAAACCATAAAAGGGGGAAGCTGAACATGGGAGGAAGGTTCTCTTATGGGAACAGCAGCCGTCCATTAGAGGCTGGTCACTGGGCCAGGGCTGAAGCCAGTGCCCAATACAGAGGTTCAGAGAGTAAACAGCTTGGCAGGAACAGTCAGAAAATGTGACTGAAACCAGACAATAAGTAACCACTAACCTCTACCAGTACTTTGCTATCCAAGCTCCCTGACAGGCATTCAGCCAGCTCCATTTCGTTTAACTCCCATATAAACAGTGTGAGATAGGTACTCAATTATGTCCAATTCACAGACGAGGAAACCAAGGCTTAGGGTGGATAGAGCTAAACCGATGACGGCAGAGGATTTGAAACCAAGCTGTTTGAACCTCTACACTCTGCTGCTTTCCCAGGATATCACCTCCCTATTATAAGGTTCATTTATTTTGATCGTCTTAAAAGTTTTCTCCAATCACCCACTCAGTGACCCAAGAAAACAACACCCAATTTAAAACTGTTGATCAAGAATCAGTAAGCATGAATGGTAAAGGGAACCAAGGGAGCAGCTGGTAGGGAAGAACCCTTTGCTTCTACCAGATGGCACTTAGTTGGCTTAGGGTTTATTTTAGCCGAGGCTTGCTCTTCAAAGCTGCAGCCAAACACTTGATGGGAAGGATCAGTAGGCTATATTCACCAGTCAGATCTTAATAGGCTACTTTTTACCAGTAGATACTGAAATGTATCTAGATGTAGTAGCATCATTACACCCAATGCAAAGAAAAACCTCAAGATGATAAAATAAAGCATAGGTGCTTGCATCAAATAGATAAGAAGGGAATAAAAGCTTCCATGTTACACATAATTATAATTGCTAGTTGGGTACCTAATGCCTTCATCTTGGTAGATGTATGACCCTTGTAGTGAAAAGGAGTTAACTGAAATATCTCACCGATGGTTTTCAGGTGATGGGTTTTGGGCTACTGGGTCTCTGAGAGGAGGTACCAGGGACGCAAGGCAAATGAAAACCTCAGGATGTGTCCCCATTGAATGCATGGATGTCTGCAGATCAAACCCAGTAAGCAACAAAGGAAAAAAAGGAGAGTGTTTGCTATCCCATGACCTCTGGTTTGGAGAGATTATGATTGATGCTATGGAAAAAAAAATGATGCTGGTAACATCTCCATGTTTCCTCAAGATATGTCCTCACCCTGCCCTGCCCAGAAAGGAACCCACCATCCTTTTCCATATAACCCTGCTTGGTTTAGTCTCCCCACATGGCTTCATAGGGTTGGAGCCCATCAAGTTGCTTCCACCTGAACCGGGAGGCACAGCCCACGCGCAAAGCCATGTGAACCACAGTGACAGGCTCATTTAGAAACAAATTAGAGGTTAAGTAAGAAGTGCATGACGGAGGCAAAACTGATTTTCCCTTTTCCCCTTCCTGTCGGTTAGAATTAGAAAGTGCCTATGAGCAGTGTGTGTCAAGAATATGAACGTGAGATGTCATTTCGGCTGCCTCTAATTGAAGCCAGGATAAATGGAGTGGAAAGGCAGCGTCTAATCCAATCAAAACATGAAAAAGGTATTTTGACATGTAAATTACAAACTTCCTGTGTATTTTGTCTCCCCAATTACACCCTCCCCTGTCATGTTTTTTTAAATTATATCTTAATCTCCCAGTCTCCTAATAATTATGTCATCATTCTTGGGCCCTGAACACTGTGTAATGGTATTTTATGGGATATGCCATTCATTATTAACTAAACTCACTTTCTGTCCCCAGCGATACCATATCTCACCATGTTCAAATATGCCTGGTGTCAGCTCCTGCTTTGTAAATGCTATGGCAGTTCCACTCTCTGCTTCACAATTACGCAGAAGTGAATTGGTGGAGCACTTTCAGACAGTTAATCCGACTCATCAGTATTTTACATGAGGATGACCGACACCGTGTTCTTTTTAAATGAGATGAGCGATTGGTTTAAAATATAAATCTCTCATCATTGGGCTCATTCAAATACTGCCATGCACAGAGATTTTACTGCCACTCTTCAAGAAATTGTTGATGTTGAGATCACACAATTGAGATCATAAAAAAGAAGCTGGATAATAAAGAAAAATGGTCATTTAATATGCAGAGAGTGCATGCATGCTGGTGGGAGGCACTAGTAAATACTATTACAAACTGTCTCCAAGCAGGAGAAAACCTTCAAAATTGCCTGGCCAAGGGCCCTGGATTTACAGGTAAACAATAACAGCCACCAGGTGAAAGAATTTCTCTAGGTCTCTCTGTTCACTGGAACAGAACTAGAAGTAAGATTCCTCAGTGCATCAAGGGAGCCACACAGAGGTCCTATCACCCACGCCCCAGAGCCCCGAGGGCTACATTCTAGAGACAATGCCCTTGGGTGAGATGCCCTATGATGCAAGAGTGAGGCATCTCTGAGAAACTCACTAAAGGCTTGGACCATGATGGCAACATATCAGGGAGCAGCACATAAAACTGAAAGTCACCACTGAACAATCGCAGCTTCTAAGAGGCCCCTGATCTCTTCAAACACGTTCCTCAAAAGACTACCATTTATTACAGGGCTTATTCACACTGTGAGTAGTGGAATAGAGAAAGAATAGGAATTGTGTTCAGGAAGACGAAAGTTCTCATCCTGGGCATGATACAATCTAGTTCTTGACCTTGGGAACATCAGTGGGCCTTCCCAGTCCAGCCTCAGGGTGCTCACCTATAGAACGTAGGTAATATCATACCTGCCCCACAGGGGACACATGTAAGCTGACTTCATTCCCCATACATGGTGTGCTTTAAAAACTAAATAATCAAAACTAGAATATTAAATGTAAAGTCAAGAACCCTCAATCTGTCTCTTTGTTCTGCCACTCATTAGCCCTCTGACCTGGGTTTCTCCTTTTATAAAATTGGGAATGTACCTCCCAGAGTTAAAACATGGTAATGTGTACCTAACTGTCATACCAGTTACCCGGGATATGTCAGATGTTGAAAGACCATTGGAGCCATAGATGTTTCTATTGGAAGCAAATCTAAGTGGAAGGTTGAAAAGAGACAGGGAGAGGATGCCAAAGATGACCAAAATGAGTGGACCAATGACCTGCTCATGGGCAGGTTATTGAGACCATGTCAATGATCACACTGAATCCTTTGGCTGGATCCAAATTCATAGCCAGAAACAACATGCATACCTAGGAATGTTCCCTTTACAGCATTCTCTGGACAAGAATTAAATGGGTTTCTCTTTTTCTTCGACTACATGTAGGCTTCAGAGGCCATTCTGCCCACCCACTCTCCAGGTATAGAAAGGAGGTTTTGGGTACCAGCAGGCAACCAGCAGCTCCCCTCTTTACTCTTCTTCAAATAACAATGATGTCAGGCTCTACGAGAAATCAGAAATAATGAAGTCACGGTGTCTGCCCTCAAGTCCAGAAGCAAAAATGAGAGCTGTAGGAACATTATCCACAATTCAAAACAGAATGTGAGATATGCTCTACAGAAGTTGCCAGCAAAGTTCTAGGAAGATATTTTAGTGTAATCCTAATCCTCATTGTATTAGAAGTTTTTTTTTTTTTTAATTAGAGTATAGCTGATTTACTCGAGGGGTAGAACATGACGGAAGATGGTATGAGAAAAAGAATGTATATATGTATGACTGGGTCACTATGCTTTACAACAGAAGTTAACACAACACTGGAAGTTTTTTGTTTTTTGTTTTTTTTAAGGTAAATGGAAGCCCACTCTCACTAGGAGAATTACTCATAAAAAGAAAGAATAGTGACTTCTAAGTCACTATTAGAAAATGAAATCTCCTATGTTTTAAAAAATGACAGGTGCAGAAATCAAACCACAAATAGTGATCTTATTATCTTGGAGGGTTGCAGGAGTGACACTGCTATTGAGTTCATCCCTTTATCCCCAGCACAATGCCTGGTATCTGGTAGAGGTTCAATCAGCATATGTCAAGTGAATGAATAAATAACATTGATGCAATTGATGCCTCTCTCTTTCCAGCTCAGACACATTCTTGAAGCTACTCTTACTGCCAAAATTACAGGGGCAACAAAGACTCCCCAGGGCCAAGTTGGGCCTCATGTGAGGGCAGCCATGGGAAGGCAATAGGCTGGGCTAAAACTTCAGCACTTTGACAGAGAGAACCCAAATGCCTATCCCTGGTGATAAATCAAACAGGTGCTAGACATTTTTTTCATCATGCATGGGAAGAAGCTATAACTTCCCAGATCCTTTGCAGGGAAGAGCACAGGTCTAAAGGGCAGAGGAAGCCATTAATAAGGATGCCCAGTTAAAGCCTGAACCCTGAGCACTTACTGACCCACTGTGAGGCTGAACTCTCTGTAGTTGGAAATCCATGGGGGTGATGGTGGTAGAGCACCTAAGACAAGGAAATCCAGAGCGGACATAAAGGGACATGAGTCCTCATTAAGTACCCAGGGAAGAGGGATTGGGAGCTGAAGCTAGAACTACATTGTGCATTGATTATTATTCATATTGTTTAACTGGCTTATGGAAAGATAAGTGATATAGAAAGCATGCAGTACTTCCACTTTGATTGACTATCAAAACAATACCTTTAACACTGTATGAATGAACTTCATAGTTTATCCAAAAGCAACAGGTTTCTCCATAATTTTTATCTGGGTTCCTTAATGAACATAAGGCATTCATTCTATGCTCCCACCTGCCTGGCATGTCATGTTTTAGAATCATGCCTTCTCTAGAAGTGCTTTTAGTCTTTTTGTTTGGTTCTTAAATAAGCCTTGGGACATTTCACTCAAGTAAAACCTTTAAAGAAAATGCATTGTGTTAAACAAATGCAAGCTATAGTGCTCTGTAGGAAGAAGTACAATCAACACACTCCATCCCCTCCCTCCTTCCGCACTCCGTACCTTCTCACCTCCAACCCAGGAGGCTTTGAAAAGCAACCCTTGAAGTATCTGAAGCCAAGGCTCCTCCATCCACAGCTGTCCTGGGTATGCCCTGGGCTTTTTCATCCACTTGGTGGCTCTCCAGGTATCTCTGCCTAAAATATCTGATTTCAGCAAATCAGCAGTAAGGTTTTGAAACTGACCTAATCCCTCCACCACTCAAGAATTCCAGATCCTTTCTCCCCTCCCCACCCTCAAAACAAGCTAGCTGTCAATAAAGCCTCTCCTGTACTGAAAGCATTTCAGGAGCATCCTCTTATTCAAGCCTGAGCCTCTTGGTGTCTGTGAGGGAGGAGAGCTGGCATCCCAATTCCCACGTCACAGGAGTAGAGGCCAGGTACAGAGATGCTCCTTGGAACTTGTGTCCATTTCTCTCTCTCATATACAATTCAGGAAAACACTGGGGCCCAGGAATCTGTGTGTCTGTGTTGCCTTGCTCTATGTCTAGATTTAAAACTTTTCACATACCATCCTCCAAATTCTACACCCTTTCCCTTACACAGCTTTACCTAACATGGAAAACAAGCTACAGGCATTTTTGCTTGGCACATAGCTCATGCTATAATCCCACCTAAAGTTATTTTTCCTGACTTGTACGTGACATTGGCTTCCAAAAATCCCACCTTGCCTACATCTCAGGACTCAGATTCTTCCCCTAGAACTCTGTACCCTGGCTCCTCTCACACTAAGCTTGACTTATCATAGTAGTAATGGTTTGATGATCTGTATGCACCACTTAAGTTACGGATGAAGTTGCCATCTAGGCACTCTGAGTGAGCAGCAGTGAACACACCCTTCCCCTTGGGCTCTGTCTGGCTGGAAATTCCATTCAATGTCAGCCTCTTCCAGGGGGACAAACACACCTTCCAAAAGCCCACTTCAGCTTTATGCCCTCAGCATTTATCAAGGGCACAGGAATAAGGTCAGAAATATGTCTTTCACACTGTTGTTGCAAATATCAGTCATTAGAAAATATATAAACCAGCCATGGGAGAAAATGTCTCTCAGTTGATGCCTTCTTTTAATGAACTAATGAAGCTTTTTTCTTTTTTTTTTTTTTTTTCCTTTTTATGGCCACACTCGTGGCATATGAAGTTCCCAGGCTAGAGGCCAAATAGGAGGTACAGCTGCCAGCCTATGCCACAGTCACAGCAATGCTGGATGGACTCAAGCTGCTTCTGTGACCTATACCACAGTTCACGGCAACTCTGGATCCCCAACCCACTGAGTGAGGTCAGGGATCAAACCTGCATCCTAGTGGATACTAGGCAGATTTGCTTCCACTGTGCCACAATGGGAACTCCCTAATATAGCATTTCTTATTAGGTATTTATTTATATACTACCTCAATGTTTTAATTAGGAAACTTATGATGATGGAAAAAAATTAGCTAGATAAAAACACTTTAAATGAATAAAAACAATGAGACAAAGGGAAAATAAGAAAAGTTGGGGTAAGCATGAATAGGTAAGTTAGGTTAGTAATGAATCATTTTAGTGAGTGTCTATAAAAAAGATTTTTTAATTTTTTGGAACTCTATTTTTATTATAGTTGGATTATAATGTTCCATCAGTTTCTTCCGTACAGCAAAGTGACCTGGTTTTATATATGTATGTATGTGCATATATATATATATATATATATATATATATATATATATATATATGTTCCATCACAGGTGATTAGATATAGTTCCCTGTGCTATACAGCCGGACCTCATTGCTTATCCACTCCAAATGCAATAGTTTGAATCTACTAACCCCAAACTCCCAATCCATCTCACTTCCTCCCCCTCCCCCTTGGCAACCACAAGTCTGTTCTCCATGTCCATGAATTTGTTTCTTTTCTGTCGATAGGTTCATTTGTGCCATATATTAGATTCCACATATAAATGATATATAATGTGGTATTTGTCTTTCTCTTTCTGACTTCACATAGTATGAGAGTATCTAGTTTCATCCATGTTGCTGAAAATGGCATTATTTTCTATTTTAATGGCTGAGTAGTATTCCATTGTGTATAGATAACACATCTTCTTAATCCATTCATCTGTCAACGGACATTTAGGTTGTTTCTATGTCTTGGCTATTGTGAATTAAACATAAGACAAGACACCTTAAAACTCCTAGAAGAAAACATAGGCAAAACATCCTCTGAGATCAGCTGTACAAATGTTTTCTTAGATCAGTATCCCAAGGTGATAGAAATAAAAATAAAAATAAACCAATGGGACCTAACCAAACTTACAAGCTTTTGCATAGAAAAGGAAACCATAAACAAAACAAAAAGACAACCTATGGAATGGGAGAAAATAATTGCAAATGATGCAACTGACAAGGGCTTAATCTCAAAAATATACAAACAACTCATATAACTCAACGGCAAAAAAAAAAAAAAGAAAAATGGACAGAAGAACTAAATAGACATTTCTCCAAAGAATACATATTGATGGTCAACAGGCACATGAAAAAAATGCTCAATGTCACTAATTATTAGAAAAATCAATCAATGGAAAAATGGGCAAAACACCTGAATAGAATGTTCTCCAAGGAAGATATACAGATGGCCAGCAAACACATGAGAAAATGCTCAACATCGCTGATCATAAGAGAAATGCAAATCAAAACTACCATGAGATACCACCTCACACCAGTCAGAATGGCCATCATTAATAAGTCCACAAATAACAAATGTTGGAGGGGTTGTGGAGAAAAGGGAACCCTCCTGCACTGTTGGTGGGAATGTAAGCTGGTACAGCCACTATGGAGAACAGTTTGGAGATACCTTAGAAATCTATACATAGAACTTCCATATGACCCCACAATCCCACTCTTGGGCATATATCCGGACAAAACTCTACTTAAAAGAGACACATGCACCCCCATGTTCATTGCAACACTATTCACAATAGCAAGGACATAGGAACAACCCAAATGTCCATCGACAGATGATTGGATTCAGAAGATGTGGTGTATAGACACAATGGAATACTACTCAGCCATAAAAAGGAATGACATAATGCCATTTGCAGCAACATGGATGGAACTAGAGAATCTCATACTGAGTGAAATGAGTCAGAAAGACAAAGACAAATACCATATGATATCACTTATAACTGGAATCTAATATCCAGCACAAATGAACATCTCCACAGAAAAGAAAATCATGGACTTGGAAAATAGACTTGTGGCTGCCTGATGGGAGAGGGAGGGAGTGGGAGGGATTGGGAGCTTGGGGTTATCAGACACAACTTAGAATAGATTTACAAGGAGATCCTGCTGAGTAGCATTGAGAACTATGTCTAGATACTCATGTTGCAACAGAACAAAGGGTGGGGAAAAAAAAATGTAATGTATACATGTAAGGATAACTTGATCCCCTTGCTGTACAGTGGGAAAATAAAATTAAAAAAAATAGATGAGTAACAAGGAAAAAATTAAAAAATTAAAAGCTAAAAAAAAAAAAGCAAATCAAAACTGCAATGAGGTACCACCTCACACCAGTCAGAATGGCTGTCATTAATAAGTCTACAAATAACAAATGCTGGAGAAGGTGTGGAGAAAAGGGTAACCTCCTACACAGTTGGTGGGAATTTAAATTGGTACAACCACTATGGAAAACAGTATGGAGGTACCTCAGAAAACTAAATATAGAACTACCATATGATCCAGCAATTCCACTGCTGGGCATATACCCAGACAAAAGTTTCATTCAAAAAGATACATGCACACCTATGCTCAAAAAGTTTTATCTCATCTTTGTTTCTGAAAGCTATTTTGCTTGCTAGACAGGTTTTTTTTCTTTCAGTACTTTGAAATATGTTGTTCACTATCTCTTCATTTGCAATGATCCTGATGGGAAATCTTCTGTCATTCTTATCTTGGTTTCCCTGTTCATAGTGTGTCTTTTTTCTCTGGCCTTTATTAGAATTTTATCTTTTTCATTGGATTTGAACAATTTGATTAGGATGCAGTCTGTTATAAATATCTTTATTTTTCTTAGGGTTTGCTAAGATTCTTTGATCTTTAGAATTTTCATCAAATTTGGAAATTTTTGAAGTATTTATCTCCCTATATCCTTTGCCTCACCCTCCTATGATTACCACTATATTTTACCATTTTGGTTATCCCAAGTCTAATTGGTATTCATTTTCTTTTGGCCTTTTTTTTCTCTCTATTTCATTTTAAATGGTTTACTATTGCTTTGTTCTCACGTTCATGACTTTTTCTTTTCTTTTCTTTTCTTTTTTTTTTCCTTTTCTAGGGCCACTTCCCACAGCATATGGAGGTTCCCAGGCTAGGGGTCCAATCGGAGGTGTAGTCTCCAGCCTACAAAAGAGCCACAGCAATGCAGGATCTGAGCCACATCTGCAACCTACACCACAGCTCACAGCAACGCCAGATCCTCAACCTGCTGAGCAAGGCCAGGGATCGAACCCGCAACCTCATGGTTCCTAGTCAGATTCGTAAACCACTGTGCCACGATGGGAATTCCCATGACTTTTTCTTTTATGCGCAAATCCATTTGTTATTTTATCTGTGTATTTCTTCATCTCATACACTGTAGGTCTTTTTATATATTCTGTATTTAACTTAACATATTCAGTGTTTAGCTTCTTGAACACATGGAATACAATTGTAACTGTTTGAATACCCTTGTCTAGTAATTCTATCACCTATGCTATTTCTGCAACAGTTTTGATTGAATTATTTCATATTCATTTTTTTAATATTTTCCTGCTGCTTCTTATGGATGGTAATTTTCAATAGAGTCCAGACATTATGCATTTTACTATACTGAGTACTGGATATTTTGCAGTTTTCATAAATATTCTTGGACTCTGTTCTGACATGCAATTAAGTTACTTTAAAATAGTTTAATCCTTTCATGTCTTAATTTTCAGTTGTTTTAGTTCAAAAAACCCCATCTAGTTTGGGGCTAATTTTCCATTTACTTATGGCATACTAAATAAGACAAAGTACTTATGAATACTATATATTATGTTCACTGAATTATGAGATTTTCCACTCTGGTTTGTGGCAAAAGAACTGTTTTGGACAATAGAGGAGTCCTGGGGATTATTCACACTAATCCTTTTTTGTTCCTCTTTCCAAAGCCTAGGTAATTCCTCACACATGTGTTCTGATCAATCACAACTGAAGACTCAATGAGGACTCACTAAAGATATCCAGATCTCTCTCTCCACATCTCTCCCTCTCCTCCATGAAGCTCTCCTGTTTGGTCCTCTGCACTGTAAACTCTAGATACCCTGATCTCTCTGCATTCCTGTCTCCTCTACCTCTGCATCTCTCCTCCGCTGTCTCTGTCTCCTGTCTCCTTCCTCTTCCCAGAAGACGACCTCTGGGAAGTACCTGGATTTCTCCTCCCTTCATGACAACACAGAAACTCCACAGGCAGTAATCTGGGGGCAACTGTAGGATTCACTTAGTTTGTTTTCCTCTCTCTGGGATCACTGTCCTCCTGCCAGATGTCCAATATCTTGAAAATCATTATTTCATTCATTTTGTCTAGTTTCTTTTTCAGTAATTTTGATAATCAGACTATGTGACTCTTCATCATTGTCTGACCTTAGAACAAGCCCCTAAACTCTCAGTTTCTGTACCCATAAATGATAACTTATTCCTTACAACATTTTAATAAGAACACAATGACATAATACATAGAAAACGCTCCTTACCACACCTGGCACATGGTAGGTGTTCAATAAACATTGATTTTCCTTTCCCTATTTTGTCTTTTCCAAGAACCCAGTGCTCTTTGTAAACCAATGTTCTTTCCATTATCATGCTCCATAAACCATTAAAATTCAACCAAGACAAAATTCATGATTGGTTCCCTCACCACAAATCTAAGTCATATATACTTTGGGCAGTTGAAGAGAATAATTGAATGAGCAGAGTCCAAAGGTAAATTCAGTTGTTTCCATTGAGAAGGTCCATGTTACCCCATCTTGGCTGGAAGCAGAGTTCTCCCCCAAAGTTAACTCTTTCCCTGACCCTCACATGGTATAATAACATCACCAGGACTCATGACTGTGGTTTTCAGGAATGCAACTGAAAAAAAGGCAGCCTGAAGCCTGTGCCTTTAACAAAATGGTAACTTGAGGATCACAGTGGCATTTATTCACTTATTAGTTTCATTTAAGGCTACTATTGCCAAGGAGTGCCTAAGTAAGTGGAAATGAGGGAAGAAAAATTCTAACCTAAAGCAGGAAAAATGCCCCAAGGTTAGATGTATATTTTTACTCTGGAGAAACTGATCTTATGCTAACCTGCTACAAAGACCAAAGCCAGCCAGGCAGATTCACAGGTCAAGAAAGCTACAAGAGCCAAAGAACCTGAGAAGATAGAGCCTCAAACACTGCCATGGTTTCCTAAGGTAATTAGGATAACAGTTGACAGTAAACTTATATTGTGCCTACTCCATCTTCCCCTTGCTCTCTTGCTTCCCATCCTTCTACCACACTGTCACCTTTACCTTTCCAAATAGGCCACCTGCTCTAGCACTTTTAAGCCACTGCCCTTTCTATGCCCTCTGCCTGGAGCACCCTTACCCCCCCTTCTTCACCAGGCCTGCCCTGGTTCCTCTTTAAGACTCAGGTATAAGTCTTAGGAAATTCTTCTTAAGGAATAGCAAATTCTTCCTAACTACTCCCCACTCCCCTCCACTTTCATCCTCCAGGATACATTAGGATACTGTCTAAAGCTGCAGATATTGTAAAGTATAAAAGGGGAAAAAAACACAGAATTTTAAGACAAATTTATCCAGTAGTTTAGGTCAGCTCATACAGAAATATGGACTGATATTGATTGAGATGCTAATCCCTAAAAGGATTCTGGACCACAGAGAGATTTTCCCATAGGATCAGAGTCTAGCCTATACTTAGCAGCCTCACAATAGGGGAGTGGCTGAAATGAAATCAATGTCTGAAATGCCGGGGTAGGAGACACGTACAGGCAAAATATTGCGGTTATACATAATAAAGTGGCCCCTGCTGAGCACAGCATATACACCAATGCACAACGAAAGCTCCTATAACAACCCCCTTTAATAGGCAGCGCCTCATCTCTGCCCCCCCACCTTTATGACAGGTCACAAAAAAACAACCAGAAAACTGCATGGCAGTGTTACAGAGATCATCACAATTAAGGAGCCATTTTTTTTCTTTTTGTTCTGGGGGTACAGAGATCTTGCTACAGGGAAATAGAACCTGTGCGATTTGGTGTGAATTCATACACATGCACTGCATACAAATGCAGGGGAGAAGAGCCATGGGCAAAGGCTCATTGTGCAGATGGATCATTTGCACCTCCAATTAGGTGAGAGGAAAGATCAGGAAATCCAATTACTTCGTCGCAGGTATCTCAGTTGTTATTTCCTCCCAAACCTAGTTTTCAGGGTGAAGACTACCTTGACCACAGGCAACCCAGCACTTCCATGTGTGCACCCAGGGACTAGCAAAAGCTCCTCTACGGCTCACTGCTCAGAATCAAAGTTGGAATCTTTTCCAGGATGCATCCTTTTTCCCTTCAAGGACATAATGCGTATTAAGTTGAGATATTTTCTAGGAAAAAAGTAATTGGCCAAGAACAAGTTCTACTTTCATTGTTTCAATCATTTTCCTTGGGGATTTTTTTGAACACTTGTTTTGCCAAGAGATCACTTATCATTCTCATTGGTTTATAATCACATCGATGCAACTGAAGTAACTTAGCAATAAACAAAGAGATCACAGCCTTTTTTTAGGCTTGATAAATCCAGAAAGCAGTCCATATACTATCAGCAGTGAAGCTGGATGGAAGCCCAGCCCATATGCACAGTGGTCTCTTTAGGTCATACTTCCCAGGTTACATGCTTTATATCTTATGCAGCCCCCCTCCTTCTTAAATGACAATCAGAACTGACAACTTGCCTTTTATGGCCAAGACAAAAAAAAAAAAATCAACAGAGGTTTTGTGGCTTCCTCAATATCTCATTTAATGGGCCTGAGGGCCAGTGGAAACTGCAGCAACTATAGGGTCAAGTCGTTCACTGAAAAAACTCAGTACTGATGAAATGAAAAGAATATCTTTAGTGTACAGTCTGAGGCCAAATCCAGAGAAAATAAAAAGCTGCACTAATTGAATAAAGGCATAAATAAATACATGTAATTTGCAAAATAAATTAGCACCAAGTGTCAGAGAAATTTACTGCTGAAGACTTCTTCTCAGAGCCATCCTGCTTCCCTATCACCAAAACAACATCCCTCCCTAAAACA
The DNA here is from genome assembly GCF_016906955.1 of Phacochoerus africanus. Classification (NCBI taxonomy): domain Eukaryota; kingdom Metazoa; phylum Chordata; class Mammalia; order Artiodactyla; family Suidae; genus Phacochoerus; species Phacochoerus africanus. The sequence goes on along the minus strand of NC_062552.1, from coordinate 84,099,965 downwards.
TAAAAGTATTTCAATATTTGAGAAATCTATCAATGCAATATACCACAGGCAAAAAAAAAAAAAATCACGTGGTCATCCCAACAGATACAGAAAAGTATCTCACCCCACTAGAAAGGGAAAGGAACTTCCTTAAATTGATAAAAATGTGTATATCAAAAACCTATAGCGAACAGTATATTAAGGAAAAAAATACCAGATATTACCTCAAGACTGGAAGCAAGATAGGAATTCCCATTATTACTGCTACCACTTAACATAACACTAACGGTCCTGGCCTATCCTTTAAGAAATGTGATACCCAAGTAAAATGTGTAAAGAAGCAAACTACTGTTACCAACAGGCAATATGTTCCTCATCAATAAAACACAATTAGATCAATGGATAAGCTATTGGAACCACTAAGATTATTCCAAAAACTTGCTAAATACGAAATCATTCACAAACAATTTAGCAGTCTTTACAATACCAGCAATAAACAATTAGGAACTACAACTGTAAGGAAAAGCCACAATAGCTACAACCATAGTAAAATATCTGGGAATTTACTCAGGAATATACAAAATTTCTATGAAGAATAGTCTTAAAGTCTAACAAGGAATATAAAAGAATATCTAAATAAAAGGAGAGGACTTCTCTGCTCTCCAGACAACTGCAACTCAGGGATACAGAGATATGGGACCAGGCACTGCTGGTTGAATAAAATGGTGCAGCCTTTCCGGGAGCATCAAGTTAACCATAGTTACATCCAGTGACACAGCAATGTTGCTCTTTGGCATAGATTCCAGAGACTGTTACACAAGTTCGCAAGGATGCCTGGATATGAATGCTCATCACAGCATTGTTTGGGGCATGGAGAGTTATCGGCAAACTAGGTGTCCTTTCTTGGGGGAATGGAAACACCTAATTTGATAGTTAGAATCCTCCACAGCAACTGGATGCAAAAGACTGAAAATACACATGGCAATATGAATAGATTTTTTAAAGGCTAATGCTTGGTGAAAAAAGAAAGTACTAGGATATGGTCAAGAGCAAAATACCATTTATATAAATTACAAAATATGCTCACAACCCATATTTTCTAAGAACTCATGCTAATAAATGGATATATACGTGTGTGTGTGTGTGTGTGTGTGTGCACATGTATTAAAGTTGTACTAGGAATCCCATTACTTCATTTCCTTCCATACTTGAAAGAAAAAGTTTCATCATTGGACACTCCAAAAGAACATTTATGGCTATTTTAAAATTTTTAGTTATACTTCACCCCACTATAAAAAGTTGTGATGGCTGCAAAAGAAGTTGTGGCTATAAAGAAAAGAGGGAACGAATAAAACAAGAAGAGACAAAACGAGGAATGAGAGGACAATAGGATAATCAGAAATAAAACTAAAAACAATCATTTTATTTCCTAAGCAAATTTAAAGAAGTCCACAATGCAACGTAGAACTTGGCAGGAAATACAGTTTCCTGAATTTCCCTGTGTTACTCCCTTGATCTCAGAAGCCCTAGTGTGGGTTTAAAAGACCATCTTATGATTGACAGCCTCTGTTGGTACGTCTTTCCTTTCTTCCCTGCAGTAATGCCAAAGGAGCAGGAGAGGATGGATTTGAGGATGTGTTCCAGCCTGGCTGCCCCGCGGTTCCATCTGTGTTACTCTACTCCCACCTACTGATAAGAGGCTGCTACTTCTCCGGAAGTGCTCCTCCTCTGCCCTTTCCAAGTCCAAGCTGACTACAGCCTGAGGATCCACTGCTGTTCTTAAGTCACTTCATCTCAGAGATTTCCAGGTCAGTGTGTGTGTGTGAATGTTCTGAGACTAATTAACAGTAACCTAGTCTATCAACTGGAGAGTTACTGTTTTCCTATTCTTTTGATTTCACTCTTGACAATTGGAAAAAAAACTATCACTTGAAGATGTTTCCCTTTTTTTTTTAATTAGGGAAAAAAACACGCATTTTGTGATAGTTTTTTTTTCAAAGCACATCGTTATTCTATGTGTGCTGCTGTTTGGGTTGGATTTTGGGGTTTTTTTTGTTTGTTTGTTTTGTTATTGTTGTTTTCGTTACTTGAATTACAAAGGATCATCTCCCCACTGGCATGAGGAGTGAGGTGGGCATTGAATGAGATGCTCAAGAAGTAGTCAGGACCCATTCCATCATGGGGTTCCCCAGCTGACAGCAGTGTGACACAAGTGCTCCTGTGTGCTGCAAAGACATGGGGAGATTCTTTGAGCACAGAAAAGTGAGGAGGAATTATAACTCCACTAAATCACCTCGTGAGCCCCGGTTCAATTATATATCAATGATTTGAGAAAGAGATTATAGCAAATTTTTTCAGGGTTGCCATTTCCATTGTGGATAAACTCCCCCTGCCCCACAAACCAGAAGAGAAGACAATTCACCTTTAAGTTTGGTCTACAAGATTAGTTGGTCTGAAAGAAATTAAGTGTCAATTTTATCTTGATTCATCACAGCTCTTTAATCAAAGTCAATGCATCACCTCCCCTGATTACCCTTCTATCAAATGCTGACCTGGAAATCTGACACCTAGCTTCCCTGTGCAGGCTGGCTAATTAAGAACTTGGTTGTTCCACCTACAGCCTTGGAGAAAAGGGGATGGCAGAGCTGCCCCAAAGAGGTGGCCTCTTTATGGAGAAGGGTCCTGGAAAGAGGTCAGTGGTAATTACCAAGCAGCAGAACAGTCCATGTACGTGCTGGACATTATTGGTCCATAAAATGTCTGGAGATTTATAGGAGAAAACAGAAGCTGTGTGTGTTGAATGTCAAACTGAACTAAATTAGCCCAGTGTGGTGAGCTGGAGAACAGTGAGCCCTGTTGGGACCACGGGAGGAGCCCTTAAAAAGAGCTTGGGCCTTAGAAGAGGGGTACACATCCCCAGATCCCCACCCACCAGCTATGTGACTTGTTCAGATGGCTGTGGGTTGCCTCTTGTGCTAGCTGAACTTCACAAGTTCAACTGCAGTAATCTGGGAAAGGGAAAGAGAATTTAAAGATGAGAGGGAATCCTACCCACTATTTCACTCAGTAAGTAATTACCCCAGAGAAAGAGGGAAAACAGACCATGGGATCTATGCCATCCTCAGCTCAGATCTCCATCTCCTCTTTCCATCTAGGAAATTCCTGTAATGAAATTCTTCATTTTTTTTTTTCATATAGCACCCCCTGCTAATTGCAAGTCCACTGCTTTATCTTATGTTTAGTTGAAGAAACAGTACTTTAATCCAAGGCAGAATAAAGGATGAGTTGTGTCGGGTTTACAGACAGTCTCATATATTGGTCCCCAACATAGCATTTCCTGCAGGAATGTCAGGATAACACAAGCACATGGAGTTTTTCACTTCCCACGCTAACTTTGAGACCCAGCACCACACAAGTTGCTTCTCCGCTACACTCAGTTTTCCCTCCATAAAATATAGAAATAGTGGAAGTACTTCTCTGTTGGGGGGACTAAATAAAAAGACCTGAACAGTGCCTGGCAAACACTAAGTGCCCTTCACTTCCTTTTCATGGAGAGTTGGAAGACCTGGATACAGATGAGGGCTCTGTCACAGGGTTACCAACTCCTACTTCTTGGACAATGTTTTCTGGTTGCATATGACAGGCCTGAAGGTCCCTTCCAGCCTTGTCCATGCTTAACCTGTGGTTTGTTACCTATGACACCATTTTTCAGACTAAATACATATGATTCTTTGTTGAAGTGGAGATATAAACAATGTTTATATCAGACTTAACTTTGCACATCTTCAATGAATGTACCACCCCCATTGTAGATGACACTTATAGAGCAAGCATTGGTTGAAAGTTTATTTTGTGGCAGGCTTAGGACCTTCTTTCAACCCTTACACCACCCCTTAAATGAAGTACTGGTTTATCTCCAATTCTATGGATGAGGAAAGAGAGGCAGGGAACCTCTAAGAAATGTGCCCCCTAGGCCCCTCAGCTTAGGCAGTGGTGGACCTGGAGTTAAACCTGCTCTTTTAACCACTGTGCAATAAAAATTTTGTCTTAATTAAAGTATTTAATGAACTCATCTTTCCATTTTCTTAGTCATAGGCCAAGAAGGGTCATATGCTTTTGTCCTCCCTGTACAATTAAGAATGAATTGAAAAGATTTCTGGTTTCATATGCAGTCTGAACACACTCATTTATATTCACGTCCTCACAAACCCCACTGAAAGTATAGTATCTAGGAGTTCCTGCTGTGTTAAGAATTAATACAGCAGGTTAAGAAACTGACGGCAGTGGCTCAGGTAGCTATGAGGGTGCAGGTTGGATCCCCAGCCCAGCACAGTAGGTTAAAGGATCCAGCGTTGCTGCAGCTGCGACCTATATACCACAGGGCGCTGGATTCAATCCCTGGCCTGGGAACTTCCATATGCCATGGGGTGTGACTATAAAATTAAAATCAAAAAAAAGAAAGTGTAGTATTGATGTATGTATGAAAGGAAATAAGTCCAGAACTATGTTAAGAAACAAAAGGTGGAATGGTATAGCAATCAGCAAAACATAAACTGTAAAAAGGATTCCAAATTAGGTTTGTTAAATTAGATATTGATTTAAAAAAAAAAAAAAAAGCACACAGTGGACAATGCCAACTGCTATAATAAGCAAGAGAGTCATCTGGAGGAGAGATTAGAACCAGTTTCCCTGAGACGGCAAAACTCAGGGAGCAAGAGAAAAAAGGGGCCATGGGAGAAAGGGATTGGGGGATTGGAGCCCTCCTTCAAACACTGTGATTTTCCTGCTCAATTTCTAGGCCACTGAAAGCAACAATCACTACCTCCCAGTTGAAATCTAGGGACTGCTGTAATGACAAATGCTTGGCCAGGAGAGAATGAGGGCTCCTTAGGTGGGTGTTGTGTCTCCACTGTAAAGCCCCCCATGTTGCAGCATGGAGTGTGCACGGAAGAAGAGCAGGTGTTGGCCTGCCTGCTGACCTCCCTGCTCCCAGCTCACAGACCCCCAGGCTGTAGTCCCAGTGGCCTGTGTATGGAAAGAGAAGGGATCAAGATCCCAGGAAAGCCAAGCCAGCTGACTACACTTACCAACATATGTTTCCATTCACAAATTTGAATAGGCAGCCAGGAATTAGTGTATATTTGAACAAAACAGGTATCGCGAAAGATGAAAACCAAGATGAGCAAATATAACTTTCAACCCCCAGGAAAGAAGTTGTCAGGAAATAGAAGAGAGTTGTCGGTAGCCCAGGAAAAAAAGTCCTAACTTTTTAAATCCATAAAACAAAAGCAGGAACATTCAGGGATTTTGTGAGTTTTTGGAAATTAGAAATATAATGGATTTTGAGAGTTTTTGGAAATTAAAAAGGACTGAAATCAAAGAAATCTCTATAACATTGCTCAAAAAGAAAAAGGAAAATATAAGAGAGAAAATAGCCAACATGAAGATCAATCCATGAAGTTCAATAGACAAAACTTTTTTTTTTTTTAAATGGAGAGGAGAAAATAATCAAAACAACTGAAAATTACCAAGGAAATATGAACCTTATGATTGAAAGATTCCACTGAATGCTAAGCAGGATGAATTAAAAAATGTAAAGAAATCTCAGAATGCCAGGATAAAGAAATCATCTTAAAAGCTATTAGAGAGATTTGAAGAACTAGTTTATTTACAAAGGAACAAGAATCAGATTGGCATCAGACTTGTCATCAGAAAAATTAACTACTAGGAGATAACAGAGAGCTGTCTTAAGAGTTATAAAAGGAAATTATTTTGACCTCAGATTCAATATCATCCAAATTATCAGTCAGGAATGGGTAAAATGTATACTTTTTTAGACACAGCAAAAAAATTAAAAAACTTTAAATATTGTTTGAAAACATACTCCAGGAAAATGAGGACACAAACAAAAACAGAATGAAAGAAAACATAGGATCTTAAAATTAGAGGAACTAACTTGGATGAAAAATAAAATGAACCCTTGGCATCCATGCTGTGTAAAAAGCTTGACTGATCCAAAGACAGAGGAGGTCATACTGTGCTTGGAAAAATTTAAGAAAATTAAAGTGATTCTATTCAACAATATGACTCAGTAGCTGAAAGTTAGTAGAAATGTGGTAGAAAGCATGTATGTTTTCTCGGTAAGAAAAAAAAAAGAATGAGAAACTCCAGTAAACTAAAAATGATACATGTAAAGACGTGCTCAAATACAAATTATTTTGCAAGTAGTCATGATAGATAAGCAAAAGTCCTGTCCAGTGATTAATACAAAAAATCACTACCTAAAGACACAAGTTGAAGTGCAATTCTGTTGGCTTTTTTGTCTGTTCACCAATTCTTGCAGTCACACTGAGGTCCTGGAAGGCAATGAACAATACGGTATTTTGTTCCCAGATAAAAGGTGAAAGAAGCTCAGACCACCACAAAACTGAGGTCCATTGTGGTCAAGTTTAGCATAAGTTCCTGATAACATCAAGAATGTCAACTAATTATTATGCCTAAGGTTTCTTCTGACTTTAAAATGTGCATAAGTTGAGGTTTGAAGTTTTTAAAGCCCTAGAGAGCTCATTTCTTATTTCCCATAAATTTTGTTAGGCAACAGTTGTGATTCTAGCTAATTATTTTCATTCTAATGCTGCAAGTTGTATTTAGCCAAAATTATTTTTTAAATTATTACACTGATAAAATATTATTTTGAAAGGGTTTATATAATGCAGAAAGATGGAGCTTCTGAACCCTGGGAAAAGCAATCCTTAGCCTCACAGCCAATAAAACTATCAACTACACTTGTAAAATGGCAACAGGTGTGTGTGGACTTGACGGGCAAAAACTAAGTGCAAGATGGATGCATTGCTGTCTTCAAGTTTCATTTCCCTGGCAGCTTTTTATGTTTCTCTTTTTCGTGTAGGAGTGGGTATCTGAACCTCTGCTCTGTGCCTGGCTGGATTTCCAGTCTATGACCTCTTCTTGCTCCCACTCCTGCCCTCTCTCTAGGCATATCTTCATTTCACCATCATTTTCCTTCTTCCTCTATGTTCTCACCTCTCCCCCTGGACAGTCAAAAGTATGGAATCAAGAGTTATATTTTCAACTCTTTATTCTTCGGATCGCTTAAACGTCACAAGTATGACGTTTAATTTTATTCTCAAAAATAGAGAAATAAGTAACTAAAGCCAGCCTCAAGGCTGAGTGGTCTACTTTATATATATGTATATATAATATATATTTTAAATTTAGAATAACTTTAGATTTATACCAACATTGCAAAGTGTACAGAGTTCCTATAAACCCACATACAGTTTCTCCTATTGCTAACAACTTCCATTAGTATGGCACATTTGCCACAATTCATGAACTAAAATTGATACACGGTAAACCAAAATTCATATTTTATTCCAGTTTCCTTAGTTTTTATCTAATGTCCATTTTCTGTTCCAGGATCTCACCCATGATACTACATTGCCTTTAGCCATCATGTCTCTTTAGGTTTCTTTTAACTATGATCATTTATCAGACTCTTCTTGTTTTTGATGACTCTGATGGTTCTGAGAAATATTGGCCAGGTATTTTGTTAAAATGCCCTTGAATTGTGATTTGTCTTGTTTTCCTCATTATTGGATTAACAGTCATGTATTTTGGGAGGAAGACCACAGAGGTAAATTGCTATTCTCATCATCACGTACTATCAACATGACTTATTCAGGTTTGCATTGACCTTGATGTTGACCTTGAGGTAGTGTTGGTCAGGATTCTACACTGTAAAGTTATTTTACCCCCTTTTCATGCTGTGCTCTTTGGAGGAAAGCCACTCTGTGAAGCTTGAGATGTCTTTTAAGTAAGCTTTTGGTTGACTTGATTTTTCCTGTCAATCAGTAGACAATCAATACAAACTTCCCCATAAAGGATTAAATAACACAGTGGTCAAATTAGGTCTTAGAGTCATATAAAGACACCCCACAATTGTACGTTGTGGGAAATGTGGGACAACCAGAGGAAAAGTACACTCAAGAGAAGAGTAACATTAACTTAACCCCAATCACCAACGATAAGTATTCATTAATCCCCTGAGTCAACCTGTAGGTTTTCCACCTCCCAAACAGCCTCAGATGACAATCCAAGTCTGAAGAGTCTGGTACCTTCGCTGAAGAGCTGCTGCTTTGGTCCCTGGAGGAGTTTGAGCCACGTGGTCTCTATTCTGTAACAGTTCTCACCTTCTGGGGCAGGACAGGTCAGTCCTAGGCATGAAGAACTCAATGAGACCTTCTAGCTTCGCCATTCACATGGCTTGAGATAAGCACCTTGATTTACTGGAGAGCAATAAATCAGGTGTGTTTATATCACAAAATTATTGTAAGCCTCAATTTAAATAGTATAATTTCACAATAGTATAATATTCACAAACATGAATATCCGTGTTAAAGGTAAAGCACCAAAGCAGAGCTAACCAGGAAGGTATTACAGATCCTTAACCCACTTATCAAAGCCAAGTATTGAACCTGCATCCTCCCAGAGACAATATTGGGTCCTTAACCCACTGAGCCACAACAGTACTCTGAGTTTGTATCTTCTGGGATTTTGTTGTTGTTGTTGTTTAAAGTGGTAATTCAGAGTGACTCTCCAGATTCACTGTCCAAGTAACCAGTGAAGTTGTAAAACTTTGTATTCATTCAACAAAGCATGATTTCTAAAGGAAAGCACTCTTTAAATCAACTTATGTTATTTTAAAAGTTTTACAAAGTTATTTGCCCCTTCCTCTGAAGCATTTCCTTGACCCCAGTGTAGTTTCTGCTTACCCACTGTTCTTGAATGCCTTTAGCCATTCTTCAAATAGCCATTGCTTTGCTAGATCATCATAACTCACAGGGAATAGCCAGATGTCCTCTGAGCTATTTGTCCGAAATGATGGTAATATTTTAGGAAAGGCATCGACAAGCAACACATTTCTGAATTCCGTTTAGCATATTGAGCTTAAACAGTGAGAACTGGGGATCTGCCCTCCAAGGTTACCCAAGGGGAAGAGAGAAGAGTGACTATATGTTGAGGACTCACTAAGTGTTAGAGACCTTGACAGGCACCTTGTAGATGTCATCCATTCATTCTCTCCAAAAGGCGAGGGTGTATACAATGGCATTCAAACACAGTGCTCAGATACATGAAGTCATAGGCAATCCCACGTGATAAATGCTGAGATATGGGAAAATACAGGCCATTTTTGTCAGTGAGCTCTGGAGAGAAACAGACAGGAAGAATAACTCGGAATAAAAGACAGGGAGAAAGATGTACTCCAGGCAACAAATTGGAAGTAAATATAAAAATAAAAATCCATCCATTTTTAAATAAATGTCTGATATGATTGAACAGTTTATAAATATTCATCCATGCCCCTGGACTTCTAAGACTTTCCATAGCTGCTTCTGCTCAAATATGGGTATATTAGTATGGGTATATTTTTAGATTGTGCTTATACTACTTTTTTTTTAACTATCTACACTTAGCAAAGCACTTTTAATATATTTTCATATTCAATCCCACATTAGAATCAAGAGGAAGGGAATAAGCCTTTGCTTTCAATTACGTGCCAATTATAAAGGAGCTTTACAGAAATTATTTCATTTCATTGAATTGTCCATTCAAATTTAAATAAAAGCAGTATTTCTATTTTATAAGAGGGGAAACAAAGGCTTAGCAAGGTGAGCTGCATAGTCAGGGTTACACAGCCAGAGGACAGGATGAGACCAAGCTCCAAATACTCAGGCTCAAAGAGATTTTAACTCTCCAATGGCTGCTCCACAATGCAATGGTATCCTGGAGCTTCAATGAGGCCTGCTCACCAGGGATGCTTCAGCAGAGGCTGAGCCCCGAGAGGCAATCAATGAATTGCAGAAAAGCTCTCTCCCTTAGAAAGAAAGTCTGGAGGATACTGCCTCTCAGATCCTTTCCAACTTCCCAGTTTGTTAGATTGCTGAACTCAGGGGTCATTAGGGCTCTTCACATATATTCCAGTTATTTCCTTCTTCTGGAATGTAGGTGTGCCCTATGCCTTGTTTTGGCCAATGAAATGTAAACAGATGCAACATGCAACTCTTAAAGCAAAGAGTGAGGCACAACCCACCTTGCTCCATCTCCATCACTTCAGTGTGTCTCTCAAGGCAAGTGATGGGATCTCCTTTAGCTGAACAATTTCAATGAGCAGAGCCCCCTACTGACCTGCAGTGGGACTGCACTATAAGCAGGAATCAAACTGGTTTTAAATAACTGAGATTGGAGAGTTTTGTTATCTCCATGTAACCCAGCTGATCCTGACTGATGTGGTGGCATTTTAGATCTTAACTCTTCAGAGACAACCTCTAGAACTGACTTCCTACATGACCGAATGGAGGAGGTGGGGCAGTCCTAGCAGAGAAATTCTGCAGGGGCAAGCAAGTGACCTGGACCAAAGGAAAGCCCCTCTGAGTTAAGAGCATGAGAAGTGAGAAGACATGCAGCAGAAGAGGGGTATTTCCATTAAGGGAGTAGAGTTCTCCCTGGCAATCACTTGGGCACACAATCCAGTAATTTACCACTTGTGCATTCTTTTGCCTCCCAAGAGGAAAGCAGAGGGCTTTCTTTCTAGAAAAAATATTGACCTTTTCTATCATACAGACAGACTAGCAGCAATTTAACAATGATTCCTGCAGTTCATCCCCCAGGACATCAGCTGTGCAAGGGAGAATATTGATTTTTGTCTTTTTTAAAAATAAACTTACTAAAATAAGCACAGTGTATATGGTGTTTTTTAATGTAGAAGAAGGTTGAATTTAAAAAAAATAAACAATGAATTACAGCATCAGGATGATATGAAAGGGATGTTTGAGCTTTCAGAGAGCAAATCCACCAAGAATAATATCCCACCACTTTACCTGTGCATCTTGGGACAACCAATGCTTTAAATATGGATACGGCTCAGTCTATCTTAATGAACTTCACATCTGCATCTCAGGACAGTTTCAGCAGAACTTAGGCTTTTTTTTTTTTTTTTTTTTCAGGACCGCACTTGCAGCATATGGAGGTTCTCAGCCTAAGGGTCTAATTGGTGCTACAGTTGCTGGTCTATGCCACAGCCACAGCCACAGCCACATCAGATCCGAACCACATCTGCAACCTACACCACAGCTCATGGAAACACTGGATCCTTAACCCACTGAATGAGGCTAGGGATCGAACCCGTAACCTCATGGTTCCTAGTCAGATTCATTTCCGCTGCACCACGATGGGAACTCCAGAAATAAGCTTTACTGGGAAAAAAGGTTGTCTGGAGTTTTGGAGAGACCTAATTGCTCTTCCCCAGAGTCCAGCCCAGCAGCCCGGCTTCAGCCATGGGCACTCACTAAGCACAGCCATCTCTGGGCACAGCAGAACAAGACATCCTGGTGGCACAGGAAGAGTTCAAGTGAAAAGTTCCATCCAGATGACACAGCTTACAACTCAGGCTTCTAAGTGAGACTGGCCCCAGCTCCCATAACCCATGCAGACAACTTCCAGTGAAAAATGGGCTCCAAAATAGCAGAAGTTCATTTCTGATGTTACTCCTTTCTTATACCTCAACAGATTTTATTCTGCATTACTCCAGGAAAAAAAAAAAAAAAAAAAAAAGTTGTACCACTTGATAGGCCACAGTAACATTAATTGGAATCTTTTAGACTGTTTAAGTGGTTACTCACCTTTAATATCTGTTCTCCAGAAAATGCATGCAAGCTTTGTGCAAGAGCACCTTTATATAATCACAGGCCCTTCTTAAGCGTTTGGCTGATTACTGACAATGCAAATGAGGAACGTTTGGCCACCCCTATTTTGAGGACCATCTTCCACCACAGTTAATGTCAACTTGAGGTACTAAATGAGGTCTGTGGGGCTTATTGTTAATACATCATTCCTCTCACCAGGCTAGAAATACTGCATATAATGTATATGAAAATATTTGCTCAATTACACTGTTGCAGAATTCTTTTTATTTTTTGGGTTTTTTGTTTGTGTGTTTTCTTTAATTTTTTAAATTTTTTTTTCTGCTGTACAGCATGGGGACCAAGTTACACATACATGTATACATACTTTTTCCTCCCACTGTTGTGTTGCGATGTAAGTATCTAGACATAGTTCTCAATGCTACACATTAGGATCTCATTGTAAATCCATTCCAAGAGCAATACTTTGCATCCGTTAACCCCAAGCTCCGGATCCCTCCCACTCCCTCCCTCCTCCCCCCACCTCACCGCAGGCAGCCACAAGTCTATTCTCCAAGTCTATGATTTTCTTTTCTGTGGAAAGGTTCATTTGTGCTGTATATTAGATTCCAGTTATAAGTGATATCATATGTATTTATCTTTCTCTTTCTGACTTATTTCACTCAGTATGAGAGTCTCTAGTTCCATCCATGTTGCTGCAAATGGCATTATTTCGTTCTTTTTTATGGCTTAGTAGTACTGTTGCAGAATTCTTTATTCCCATGTGAAAATCAAAAAATTGTCCATTACAAGGATAAGGATAGATGGAAATGTTGGGGACAGAGCAAGTGGGACAGCTATCCCAAAGCTGAACAAGTGCTTCACTACAGCAAAATAGATTTTTGTCATTCCCCAAACTTTTTCCTCAAAATTCCACCTTGACTGAGTTTTTAGGCCCTGACTAGATAGAGGCTTTTCAGCTCCCCTTTTGAGAAGCTGATTAAGTCCATACACCAACCACTTTACAGTCCAGGGCCGCTGTGCACCATTCTCCCTGGGGTAGCCCAGGGCCAGGTACCAGATAACTAGCAACAGCCTCTATACCCCAGAGCCCACAAAAAATATTCCAGTTAGCTAATCTACATGAACAAGAAACCAAGCTAACACCACCACACTGGTCATACAAGACCTGCCCCAACAACTCTGCTTGCTTTTATCCCGTCCCCTGGTACAAATCCCCACATGGCCCTGCCTGACAGCCTTCTCTCACCCTAAGGTATATGCAACAAAGTGCTGTGTCTTTCACCTATGTGAGCATGAGTGTGTTTCATCAGACCATCAAAATAACTTTTAAACCTTATAAAATACCATGGAGAACTGAATAGATCCTTTTCTTCATACAAGAAGCTCAAATACATAGGCTTGTTCCAGCCCCACAGTCATTTGGACTAACATGACCAATTAGAAGCATTGAAATCGCTTGCTGGGAGCAGCCAAGACCATGAAGTAAACACCACCATTGACCATCATTCAAACACTTCTCATCAGTGGCCTCAATTCCTGGTCTCGGGAAATGTAGACACTGTTTATTTCTACTGCCCTTATTAGGTCTATTTCCACTCACCTCATTGACTCAGTATGTAGCAGAGTTCCCATTATACAGCATTTGTTCAATCAATGCATGTTGAATGCATGAGATCCAAGACCAAAAATGCATGGGAAAATCTAGCCCATTCATTCAGAAACTCAACACATATATAATGACTGGCTATGTTCCAATCACGTGGGTTTCCAAAATGACAACATAGTCCATGTCCATATCTAAGGAGCTACTAGCAATTTGCCAGCATTAATTAGTTTTCACTCATGGGTCATGACATTTAAAGATTTAGTTCAACTCTTATTTGAGTTCAAGTCTCACCTCCTGATTAAAACATTAAAACATTCCCAGAGACTTCCCCTTCTCTTATCTCCAAGCAGCCATCATACCGTATATCTGTTTGCTGATGCTGAGTTCCCTGAGAGTTAGGACCATCTCTAATGTATCTTCTTATCTCCAATGCTAAGCATACTGTTGCCCAGGACTTAGCAGGGGCTCAGCAGGTACTGGTCAAATGAATGAATAGTAAATAAATGAATATATTTCCTACCAAGTGCTTTGCATTATGTAGAAGCTGAGAAAGGTAACCAGAAAGGAGAGTTGACTAAAACAATAGTTCTCAAACCTGAATAGGCATCAAAAATCCCTGGAGGGTTTGTAAAGACACAGAGTGCTGGGCTCCAGACCTACTCTCGATTGTGTAAGTCTGGGAAGAGGTCCGAGGATCTTCATTTCTAATGAGTCCCCAGGTGAGACTGATGCTGCAGATCTAGGGACCACACCATGAGAACTATTGGTCTGAAGGAGAGGAAGCAGGAGAATAATGCTTACAGGGAGGAAGCAGGAGAATAATGATGAGATTGTGGAATAACAAGATTACTAGAAACATTCCACAGACAGCAGGGTGGAGAGGGTGTATCAAGGCTGACTTCATTAACTTAAAGAGAAGGAAACAAACAAATCTTAAAAAGGGTGAATGATTTGTCAGAGGTCAACTCACAAGAGAAATGCTTGCATGTGAGCACAGAATGGCATGTTCCAAATTGTCCGTTTCTTTATTCTTGATCCCAAACTGGATACATTTACATCAACAGTAAAATGAATAAATATATTAGGGAATATAGTCATACAAAGGAATGATACATCACAATTTTTTAAATATAACTACAGCTGTGTGCAACAATATTGATGAATCTCACAAATGCTGAATGAGAGAAGGTAGATGCAAAAGAGCACATTGTATTTAATTCTATTTAGATGAAATTCAAAGAAAGATGAAACAATTATATCTTAGCAAAAAAATGAATCTACCTTGGAGGTCAGAACAGTTACTTTGGAGAACAAGGAAGGAAAGTAATTTGGGGGGACCCCAAGGGAATTTCTGGGGCTGTTGTTGATAACCTACTTCTTGACCTGGGGGCGGGGTTCCAAAAGTATGCTCTCTTTGAAACGCTCACATTTTTCTGCATGCATATTATACTTCAAAACCCAGGGTTTTTTAAGTGGCTGAAAGGAAGAAAATAGAAATGGAGCTGAATCAGTGAATCAAGTCCCTGTCCTGGGAGCTGGCCCAGAATCCCCTTCCAGTACAGGCAGGTGGTGAGCTCTCCAAGGGGCCAGAAAAAAACAGGGTCATTCCAGATGCTTATTCCAGGCCAATTCCACAGGCCCAACCAGTGAAATGGTGAGATAACCTTGAAAGTACGATACCTAAATTAATCCTTGACATGAGAATTGCAGAGCTGAAACATACTTGGGAGATCATTAAAGGTCATTAGAAGGTCTTAGAGCAAATTTTCTTAAAGCCTTCCACATAAACTAGCTCAGTATTTATCTCAGCTGGGAGGTGGGGCTGGGGGAGCTCTTGCTTGGCTGAACCCCACCACCACCACTGCAATCAAAATATTTTCTCATTGGCTCCTATAACTTTTGAGGAAGAATTAGGTCTAAACCCCCAAGACAACATTTTCTTTTTCCTAAACCCCTTTGTTCGGAGGTGTTTTCACAAACTGTGAAAGCTTCTGAGTGATCTGGAAGTATTGATCCCAGATACTTTCTTGGGAGATTACACTGTGTTTGTCCGAAACATTTCTGTAAACCAAACAGCTGACTAGCTCTGCAGACATCGTACACATCTGGCTGGTTCAGAAATACAGCCTCCTAACTGATCTATTACAGTAAATGGTCTAGACAGCTCGACTGGAACTCTTCGCCTTTTTATACTTCATAAACTTGTATCTAAGTGCAGGTGAAGGCAGCCGTAAATATAAAAACCACCAGAGCGGAATGGCCTTTGATTCTTTGTTTATCACAGGCTAATTAAAACACAAGCTGAACATAACTCAGTTCTTTAATGGAGGTTACCAGATGTGTTATTACTTCACCCTCCTCAGTATGAAGTCCTTGTATAATAACTATAATTTTTTATTTAGTATGGCAGCCCTGCTATAGTTAAGGGTGTGTCTTTCTTTTGATTACAAGGCCCACATTTGAAGGAGGGGGAAGAGGATGGTTAACTGCTGAGAACATGTTCTCTGGGCATTGAAACTATGATTAATATAAGCCTTGTCCAGGAGTGAATTCCTGGGTGCCCTGCATACTATAGTTACGCACTATGCCAAAGACACATTTTCACTGGAAGTATAATTACTGACTTTTAAAAGTCACCTTTCATCCCAACAAACCCAGCTCTCTCTGAAGTGTTAGAGAGCCATTACAAATTACAGTTAGAGTAATAGCCTCGGCCATTCAGCCAACACTTAAGAAACACTTCAGCTGCCTGGAGCAGGAAAGGTCAAACTTGCAGGGCCACCCCTCCTTAGTTGGGAAATCATGTGGATCTTTTTCCAGCAGGGTGGCCCTGCTGAATGACCCCGGAACTCTGAGCATCTGGAATTGGCCACACATTCCTAGGTAGATGGCCCAGCAAGCACCACAAACCCTTGGGCATCCAAGATACACAACTGCACAATGTTATTAGTGGAGTTGGAAGGAGCATAATAATGAAATACCAACAACCAGCTATAAGACAGTAGCTCTCAAATACCACCTCCCAACTCAGAATCCTTACAAGACTCACCTGAAGCCTAGATAGACTCACCTCCAATGGATGTCTACTTGGATGTTCTCCAGGCACTTTAAATACAGTATTTCCAAAACAGAATTTCTTGTGTTCTCTGCAAAACCAAGCTTAGGTCCTATAGCTCAGAAATCACACCACCCATCACTTATTTGCCAAATCTTCAAACTTGGGCTTCACCTTCAGCTCTCCCTCTTCTCCAAAATCAGTGCACACCCAAGATTTGCTGATGCTCCCTGTGACCTTATGACCCACACTTCTGCCATGATCCTCCTTCTAGTTCAGATCGTCATAGCATCTTAGTCCCTAAAACAAGGTTTCTCAACCAAAGACAATTTCACATCCCTCCTCCACACACACACACACACACACACACACACACACACACACTCACACACACACATGCACACACACCCCAGGAGACATTTAACAATGTCTGGAGATATTTTTGATTGTCATAGTTGGAGGCTGGTATGATGCTACTGGCATCTGGTGGGTAGAGGCTAGGATGCTGCTAAATATCCAGTAATGCAAAGAACAGTCGCTACAGCAAGGAGTAACAAGTCCAAAATATCAGTAGTACTGAGATTGAGAAACCCTGCCCTAAAACATCTCACTGCCAAAGTGCCAGGGTGAACTCCACAAACACAAATCTTAACACATGACACTCCTGTTCGAACCTTTCAAATATGATCTAGAGCAAAGTCCCCAAGGCCCTTCACACTCTGTCCCCAGCCTGCCTTCTGATCTCACAGTAATTGCTCTCATCGGCCTTCCCTGCGGGCTCCATGCTTCAAATGTCCACATCCAGATTCTTTTAGTTCCTGGAACTTCTGGGTCTCTGGACAAAATTTTCTGCCTCTATCCATCAAGGAGTTAAACTGTACTAAGGGAACTCTTACTCAGCCTTCATATTTCTGCCTAACCTGATCTCCTATTCAGGGTGTGGCCTCTGCACTCCCAGGGCATTTGTGTTTTTACCATCCTTCACCTTGACTCTGTGTGTCACTGAGACTTATGTATGCTCCCTCTGGGCAAGGACCTTGTCTGTCTGTCCGCTCTCTCCCCTGTCTGCCTTACAATAGGGCACTCAATACCTGTTCATAAAAATAATGAACAAACAGCATAATAATACAGTAAAGCTAGTCTCTGGGGATATTTAGATTTGAGCAACTCAGTCAAACAAAAACTTGTGTCTTAAGCATATATAATTTTCTATACTTTGGCTCATTCATTAAATCTGTGTCTCAGACACTTAGGATTTTAAAGTCATCTACTTTAGCTTCTCATTGTATGCCCATGTCCCCTCCACACAAATGCATGCACATACACACACACACATACACACACACACACATGACCAAAGACAACCAGCCTTGACCTGGTCACGTATAGTAATAGCTGTCTGACTTCTCTTGAGACAGTTAGTTCCATATTAGAAACCAGTTATTTCTTCATACTAAGCCTTAATGCATCTCATCCATTGTTAGTTCCAGTGCCTCTGGGTCCCCATAGGACAAGCCAAACTCCTTCCCCTTTCATCTGACAGATAGACCATCAGCCTCTCCCCCATAGCCATAGTTCAGTGTTTATCTCTTTTTAAAATTGTCTTAATGTCTGAACCAATTCCACTTGGTCAAATTCTGTCTCAAGGTGTCTTTGGAACAGTGGGTTAGCATCACACAGAGAAATAGCATCCCAAATCACTGCCAAATCTTTGGAGAACAATATGACAGTATCCACCAAAATTTTAAATGCACTTTCCCTTTCATCCAATAATCTATATTTCCAGTAATTCATCCTCATATGTGATCAAAGGCACATGCACAATAATTTTTCCATCATAGCACTCTTTTCAAAGGCAGAAGATTGGGATCTTTAAGAAGATATTCATCTTTCGAGCACGGGTTCCTAAACCATGGTCTGTCCACACAATAGGATGCTAGAAAGAATGAGGTGACCTTCCACATACTGAAGTGAGACATCCACAGGGTATGTCGTCACATGCAAAAAAACCAAGTGTAGAACAATGTCATGCTCCCCATGGTAAGAAGAGTGAAGGAAGGGGGAAGAAAAAAGAGAAAGTTGAGACAGACGTGTGTTCTAAGAAGGAGAAAGTACCCTACATACATTACTGTCTAGTCTTTCTCCTTTTGCTCTAATTGCCAGGAACCTGGTAGACAAATGAGTAACATAAATGCTGCCTAACAAGGAAGAAGCACAATTTCAGAGAAAACTGCAACTTTCCTGGGCCTATAAGGAGTCACCATTCTTTTGTGTCATTTAATTGTGATGAAAATTGGCTGAGTTTACACAGATAAACCCAATTGAAGAGTGGAGCGGGGGAGGTAAAATATAGGAGATACGAGGTTATTCAAATAATGGATAGTGCTTGTCTAGAAAAAGATTACTTCCTTGAATTAAAGTAGTGATTTCTCCATAAGCTGGCTTCCCAAAGTGCTGTGGCTACTTATTCACTAAAAGACAATCGCTAGCACACAGCAAGCCCAAACTTATACTCAGTTGACTACTCTCTTATTTAGATGGTTCCAAAAAGCCACACTCTGCTAACCTTACCAGCTTCTTTTTGTAAGATTTTTAAGAATTAAGAGAATATTCTGTGCATTATTATTGTTGATGTGTATATAACATTGGCTAAAAATAAGTGTTCTGACATTAACTCACCCTTGAAAATGGGCCATTGCTTAAATTTTAAATAAATTAAAGAACTTTTATTTCTTAGTTAACAGGTAAATGAAACAGTGCTCAATACCACTCATCTTCAAGGAAATGCAAACAAAACCACAATAAGGTATCACCTCACACCGGTTAGAAAGGCTATCATTTAAGGGAACAAGAGATAACAAGTGTGGGTGAGGATGTGGAGAAAAGGGAACACTTGTGCATTGTTGATAGGAATATCAATCAGTGCAGCCACTATGGAAAACAGCAAGGAGGTTCCTCAAAACACTAAAATTACAACTACCATAGGATCCAGTAATTCTCCTTCTGAGTATATAGCCAAAAGAAATGAAATCATGGTCTTGAAGAGATAGCTGCTTCCCCATGTTCACTGCACCATTATTTACAATAGCTACAACCTAGAAACAATCTGAGTGTCCACTGATGGAAGAATAGATAAAGAAAATGTGAAAATGTGAGATATGTATGTGTGTATATATTGACCTTGAGGGCATTACATTTTCATTTAATATATATATATATATATATATATATATATATATATATATATATATATATAGACCTTGAGGGCACTAGGCTAAATGAAATGTCACACAGAGAAGCACGGAGAAGGACCAATACTGCCAATAATGTATAATCTCATTTATATGTAGAATCTAACAAAAGAAAACTCATATAAACAGAAAACATATTGATGGTTGCCAGAGGCAGAGGGTGAAATTGGGAAAAATGGGTGAAGGTGGTTAAAAGGTACAAAATTTCAGAATAAAGAAAAAAGAAGAAAACGGGTCACTGCTTAAATTTTAAACAATTTTTTTTTTTTTTGGTCTTTTTAGGACCACACCCACAGCATATGAAAGTTCCGAGACTAGGGCCTGAATCAGAGCTGTGGCTGCTTGCCTGTGCCACAGCTCATGGCCACACTAGGATCCTTAACTCTCTGAGCAAGGTCAGGTATCAAACTTGCATCCTCCTGAATACTAGTCAGGATTGTTACCACTGAGCCATGATGGAAATTTCCTTAAACTTTAAATGAATTAATGTTCAAAGTTGGACCACCAGATGTCTTTGTACAGAGGAGAAGAAAATCATCTCAAATTCCGATCACTAGCAAAATTCCCCAGAGTTCCTTTATGAAGACATCTATTGCCAAACAAGTCACATCTACCAGCATCAAAGCTCACCAAAGACACTTCAAAGGGGTTTCAAAATGAAGACAGTTTATGAAATGCATTGCTTTTATTGAATTTTTATCTGACTTGGACCTTTCTTTTGGAGAATTTGGAAGGACAAAAAGGCGAAGTGGTAAAAAGGACTTTTGCCAAGGAAAATCCTGAAATGGTATTTCTGCACTCTTCTTTCTCATTTTGTGTATTACTGCCATACACACACACACAAAAAAAAAAATTACCACCATTTGTTAAGGGGATGGTTCAACTGCACTTTCTACAATCTGAAACATCCTTGTTCTCTATCCTTTCTAGGCCTCAATTTCCTTGTCTATATGTAACCAATATTCCCACTTAAGTGGCTTGGGGTATAAAATGAAGAGATCCTTTTAATATTCAAATTAAATGAAAAACAATTACATGATGCCTACACAACATGTTAATAAAAAAACCAATGAGTCAGCAATGAAATCAAAGAGAAAATCATAAAATACCTTAGACAAAGGACAATGAAAACACAACCACATAAATCTATGGGATGCAGCAAAAGCAGTCCTAAGAGGGAAGTTTATAGGGATACAGACCATCTTCGGGAAAAAAAAAAAAAAGAGAAAAATCTCAAGCAACCTACCTTGCCACCTAAAAGAATTAGAAAAACAAGAATAAATGAAACCTAAAGTTAGCAGAAGGAAGGAAATGATAAAAATCAGAGGAAATAAATCTCAAAAATACTTACATGTTCTCTGGGTTTTCAGGGTCAGTCCTAGCCACATTCTTTCAGAGGAGAGAGCTCTGATGATCAAGGAGTCACATTGTCTTCAGCCACTGCTGCTCTGGTCCACTCTGGAGGCTCTGTGATGACCTTCCAAGTGCTGTCACTCTGTGGATGAAATCAATGAATCAGAGAAAAGACACAGAGGACAACTCACCAAGCACCAACTCTCACTGGTGAGAGGTAGAACCAGGTGGAAGTGGACATCTCCCCCAAGGAGTAGGCTTGGTTCTAACTCTACTCTTGCATAGCTCTGGAATTACACTACTTTGTTGGTGGTTGATACTCATGATTGCACACACACACATGCACATGCATGTGCACACACACATACACTAAGCACTTTTACCCATGGCATGTTCTTAGTGCCAGGCAGGTGATCCCCAGATTTTCAGTCTCAGCTTCCCTTCCATCTCCATCTTTTCATCACAGCCCTGAGTCACATCCCTCTCCGTCTAGGTGTTCGCACCTCAAGGTCTCAGGAAAACTCACTCTCCTACACATTACAAAGAGACTCAACATCAAACTCCCCATGAATCCTACAACCTTAAATTCTATGGTCCCTTATTCTGTGATCTCAGTAATCTACACGATGCACTAAGGCTGGTCGCACTGTGTCTTTTTAGAACAAGAAGGGTCAAATAAAGCAGATCTACATTTAACAGACAATTGTTCATAAGATAGAATTCTATTTTTCAGTATTACTTTTGGGAAGTTAAAATATGATCTCAGTTGTCAAACAATTTGAGTTTTCAAAATATAAATTTCATTGAAATGGTCCATTTTTTTCTTTTTCTTCCTAGATAAAAATAATTCCTCCAGGAAGCTCTTAGACCTGTCTGTTTAATGAATGTACTCTTGTCCCTGTGCTGGGGGTGTGGGAATGGAAGGAAAACAAGGCGTGGCTCTTGACTTTCTCAAGCTCACATTCTGACAATAAAAATAAAACTCCCAGAAACACCCTTAGTGCTGGCATGTGGGCCAACACTCCACACATCTTCTGACTCCATCAGGAAACCAGACTGATGTATAAATGCCTATCTAATGATGCCTGTATCCTCCACACCCAGCACACAGAGGTGCTCAAAATATTTCAGATGTCAATTAATAAAAAATGAATAAATAAATGAACAAATGAATGATGCACATCACAGAAGCCCCAGCACAGCCTTGTCACTTCACACTGATTATAAAAACACCTTCATCAATTCAATCAGCAACTTATTTGCCAGCAAGAATGTAATGAGAAATAAAATATGGACCCTGGCTCTTCTATTTTGATTCATGTGTTAATGTGAGGAAACTGGAATTGAAAAATGACACATTCCATCTACAGAAAGTCTCATAATGGTAAAAATTAGCTTTGATTTTTAAGCTTAAAGTTTAGCTGGAACCCAGCTCACCCCCAGGGAGTTTAGCTGGTGTGGATTTAAAGACTAGGTTTTTCTAAGAAATAATTAACACTTCTCTAATATTTCTTTTGAGTCTGCTTAGGTCATCTGAGGAATCTAGCTACTGGAAAGAAATTACTTTACCCCTAAGTTTTGAAAAACAGCCAACCACATCAACTTATGTGTTCATTTCTCCCTTTGGGGGAGAAACCTGCCAGCAGTCTAAGGGTTAAACAGTAATCCTGTCATGTTTGCCCTGAACTTGCCCAGTTAAATTGCAACAGCATGGGTCTCCATAATTATCTAATTGTTAGTGTTGTGCCTTTACGTAATTTATGATGTAGCATTAAAGTCTGACCCTGGGTTTGAAATGAAGTGCAGTTCTGCTGACATCCAAGCTCAAATTAGTAGGTAAGCACCCAATTAACGATTATGCTTCTGAGCTTTCATTTCTATCTGACCACACTGCTACGCTAATCAGTTTTCTAAGCCTTTCACCTTCCCCATAACTAACAAGCATTTCTTCTGCTTTTTATGTCTATGGATACCCTGCATCCTCATAAAAAAGCTCTCCACCACTGCTGTCTTGAAGATTGCTGCCAAAAATGGCTGTTCACAAGTGAGCTGGCCAGCTCTGATGCTTTTTGCTGGCAAAACCAAAGGTTAGCCTGATGGGTTCCCATTTCCCTCTTCTGAAAAGAGCGATCTCCGTAGAAAGCCCCACTTCCCTAGATGGCTTCTGCTGGCTACTGGAATCAGTCCAGTAAAGGACGGAGCCCATTTGGATATTCAGATCATGGACTTAGCAAATACTTTCAGGAATGGACCTCCCTGAAACCCCAGCATCAATCTGACTACTGTGGAAAGAAAAAAGAATGTAATGATAGGAGAGGAAAATTCAGGTAATGGTCCTTTTTCCAAACTTCACACCTTCTTCGCTCCTCTCTCCCTACCTTCTGAGTAATTCTTCCCATTCTCTGTGCCCAACTGCACTCCACCTAAACAGCAACAACTGAGCATTAAAATATGAGAATATTTTTAGAGGCTCATGATATTATCGATTTGGCTTCAGTACCTATGCAAAAAAGACACTGAATCTGTGTGAATGTTCAAATGAGCATCCGCATGGGGAAGGGACTTGCTAATTACCCCACCCTGGTGCAATTGCTCTACTAGATCTACATCTCCTGCTCTGCCGTCTCTTTTTCCTTCTAAGACCTATGCCACTTGGCATTCTGACTCCTAGTTAGCCGAGCCACTGCTAGCTACCCACCTCCTAAAGTCAGATAAGAGCTAAATATTCTTTCACAACTCTCTACCAACCATGCAAAATCAGAACTGAATTTAGACTCTCCATAATTACTTTCCCTAATACATACCATAATTTTGTACCTAGACTTGCCTTCTGCTCCAGATTTATAAACTTTTGCATGTAACATGGACATCTTCCTGCCCAATTCATGTTTCTCCTAACCATGAAGTCATCAAGAACTTTATCTAACATCAGTGGCTTTCAAATTTGAGTACCAGAAACTCGTTATTTTTTTAACTGTTATTATTATTTCTAATCAAACTGACTCATTACTCCAATATAAAAATCTCATTTTGAGAAGTGGAGAGAGAGATGAATCAGTGCAGCATAGAGGATTTTTATGGCAGTGAAAATACTCTGTAGTACAATACTATAATGTTGGATATGTGTCATTATATATTCAACCAAGTCCATGGAATGTACAACACCGAGAGTGAGCCCTAATGTAAACTATGGATTAATTTGAGTGATTATGATGTGTGACTGCAGGTTCATCAATTGTATCAGAAGTACCACTCTTGTGGGAGTTGTTGATTATAGGGAGAACTGTCTGTGCAGGGAAATCTTTGTAACTTCCTCTCAACTTTGCTCTCAACCTTAAACTGCTCTAAAAATAACTAAATCCTTAATTTTTCCAATCTCATTGTTAAAAATGATTTTTAAAATGGAGCTTTTTTGATGAAAATGATGTCAAATTCCCCCACCAGCACTAGGATGCCACTCCCATATGATGGCACACACACCTAGGCAACGCAAGTAGATCTAGGGAGATGATGGAATTTCCACTGAAAGTAGCAGTTCACCCAACACTGCCCCCTGCTCTCCCCCTTGTCATGGGCTTCCCTTCCATCTTTGTTCTCTCCAAGCTCCAAGAAAGGAAATTTCCCTCTCACAAGCACTTCTGTGGTTTTCTTATACAGGCACCATCATTTTTGGCAATGCCCAGGGCTAGGGGCCACTACTCTGCAATTTATTTTTTCAGAATTGTATAGTATCTACATCCACTTACCACTAAGTTTGGAAGGAACTTGATTTGGTTATCTTACACTTTTATTTTACTTTACTTTATTTTATTGTATTGTATTTTGCTTTGCTTTTTAGGGCAGTGCCTGAGGAATAAGGAATTTCCCAGGCTAGGGGTCAAATTGGAGCTAGAGCTGCCGGCCTTCACCATAGCCACAGCAACACAGGATCTGAGTCTCATCTGTGACCTACACCACAGCTCATGGCAACGCCAACTCCTTTAACCCACTGAACAAGGCCAGGGATTAGACCCACATCATCATGGATACTTCAGATGTTTTAGGGGAAAATTTGTTCCTTGCTGGACAAAGATTTGTGGAAGAAATCAACAAATTAAACTTCCTATTAGCTATTATAGTTTCCTCTGGCTGTTTTAAAATAGAATGCTCCTATGAGACTTCTTGTAAGCAGAAATGGTGTAAAGCAAAGAAGCAATAACCTTAGGACATATCTTGCTAAAGGATACAAGAAATAAAGCAAGAAAAAGCACAGGTGTTCAGAGATACAGTCCAAAGCTATGATGGTTTAATGTTGAGATGCTGAGTGTGGTTCCCAGGAAGGAGTTTGATGGTGCCACTCTCACTGCTTAGGGTGTGCTCTGCCTCTATAGTGAATGCTGCTACAAAAAAAAAAAAAAACTTTGAAAACTGTGTTCACTTTTCACCTGTCTTTTGTTTGTTTGTTTTGTTTTGTCTTTTGGTAAATGTGAAAATCCTCTTTGGGTTTCTTTCATTTAGCAAAAATAGGTATTAATGCAGACTTTCATTAAAGTGAAATAGCCTGAGGCACATTTTTGAAAAGCAGGGTATACCTGTATTATGAAATCAAAAGCTTTTGATTTTCTTTTCTGTGGAGATGTTCATTTGTGCTGTATATTAGATTCCAGTTATAAGTGATATCATATGGTATTTGTCTTTGTCTTTCTGACTCATTTCACTCAGTATGAGAGTCTCTAGTTCCATTCATGTTGTTGAAAATGGCATTATGTCATTCTTTTTATGGCTGAGTAGTATTCCACTGTGTATATATACCACATCTTCCTAATCCAATCATCTGTTGGAGAATAGACTTGTGGCTGCCCAATGGGAGAGGGAGGGAGTGGGAGGGATCGGGAGCTTGGGGTTATCAGATACAACTTAGAATAGATTTACAAGGAGATCCTGCTGAGTAGCATTGAGAACTATGTCTAGATATTCATATTGCAATGGAACAAAGGGTAGGGAAAAAAAACGTATACATGTAAGAGTAACCTGATCCCCATGCTGTACAGTGGGGGAAAAAAAATAATAAAATAAAATTTTAAAAAAAGCTTTTGAGCTAGAAATATCTAGATTCAAACCCCAACTATCCATAACCTAATGGAACCCAACCAAATAATTTAACCTCTCCAAGGCTCCATGATCTCATCTGTGAGGTGGCAGTACTAATACCTATTTCCTTGCATAATTCAAGGATTAAATAACACAGAAAATGCACTTGAAGCACAGGGGACAGAGCAATAACTCAACAAAGGCTAGTTTCTTTCCTTTTACCCATAAGATCTTGAACATGATATATGGCTCTCGGTCTCACAATTCAAAATAACTCATTAAAAAATAACCTCAAGTCTTGCATTCACTGAATTTCCAACCTAGGTGTTATAGCTAAATATTGGGGTTTTTTGTTCGTTTGTTTGTTTGTTTGTTTCTGGATTAGGAAGGTGGCTACACTGCTAACTCTTGAAGGCAGAAGATAAAAAACACAGATAAACCCCTCAACTTTTGAGTGTTATGAGAGCACAGATGCAGCGATTGCATTTACTCTGTATGTCAAAGGCAGTGACAGGGAGACAGAGAGGCAAGTTGTATTCCACCACTATAGGGTAATTCTACCAGAAAACCTATTTCAATAGCCTTCATCACTATAAAGGGGACACAGAGGGCTCATCATAGTTAAACTTAGATTCTCCTAGAGACTGAAGCTAAAGGGAGGCTAGAACTTAAGATGACAGAGACCCCCAGAAACTTTGCAATAATCCCCCTGTAACCAAGCAGGACCTTATGGGGCCTTCTTGGGACAGATCTCCCCATATTCTCCACCAATCTCTTGTTTATAGAAAAACTTTAGCCTCCTAGGCCTTCTCCAAGATCCAAAGAATAGATTTAATCAGAGAAACGGGAAAATGTAGGAATAAAGGAAGAGTCAAGCAAGACAAAATAATAACAATTTAGCCATTCAACAAAATCAAGGACTTTTAGTTCCTCCTCAAGGGCTATAGGTAATATCCCGAGCCAAATCCTTTGAGCTATTTTGCAGATGTAGAAACACCCACCAGGTGGAAGAAGTTAACTGCATGTTAGCCACAAGCACACAGACCCCCAGATCCATGGGAACCATAAGATTGATGACGTTAATTCCCAATTAACATCAACCAATTACAATAGTGTCCATGAGGTGGTCATATACTCCATAATCTTCTCCCCCACTCTGTCTTTAAAAGTCTTTCTCTGAAAGCTTCACACCCTGCAATAAATGCTGCGCTTTTCTTTGCTGCAATGCAGTGTCAATAGATTGGCTTTATTGCACACCAATAAACAGATCCAAGCTTGAATCAGTAATACCCCCAGATGTTAATCCACCATGTATCATCTGGGTATCAGTGGGGATTTGACACCAAAAGCAGAACCACTATGAGCTATTTAGAGTAACAGATGTGTTGGACTTGCCATTGTGGCTCAAACGAATGTGGCTTGGAAGCAAATCCCTGAGGATGCAGGTCTGATCCCCAGCTTCAGTCAGTGGGTTAAGGATCTGACATTGCCGTGAGCTGTGCTGTAGGTCACAGACATGGCTTGGATCCTGCGTCGCTGTGGCTGCAGCATAGGCTGGCAGCTGCACCTCTGATTTGACCCCTAGCCTAGGAACTTCCATATGCCATGGGTGAGGTGGAGCAAAATGGCAGAAGAGTAAGAGGTCGTGCTCACCTTCTCCCACAAACAAACCAAAAAAACACATGTACATGTAAAATGAATCACAAGGAACATCTATTGAATGCTGGCAAAAGAACTTAAACCTCGAAAAAGGACAAGAAACTCTTGACATAACTGGGTAGAATAAAAGAAAAAGAGAGAGAGGAAAGGAATCAGGACAGCACTAGCATTCCTGAAAGGGAGGTGTGAAGGAGAAAAGGAATCCACATCCTGGGAAGCCACCTAACCTACCGGGAGATCAGCTGAGACGGAGGGAACCTCAAAGTCATGGAGAAAAGCGCTGCAGCTGGACTCAGGACAAAGCAGAGTGAGAGCCGCACAGATCATCTGCACACCACCGGCCAGGACGCCACGGCCTGAGACTCTCTAGCACGGGCTGGGTGCTGAGACTTAGACTCCAGGGGAGAGGACTGGGGTTGGCTGTGTGGGGACAGCCTGAGGGGCTAAAGAGCCCTGTGCTGTGGGTGCGGGAGCTGTGTGCTACGAGCATGAGAGTGGAACGCCATGGCAGAGGGAATCAGGGAGAAGATCTGGGCCCACAGGAGAAGCAAGGCACCACTGTTGAGGGAGAGTGAGAGGAGGAGGGGCGGACCACCATAGAAATCTCCCTGCGCGTGCGTGCTCGGCCTTTCAGAGAGCGGGGCGCCTCCGAAGCAGGCTGTGGGTGCCGGAGGAACCTCTTGTGTGGGCTAAAGGCAGGGAAGATGGGGGGAGGCGGCCGGCTAAGTGTGCTTTGGTGCCTCTTGTGTGATCTACAGGCATCAGGGACAGACCATGGCAGTCATCTGAGAGACCAAAGGGAGGGACTGTGAGTGGGCTCCACCTGCAGCTCCCGTCACCTCACGGATGGGCAAAAAAAAAAAAAAAAAAAAAAAAAGGGCACTGCAATCAAGCACCATATGTTATTGCTCTCAGTCCCCTGGGAACACACCCACCCTGCAGCTGCCACTGCCAAATGCTCTGGGCGGTGCCCAGACACTTGATCACTGTCCCTTCCCAAGACCCTACAACTTGGAGCAGCTGGTACAGCACCTCCTGCGTGGGCTAAGCGGGACAGGGTGCTTCTTATGTGGTCTGCAGTTGGTGGGGGCAAACCACTGCAGTTATTCCTGACTCCAGAGGTGGGTGTGGCCCACCGCCACTGGGGATCCCTGAACAAGAACCACTTGCAGTCCAACCACCTCAGAGGACACCACAGAGAAGGACATTGCAACAGAATACCACCTGTTGTTGCTCTAGCTCTGGAGAGCACACCCACCCTGCTGCTGCCACTGCCAAATGCTCTGGGCACCTTGTAAATCTGCCTAGGCTCATTACCACTTCCCAGGGCCCTGCAACTAGGAGTAGCCTGTGCCACCTTCCTGCAGGTCCTTGCTGCTGTTAAGAGCCCAGCAACCAGGCACTGACCACTAGCCCTACCCATCGCCTCCTTCTCCCTGGAAACACACTCAGCACCCTGGGGATAATGGCCTGCTCACACCAAGAAAAAGACAACAAATATCCAAACTCCCATGCCAAAAATAAATAGTAACCCCCACAAAATACAAAGAGGTGCTGTTGCATAGAAGTAGCCCTCTAAGACTATAGATTGGCTTCCCTAAACTCACAGAAAAAGAAAAATGTAAGCAAGATGAAGAAGCTCAGGTACCATTCCCAGTTAAAAGAACAGGAGAATTCACCTGAAGCAGCAAACAATAAAATAGACCTCTGCAGTCTGACAGACACTGAGTTCAAAACGGATGTAATGGAAATACTGAAGGAATTAAGGCTGAATATCCAGGAATTAAGAATGGATATGAACAGTAATGCAGATTCCTTTAGAAAGCAACTAGAAAATATAAGGAGGAACTTGGAAAATTCATTTGCAGAGACAAAAAATGAGCTAAAGGCACTAAAGAGAAGAATGAATAATGCAGAGGAACAAATTAGTGACTTGGAAGATAGAATAATGGAAATCACCCAATCAGGACAGAAAATCAAATGAAAAAACACAAAAGCAATATAAGAGATCTATGGGATAATATAAATCGGCCAATCTATGCATAATAGGAATTCCAGAAGGAGAACAAAAATAAAAGGGGATTGAAAACATAAATGAAGAAATTATGGCTGAAACCTTTCCAAATCTAAAGGAAACTGATATCAAGATACAGGAAGCAGGAGTTCCCATCGTGGCGCAGTGGTTAACGAATCCGACTAGGAACCATAAGGTTTCGGGTTCGGTCCCTGCCCTTGTTCAGTGGGTTAACGATCCGGCATTGCCGTGAGCTGTGGTGTAGGTTGCAGACGTGGCTTGGATCCCTCGTTGCTGTGGCTCTGGCGTAGGCCAGTGGCTACAGCTCCGATTCGACCCCATATGCCACGGGAGCGGCCCAAAGAAATAGCAAAAAGACAAAAAAAAAAAGATACAGGAAGCACAGAGGGCCCCAAACAAGTTGAACCCAAATAGGACCACACCAAGACATATTATAATAAAAATGGCAAAAGTTAATGAAAAGATTCTAAAGGTAACAAGAGAAAAGAAAAGCGTTAATTATAATGGAATCCCCATAAGGCCATCAGCTGATTTCTGTACAGAAGCACTACAGGCCAGAAGAGAGTGGCAAGATATATTTAAAGTTCTGAAAGGAAAAAAAATGCAACCTAGAATAGTCTATCCAGCAAGAATATCATTTAAAATAGAAGGGGAAATAAAGAATTTCTCCAACAAACAAAAGCCACAGGAGTACAGCAATATTAAACCCATTCTAAAAGAAATACTAAAAGGGCTTCTCTAAATAAAAAAAGTTAAGAAAAAATAGGATGGAGGAAACCGCAATTGGAAAGCAATCACTTAAATAAGCCAGCATACAGATCTAAAAGAGAAAAAAAAAAAAAAAAACCTACTGTAAAAGCAATGATAAACACAAGGAACAGCAAAAGGACAAACATGAACATATTAAAAAAAAAAGACTTCAAAATCAAAGAACGTGGGGAAGGAAAGTAAGAAAATATAGATCCTTTTTTTTATTTTAATAATGTCTTTGAGCCTATATGACTATCAGGCTAAAGCAAGGAGACACAGGAAAGGGATTAACATACTTAAAAAACAGTGCAACCACAAATCAAAACCAAACATTACATTCACAAAAACTAAAAAGAAAAATACTCAAGCATAAAATAAATGGAAATCATCCAATCAAAAAAAGAAAGGAAGAAAGGAGAAACATAGAATCAGCTGGAAAACAAAGTTTAAAATGGCAATAAATACATATCTATCAATAATTACCTTAAATGTCAATGATCTAAATGCTCCAATCAAAAGACACAGAGTGACAGACTGGATGAAAAAGCAAAAACCTACAATCTGCTGTCTACAGAGACTCACCTTAGGGCAAAGGACACATATAGATTGAAAGTGAGAGGATGGGAAAAGGTATTTCATGCCAATGGACAAGAAAAGAAAGCAGGAGTTGCAATACTCATATCAGACAAAATAGACTTTAAAATGAAGGCCATAAAGAATGACAAAAAGGACACTATTTAATGGTAAAAGGATCCATTCAAGAAGAGGATATTACAATCGTCAATATGTATGCCCCTAAATAAGAGCACCCAGAAACCTACAACAAATACTAACAGACATAAAAGGAGAAATTGATGGGAATACAATAATAGTAGGACACTTTAACACCCCACTCACATCAATGGACAGATTCTCTAGACAAAAAGTCAATAAGGCAACAGAGATTCTAAATGACCCATATGCTGTGGGCGCAGCCCTAAAAAGCAAAAAAAAAAAAAAAAGAAAGAAAGAGATGTGTTGATAAAATCAGACCTGGAGGTTGGAGGGGAGTCTACACAAGGCAGTTGCCTCTCCATCTGGCACTGTGGCTGAAGACAGCATTATTAAGTCATCCAGGTGGGTAGTCTTGAAGGAAAGCTGTATGTGAAATGGGGGAGGGCAATGAAGAGCTCGACTCACATGCATAAGCCAGAACCCACAAATGCAACCTGGACCCCTCCACATCTGTCTCTCACCACCTAAAATCCATGGTGGCATGAAGAAAGCGCTGGTATCCTCTATCGCAGAGCTGCATGTAGGTGAGAACCTATGGGAGCCAGAGAAGTTGGAGGTCCAGGTGCTGTGCTGAGTCAGCAAGGTGAGATGGCATGTTGAGGGCAGTAGGTGTTGTCTGCCACAGAGCTTGGAGCTCTACCTATCCCAACCCTCAGAGCATAAAATTGGTTTCTGTCTCCCTTGCATCTTCCAAATCACACACACTCCTCCTGTGACCAACCCTAATAAGGAACCAGACAGGGAAGGGAATCTGGGAAATGTAGTTCCAGTTTAACTAAATTCATGTAGCACATAACCACCACAGAGAGTAAATAACAATTCAGTGATGAAAATGCACTTTGTTGGTACACTGACCGACTGACACCTGGAAACTCCTTTGTTTTTCTCCATCTAGGCTTCTCTGGATCAACAGCTGTCAATCCAAAATTCAGCATCCCTTGCCCCTGCTTCCTGTTGTCCCCTGTTTGGGTCACCTGCCAGGACATGAAATCTAAGTGTACCCTTTATTTCTATCATTTCAAACTGCAGGTGGAAGAAATGCCCTCTGGTGGCCACAGCATCTCTTTGGCCCTCTCCTCCAGCTCACAATTTACCAAGGAAAGGATGTCCTAACAGAGAGAGTAATTTAATCTGAATTGCTCTTTAATCCCTGGGCCTCTCTTGACTGCCTGTCAAAATAAAGTGTGTTTTTTCAGTTGCATGGTCTATCGGGCTTTCATTAATCTACAATGTTTTAATATCCATTAGTGAGCATTAATCTAAAAGGATAGATTTGGGGCAGAGATCCCATTCCTCTTGTCTTTTCTAATTTTCTATCATCAGAATAAGTATTTTTCTCCCTATGAATCTCCAAAAAGGACAAAATGACCTGAAGAGTATTTGTCTCTCTTTCCACATTGACTGATGGCTATTTGCACCACTCTAGATGGATTCGAAGTTTCTTCTTGCCAAATGCATCACTCAAGTTTAACCTCATCTCATACTAAGTCATGAACCCCATTCTTCACTAATGACCATCCACGTACTCCTTTTTTGGGGATACCTTCTTCTCATTTGCTCTTTTTGTCTCCTATACTTTTGCTCATCATTGCAGCTCTGAACCTTGGAAAGGGCCATGGAATCTAACCTGCAGAAGCAAAGTGTCTGAATCTGACATCATTCTGGAGTCATCGAAAATTCAATATATCTAACCATAGTTGCAGCAAGATTATTTTGTGTGTCACCTATATCTCCCCCAGCACAATCTGGAGCCTTGCCATCCCTGAGATTATAGTTCTGAGCCAATCCTTTATGATTAAGGTTTATCTTCAGATGTGAAACACTTTCAGAAAATGTGAACTCTTCTGTGATTTGGGAGTGGAAATCCTTTATCCAATATGCATAAATTTACTAAGCCTGAGAAATTAAGTGCTATGTAGTCAGGCTTGCAGTCTTCATCTAGGAATTCAGGAGATTATCTTCTCTATGTAAAGAGTTCCCCATGTTCATGTTCCCTTCAGAGAAGATTTAATTTGGTCTTAGATGGGCACAAGCAAAGTATATTCTGAACCTCACACTTAATCTCTTAACTGATGTGAATTACAAATGTATAAATCCCTTCAATTCACTTTCTAGATCATTCAGGATACATCCCTGGATGATGTATTGCGTGGAGAGGTTCTAGTTCCTTGCTCTTGAACCTGGAGACCAGCAGGACAATGTTGGTGAGTGTCTCCTAGTGGGAAACCAGGTAGGACTAAATAGCACAAGTTTCCCTGGGGCCAGGAATGCTATTTGTCTCGGACAATGGTGCCAAATGGAATAACAGGATTTGGGGTCTAAATTTATAGAGCTTTTCATTTTTTTCAAGAGAAGCCAAAAATCCACAATTTTATGCAAAATCTTCCAAATCTAAAAGTATATTTAAAAGATGTTAAACACTGTGTAGGTCAGTAAAATCTGTGTAGAGGCAGAAGCTGGCTCAGAGGCTCCCAGTTTTATAATCTCATTCTGAGTGCCTTGGCAGAAAGGCTGGGTGCCTAGAAATGACTTGTCAACAGAAATTTGAGTTCAGTCATCTCTGCTGTGTTTAATCCACATTTATTTCTATGTGAAGGTACTAGAGAGAAGTCAAAGAAGAAGGAAACTAGAGCCACCCTGGATGAAATGTCTGGATGTACAGAATTACGTCATAAGAAATGCCAGAGGAAGTTCTTTAGACCAGAGTAAAAGGACATGAGATGGAAACTTAGATCCACAGGGCAGAATAAACAGCACTGGAAATGGTGACTATAGCCAAAAACAAGACTATCGCCTTTTTGTTAATGTCTTTAAAAAGCAGCTGACTATTGTACATGTATATTTTTATATATATAATATGTATGTATTTCAGAGTTTATAACATATGTATGTATAAAAATAGACAATAACAATTACACAAAGAGTGTGGGAAGAAAATAACTAAAATCAGTCTGTCTCAGGGTCTTATATTTTACAAGAAGTGTTATAATAATAACACTAAATAGACTGGGATAATATACTGAGGTATATATATAATTCTTAGAATAAAGACTTAAAAAATACTACAAGATATAGGGAAGATCCAATAGAGGAATGAAAATGAAATAATAAAAATAGATTTGATCACCCAAAGAAAGCAAGAAAGAAGAAACAAAGGAGCAAAAAACAGATATACAGGTAGAAAACAAATAGCAAAATCCAGACTAAACCCAATGATATCCCCAAATCCATTAAAGATAAATAGAGAAACAATTCTTATTAAAAGGCAAAGATTGTCAGACTGGATTAAAAAAAATACATGAATAACAAAAACAAAAATTTAAGACACACCTGCATGTCATCTACAAGAGAATAACTTTAAATGTGAAAGTAAAGATAGGTTAAAAATTAAAGGATAGGGAGTTCCCATTGTGGCTTAGGGGTTTAAGAACTGAACTAGTATCCATGAGGATTTGAGTTGGATCCCTTGCCTTGCTTAGTGGGTTAAGGATCCGCCATTGCCACAAGCTGCAGTGTAGATCACAGATGCAGCTTAGATCTGGCATGGCTATAGTAGAGGCTGGCAGCTGCAGCTCCAATTTGACTCTTAGCCTGGAAACTTCTATATACCACAGGTGCAGACCTAAAAAAAAAAAAAAGGTGGGAAAAGACAGACTACGAAAACTCCTCAACTTAAGGAAACAGGTAAAATAAATTTTACTAAGACCAGATAAAATAAATATCAAGATAAGGAGGTAAAGAGGGACACTCCATGGTGAATAATGAATCCATTCGTCAGGAAAATTTAACAACTCTTAATGAATATGCACCTATAACAGAGTCTCATAATACATAGAGCAAAAGTAATAGAACTAAAACAAGGCAGATATAGATCCACAATCTTCACTGGAGATTGCAATAGTAAGAGTATAGAGCATCACAGCATCACTCCTTTCAGGGAAGACATTCCTTATGACCTTAATAAGTTAGGCATGGGTTCTGAGCACAGGCTGGCTGTAGGGCTAGAGGAAGTTCTTGGAATCCCTTGCCTTACAAGGTGTTTATTGCTTTAGCTGCTGGACCAAAGGAGAGGGATCAGCTATGCCAGGTGTGGGAAGCTTAGGACAATACATATTTACTAACAGGCATATTTCAGTATTTTACCAGCTTTCTCAAGAAGGTACTTTATTTTTAAGACTGAAAGTTCCTTGAAAACAAGATCTGGTTGATTTGCCCATGTAGCTCTCACGAAACGGGGTACATACAGAGCCTTCCTCATAATAGAAACATCATAAAAATCAGTTCAGTGAAAGAAATATAAATAATTCCCTTCTTTCTTTCCTGGCACAGGCACCCTTTGGCAGCACCTCCATCTACATTCAGAAAGATGACTCTCTTGCACTTGAATTCTTTCATCACAATAGTTAAAGCCAAAACTAAACAAGACATATTGGGATGCTGGCACCTTCTGTTGAACAAGTTGTATATAAAATGCTGCTGAAAAGTAGCATATGTTTTTGATAACTGTAAAACACATTATATTTAAGAACCAAGAAGGAATGTAAATCCTGAATGTTAATGTGCTTAAAGTCTTATTTAAATTAAAAGTTGATCTTTGACGTGACTTGGTTATTTCCAAAACATGAGAATTCCTTTCAGGGTCTCTTCTGTGGGGGCTGCACAGGTAGAATTAGCTTTGCTCCTAGTGCCACTTTAACTAGGGTCTAGAGGTAAGGATCAAGACGCCAACTACTGGCCCAGCACTGACTCACTGTGAGCCACAGAAATACAGCCCATAACTCTGCAGTCCTGTTCACTTAGCATGTTATCTGAAGGGAATCAAGGAGGAACCACACCTCAGGGTGGTCCACAGAAGCAGGAAGGGAGGGGTCTGTATCAGCTTGGATCCTTTCCATCCACCCTTCCTCAGTGGGTCCAGGCTCACTCCAAGTGGCACTGACTACCGAGCACCTCTGGGCTGTACCATGAGGCCCTCTAGTGTTCACTCTGGGATCCAGGCCCCATGACCTTCAAAGAATGGGAGGGTGGCTAAGATGAGTGGGAGACTTAGAGGGAATGGAGGTGGTCCAGGCAACCTACGAACATGCCCATGCTTTAGCCCCATTACACCCCTGTGCCTGCTGTCTCCATGGGTCCAGAAGTGACACAGCCCCAGCAACGGTGTTGTCACAAAGCTTTGCACTCTGCCAAGGTGCTGTAGCCTCTTGCTGAGGTTTTCAGGTTAGAAAAACAGGGGTCAGGCGTTCCCGTCATGGCTCAGCAGAAACAAATATGACTAGCATCCATGAGGACGCAGGTTCTATCCCTGGCCTCACTCACTTGGTTAAGGATCTGGCATTGACATGAGCTGTGGTATAGGTCACAGATGAGGCTCGGATCTGGCATTGCTGTGGCTGTGGTGTAGGCCAGCATCTACAGCTCTGATTCAACCCCTAGCCTGGGAATCTCCATATGCCACAAGTGCAGCCCTAAAAAGAAAAAAAAAAAAAATAGATGAAAAAGAAAGAAATGAAAGGCAAGGCCTGGGTCAGAGGCCTAGGACATAGTGTGAATGGAGAAGATAAATGATATGGGGTCCTGAAGAGATCTCAAACCTTATAATCAGATTAAATCTTGGTTCAA
This sequence comes from Phacochoerus africanus, assembly GCF_016906955.1. Taxonomy (NCBI): domain Eukaryota; kingdom Metazoa; phylum Chordata; class Mammalia; order Artiodactyla; family Suidae; genus Phacochoerus; species Phacochoerus africanus. The sequence continues at coordinate 84,063,088 of NC_062552.1, read as the reverse complement.
ATTCCATCTCCACACTTACTAGCTATGCAACTTTCGCCATTTTTTTTTATTTTTAATTTTTTTAGGGCCACACCTGCAGCATAGGGAAGTTCCTGGGCTAGGGGTCAAATTGGAGTTGCATCTGCTGGCCTATGCCACAGCCACAGCTACATAGGATCTGAGCCACATCTGCAACTCTGGATCCTTAACCCACTGAGTGAGGCCAGGGATCAAACCTGCATTCTCGTGGATACTAGTCAGATTCTTAACCCACTGAGCCACAACAGGAACTCCAAGTAATCCCCATGATGATCAAAATAACTGGTCTAAAGAGATCTTATGCCAATATAGGTCTTAGCATAGCAGATGGTTCTAGTCACCCACCAATCATGAATGCCTCCATGCACCTGGGAACACAGATCAAAATCCAGTGGCCTCACATTGCTTAATAAATTATAATTGTTAACAGGTCACTGCCCAAAAAACTAAAAGCATGAAAGCAAAGTCGTCATAATCAAAAGAACACGGCGTTGCCTCTGCACAGCCCTGAAGCACCTGCACAAGCACATACAGATACGTTCATAAGTGCCTAGGGTGCACCTCACCAGGACCTGTGATTTCCTCCTCCAACACACCTCAGCCACTAAATCGTAGAGCTCAGAAACTCAGCTCGAGGACACGTTGCCTTCCTTTTTTTCTGTTTTGCAAGGACAAATCTGACAGAAATGTAGAACCTGTGTAGATATTTAAACAGCCCGTGCGACAGGGAGAGCCTTCAGCCTGGCCATGAAGGATAGACTTGACGACAACATCCACTATACAGATGAGCCCTCAAATTAGTGAGGAGCCACAAGCCCTCGGGCTTGGAGGAGAGAGGCACTCAACACTCTGCCTCTGCCATGGGCCGTGCCGCCAGGGGCATCCATCACAGTAAGGACCAGAGGAACAACACCTCTGATACCTCTTCATTGGGCCGCCGGCAAATGAGGCACTAGATTAGGCCTGACACGGGCACAGCACAAGCTGAGGTTTGCGGAGTGTAATTAATTGGAACATCGCCAGCTTGACAAATTGGGATGATGAATCTATCTTGTATGAATAAGGAAAAAATGCATAATCAGTCAAAGATTTAGTTAAGACAGCTCTACTCTGACTCCCTGCCACAGCGAAATCCATTAAGGCAGGGAAACATCACTTTTAAAAGGAGGCAGTGTCCTTCATCTGTTCAATTTATAACTTTTTGTTCTTGAATTGATGAGAGAAGTCAACTCAGATTTGCTTGACTTTAAAGGGAGAAGAAGTTTCTCTTGCGAGTTTAAAAATTTTCTCTCCCACGTCTTTTAGTTCAGTTAGAAATGTGTGTACCTAGACGTGGGAGGGGATTTTATCATTAATTTTTAAGGCATGTTAATATTAGTTGAGCCAAACTGGCCACTCTTTGTTGATGGAGATGGTTTTATGCTAAATGTGAAAAGAATAAAACTTTCACAGTGGGTTTGCCTCACCCCCACTCCAAACCTGTTTTATTGGATCACTGCTTGAAGACTGTGACAGATCCAGCAATAGATGGGTGAGAACTGCTTTCTTTTCTAATTGGCAGGGAAAATCATTTTTTAATTTGGTCTATATTCAAGTTGGATCTCCTTATGCAGTGAAAAGTATCAATTAGGTGATTATTCAACTAATGTGACAAACAATAAAAAAAATCAAACAGGATAAATCAACCCTCACATTAAAAGAAGTCTCTTCAATTATTGACCAGATTAACTAGATGGTTATGCCTTGGGCAAGAACACATTGCTTTCAAGAAGAAAGAGAGAACAGGTTCACATGTCTTCACTGCAGGAGCTGCAGGTATTAATTAGTTCATGGTTCTTAAATCTGTGGGGTTTTTTACATTTAATCTGCATGCCAATAATAATGCATACCCATTCTACTAAATCATCAAGCAATTCTGTTTGCTTGTTTGTTCTTATCCTTTGGGAAACAGAAAGTCTGCAGTTTTCAAAACCCAAATTTGGCAAGCATTAATGACAATGATCTGTATTTCAACCAGTATGTGGTTCCTTTTTACCCAACGGAGAACAAAATACAGACAGGAGTTCTTTTCATGGCTCAGCAGAAATGAACCCGACTGGGATCCATGAGGATGCAGGTTTCATCTCTGGCCTTGCTCAGTGGGTGAAAGATCTAGTGTTGCCATGAGCTGTGGTGTAGGTTGCAGGTGCTGCTCGGATCCTTAGTTGCTGTGGCTGTGGCATAGGGCCAGCAGCTGCAGCTCCCATTTGACCCGGGGAATGTCCATATGCCTCATGTGTGGCCCTTAAAAAAAAAAAAAAAAAAAAGACAATACTAAGATTTAAATGGCGTAAATGCAAAGACCTCACATGGGACCCCCACAGACAGTTGAACACAGAAAATAATATATTCACCCAAGGATGCAGGCCTTTCTGGGCACCTGCTGATCCCAGTCACCTACATGCCCAGGTGGGAGCTTCTGTAGGTAAGTGGCCTGGAGCCCATTCATGGGCCAGGGTACTATGGTTGTTCCATAAGGGGCAAAGGAAAGTAATCAGAGGAAAGACTGGACCAGCTGCAAAGTAAACAGGCCTAGGCTTCAAGGTCAGTTACTCAAGAGCTTCTAAATCTTCCACTCTTTCTGGCATTCTGCTCCAGAAGAAATGTTCTGTGAAAAAAACAAGATTATCTGTACAATTCACTAAATACCCAGCTCTGCTGTCCTATGATTTGCATCACACCTTAGCTTCAAGTGGCAAAATGCCTTTCCGTGTGACCCATAAAAACTTTTAATGGTCAATGAAACATAAAAAGGAGAAAGTGGATAAGAAGTCGAAAGGTGCTTGATTTTTCTTTTGTGGGTCTTTTTTTTTCTTTTTGTCTTTTTTTTGTTGTTGTTGTTGTTGCTATTTCTTGGGCCGCTCCCGCGGCATATGGAGGTTCCCAGGCTAGGGGTCCAGTTGGAGCTGTAGCCACCGGCCTACACCAGAGCCACAGCAACGTGGGATCCGAGCCGCGTCTGCAACCTACACCACAGCTCACGGCAACGCTGGATCGTTATCTTTTGTGGGTCTTTTTTTATAGTCTTTTTCAAAGGATATCAACACACCGCAGGCAAACACACTGCTTGACAGGGGTGCCAGAGAGGAGGGTCCCCTTGGGAGAAGAGACCACTCAAGTTACAATTAACAAAGTGTAAGATGCTTTGCTGGAGGCATAAAATTTACAGTTATGAAGATAATCACTAAGAAAAAAAAAAAACAAAAACAGGAGTTCCTGTCCTGACTCAGTGGTTAATGAACCACTGAGGATGGTTCGTATCCTAGTATCTATGAGGATGAGGGTTCGATCTCTGGCCCTGCTCAGTAGGTTGGGGATCCGGCAGTTGCCGTGGGCTGTGGTGTGGATCGCAGACATGGCTCCGATCTGGCATTGCTGTGACTGTGGTGTAGGTCAGCAGCTGTAGCTCTGATTTGACCCCTAGCCTGGGAATTTCTATATGCTGTGGGTATAGCCTTAAAAAGACAAAAAAAAAAAAAAAAAAAACCCAAAAAACAAAAAAGATAATCACTAAGCAAATTGGGGCCACTGTTAGCCAAAACTTACTTCCACTCATTTTCAAAATCTCTTTTTTTAAATGGAGTAGTGTTGCTGAAGTGTTGAAATCTTTTGATTATTACACAATCTTTTCCCTTCAATTGCTCCCTAAATTAGTCCCACCTTCCCTGCCTTTATAAGAAAGTAATTAATGTATTGTCTGCCATTATCTCATTTAATCCTTCCCATCACCATAGAGTAATAACTGACTTTCCAACGAGGTTGAGGGAAGTAAAAGGATACACAAATTGTTATAACTGTAATTATGTAGCTGGGATTTTAAACCAACTGCCCAGTGAAACCAAGCCTGAGAAAGCCTCCTCAGGCCCGCCATACCCAGCTGGCTTCCTTGTTGCCAGAGACCCCTGGACCACCATCTAGCTCCCTTAACCCCCTTGCTGAAGACAAGTTAGTCTCATCCAGCTGACTCTCCAAGTGCCCTGACCATGGCACAGCATCTGTCCTAGCTGGAGCTGGGCTAGCTGGCTGTCAGAGCCACAGCAATCCCACTGTCCAGACAGTGGCTTCCTGTGGCCCTAGGGTCCCGACTGGTATCACACTCCCATTAGGAGCTTTTCCTTCTCCTTCTGGGCCCTCCTTTTCCCTGTACCCTCCCCACCAGACCTCAGGGAAGCCCATTGCTCTCCTTACAAATGGCATCATCACTGCCTTGCTCCGCTCAACAGATAGAACACCATCAACTTGGTGGAGAACATTTGGTTTTCAGATTTCAATCGTAAAAGAGCCATGAGGCTGGAAGTGTGCTCTTGGGTCAAGAAGACCTCAAGCAGCATCATAAGTGCAGCAAATGTTGTCTTTGGGTGAATATCCCTCCTTTCATCCCCCATCACTTGGTCCATTCTTTCACTGAAAGGTGAGTGTGACTATGGGCAAGGCCTGATGTCCTGCTCAGGCAGCAGGAAGACAGTGTGGCAGGAAGAGCATCCCAATTTGCTCATCAGAGTGAATCATACCAGAGTCTCACAAAGGTGAGACTTTGGAGGGGATCCAGAAGCACCAAACATGCAGGGTCAATGAGGTCACGACTACCAGGCAACTTTGATTCCTGGATCTCTAATCCCACAGAAGTGTGGTGATGGGTATCCAAGTGAACTGGACATTGAGTAGCTGGCAATGGTGTCTAGGAGATTTGCCCATGACCTGCAGAGGCCCAGGCCAGTGAGAGTGCAGGACAAAGTGGAAGGCAGTCCCTGATGGGGAGAAGAAGGCAAGCGGGAGTGAAAAAGGGACATTCAAGATGTGAGGTAAAAGATGTCAGGAGCTGGTACTTGATGACCATTCAGAAACCAGGAAGTTATGGGTGAACATTCATAGGACTGAGACCTGTACAAAGATTAACCCTAAAGTTTTGCCTCTGTCAATGTTGGCTATATATCTGAAACTACAGGGCAGACATGAAGGGGCTTAGCTCTGAGTATCCCTTGAGAAAATGATGCCACCACCTTCTCAGTTGCAGTTCTCCTGGGAGGAGGCATGTGAAACCAAAGAAGGGGATTTCCTAAAGGTAAAAGGTGCAAAGGAGACAGGTTGCAGCATTTCATCAAATCACGAAAAGAGGTGTAACAATGGAAAGTTCCTCAAATGGGACATGAGAAAGACATGCCTGTGTAGCAGACACACACTATTATATATATAAAGTAGATAAACAAGAACCTGCTGTATAGCACAGAGAGCTATATTCAGTGAGTTGAAACAACCTATAATGGAAAAGACTCTGAAAAAGAAAATATGTATATACATATATTTTTATATGTGTGGATATATATATATAACTGAATCACATCGCTGTATGCCTTAAACATTGTTCTTTTTTTTATTGTTATTTCCCCCAATGAATTTTTTTTTCCACTGTACAGCATGGGGACCCAGTTACACATCCCATTGTCATGCTCCATTGTACATATCTAGACATAGTTCTCAGTGCTACACAGCAGGATCTCATTGCCAATTCATTCCAAAAGCAATCGTTTGTATCCATCAACCCCAAGCTCCCCATCCCTCCTACTCCCTCCCCTCCCTCCGGGCAACCACAAGTCTATTCTCCAAGTCCGTGATTTTCTTTTCTGTGGAAAGGTTCATTTGTGCTGTATATTAGATTCCAGATATAAGTGATACCATATGGTATTTGTCTTTCTCTTTCTGACTTACTTCACTAAGGATGAGGGTCTCTAGTTCCATCCACATTGCTGCAAATGGCACAATAGCAGTCTTTTTTATGGCTGAGTAGTATTCCATTGTGTATATAGACCACATCTTCCTAATCCAATAGTCTGTCAATGGACATCTGGGTTGTTTCCATGTCTTGGTTATTGTGAATAGTGCTTCAATGAACATGCAGGTGCATGTGTTTTTTAAGGAGATTTTTGTCTGGATATATGCCCAAGAGTGGGATTGCTGGGTCATATGGTAGTTCTATGTATAGATTTCTAAGTTACCTCCATACTGTTCTCCATAGTGGCTGTACCAGCTTACATTCCCACCAACATTGCAGGAGGGTTCCCTTTTCTCCATACCTCCTCCAGCGCTTGTTATTCGTGAACTTATTAATGATGGCCATTCTGACAGGTGTGAGATGGTATCTCATGGTAGTTTTGATTTGCATTTCTCTAATAATCAGGGATATTGAGAATTTTTTCATGTGCTTGTTGGGCATCTGTACATCTTCTTTGTAAAAATATCTATTCAGGTGTTTTGCCCATTTTTCCATTGGGTTGTTGGTTTTTTTGCTGTTGAGTTGTAGAAGTCATTTGTATATTTTAGAGATTAAGCCCTTGTCAGTTGAATCATTTGAAACTATTTTCTCCCATTCTGTAAGTTGTCTTTTTGTTTTCTTTTTGGTTTCCTTTGCTGTGCAAAAGCTTGTCAGTTTGATTAGGTCCCATTGGTTTATGTTTGCTTTTATTTCTGTTGCTTTGGGAGACAGACCTGAGAAAACATTTGTAAGGTTGATGTCAGAGGATGTTTTGCCTATGTTCTCTTCCAGGAGTTTGATGGTGTCTTGTCTCATATTTAGGTCTTTCAGCCATTTTTAGTTTATTTTTGTGCATGGGGTGAGGGTGTGTTCTAGATGTGGTGATTTACATGCGGCTATCCAGGTTTCCCAGAAATTCTTGCTAAATAGACTGTCTTTTTCCCATTTTATTTTCTTGCCTCCTTTGTCAAAGATTAATTGACCACAGGTGTCAGGGTTTATTTCTGTGTTCTCTATTCTGTTCCATTGGTCTGTCAAGTACTTCAGGAGTTCCTGTTGTGGTTAAGTGGAAATAAATCTGACTAGGATCCATGAGGACACAGGTTTGATCCCTGGCCTCACTCAGTGGGTTAAGGATCAGGCATTGCCATGAGCTGTAGTGTAGGTTGCAGATGTGGTTCAGATCTGGCATTGCTGTGGCTGTGGTGTAGGCCAATGGCTGCAGCTCCGATTCGACCCTTAGCCTGGGAACTTCCATATGCTGCAAGTGCAGCCCTGAAAAGGACCCCCAAAAAAAGTACTTCAATTAAGAGGAAGGAAGAAAAGAGAGAAAGGAAGAAAGAAAGACTTGAGTGTGGATCCCAGTTTAGCCATTTATGGCTACGTGAGCTAGGAAATCTCAGTCTCCTACTAAACAAGGTAAACAGCACTAAGACCCACCTGCAGTAGACACATGCATCATGTCTCCTGACTCAGCCACTTTCTGAGCCCTCAGTCCTGGCATCCTCTGGGCCATGATATCCAGCCCACACCACCTGGCCCCACCTCCCCAGCATTATATCCAGGCTAGACCCCAGACTGAATCTAGACCTATTGGCACTTGGGAATTTAAAACTCGGGCTTTAAAAGTGCAGTCGGTTTACAAAGAGAGGATGAGCTTCTAGGTTATGAAGAGTCAGTCAATAAGACCAGCCGTGGAGGCCAGTCTTGATGAGCATGAAGTTGAATGAGAAAATGAGGCACATGAAGGAAAGACAGAGGAATCACTTTTTTGTATCTCCAGTGCTCATGGAGCTGTAATTAGGTTCTAAGGGATTTGTTGCTATGTTACAACAAATTTTCTTTGAGTCTTTTTGAGTGAATTTCTGGTGCTTGCAAACATTTTCCCCTGATTGAGACACTCAACAGATAGTGGCAAGAACAATGATGACTCCAAGGGGAGTACAGTGACTATGACAATGACTTCCACGGCCTCAAATTTTTTTGTGTAAAATCTGCCTTGGCCCAGGGAAAGCTAGCTATAAATCACTGACCTAATCATGAGATTGCTACTGCAATAAGATCTCATGCATATTCGAGGACTTTGCTACTCAAGGTGTGGCCCCTAGACCAGTGATGGCAGCATCACTTGGAAACTTGTTAGAAATGAAGAAACTCAGGTGCCATCCAGATTTAGTGAGTCAAAATCTGCACTTTTATAACACCCCCAGGTGATTTGTATGCACATGAAACTGAAGAAGCACTTGGATAACATCCCTCTAAAAGTGGACTATTCTACTGTCAAGAAGAAACACTGGACTAGGCATCTCAAGGGCCATTCTTTGGCAGTTTGCTCCTGGAAAAGTTTCAGGGCCACATTAATTTACAGGATTTAAAATCTATTTCTCAGATTGTAAACCCTCAAAGGGTTCTGTCCAGTACCCAGCACACCAAATAAATTCGTCTATTAAATATTTGCTGCAGGCTTTTTCAGCCTCCACCATCTGAAAAGCTAGTGGAGGCAAGGTGAAAAGCATAAGGAAAAACTAAATTGAGATCATGTTGCTTTCATCTTCCCAGGACCTCCTTTTCAATAAAACAAGAATAACCACTAATCCTAGGGTTTTAATGACACAATAAAGGGTTTACATTATGAATTTCATACAGTCAGAATGAGAATGCACATGCTCATTCATTCATTCATGCATTTATTCATTCACTTTTTCCAATTACCCTGTTCAGACAGAAGGAGACAGGAGGTTTCATTCTTTATGTTTGGATGAAGAGATGAGGATTGCCAAAGAAGCAAATTTTTGGATCTACCTGACTCTCAGGAACAAATTACTAGGTTCCTTTTTAAGTTCTTTTGTTGATTTAAAGGGTAGATGAGAAAGTAAAATGTGGGAATTAAAGCAAGGAGAGCAAATGTTACTGTCAGTCAGTTCAATGCAGCTCAAATCCAGCTGTGACTTAGTACCAAGGGAGCTTTCCTGAGTCACATATCTCTCAGAAACCTGAGTTAGACCATCTGTAAGATAGGGATAGCACCTGCCTAGCAGTCTTGTTCTAAGGACTAGGGGAAAATGCCATTTTGAATCATCATTATTTCATAAAGGAATATCTCATGACCTGCTGAGGATGGTGCACCCCAAACTTGACATCCTAGAAGAGTAATAGAACCTAGCCTCCAGAGCTGCTGCAAAGATCAAATGAGCTAACAATTGTGAAGGTCTTGACACAGTGCCTGCATATGACCTGTACACATAGTGTTAGATACTGTTGTCATCTTTGAGGTCAGACGTGTTCACATCCCAGTGACAAACTAGTTCTATGACCAGGAGCAGGTTTATTGATGGATACATTATCTTCTTTCAAAAAAGATTCAGTGTACCCAATCAAGTTACTACAGTTTCATCACCCACACAATGGGATAGTGGGATCTTACATGAGGAGACTTATAGAAAAACAGTTGGTAATATTATTTCTTTTATTCTCCAACCACATTCTTTTACCTTCTCTGCTCTGTGGCCCAGGAGGCTGACCCTGACAAAATGCATCCCTGAATCCTTTGCTGGTTGACTTCCCTTTGTATTTGGCCAATGGTTGGCCAACAGGAAGAGGAAGGTAAGAGAGAGAGGCAGGTGTATTTCTTCCTCTTGCCCTTTTTGCTTCAGTGCAACAGCTCAAGCACCAACATCCTCCATGGCTGCAGCTGCCTGGGAAGTGGCCCTTCCTCCAGGACGCCATCCTCCTCCAGGCTCTAGAGCACCATTCCCCCGATCTTACACTTCAGCCTCCACAGCAACACCCCTCACTGATGCAACTCTCTGGGTACCTCAACACCTCTTGTTTGGTCCCTTAACACTGTCCATTCCTTTCTTGAAAAGGATAGTCACTGATAGTCCTTTCTTGAATGTTTCTTCATTGAAACACCTGACTGAATTATTTCCTTCCAGGACCTTGTATGTATCAAAAAACTGGGCCCCAAAATGATGCTCAGTTATCAGAGACATACTGTTATGCTATCTGTAGAGACAGCTGCTCTTTCCTTAAAGTTGCTTTTCAGCCCCTGTGGAAGGGGCCGGGGCACAAGTCTAATTTAAACAGAATGAATCCATTAGCTGGATAAAGCCTGTTAAATATATTCTGGAGAATTTGAGCTAAGATAAACTAAGACTGAGTTGTTGAATGGTGGGAGGGGCTGGTCCTAGCCTGATAGTACAGAGAAAGAGAATTTGGGGAGAGAGCTTACCATGTTGCTCAGTATTAGAAGCCCAGAGATCATGGCACTACCTGGAATGGGGAACACCCCCAAGTTAGTTCCCAGAATAGAAACTTGGGTTACTCAGGAGGAAGAGGGCAAGGAGGTGGGTCTCCGGAAGAACATCATTGTTAAGCGAAATGGTAGTAGAAGGAAATGAGGGTGCACAGAAATATAAAAAGCTAAAGTGTAGCCTTGGTGCTGGAACAGTCTAGCCATCGGACTTTGAGCAAGCTGTGGAGCCTTCAATTTTTCATAAATAAGACCAAGGGGTTATTTTACTGGCTAATCTCAAGACACCTCTTATCTTCAGTGTTACCTATTTCAGGAGTTAGACTTTCCCTAGTTCATCCTGCCTCCTGGAAACATCCTCTCCAAGATGCAAAAAGTTTCTTCCTATCCTTTGCTTCCCATTTCCCAGAAAAATCTTTAAGGGGGGAAATGATGACTGTAAAGCTATTGACTTAATACTGTGGCTGATGAAAATATTTCTGCTAATGGACATGGCCGGAATCAGATTTGCTTTTAAAACACTGACCTCTCTCAATAGTCACGTTTTGGCTCTCCACCTCCATTTTATTTATCTAGGTTGAGAATGAGTTTAACGTTTCAAGATGTTGGCTTGGGGGAAAATGTTTATAATATTCTTTTATAGAGAGACAATGACCCATGTATAAGGAATATTTATTTAATCACTAGTTTAGTCATTGACTCAATTTGGGAAAATGAAGCCTTTGGGGAACTCAAGTCCTTCTTTTGTCTTTAGTATTTGTTTAAAGATGTCCTTAAACATTGAAAATAAGGCACAGAAATGTGAAATATGGATTTTCATTTGCATATATTTGATTGCTGAGTAGTAGAGGGGATACTGTGCTTTTTAGCACAATTCACAATTGAAACAAAAGATTTTTATTCTTTCTTAGAGGCATGACATTAATATTGCTATTTTTTAAATAAATGTTTTGGCATCAGTTATCTACTATGTGTATTAGAGATACAATTTAAATCTGTAACTTCTACGACTATTTGGTTATCATCAGAGGTGTCAAATCCATTTTCTTGGTAAAGAAACTATAAAATATGATTGCTTCTCTGGTTCACAAAATAAACTGTAGAAAGACAAAGTAGTCAGCACAGCCATAAAGCTCTACTGCAAGAAAAAGGAAAAAAAATATATACCTGGGGCTCAATTTTAAAAAAAGAGCAATAGCATAAATCAAATTTTAAAGATGAATATTTTCCCCACTCCCACTTAAATCTGAAATGAGGTAGCTCAGATGTTAAGATTTCTTTGGGTTCAAATTCTATTGTTTTCACTGTAAAATTCTAAGTGCTGTTAAAAATTACATGGCAATACAAGTTATAAACTAAGCATAGCAAGGGATTTTGGCTCAGAAATAAGACTTCTGAGATATAATATAAAGAAATAACTAAAGAAAGAAAACCTATGGAAATGGACACACTTTTTTCATATTATCTATTATATGGAAAAATTGGAGACAATATATAAGTCAATAATAAGAGTTTTAAAGAGTCTTAATATGGAACAAGAAACTTAGTAGAATGACCTAGAACCACTGACGTGTAACAACATTGAAAATCTTTGGTACACAAAGTTCACCAGAAAGAACAGAGTGCAAAGTTACATGTTCACTATGCTTATGACTATGTAAAACTATGATCAGATCTTATAAGGGAGCATATAAAGGTGAAAAACACTATATTAGATTTGTGAGATTAGAAGGTTTATATATATATATATATATATATACATAATATATATATTAAATCCTTTAAAATATATATATATTTTTTTAAATCCTTTATTACTGTGATAAAATTTCTCTTTACAATTTGGAATAGAAGACAATCTAGAAGAAAGAATTCTGTGATAGGACTCAGTGAAGTTGGGAGGGAAAGACATGAAGATTTACTTCTGTCTTAGAGATTATGGGTTGCCAGGAGCAGAACCCCACTTAATCTCACTTAGATAAAATGGAATTTATTGCAAAGACAGCAAGTGAATTCAGAAAGAGAATCCTAGCTGGGCTACAGGACAAGGCTGGGCTAGAACCAGAGGAGAAGGCACAGGCCCCACCTTGGCCTCACCAGCCCCAAGGCCACATGAATAAGACATCAACATTTTAAGTGAAGACTAGATCCAACCCTAGACTTGCATGACCCTGAGAGGTGTCTGCCTCACTGCTCACTCTCGACACGCCCCTGGGTTCTCTAACTACAGCTTCAACATTTTGTTCATCATGGATTTTGCATTTATTTGTGGAATCTAATAAGAAATGATACAAAAGGACTTATTCACAAAATGGAAACAGACTTGAAGATTTTGAAACCAAACTTATGGTTACCAAAGGGGAAATATTGCAGGGAAGGATCAGTTAAGAGGGTGGAATTAACATATACACATGGCTATACGTAAGATAGATAAGTAACAAGGATCTGCTGTATAACACAGGAAACTCTACTCAATACTGTATAATAACCTATATGGGAAAAGAATCCCACATGGGATTCTTTTGAAAAGGAACAGATAGGGAGTTCCCGTCATGGCTCAGTGGAAACGAATCTGACTAGCATCCATGAGGACGCAGGTTCGACCCCTGGCCTCGCTCAGTAGGTTAAATAAGCATCCGGCATTGCCAGTGAGCTGTGGTGTAGGTTGCAGACATGGCTTGTATCCCGCAGTTGCTGTGACTGTAGTGTAGGCCAGCAGCTGCAGCTCCAATTCAACCCCTAACCTAGGAACCTCCATATCCCGCACGGGTGCGGCCCTAAAAAGATAAAAGACCAAAAAAAAAAAAAAAAAGAAAAAGAAAAAAAAGAAAAGGACCAGATACATGTACATGTATAATTGAGTCACTTTGCTGTACACCTGAAATTAACACAACTTTGTAAGTCAACTATATTCCAATAAAATTTTTTAAAAAGAAATGATAAATCAAGAAGTAAACATAGGTGTTCCCATCGTGGCGCAGTGGTTAACGAATCCGACTAGGAACCATGAGGTTGCAGGTTCGGTCCCTGCCCTTGCTCAGTGGGTTAAGGATCCCACGTTGCCGTGAGCTGTGGTGTAGGTTGCAGACACGGCTTGGATCCCGTGTTGCTGTGGCTGTGGCGTAGGCCTGTGGCTGCAGCTCTGATTTGACCCCTAGCCTGGGAACCTCCATATGCCGTGGGAGTGGCCCAAGAAATAGCAAAAAGACAAAAAAAAAAAGAGAGAGAGAGAGAAGTAAACATAAAAATGACATTATAAATTATTTTTCTTAACCTTTGAGGGTTTTTTAATTCCTTCAGTTTTATGCCCATAGCCAGGGCCTCACTTACTTCCCACTAAGCACTGCCCTGTCTACAAGGGTGTCTGAAATTCCTCCCTCTAAACCTGTCCCTGGATCAAGGCATTGTTTCCCAATAGGCTCTTCATGATCTTAGCCCATTACCTGATAATCACAGGTGCACCCATTTGTAGGTATTCTCATGTCAGATAGGTTGTGTCCATCAGACAAGCTGAGAGTGAGCATGGGGCATAAAACTTTTGATTAGGGAGAAGATGAATACAGGAAAAACCTATCAGTCAGGAAAAGCTATGGTTCCTGGAGGGAGCGAGTGGGCAAGGACAAAGGCACACAATTTTTATAGCCTTTCCAAGGATAAATAAAACCCACCTTCTCACCTTCCTTTCTCCACCAGCTCCCTCTTAGGCAAAAAGTAGCCATCCACAATGAGTATGCCCATGACAGAGATGGATTTCCCTGTGAGAAATGGTCCACCAAGGAGACCCTTGATGATATATTTTGATGTTGGCTTCCTTCACCTGCAGCCACCCCTGGGTGCCCAGATCTGTGCCCCTGGAGCCCAGACAAGTCTCTTTTCTTGACTACAGCTCTTCTCACCCACAATCCTCACATGAGCCCCATATGGCCTCATGCACACTGATTGTTAAGGCGTATCTGAAGGGAAGATGATGGATGATGTATGATTGCTTTTATTCAAAGTGTGCTTCCTGTGAAAGAGAAATGTCACTTGTGCCTATTTGTTTTCATATTTGTTTAAGTACTACATTTGCCATTCTCTTCTCTTTCTCTCTTTACTTTCTAATCTGTTCCTCAGACTTCCTTCTTCTCCTCTTACTTCCCACTCCTCACCCTACCCCAGTATGTCTTTCTAAAATATGGCCCAGCAGCTAAGGATCTGTCATCTTTGGAACCTCTTGTCACAGTGGACATGAAGATCCTTGAGAAGTGAGAAGCCCAGCTTTTCCCTGAACGGTGAATTGCTCCACTAGAACCGGAGGTAAGTTACTTGCCTTCCCTCTGTGAATGTTTCTGAGCCTTGCCCTTGGGTTACTGGGTTAATTCTTCTCTTTCTCACTCTAGGGAGGACCTGAGGCTGCTCCTACCTGTCCCGTACTGCCTGATGGCAGATGAGAATAGGAAGTAACTGGTAGGTCGCCTTTCCTAGGACTGGATGCCAAGAAGAGAAAGCACCTGTCATTTAATGACCAAGCCCTTGGAGAGTTCCAGGAATGTCCAGTCTCAGAGCCATATTCAGATTGTCTCCTTTATTTGGTGGCATAATTACCCTATCTGTCAACTACATGTTTTTAAACCAGTCATCACAGTTCTGAATGATCTTGGCTGGTTTTTAAACGACTAAACTCTGTGGCCCAGATAATGGCATTCACCTTGCAATTTTCATTCCTTCATTTCATCTGCAATTCACTTGCCTTTGAAGAAAGTAACTGAGTAGTTCAAACTTTCTGACTCATCTGTTATTAGCAGACCTTGTAGAGCCCCAGTAGAATGATCTTACAAATATTCCCACCCCTCTGCACACACATACACACACACACACACCACTCACAACCCAACACTGTGCCTTTTTTTGCAAGATAATACCTACCAAAAAACTCGAGAAACAAACAAAAAAAGACTTCAACCACAAGGTTGCCTAACTTATTTTCTCCACCTGTTAATACAGCAAGATCAGACACATTCAAGTGTCAAAGAAAAGATGCTGACTGCTGTACCTAGCAATTTATCTGGATTAAGTCTATGAATTCATACTTAAATATACAATAATTTACAATACAAATAAACAATAGTGCTCCTTTAATTATATAGGCAAATGCTATAAACATACGTCTTTTGAAGAAACCCTGGAAGAGATGGTATTTTGGCTAAAAGCGGCGCATTGGGGTCACTCTCAAGGAATAAAAGCAAGATTTGGAACAAATGCTCCTCCCCTACTTCCTCCTCCCAGTCTTACTTCCATTCATCTTTAGGAAGCCTACAAAACAGGTAGATAGACCATTCCAGCACTTATTGCTGCCTTGTGCTGCACTGGGGGTGGGGGGGCACCATTCCCCTACACAGTGTGTTTTATGCAATGCAGCAACAATTCCTCTTTAGCCCCTAGCTACACAAACCTCCAATTGCCCAAACTAAGCTCAAGATCAAGCCATAACATGCTATCTTTGTTGTTGTGCTTTCAGATGGTACTCCGCAAAGCCAGCAGTAAAAAGTATATAACTCAATAGCGGAATTCCTTCAGTGTGGGATCAGACAAACCCAAGGCTGAATACGGGTCATGCCACTTGGAAAACCATGACCTTGGGTAATGCAGCTACATTTTTCTAGGCCTCTGTTTTCATGTCCCTAACCTTGGGCCTCCAGTGGATATGAATCACAAAGCACTGCCCCGGAACATTTTAGGGGGTCCATAAATATTCATCTGTTCCATGACATGCACTTTCCCTTTCCTTTCTGAGTCCTCCATTCTGAGCAAGGGTGGCCAAGTACCACCTTGCCGTAGGAGAAACTGCTCCGTGTTATTTTAGGGAACGCATTAAACATGAATGATTACAGCTACCCTGGGGTCTCAGAAGATTAGCACGTTCTTTATATTTGGAGGATTGTCCAGCTTCCTTACTTTGGTGAGAAGACAACCCCAAAGCATCACGTAGGTTTGGGACAGCACAGACAACACAGATTTCAATGGCATCACCTCTCAAGAGAAAGGCCAGCCAACGTAAGGTAACCCTGTGTAGGCCTTTCTACACAATTTAACATCTGACAGTTTGCAGTGTCTGGCCAGCCATGGTGCTGTGTTTTATTACCAGTCATTGAAAATAATTAGTTGGTGACCCAGAAAACTGATATATAAAATCCTTTTAATCACCAATATGGCTTTCAATTATACAGCGTAAACTTATTAACCTTTTTACTGCTGAGACTTGATTTATGGAATTTATCTACATGACCATTATGAGCAGAGATAAAAAGTGTATTATCTGAGGTGTTGGCATTAACAATAAAGAGCTGCTTTTCCCCATCGTGGAGCCTTAAGTGGCGATGGCAGCCTCCTATTAATTCTCTAGGGAATCATTTGTCTCCTGCAATCATTCAGTAACAGTCGACTGAGGACCTACTGGACATCGAGGTGGCTTTTTAACTCAACAGGGGAAAGCCCAAAATACCTTAGCATGGCCCCAGCCTTAACCAGATTTGGTGTAAACCAAACTTTCCTAGTCGGATTTGTTAAAACTCACCATCCTCCAAAGAGCTGTGCTTTTCACTTCTCCATTCTCTGGGCATGTGTATTTCCATCTTAAATGGGTCCATCTACATACCACAACTCTCATGCACACGCCCTCAACCCCATATACACACAGCCCTCGCACACATAAAATCCCCCCAAAACATCCAGACACAGTCCTATACAAACATACATATAGCATTTACACACAAACGCAACTCCCTCACAATACCCCCACAAGGCTACACACCCAACTCACCATACACATGTTAAATTCTTCTCCATGCACTCACGATCCCCCCACACATCAAAATTTCTATATACACACACACACACAACTCCACAACACACATATAACTTCCTAACAAACCCTCAAAACCCACATCAACAACTTTATACACACTTCCACACACAAAGTCCTACACATATACAATACATGCACACACACACCTACAATTCCCTCCAAACACATACACACACACACACACACAAAGCCCTCCCTTCCACACACACACTGATATACAAACCCCTTCTCTGACTGGAGAGGTCCTTCTCATTTTGGAATTTCTTCAGTCTCTGGGGCACAGTGTGCCACTGCCCCCATTCTGCATCTTCACTTTGCTCAGAGATTCTCAGGGATCAGAGGACATGTCATCCCAAAAGAGTACACACTCGTTGTGGTTAGACATGGTTGCCTCATTCATCCATCACACCCAGTACCCAGCAGAAGGGACTGCACTGCAATGAACTGAGAGCAGGAAGCCAGTGAGCAACAGGGCTCTGCTCCCAGAGACTTTGTTTAAGATGAAATTATGTGTGGCTCAGTGCTTAACAAATCCGACTAGGAACCATGAGGTTGTGGGTTCGGTCCCTGCCCTTGCTCAGTGGGTTAAGGATCCGGCGTTGCCATGAGCTGTGGTGTAGGTCACAGACGCGGCTCGGATCCCACGTTGCTGCGGCTCTGGCATAGGCTGGTGGCTACAGCTCTGATTGGACCCCTAGCCTGGGAACCTCCATATGCCATGGGAGTGGCCCAAGAAAATGGTGAAAAGACAAAAAAAAAATGGTGAAAAGAATTTGCTTGAAGCAAATTCAAAACCAAGAAAGCAAGTGTTAAATAACATTACACATGAGATAAAGAGAAATGATCTTGAGAGTTATCAAAACACACG
The DNA here is from genome assembly GCF_016906955.1 of Phacochoerus africanus. NCBI lineage: Eukaryota > Metazoa > Chordata > Mammalia > Artiodactyla > Suidae > Phacochoerus > Phacochoerus africanus. The sequence goes on along the minus strand of NC_062552.1, from coordinate 84,045,318 downwards.
ATTTTCCTACTTCAATATTATGTGTGATAATGTTCCAGAACAGAAAAATGGCCCAAGGAAAGAACCAGCAAGAGGAGCAGGTGAGTGACGCTTCAGTAAGTAACAAGACTGCTGGCTCCCAGAGAGGGTCTACTGTGCATGAGAAACCTGGGAGGGTACAGGGTGAGAAAGTGCCCAGAGGCCATGCAAAGCCTTCATCTTTTATCACCAGAGCCACGGAAGACTCCAGAATTCCCACAGTGCTTTGGACTCACACCCACCAGGGCCAGAGCCATACACTCAACGCATGCTCTGTGTTGGGTACCCAGTGGGCACAACCAGCATGACTGCAAGTCACCAGGAGAGTAGGTTTTATTGAGAACAATATTCCAGAATAGTATCACAATAGTCATCTCAGGAAAAATCCAGATTTTATTGACTTTTCTTACTTGTATTGATTTCATTCAGAATTTGAATGGGGAGTAACGGTGGGGGTGAAACCATAATCATTCCACAGTTTAAGGACATTAAGGTCTCAGTCTCACTGAGATTAAAGTATAAATTATACAACATTAATTTTACTAATATTTTTATCCCTTTTATCCCTAGCCAGATGTTTTAAATTCCCCAATGGTAAGAGCAGTATCATATTTTCCCCTATATCCCTATATCTAGCTCAAGGCTAGAATAAATGAATAAATTAGTCGTTTATTAGTTATACGTGAACTAGTCATAAAATGAATAAATAAATACATGAATAGTTGGTATTCTTTAATTAATCACTTCATTCTCCATTTCCTCCAATGAACTTCAACAGCACCCCAGTGAAATTGAGCCAAATTTTTCAATTTATCATGTTATACTGTAAATATCAATTTATTTGTCTCCTATATGGGACTGTGCATTTGGCTAGGAAAATAAACATCATAATAATATGAAACTAAAATTTGTGGAGGCTTGCTATAAACTAGGCACTGAATTAAATGTTCTGCATAAGTTTTCTCATTATTTCTTATACAAACACTACAACACAGATATTTTCATCAGTCCTATTTCACAGATGAAGAAACCAAGCCATAAAAGATTTAAGTGATTCATCCAAGAATACACAGTGAGGAAGTGTTTGAGCCTGGATTTGAACCAAGTAGCCTGGCTCCAGAGCTTCACCCAAATCAATAGCTATCTGATTAGACTGCTCCCAAACAGAAAGAATTTTAACCTTGATTCATTCCACAGACATTTGGTGCACATCCTCCCCATGCCAGAAAATGTGTTGATACTTAGGATAAAATAGTGAACAGCATGGGTATGTTTGCTTCCCTCATACCTGGAGAGTTTGAGGTCCCGTGAGAATTCAGTACTAAGTCACATAATCACACAGGTTCATGACCAGAAACTGCTAAGTGTGATCAAGGAAGCACACAGATGTAATACGAGTGACCCTGGGACCAGGTGATGCACCTAAGTTTGGGAACCACCAAAGCAACAAAGTGTCAGTTGAGCTCCAACTGACGAAATAGGTAGGACTTCATGACAGGTTTTGTGCATGGAATCAGAAATGATTCAAGGGAGATTTTGTTTGTGGTTGGCTCATTTCCTAATCCACCTTGCTCAAAAAAAATTTTTTTTTGAAACAGTTTGCAGAATTATGTAAAATAGCCAATCACATGCACTAGAAGAAGAGGAGAAAGAAAAATGAAATGGTGGGAACATAAATTGTGGTTAATCCAAAACAAATTAGTGTTAATCCAAGATGCTTAATGCCCTGTACCCTTGCCCTAAGGAAACCATTAGCCCAAGAATCACTGTGGCAAGGAACACTTATCAGTGACAATTCCCGGCGTTCACAAAATTAAAGCAGACGTGGCTCTGGGTGTGCTCTATATCTGGATGTTATGGGTATGAGAGTATGAGTTAGCAGAGCCTTTGGGAGCAGCTCAACCAGAGGTTTTCCAGACTTGTCTTCAACAGCCCATGGGGTTTCAGAGGGTCTGGACTAGGACAGGGGGCACCCAAGCACTAGAATGGGGAGGGAGAACACTTACTTCAACCATATATGTTCTCTTCTCATCTGTTCTTACATAGAATTAATTTTGAATTATATTTTTTGAAGACGCATGATGCCAAAATTTCAATACATTTCCAAGTCCTGAATTCAACCCAGTCCCTTCGTTTTGCTGATGAGACAAGTCAATGTTTCGCCAAGGCCATTGATGAGTGTCAGAGCTGGGACAGCCCCTTCCCATGGGCCTCCCAGAACACTCAATATGGGCAGCGTGAGGATTACAAATCACACAGAGCTTTCAACCTCAGCTCTAACAGCCACCTGCTCTAACCCTGGAATTAAGTAGCCACTGTCACGTGTCTGGTAAAGCCACTTCCATGCAAACAAGTACAGTAATATAATTTATTTGGTTTACTGGTTATTCACTTCTTAGAATCATTGTGTTTCCAGTTTTTAGGCAGATATTCCACCCCCTCCCCCCACAAAAAACATTAGCTCCCCTCATCCCTGAGTCTGAATTATAGTTTCTGAGTTATCTTAATAAATCTATCTGCTTGTGATCAAGGAACACAAGGATTTCTTTACTAGTCCAGGAATCCATAGTTTGTTCCGTCTCCCTACAGGGATTCCATTCCACGAGCCATCTGGTATGGTGAATCAAAGCACAGACTTTGAAGCCTGAAGCCAGGTGGATATGAATTCAAACCCAATTCTGTCTCTTTCTAGCTGTATACCTCCTACAAATTCCTTAACCTCTGAACTTCAACTTACTGGGCTAAAATATGAATTGTAACCAAATCTATCGAATTGTTGTGAGGTTCCAATGAGACAATGAATGTAAAGTATTTACCTTTATAGGATGTTTAGAACATAGTAAGCACTCAATAAACGTTTGCTGTCATTGTCACTATACAAATCCCTCCCCGCATGAATCTACAGCCATTAGTAATGACACCAACAGAGATGATTCAAATGATTTTAGAAGGTATTCTGTGAAACAAGAGCAAAAAAAAAAAAATCAATGGCACTGCATAATCCAGGCACTGTCTTACTTCACTCACAAATCATCATTTGTTCAGCACGGGGAATTATGAACTCTCTCGAAATAATACAGTAAAGACAGTCAATGACGATTAAAGCATAAAGAGTCTAATATAGACTCAGCAATGAATCTGGGATCTTCTATTCCACTACAATCCATTTATTACAAAAAATTCTGGAACCACTTTACCATAAGTGGGTATCATTTAGTGCTCAATTACAATGAAATTCCACTGCAAATATATATTAAATGCAGAACATCTACATTAATACCAGGAGAATTTGGTAAGATTGATATTATTGCAGTGACTACCAGATGAATACTAAGTGCCTCGCTTAAACCTTCCAGGTTCTTGGGCTTAGGTGCTGCCATCCCCTTTCTCCTATCATCTCATTTTCAGAGGGTTTTTTTAATGGAGGCAGAAGGGAGGCTCAAAGTCCATTTTTATTTACTTATACTCGGGCTTAGAGCTAGATGGCTCTCAAACACTGATTAATCAAGACACATTATATAATAACATTAAAATCACAGACATTCCACCACCCCCACTGAAAGAAATTCATTTTCCAAAAGGCTACAGATCTATGTAACAGGGAAATATGTAAAATGAGGTAATTTCAGACTAAGCACTAAAAAAGACATTTTAATAGCCCCAACATGGATTGAATGTAGTGGAGCAAAGAAATCTCAGTTGAAGAATTAGGATCTGCCCTGGTCAAACAGGGATGTAATGGCTCAGGAGTGGGATCTGCAGGGTAGAGGAGGTTTCTGTTCATATCCTATTTTAACTTGAGTTGAGAATGGACTTCTCCTGTAGTCATTTTTTATGCTAATCATGAAAATATAGCTCTTCCTAGGTAGAAATATATGCAAATGTGAGGCCAGATTCCCACTGTAAAACTTGGGGTCATAAAAATAGGTGAAATCCATGGTCTTCTTTCCGTTTGTCAGGCTATATTCCTGGGCCAGGAGGCAGGGGCATATTAGCCCTAATTGAGGGTGGTGGTTTACTTGCCTTCCTATCAAACGATCTAGATTCAATTTGCAGCTCCACCACTTACTTACTGAACCACTTACAGCAGAAACTCTCAGACCTTCAATTTCACCTTCAGCAAAACAGCAATAACAGTCTCATTATGTGTGTGTGGATTAAGTGAAAGGCAGCCTACGAAAGCTCCTATGACAAGCGTCCTCCTCTAATGGGATACAACCACAACCGAGTCTTGTTCCTCTTCTCTTGTGGGTTGCAAGCATCTGCTCTATAGAAATCTATTGCTGCCCCTACACAAACACAGTAATTATTCCAGACCCAACCACCGTCATGGGCTAGAATCCTTCTTTCTAGTTCAATAGAGTCTGTTTCATCCCATGTCATTTATACATAAACCTCCCTCCTGGTTTCTAGCTGCGCACTAGAGTTTTGACCCTGCTTGTTCCCAACTGGCCAGCCCTTTGTCTTAGGTTTCCATCACATGGACCCAGACAGGGAATCAGGACACAAGTCCTCCACTGGACTAGGGTGGGTAAGTGGCAAAGTTGTAAAAAACCCTAAAGAAATTCTGTGTATGATGCTATGCACCTATTCTGCTATCTATTCTCTTTACAAAAAATAAAATAAAATTGTAGACTAGTTTAAGCTATAAGTCACACACTGGCAACTGAGAGCCAGTTTCAGCTATCACCCAAAGGGTGGTTTGTTTCTTTTGTATAGTGGCTCTATTTTGAAATAGGGAAATTTCACATTTTAAAGACCAAGATTTGGGGGTCATTTCATAAAAATCAGAAACTCTAAGAGTTCCTTATGTGGTGCAGTGGATTAAGAATCTGACTGCAGTGGCTCGGGTTGCTGTGGAGGTACAGGTTCCATCCCCAGCCCTGCTCAATGGGTTAAAGGATATGGCTTTACCACAGCTGTGGCATAGGTCTCAGCAGTGGCTCAGATTCAATTCCTGGCTAGGGAACTTCTGGAAAGAAAGGAAGGAAGGAAAGAAGGAAGGAAGGAAGAAGGAAGGAAGGAAGAAAAAGAAAGTAAGAAATTCTGGTTTCCACATGTCACAATCAACTGGAGGTCAGCTGAGAGTACCCCTTGAAATGGGTCCCACCTCCCCAAATATGTCTGCCATTCCAAGATATCCCTGAGACCCTGAATTTGGCTCAATAACTTCACCATGTATTGATCCAGTTCCTAACATCATTAATATAAGCTTGGTTACTTCACAAATATTAATCCCTGCATAATCCTCCTAGCACAGTGAAGCAAAATGAAGCCACAGCCACAGAAATGTGACAGTGGAAAACCAACAGTGCTAAAAAATGAAATATGTGTTAAGTCCCCAAAGAAGTTCATTACCTGAAGGACACATTATCCCTTTCTCTTTCCATGAGTCAGCAGAGTCAGTAGTCATGCCTAATTGGTTTAAAGCTTACTATGAAATATTAGGATGCCATAGTATGTGATGACACAGCTGTATTCCTGAGGGGATGGCTGAGACGAATCTGTGTACAACGGAGACAGGTGGAGACAAAGGGAGCAGGTGGAAATGGGTTGTAAATATACTACAACTTAAAAAATAATGGGGTGTTTTTTCCCTACAGGTTTCTGGTGCTTCACTGCTAATTAAATATTGAAAGTATGAAAGGAGAAATAAAGTTTTGTGGCTCTTTGGATTGGGGGCATAGATGTAAATATTCTGTAACATTAACTGCAATTTCATTTGAAAAACACATGCCCGGTTCTGGGAGAGTTGAATTGTTGGCATATGAGCTGAGAAGAGGGCAGATTTAAGGAAAATATCACCAGCTAATGGTGATATCCATTGTTTTAGGCCACAATGGGGTCAGGGGTTGTGCATTCTAGGGTAGTATTTTTCAAGTTTTGGAAAACGGATGAGCCTTTTAAACAAAAGAGGAGCTTCCCTATGATAAGAATTGCAGACAAAATCATATCCCACAGAGTGGATAGGCTGTTGCCAAATGCAGAAAATCAATAGGCAAATCACTTGGAATTCTTGGGTGATTCACACCAGAGAGCAGTATTTGAATCATTTATGGTCTCCATCTTCCAAGCTTGCAATGGTGAGGCACTTGGAACTCTGAGGCACTGATTCCCCATCTTGGCTTGAGTGGAGGATGGTCTATACTTCCGTGAAAGGAGGTGAAAAGCTTCTGGAACCACAAGAGTCATAGCACTTCAAGTTTGTTGGTCAGCTTCCACCATGACTGACCATACACTTACCTCTTCACCACAGCTCACAGTGCAGTAGCCGACTTCATGGTCAGCTCCCATCAGGAATTTCATTTTTCCTGTTTGCTCACCCAAAAATCTGTCTCTACCCTTGCCCTCTTGGTTCTACTCTGCCTGTAGGATCCCATGGGAAAGTGGCTTCCTCCTTGACCTCCATACAACACTCCATCAGCGGGACTTAGTCAAAAGACTCAGTTCCATGGCCCATTCTCCCACTCACAGACAAGTAGCACCTACTTCCTCATCTGAGAAATGCCTTCCATGGCTCCTTCCTGAGGTTTGGTTTGGGGGCAACATCCAAGTAGGATAGACTCTGTGAGTATTTTATCAAAGGGGAGACAGTGTGGGTTAGTGGGCAGACCCCATGACTTGTAGCCAGGTGTCCTTAAATGTGAATATGGAGCTTCAATATGTGATCAGAAGGAAACCACTAGAGAACCTGAAATAATCAAACTCATGGAAGCAGAGAGGAGACTGGTGTGTGCCAGCAGCTAAGAGAGGAATGCATAAAAAGGTACGAAGTTTCAGTTATATGAGATTTCTAGAGATCTACTGCACAGAACTACAGTTAACAATACTACATTGTATATTTTAAAATCTCTTGGGTTAGACCATGATGGAAGATAATATAAGAAAGGGAATGTGTGGGAGTTCCCATTGCGGGGTGGTGGAAATGAATCCAATTAGTATCTATGAGGATGCAGGTTTAATCCCTGGCCTCTCTCAGTAGAGTGGTGTAGGTCACAGATGAGGCTCAGATCCCACATTGCTGTCTGTGGTGGACAACTGTAGCTCCAATTTGACCCCTAGCCTGGGAACTTCCATATGCCATTAGTGTAGCCGTGAAAAGAAAGGAAGAGTGTGTGTGTGTGTGTGTGTGTGTGTGTGTGTGTGTGTGTGTGTGTATGAGTGGGTCACTTTGCAGTATAGATGAAATCGGCACAATGTTATAAATCAAGTGTACTTTAATAAAAAAATTTTAATTAAAAAAATAAAATGTGCTGCAAGGGTAGATCTTATGTCAAGTATTCTTATCATAAAAATAATTACAATAATAGTAAATAAAAGGGTGAGAAGAAACTTTCGAGGTGATGGATTTGTCTATGGCATAGATGGCAGCAGTAGTTTCAGGGATGTATATTTATCTCCAAAGTCATCAAGCTGTATACATTAAATATGTATACATAGGTAGATGTATGTGTACTTATAAATAAGCACAGTCTTTTGTGTGTCAATCATATCTCAATAAAGTGGATTTTTTAAATTTAGGATATAATAGTTTTCACGAAGAGGTTTTGTGAAAACTAAAGGACTAACATATAAGATACCCTGGCATGCACTGGTGCTCAGCAAGTATTGGTCTTTCCCTTCCCCAAGCATTATTATTATAGATATCTGAACTGAGTCCAACTGAGTGAACTGGTCTGCAAATGGGACCATGAAATCTACAACATCCTCTGGCACCTGTGGCTGAAACCCATGCCCCTGTGATCTGAATGCCTGTCAGCTCCAGTTCTGGCCCCTTCCTCATCTCTCTAGACTCAACTCACAGAAAAAGGCCAACAGCAAGGAACAGCATGGGCTAGAGGCATCCAGGATGAACCCAACCCACCTCCCTCCTCTTCGTAAAGATACCACGAACCTGGTAATGGGAGTTACTTGTAGAAAGAATGAAAGGGCTACAAAGGAGGCCAATTGGGGTCCTTTGGAAAGAAGAAGAATTTGGGGTGCTAAGACTCAAGGAATTGGACTGTTTTCCAAGTGGGAAGACCCTTCTCCTTGGAAAAGGCAAAACAGGCCAGAACAGAGCAAATCTCAAGAAAAAGAATCTGAGTGGTTGGGACTCATATCATCATCAGAACTGATATCCCTCTCATGTCTTTTAAAGGAGAAATGGAAAGAAAACCAAGGGATTTTCTTCTGTGCTTTCTAGTCCATGGATAGAGACGAGACAGTGGCAGAAGCCCCATTCAGCAAAAGCATGTACAAATGGTGACTTCTCACTGAGCAGGATAAACAAGACCCTTGAGTGGACATCCCTAGAGGAGAGAAGAGTAAGTCTCTCTGATGTTGCACAGAATTACTGAGCGATTGTGCTGATGTTAATACCACTCAGGAGGGGCTATCATTATGATATGCCAAGGTGACAGAAACTTACCAATAGTCGTGATTGGAACTGTCAATGAGAAAGTCCAGCCCCTTCCATCTGAGCTCCATTGGAGTGAGAGATAATAGGGAATGATGACATACAGTGGTTTATCAGGAAGGGTTCAATATATCAGATTTGGATCCCATCTCAAGTGAAGGGCAAGTCCAATGGTCAAGTCCATAAAGGAATGTAAAAAGCCATGATGGAAAAGCAAAGATAAGGTGACAGTCGAAAGGAAGCATAGTGACGTCTTTTCAGAGAGGTAAAGTCACATGTCTGAGGTCACACAGCTCTAAATGTAGGAACCAGGAAAAACTTGCAGTGTGCCTGGCTCCAGAGAAGATACTCCTTCTTCCATCACTACTGCTTCCCCCCAACAGAAAGGGATCCTTGGAGGTGGGTCCCCCCACCCCAAACCGGCCATTTTCTGAGACAGATCCCTTGTATTTTAACAGTATAATCATACTATCTAACTTTCCTTTTTAAGTTACCATATTGGCATTAATTAATGTTGGGAAAGAACAAGCAGACATGGTAGACGTCAGAGTACAGATATATTTATTAACATTATGTCTGCATGCCAGACACAACATCTGCATTCAACTGAGGTGGCAGGCTGTAGCTCAGCTACAGGTTGGGCTCCAGGCAAACAAATGAAGCCCCACACTTCCAAAACAACCCTTAAGTTGTTCATCCATGCTAGTCATTCATCATAATCACATTCTCTTAGTCTAATGTTACAGAATGGGGCTCATCTTCCCTCTGTCTCTTCACTGATCCTTCCTGGGTCAAATTGGGTGTGCCTGCAGAGGGATTGATCCCCAAAAAAATGTGGGGAGGTGAACACTGGTGTCCCCACTTTGTAGATGTGCTCACTGAACATCAGAGACGGTGGGGAACTTGTCCACATCCCACAGCAAATTTCAGCCTCACTGGGTGTCTTCTATAGCCTATTCTCCCATTCCTTCCCTCCCCCTCTTTTCTATCATTTTCTTTGTTAGAGATAATTCTCCTTTCCCCTTGCCTAACTCGTAATTCCTTTGAGGAAAATGCTAGGCTTTGTAAAAATCCAGTTCTGAAATCCTAATAGGGATACAAATTTAAACGATTCCCATGAGTTAAAAATTTCCATATGAGTCAAAAATCATGTCCTCAATACCTAATGCTGACTTCTATTCTATAGGAAATGGATGTATCCAAATATCCATTGATGCAATAAGTAAATTTTCTGAAACACCCCCCACCCCCCACCCCTGGGTAACTCTTCCATGGTCTAATAGCTTTGAGGTGGAAATAATGCTCTAAATTTTCAAAATAAATTCCTTAAACCAGCCTCCCAATTTTTTTCACTTATTCCAATGTTCTATGCATCAGGATGGAAAAGGCATGTTACGCCTTTGTTGTTTTCTTTGTGTCACTCAAATGTTGGTAACTTATCAAATGTCCAGTAAGTTTCTTGACAAAGCTAAATTTTAGTGTGTCCTAATATGCAATAGTTGGCTATAAATTATACTCTGACTCTAAAAATTCCCCTGTTATATGCATATTGTCTATTGAAATAAATATTTACCTACTTTGGGAAAACTTGTAGGGAAAACAAGTTTTGTTTTCCCATGCTTCTATTACCTAATATTTTAGAATATGTATAATATATGCACAGATATATATATATATGCATGTGTGTGTGTGTGTTGTATGAAGCAAAATAAACAAATCCCTGCCAACTCATCCTCATGATTAAGGGAAAACTCTCCAGCAGTACTGTTACTATTCCCCAGCCAGTTGAACAACCCCAGAAGTAACCATTATTATTTTTAATCTTTGTCATGCTCTTGCTTTTGTTATTTAACAAAACACTGTATTTTTTGGGATTTTTCTTGTTTTGAGCTTTATAAAAGTATAACCAAAATGTAGTTAGTTTTGGCAAATTGCTTTTTCTCTTAACACTATGTTTCTAAATTTAATCTGTGTTGGACCATTCTTTGATATTTATTTTGCTGCATTGTATTCCACTGTATGATTACACCATGGTTTATTTATTCTTTCTCCTGCTGGTGGACATTTAAGATATTTACAACTTTTTGCTACTAGGAATAAGTCAGTTATGATCATTCTTGCACTTCTCCCAGCACACCATGCACAGAGTTTCTAGGGTAGATATTAGGAGTAGAAATTCTAGCCGTTTGACTATATGAATATTCACTCCTCATAATAACAGTAGATTATTTTCCAAATTAGTTATACCAGATTATCCTTCAACCAGTTTATTAGAGAGACCATTGTTCCACATCCACTCTAAATTTGTATTATCTGACTTTTACATTTTTCCCCATTTAGTTGGTTTGAAATAGTATTTCATGGTGCTTTGTAATTTCCCTGACTATTAACGAAGTTGAATACATTTTCATATGTTCATGCACTATTTGAGATTCCTCTTCTGTGAAATGCTTAAACTCATCTTCTGCAAAAGGCACATGATGTTTGCTTCTGTCCAACAAGACTTCTTTTGGAGAAACACTGATTTTCCACTCCTGCAGCTCTAACAAGACAGTCAGACACAGGAACTTCTCCTCAGCCCACAGGAATCAGCACAGTAAGCAGGAATCCCAATCAAGGCAGTGCATTTCCCTGCTCCAAGCCATCACCAAATTTGGGCCACCCCAAGTATACTTCCCTAGAACAAATGGCTAGACCCTAGGGGGAAAACGTTCTCTGTCTGTTGAAGTACATGGCCATGTCAATAGCCATCCTCCCTGGATACACAGAGGAAACTTAAGCCCAAGGGAGAGAGCCTGGCCTGTAAACAGAGGAAAGCAGAACTAGAAACTAGAGTGTGATGAGTCTTGATGAGATTGTTTGAGATCTTGGATATCATTATGCCTCAAGATGGCTTCGATTTTCCAATACGATGAGCCAAGTAAGCTTTTTCGCTCAGGTTTACTTTTAGTTAGATTTCTGTCAATGGCAACTAAAATAAAGCAAAGCTATTTAAGGAAGAAGAAAAAAAAAAAAAGGAAAAAAGGTAGAAAGTAAAAGGTTACAATCTTTCTATTAGCTTGGGCCAAGAAACATAAAGAACACATTGGCATGAAGGTTGTAGTAACAAATGATATTTCTATAAGGTTTCATAATCTGCAAAACACTCTCACATCTACTGTCTAAGTAGATAATCTCTGCAATTCTGGAAGGTGGACAAGGTGAATATTATTATTATCATTCACATTGCACAAATGAGAGATTTGAGTACTTCTATCATAAGTCCTTTTCAGCAATCTGGAACTGCTCTTTAATTACTATTATCCCCAATACTCACAAAACTATTAAGATAAATTAGAGAGTAACTAATTTAATATATAGTTAGAGAAAGGAAAGTCTATCTTGGAAGAGAAGTGGGTCAGTGAACATGTACTGATCACACACAGAGTCTAATAATCAACAAATATCTCACCTAAAAGCATTCTTTGAAAAGCATTTTAGTCCAAGCCCATTTACCTAAAAAACTTTGGAGGGCGGGGAGGGGGGAAACATTTGGCTCTCAAACTTGAGCAAAAAGTACTTCCAGATGCCCTTGGAGCTTCTTTGGAAAACTAACTTTCAAGAATATTCCAGAACCATTATTTTCAACCAGATTATTGGCTGTATTTCATGACAGAAACACATTCTGATAACTTCTCAATATCTGAGCTACTGATTGTCAAAAAAAAAAAGAAAAAAAAAGGTGCTGAGTGAGGGAAAAAAAGGAGAAGAAAGGGTATGGGACCCACGGAATACAGGCAACTTTACCCACAAGTCAATATGGCATTTTTAAGGAGAGGGAGACTTAGTAAATGTCAGGATTGAATGGACCTGTATGCCACTGGAACTTTAAAAAATGTAAGTGATAATCATTTTAGAGGAAAGGAGGAACCCGAGCCATTGCTGATGGAAATGCTGAGAAATCTCTGCAATTAATACTTTAAAATCCTTAGAGTCCTTGATTAAAGAAGCAACATTCTAAATCAAAGCAGCAGAAATGAGCAAACTAAAAAGAGAGAAAAGAGATAGGTGAATAATAAGAGAATCTAAACTGAAATGGGACTGAGGAATTTTCTTTAGCCACATCTGATGAAGGATTTCAGTAATTTCCTCAGGAGGAGGGATTAGCCATAATACATGCATATGGGTACATGTGCCTTTGTTAAATTTAACTCTGTAAAAAAATTTGCATTCTTTTTTTTTTTTTTCACTTTTTAACTCCTGTGTTGACTCTTTTAGCTCCAGGTTAAATAGTCCCTTCAGAATTTTCTTTACATAGCTGTCTGGTCAGTGAACTCCAAGTAACCAGTGCAGTCATTGGTGGCCAGAGGGGCAAACCAAATAAGCTGCATCAATTTTCACATGATGCTTTGCTCCAGCTCGCCCTTCTTTTGCTGGGTCACATGCCTTGAGATCATGTACGAGGACCCAGCAAAGCAATGTGGCCACAAAGGCAAACAAGCATGGAGAAATAAAAAATACCTACCCACCTGCCAGTGCAAGGTTAATGATGGGTACCCCCAAGAAGATGGGAATGAAGTTGGGCTACAAAGCTCATTATCCCCAATACCATCCACATTTATTCCAGGCAGCTTCTTAAGGACTTATATCCTGTCCATACCCTAATCCCAGGAACTTGTTTAACATATTACTTCGTGTGGTAAATAGAACTTTGTAGATGCAATTAAGGTAAAATAGAGAGATTGTCCTGAATGATCTTGGTGGGCCTGATGTAATCATAAAGGTCTTTATTCAAAGGAGATGGGAAAATCAGGGTCAGTAGTAGATGTGACAAGAAGGAAGGATCCATGAGAGAAGGAATGCAGAACAGGTGGCCTCTAGAGACTGAAAAAGACAAGAAAACAGATTCTTCCCTGAAACGTCCAGATAGGACACAGGCCCACAGATCTTTATTTTAAATCTGTCACTTCCAGAACCCTAAGAGAATGAATTTGTGTTGTTTTAAGCCATTAGGTTTGTGGTAATAGAAAATTAATACATAAATTAAATAGTCTCTGCTCTTCAAACACTCATCATTTGGTGTCAGCTGCCTCGTCTCAGCAGGTACTAAACTAGAAGAGCTCTGATTTGATCAAGAGCCGAGTTGAACTTACAGAAAAGTGGTTGATATTTGATCTGCCACCCCTCTCAATTCCTACGACTATGCCTCAGTCAAACATGCCTGGCTTTTCTCTCCTTTTAGATCTCTCCTGACCAAGGACGAACATTATGAACTCAAAAATCACCGTGTCATGTCCTGAGAGAACCAGCCACTATGGCCTGTAGCTCTGAGTGCCTTGTGCTGGCAAATGGTCTGTGCCAGATCATCCTCCTCAGTCTAGGCAGGCTGGTGGCCTAGAAGTGGCATTACTGACATCTATCTGACTCTGAGCTCAGAACCTGGCACTGCCCTGTGCAGATATTACCTGCGATCTTATTTTCCAGATGAAGGAAACTGAGATCCACGTTTGTATAACCAGCAGCTAGCAGAAGGACTGTTTGGATTCAGTTAAGTCCAACTTAAAGTCAGCCCCACCAAGTCCAGATTTCTCTGAACTGAAGGACTCCCAAAAAAGTACCACATCTGCCCCACCCATCCCTTGGCCTGTCATTATACCCACTTGTCTATAACCCCAAGCTCTGACCATCACGTACTTGGTTAAGACTGGAGATGAAGTCCCCCCCGCCGCCAGAGTTTCTGTTATGGTGCAACACAGAATGCTACACAAAGACCAGAGGTGTGCTTAGTCACTGAGCATCAAAAGAGAAGACAAGAATGAAAGAGCATATGTTTATCAAAGAGACTGTTTGGGAAAGATGTGTTTTCGTCTCAGTCAACCAGGTGATCCATGAGGTGGTTAAGGAAACCTTTAAGGAAAGAAGAAAGCAATCATGGAAATGAAGCAGAGTCTTTGGGCAGTTGGCCATGGGTGGATTAGTGAGTTTGCTTTATTTCTCTTAAGGATTTTGACCTCTTATATTTAGTTTGTTTTATCTCCATTATTTCTATCCTAATCTAGACTACAATCACCTCTTATAAGATACTGTTATAAGACTTTAGAAGTCTATGAATTGTTTTTTCCATATCTTATCTAACCAACTGTAGCCCCCAAAATCTATACTAGAAGCCATAGCAAATTTTCTCATACTTTGAAAATAATCACCCTACTGTTTTTGGCTTCCATTACTCCTATTGAGAAGTCAGATATCAAACATATTATTGCTCCTATGAAAGGAATGTGCATTATTTTTCTTTTTGACTTTGGTTTTTACTATCTTTTATTATCTTATCTTGGTCTTATTGTCATATTTACTTGAAATACATTACTGTGATTATTGTATTTATACTCTTGACATTACAGAGCTTCATGAACCTGAGGATTAATATCATTCATCAACTCTAGAAAGTATTCAGCCATTATCTGCTTAAATATTGCTCCTGCTTTCTTAATACCATTTCCTTCTGGAATTCCATTTATGTATTAGATGTATTGTTTGTCTATATCTATGTTTCTTTCCTGTATTCTCAGGAGTTTTTTTCTTTTTCTTTTTAGGGCCACTCTCATGGCATATGGAGGTTGCCAGGCTAGACGTCCAATCAGAGCTACAGCTGCCAAGCCTACACCACAGCCACAGCAATGCCAGATCCTTAACCCAATGAGTGAGGCCAGGGATCAAACCCACAGCCTCATGGTTCCTAGTCAGATTAGTTTCTACTGCACCACAACAGGAACTCCTCTTTTCTGTATTTTCTGTATTTTATCCCCATGTACTAAATTATGGAGATTTTCTGTTGATCTGCCTTCCAGGTCATTAATTCTACTTATTATTAGATCTAGTAACTCTTACTGTTACTGATATTATTCATTCAGTTCTAGAATTTCCCATCTGATTTGATCTTATAGATTCAAACCTCTGATATATCCTCTATAGTCACAGCCATTTTCTCCATGTTCTTAAATATGTGTATGTGTGTGTTTGTGTGTATTTACTTAAATATACATATTTACTTAAAAGTCTTATTGACTAACTCCTATAGCTAGATCACATGTGGGCCCATTCCTTTTCTGCTGTTTTTCAGTCATGCAGTCCTGTGTTCTGATGAGGGTGTTAATTGGTAAATTCATGTATATTATTTATAAAACTTGTAGATAGTCCAGGTAATGTTGTTTTCCTCCATAGACCATTTGTCACTCCCTCATTTAGGCAGATAGAGTAGTAGCTGATCACTTTAACCTAATCAGAGATGATGCTATAGCAAGGTTGTGTTGTCATCAAGGTAAAGTTCAGTCTATTTCCTGTTTTCTTTTATTTAGGACACAGTCTTCTAAGAGTTTTATCTAAAAGCCTGGTACACTCACTGTATCACTTCTCCATAATGAGTTCTGGGCTCTAATCTTCATCTCTTGAAACTATGAAGACTGTTGAAAATGAAAACTCTGCAGTGTTTTTCACACCCCAAAGGATTTGTACTTAGGGTTTTTGCCTCCAACTCCATGCAGCCTAGAATTCAACTGAGGGGAAACCAGCTACATGCATGAGAACTCCCAAGTCTCTCCCACAAGCTCTGCTGGCTTCCCTTTTCTCCAGTAGCAGCCTTCCACTAGTGCAAATCTTGGATATTCACCCTGGGTACAGAATTGCAGAATTACACCACAAGAAATGCCAGAGGAAGTTCTTTAGACCAGTGTAAAATTACACTAGATGGAAACTTAGATCCATAAGGACTAAGACTGTGAAAAGTAAAGATAAAATATAGAAATCATCTGTTCGAAGGCAGCACATAATTGCTAAGGCAAAGAGGATGAGTGTGGCTAAGAATCTGGAAAAGTGAACTGACTTCTACAGCCTCTTTTAAACTGGTCCATTCACTGGTTCTGGTATCTTCTTTTTTTTTTTTTTTTTTTTCCCAGCTGTTCTCTACAGGATCAAACTTTCCATCAGCCACTCTTGGCAGTCTGTCAATGTAACCTTTTTAAACTCACAGATCTACACATCGGAATATTCCTCTGCTTCATATCTCCAAGTGACCCCTACTAGTGATTAGAGTAAAATTAATTTACTAGCCCACTTTCTCCTACATGTCTGTTTGCTACCTTCCCAGAATAACCTTGCATTTTCTACATTCCTCACACCCACTGCACTGCAACCAAGCTGCAAATTTTATCCCTCGCTCCAGGCCTTGACACCCATGTTGTTCCCCCCCTTGGATATGCTTCTGGAAAAGCCCTCCTAGAGGATAAGTCTGGATTTACAGTAGTGATCTTCGACCCGGTTCCCTGATTTGGATGGTGGGGGTGAGGAGGGGGATCCATTTATTTTTCAATACTCCTCTGGCAATTATTAGCTGTGCAACCCCAGAAAATGTGTTGCATCTGTAAAATGGGGGAAATATTCAAAACTCTTGGTGAGGACTAAACAAGGAGCTGCATTTTTAAATGCTTGCCTTTCCATGACACTGGTCTCCCTCTTTAAACCAAAGCACATCAACCAAGAAGGAACATTTCCATCATTCAGACTGGCTTGAGTTTCTATGGCAATGTTCCACTTCCCTTTTTTCAGCAGTCTGGCCTTAGCCATGAGATACGTTTTGAGACATTGTAATGACACATAAACTCATTCCCATCTTAACAAGAACCATGCCCCTACTTAAAGCCAAGGAGATGCTCCTGTTATGAGCCATTATTTCTTGGAGAAACAAGAAAAAAATCCTTAGAAGCAAGTATGCTGCATATTTTTAAAACAGCCTAATCCTTGACTAACTGCAATATGTCTGTGATTTCTTTTTTCTCCTCATGATTTACATCCATTATGTAGTTCTATTGTTCAAACATCACTTACAATGAAATTGTGCCAGTAAAGAGACATAGCATCTCTGGGTCCTTTTAGTCCAGCTGTGAACTTTAGACTTAATCCTTTAGGGCACCCTTGTCTGGTAAGCTTGAGTTTATATTAAATTTTCTAAAAGGAAAGGCAGAATGGTCAAAGCAAGATAGGCAGACAGACAAGAGTCTGTCTTTCATAAATTAATAAGCATCACCGGCCACCTTACTTGACCCTTTAAACTCTGTGAAATTAATATAAGTAGACAACTAAGGCCCACTTGCCCCCCTCCAGAGCCTTGCAAGTTCACTTAAGCAATGCAAGTTTCCTTAAAGTTTTATAAGCCAGCTTTTAGAGCAAGTCCTTTGTACTTATTACTGGTGACAGTGAGCATTATGGCAGCCAATGAACCTTACTGACTTACGACCCCAATATGGTCGAGTACTGTTACCAAGGGAAATATCAGAATCAATGCTTGTATATTACATTGAGGTCCTGACTTCTGAAAAGGCCCCCTCTAGACCCTTCAGAATACGTCAGTGAAATAAACAGCTAATACTGCCGGTCTACGGACAATGGTCAAAAATTGCTGTTTATTTAACAACTTTTCAACCATCTTAACCCCTCTAAAGAGTGTAGGTTTCTAAAAGAAAGAAAAAACAAATATTCATGGCCCCAATTCTTTTGCAACGATCCAGATTTATGCCCACTTTTCCAAGGAACAGCATGTGTGGTCTTGCCTTAGGGAGCAAGGAACATAATGTCATCTTCTCCCTCGATTAACAGGCTTGCATTATGAAACAGCTCTGGTGGAAGGGGTGAAGGTACCACACCTCATCTCCCATGGTGCCCCCCAGGTGAGCTTACAGCCAGCTTTGCTGGAGGAAGGCTGGGCTCACCACCATTTTTTATTTACTGGCATCATCATGGCACTGCTTTGAAAGTAACCTCTCCTACATATATCATCACCAACTCTGTGCTTGGGATTCTTATGTAACTTTTTTTAAAAAGTCCATTTCAGTCATACTTGGGTTTTTTATGACTTAGATGTTCTGCCAGGCATAAGAAAATAATCTATAGTTAATGTGATTTTTCAGAGCATAAGTTCTTTAGGGCTTTTTCCCCACTATTGCTGGTCAAATAACTAAAAAAAAAAAAAAAAAAGTCTTACCAGAATACCAAAAATGAATGCGTAAGGCACTTCATATATAAAGAATGTATCTTTTCCTTTCCATCCTTTCCTTTCCTAAGAGGGGAACAAAGATTTCTGAAGTCCTTCTATGGATGGGATTTTTCTCTCCTATTTTTTGACTTTTTTCCCCCTCAATTGCTGTGTTTTGGGCCCTTCAAACTTTCCTGTCTCTAAAGTGCCAGTTCCTGAGTCTTGGAAATCTGCAGGAATAGCACTTATAAACTTCAGCCCCTGGCACTGTACTCAATCTGAGCTAATCTGCCCAGAATTTAGTCCAGAAGTCAGAATTGCCCAGGGGCTCAGCAGAGATCAAAAGGTCCTGCTTTCCCCTCTGCAAGTCCAATCAGCATGTTTTTGGCAAAAGTAATTCATATCAATTCAACCTTTTTATTGGGGAGCAAGCACTATTTAATGTTTCTCAAAGGAACCTGTTTGAACCAATTCAACAGCTGACTCACCTTGGGCATTTTCCTAAGAGATGGTGCTCTTAGGATGCCAGCATAACATCTGGGAGTGGGGTATGGGCTGAGTTCAGGGTAGGAGAGAGATCTGCTGACAGGGCTGCAAAGGGGAGGTGTGCTACTCAGAATTCCCACAGTGTCACAGCAGAACAAGGAGATTCCTTCAGAACAGCCCCAAAGGTCAAGGCTCAGGGAGCTTCTGTGGTTAAGGCTCGAAAGGTGAGCCTTGGGTGAGAATTTGGGCAAAGCTGATAGAGCTGGAGAGCAGAGAGGAAGACCAAGAGCAAACAGTGGGTCCTATGTAGTCTCCAAAGACAACACTCAAAGGCCCAGAAATTATTCTTATTGATGTCCAGGAGGTAGATTGGATAAGAGTGGACAACTGGCTCAGATGAGCTAGAAGTGCCTTCTGATTTAACACATTTAGTAAGAACATCTTTTTCACTGTGAAATATACATTATCACTGAGGCAGCCCTACCTCTTCTGGCCTAATGTCAGTAAGTAGATGTGTGGTCATTCTAAACCACCTGACCAACAGACTCCCTCAGACCTTGGCTGTAAATATTGACTGTGCCTTGGGATGATTTGGCAGGCTTTTACAAAAATATAAGGGCCCAGAGCATCCCCCTAACCAAGTGAAACAAGTTCTCTAGGGATTATTTTTTAAAATCTTCCAGGTGAAGAGTGTCTGTTGTGGCTCAGTGGGTTAAGAACTTGACTAGTACCCATGGAGGATGCGAGTTCGATCCCTGGCCTTGCTCAGTGGGTTAAAGATCCAGTGTTTCCACAAGCTGCAGCCTAGGTGGCTGGGATCTGGTGTTGCCATGGCTGGGAACATCCTCACCTGGGAACATCCATATGCCATGGGTGTGGCCATAAAAAGAAAAAAATAAAGTAAAATAATAAAATAAAATCTTCCAGGTAATTCTAATATACAACCATGGCTGAGAACCACTGGCCTAATGCAAAAATGATTCAAAGGAAAGATAAGGAAAGGAGATTTCAGGTAACTCCATTAGATTCCCATGAAGCTCACCCAGAGTGATGCCACCACAGTTCATGCCAGGCACATGCCTGAAGCCTTCTGACTCAACCGACATCCAGCCTGCCTGCTTCTCACCAGGACACACACACAAAAAAAATATGCATCTATAAAATCAAATTGACTCTGAATACCCACAATTAAAGCATGCTTCAGCATACCCCTCCTGAGAATGGGCCTAAAATAGCTTGATATATAAAACAAGAGAGCCAACAAGGACCTACTGCACAGCACAGGGAACTATATTCAATATTTCATAGCAAGCTATAAGGTAAAAGAATCTGAAAAAGAATATATACACACTGAGGAGTTCCCTTTGTGGCTCAGTGGTAATGAACCTGACTAGTATCCATGAGGACACTAGTTGATCCTTGGTCCCACTCAGTGGGTTAAGGATCCAGCACTGCCATGAGCTGTGGTGTAGGTCGCAGACACAGCTCAGATCCTGAGCTGCTGTGGCTGTGGTGTAGGCCAGCAGCTGTAGCTCTGATTCAACCCCTAGCCTAGGAACTTCCATATGCTGCAGGTGTAGCCCTAAAAATGAAAGAAAGAAAGAAAGAAAGAAAGAAAGAAAGAAAGAAAGAAAGAAAGAAAGAAAGAAAGAAAGAAAGAGACAGTGTATGAAAAATATATACACACTGAATCACTGTGCTGTACACCTGAAATTAATACAACATTGTAAATCAGTAAAATAAATACTATACTTCAGTAAAATTAAAAAATAAAATAATTTGAATCACATCATCTTCTCTTTTTTTTTTCTTTTTTGGGACCACACCTGTGGCATTTGGAAGTTCCTAAGGTAGGAGTCAAATTCCAGCTGCAGCTACAGGCCTACCCACAGCCACAGCAATGCTGGATTTGAGCCGCATCTGCAGCCTCCACCACAGTTTGCAGCAACATCAGATCCTTAACCCACTGAGCAAGGTCAGGGATCAAACCCACAGCCATACAGAGACTATGGGGTTTCTTAACCCTCTGAGCCACAATGGGAACTCTCTTTATTTTTTTGTAAATGCCCTTGGAGAATTATAACACCTCCCTACACTACCCCTAAATATAAACAAGAATCAAAGAGGATCAAGTACCTTGTCACAGAGCGAAGTTTCTCCCCCTGCCCTTACCTGCAGACCCTCTATCCAGCCTATTAAACTTTGTTTCTCTGTATGACCAGTTCACCTGCTCTACCCCTTCTCTCTGATTGATAGATTCTTCCTTATCCTTCAACAAAAAACAAAGCCAAAAAAAGCAAGGATCGTGATGACCGATCACATTTTTATCAATAAGTTTGTCTGTGCATAACTATGCATTGAGCATTTTGTCTGCAGACACCATCTCATTTAAAGCTCACAATGCCACTATTTTGCTGCTATGCTCATTTACTGGTGTGGGCATGGCCACAAAGCCGGGCGGTGGGGGAGAAAGTTTACAGATGCACACAGCCCCATTCCAGCTGGGCTCCTTGCCCTGATACTAAATGGCTCTCTGAAGATTCGGCCCAAATGTCACTGTCTTTATGAAGCCCATCCTTTTCCCTTTCAACAGCCCAAAAAGGGGGGTTGAGGGGAGAGGAGTCCCTCATTCCTGTAGTACTCCCACCTCCCTACATCAGCTCTCAAATGGCATTGCAATATTTTTCGTTTAAACATGTGGATTCACCACAAGACGTGAACCACACATGGTAGGCACTCAATTTTATGCATCTTGGTTTATTCCAAAGGCAGCACAGGGTTCAGCAGATAATAGGGTCTCAGTATCTGCTCAATGAATGACTGAATGGCCAAACAATTCATTCTTGAAGAAGAGTTCCCTCAATGTTAAAACCTAAGCAGTCCATTTATCACAGAAGCCCAGTACTTACTCCCACATTTCTTCCCTTTCCCTCCTCCCCATTTGGACAAAATAAAGAAAAATGCTTTTTTTTCACACCATTTCCCACAGACACTTGCACTTTTTTTCTGCTTTGAAATGACAGTGGATGCCTGCAGAGGCCTCTGGGATCTAAAAGGACATCCATCACTTTCATAGCTGGAGTCACAGCACTTTCCTTGGGGGAAACTTTCTGCAGGAAGCAAAACTGGCCTCATCCTCACCAGGACAAGAAAGGGGTAAAAAGAAGGAAGGGCCAGCCAGCATCACACCACCAGACTCTGATGCCACTCATGGGCTGGAGGAGCAAACTTAACCTTCCACCTTCCACTTCCTGTCTAAATTCAAAGAGGAGTATAGGAAGTGCAGGGAAGCCAGCTCATAACAGAACACAGATTTATCCCCAAGGCTGCTTAAACCTGGGCCCCCAGGAGAGAGTTTTCCAGTGGCCTCTCTGTCCTTCCTTCCTTCCTAGGGCCAGAATGCTTGAGTTCAACTGTAAAAATGCAAAGAAAAGGAAATTGCGAGTGTAGACATCAGTTTCCAAAAATTGTTGAACACCCTACAAGAAGTAGAGTCTGGCTTCAAAGGACCCTTCAAATGAGGAACAATAAAACATCAGGAGAGTCCATTGGTGTTGGAGACCATGGAACAGCTGAACTCTGCAGAAGGCAAATATCTATGGACTCAGAGTTCTAACGTGCAGAGTCTCCTTCAAAGACAAAATGAAGGACTTATGCATTAACCATATTATTCTATAAACAGCTGCACTATGTCCTAAGGTTACCCCCTTTAATATTACTAAGAAGATAATCTCGTTATTGCCTATGCCTGTCCCTGCCCACTAATCTTGTCACCTTCATTAATCCCATTAAAAATCTCATCACCTTCCTTAATAAAAATCATGTGGGCTAAAGCCTAGGCTCCTCTGTTCTACAGAACAGAGTGCCTCCTGGTCCCCCAATTTCTAAATGTAGGAGTCTTGTGTGTTCTGTTATACCATGCCATCCCTCTTCCAGGATCCCCCATTTCCCTGCAGCACTGGACACGAAACATTGGGAAGAGTTTGGGCAGATTATCATTTTCAAGCATGGAAATCATCCATACTATCTGAGAGTTATTTCATTCATGATAAAATTCTAACATCTCCCAAGACTACTCCTAGAAACAATGGAGCTACCTGCCTCCCTTTGGCAAATGACAGAGTTAACTTTTATGGGCCAGGCTCCAAGTGCTGGGCCCTAGCCCTTCCTCCACATACTCCCCTCACTGAGTGTCAGCCAGATACACATTCCACAGATGGGAAAAGAACCCACGGACTTGTCAGAAGTCACATTCACATAGCCAAGGGCAGGGCCTTTGTAGTCAAGCAGATTTTAATTCAAATCCCAGTTGCTTCTTTGCCAAGTTTCAGTTTCTGCACATGAGCTGCTCACTCACGTTTCATAGGAAGATCAACTAGAATGGGAATATGTATTTAATTATATACCTAAATATAGCTCTTAATTACTTTATTGAATAAAGGCCCTTAAATCAAAATGTAATCCTGAAAGATGGATGGCCATTGGTTTTAATCAATGCACCCTTAAATTTCTAGTAGTCCACAGAACATAATTTTTAGAAGAATACTATTGCTATCTTATACAAATTCTGCTTATCCAAATTTAGAATATACTAGCATTTTCAAATCCTATTTCTAACACCTTAAATAGGAATGTGTTTAAAACAGGAGAAACCTGAAGAACCGTGTGTTATCACAGTCTGATTTTCTCTATCTATCCTTCTACTTGACATTCTAAGGGTTTTCACATCCTAGTACAGGGCAATTCATCAAAGTGAAATTTGGAAGGGGTGAGAGGTATGCCTTATTACTGGAAAGTAGAAAAGAGCCATTGCAAACATGAACTTCTTCTCAAGCAGAGCAGTTCTAGAAAAGCACATGTCTGAATGTGAGTGATCTGAAAATAGAGTCCCTTAAAGCTGTTCATATATGTGCACTTTCTAGAAAACATTCAGCTACCAGGAGTACACACATACCCATTTAAAAATCACTGCCTAAGACACCATGCAATTTTACAAGTCTTATACTTGCCATTAAATCTACTTTGAATAGGTTTCTCCCATTTATGTATTTAGCAAATTCATGTTCATCTTTGGAGATAGAGTTCAAACACTCCTTAGTTGATGGCCACAACTAGTTGCTTTTCTTTGACTGTCCTCCCAAGTGACTTCCCACCCACCTCTGCTTTAGCCCATACCTTGTGATAACAAAACTGCCTGTTTCCATGTCTCTCTCTTCCACTAGAAGTCAATCCTCAAGGGTGTGCTGAGCACAGTACACAGTGTCTGAAATTCAGCAGATGATCAATGAGGCAAAAGGCTGTGACCCTGATTCAGACACACTTGGCTAAATTAATGGTCATTCGGACAACATTGGGGATGGAGGTGCTAAAAAAATAATAGGATTGGCTCATAGGTCTTGTGTGATTTGGGGAAGAGATAAGAGCTAAGGATAACTCCAAGACCTCTGGCCTAACAACTGGGTTGATGGTGGTGCAATTTCTTGCTGCAGAGAAGACTAGAGTGGGGAAGAGTTAACATGTTGAGTAAGCCATTGGCCATGTTAGTGCGGAGGACAAAGATGGCAGGTCCAGGCTGTAAGTATGAACTTAGGATCCAAAAGCATATAGAAGGTATTTAAAGACAGAGGACTAGATAATATTACCGAAGAAAAAAGTGTGCAATAGACAGAGGTGAGAACCCAGGACTGGGAAACTCCAATCTGAAGAAAGAGGGTATTAGAATGACATAGTCAGGTATGTGAGGCATTCACTCAATAAAATACATACCAAATTTCTCTATGCCGGTGACATAGAATTTTTAAAATTTATTCTTTATTTCTTTGTATTATAATGTTATTTATTTATTTAACATTCTCCTCAAATTGCAATTTTTTTATTTTTAGACATATATTTTATTTATTTTTTTAAGTTTTATTGAAGTATGGTAGTTAATTTACAAGGCTGGGATAATGTTTGCTGTGCAACAAAGTGACCCCATCATACATATACACACATCCATTCTCTCTCAGATTTTTTTCCCCACATAGATGATCACAGAATACTGGTTGATAGATTAGGCAGAGAAAAGAATACAGACATAAAGGAAGTTTGCAGTTGTTCACAAGCTCTTCTCCACTAGCTTCTTGTGAGAAAGACTGGTCAGGACAGGAGACTGAAAAGATTCCTTCAGCAGCACGCATGCCTACAGGCATCAGGAGATGGTCAATGGAAGCAATAAGACAGGTATGAAACTTCACTTTATTCCTATACATTCCTATACATGAATCAAAAGCCTAAGCCACAGGGAAAGGAGCAGAAAGTTTTTGATTCACAAGAGCACAAAGATCATGGCCCTGAGAGACAAACAGAAGCAAAAGTGTCTTCTTGGGTTAAAGGATAGAGAACTCTTCCTGAAACATAGGCAAAAATTTCTTGATGCTGGAGGAATGGTAGAATCAAAACCCTCCACCCCGGGGAGAGATTAGAATAGTCTTATGCTCAGGATCTTTCACTGACACAAAGCAGAGGATTTTTTTTTTTTTAACCACAAAGGAAGAATTATTATACTTTCCCACTCAAGATTAACTATAAATACTGGAGGTGGTGTGTTGATAAAGGTTTAAGTACCAGTTCTCTGGATTTGCAGTTTTGCAGGACATTAGCCTGCAGATTTGTAGGAAATTTAGCCAGTTTCCATGGTATAAGTGTGACAACAATCTCCTACTTCAAACTATCTCTATGACATCACTGAACATGGAGATGCAAAGAGAGGTGGCTTTCATGAGCCAGTATGAGATAGCTCTAACACATCATCGAATACAAAGAAGAATTTAGGACACTGCCTTTTAGGCCTCAGGTGTGCAGAGATAACTTATAGATAATTCAGAAGAACACTGAGGAAAACCCTTCAACACTCAAGCCCCAACTCTAAGCACAACATTAGTGCAACCTACTGCTATAAAAATTTGAAGCCTTAGATGAACTAAGGGTAACAGTAGCAACAACAAAATTCAACCCCAGACAAAGTTCTAACTATTACTGGTTCCACTCTTCACACTAACAGCCTAACACCTGAAGTGGAACAATTTCCAGGCTCCTATTACGTCAGAATCTACTTTCTTCTACACACAATGTGTAGCATTCACTCAAAAATTACACAACATACAAATAAGTCAGGTAAATCAAGCCATTATCAAGAGGCATAGCAATCAATGGACAAGATGTTGGAACTTCAGAACAATGATTTTAAAACAAATATGATTCATATGTTAATACATCCATTTTTATTTTTATTTATTTTTTCTTTCTTCCTTCCTTCCTTCCTTTCTTGTCTTTTTGACTTTTCTAGGGCCGCTCCCATGGCATATGGAGGTTCCCAGGATAGGGGTTGAATTGGACCTGCAGTTACCAGCCTATGCCACAGCCACAGCAACATCACATCCAAGCTGCGATTGCAACCTATACCACAGCTCACGGCAACACTGGATCCTTAACCCACTGAGTGGGGCCAGGGATCAAACCTGCACCCTCATGGATACTAGTTAGATTCATTTCCACTGAGGAGACACAATGGGAACTCCAACAGAGCCATTTTTAAAGGTAGATAATTCATATAATAAAGCGGGAAATTCCTGATTCATTACCCTCTTTTCACTATAGAAAAGAAAAAACACTCTTTGTCATCAGTAGTAAATTATTACTATTACTATTATTATTATTACTATTATTATTATTATACCAGAATTTGGAAGGAAAGGGGGAAAACACACACACATGTACTTTGGCTTTGGAGCCAGAGACACCTGGAATTGAGTCTCCACTAACTGTGTGATGACCTTAAGCAAGATAATTTAACCTCCAAGAATTTTTTTTCCTTATTTTTGAATTGCCCATAATTCAGAGAGTTGTTGTGAGGCTAAAACAACATGGTACATAGAGTCTTTGGTGCATAGTAAAGGCTTGAAAGAAAATGCCCAGTAAACAGTAGTTGATAGTATTGTTATCATTAGCAATTACAGAGTATGCGTCCATTAAAAAGGAGAATTGTATAGAACAGGGAACTATCTAGTCACTTGTGATGGAACATGATAGAGGATAATGTGAGAAAAAGAATATATATATTATATATATATATATATATATATATATAATATATATATGACTGGGTCACTTTGCTGTACACTAGAGATTGACAGAACACCATAAATCGACTATAATGGAAAAGTAAAAATCTTTGTTTTAAAAAGCAGGACTGGTGTTAACTGAATAGCCCTTATTCAGTTTTAAAAATATAAATTTGTGTCCAGTGCATTTGGGTAAGGGAACAACACAGTTTGAGGTGCAGAGAGAATGGGCTTTATGTCTGGCAGACGTCAGGGGAAAGCCCAGCCCTTCTACCCACTGGGGGTGTGGCTCCAGGGAGTCCAAGGTCCCAAAAGCTCCAGGTCCTTTGATGCCGTAAGAAAGGCTCAGTGACACATATGACACATATGACCCACATATTAGCTTCTCTTTACTTCCCCCGATTCACCTCCTTAGCATGGACCTGTGAGATACCCTCACCCTCAAGCATGTGTCTGGAAGATAAGACTCTTGCTCCCCAAGATTTATCAGAGGAGAACTAGGTGAGAAAAAGGAGTCCATCCAGTAAGCTGAAAAAATACAGATAAATGACAACTCTCAATTTTCTTATGAAAAGCAAAATCTTGAGGTTTGATGAAATAACCACGTGCATCCCTTCAAATAACTGTTCACCCAAATGTTTCCAAATCCAAGGAAAAAGTGGAGAGCAGTCACCTGGATTTCTTTGTTCCAAAGGATGGACAGATTCTCAACACTTACATTTTGAAATGAGCAACGTTAATATGCCTACAAGGGACTGGATAAGAGGGACAATAAGCAGTTTAATCATCTCCAGAGACTGCCATAATTAAAAAAATAAAAAACCCAAGATATTCAGCCTTATCGGAGGACATTCCCTTAATAATATGGTGACCTCTGTATTTTCCATATGACTAATTCATGTTATCATCATGCTAGGGTATTATACTTTAATAAGATCAGAAATTGGAAGTAAAGGGGGAAGGAACACACACAGAGGCTGTAAATAGCTTTATTACCTGATTCTTTTGGCCACCTCCAAAACCTTAATGATTTTTTTAGACATCATGTTTTCTCTAGAAAATGTTCTTAAGTATTTGACAGATGCTAATGCCTGTTTGGTAACGAAGGCAGATAATAAAATGAAAGAATAAGCATCCATTAATTTAATAGAAAAACTCAGAAATACTAATTCTTGGAAAGTGCTGGGAGTTGCAGAATCTTCATATGCAATTCTGACTGACTTATTTTCTCCTAATACAATGGTCTCTACTTGGCTGGAATTACATACGTTAATGTTAAATGGTTTCTGGCCCCTGGGCCTTAAGCAGTTGGAAATCTTTGGACCAGACCAGGAGTCACTTCCTCAGGGAGCATCCCTATCTTAAATTCTGGTTAGAATATTCCTCCTCCTTCCATATCTGGCCCCCTTGTGGCCACAAGGAAGAAGCTTAAGAGGAAGGAAATGGAAACTGCTGGAAAGAAACGGAAGCCCTACCTTCTTTCCCTTTTATTCTCCCTGCTTTTGCCTAAATTCTCTCCCATCAGGAATCTGATGGAGAAAGAGCTAAGGATGGAGATGAATGCTGGGCCACCCGCAGCCACCCTCATGCCCTGACTCTGGTGAAGTGGAGCCTGGTACAGCCATATATCACCACAACTTTGTGATAGTTTCACATTGATGGAGACTTCTGCCCTCCACTTGGTGCCAGTGTCTCCTAAAATTTAATCAATAACCCAAGAAAATGGAAATCAATCACTAAATGGGAAACCTCGCTTAACTAAATTATAATAGTCTATTTCACTTAAGGAACAACAAATTTTCCTGAGAAAAACCAGGCAGTATATTAAAATGACCTCAGAAATTTAAAGAGCATTAAAATATAAGCACTGCACCCAATTTTTTTTTCTTTAAATTTCCTAACTGGAATTTTTCACTGGAAAGGAAAGAAAATTGTGTGTGTGTGTGTGTGTGTGTGTGTGTGTGTGTGTGTGTCTACATGTATATACTAGTATCCAAGATCTTCAAATTTATGAAAACTTTGAAGATCCACCAATAGTCTGGTCTACAATAGAGAAGTGAAAAGGAAAGGCAGGCATACCCTGCCTAGAGTTATGTCCTGGCCCTACCACCTGCAGACACAGGGTGGTCATGGTGCCTCTCAGAATCCATATTCCTAAAGCTAGCAGAGAGGGTTTCTGTGCAAGACAGAGAACAGTGCTCCTGCTTGGAGGTCACCATACTGCCGTGGTGGCAAATACCTGCTGTAACAGTCACTCACTGTGCATCTCTGGACAAGACCATAACCTCTCTGAACTTTTACGTCCTCATCTATAAAATGGAGAAAATAGTCCCTACACCACTGGGTTGTAGGGAACATTAAACAAAATACCATGATGGGTAGCATATGATGCAGATCCCAGCATCCTGAAGAAATTCCATACATGGTTATTAACAAATTCCCCCGGATTGAAAAGGTGTGGTGAAAGCAGACATCCTTGCCATGTCATGCCCCAATCTTAACTGTGATGTCCGCTGTTGATTTCTCTTAGCTAGATTCTTGTTTGACCACATGAAAGCTATCATCTCCCTAGCTTACAAGATGGTTATGAGAACCCGTGAGAGCCCTTTACAATCTATAGGTTATTGTATGTTAGTTACCAGTATTCATGAACTCCCAGGAAGCAAAGGAACAAAACAAAGAAGAAAAAGATAGAACAGTCCATGAAAACATGATTGCCAAAATGGTGTATCACAAAAATTCAAACTGAGAAGAGATGGCAATGATTGTTTTTTGCAAATTAATAAAATGGACCTACTAGTTCCTCCAAATGGTGGCTTTACTGTCCTTTTGGAAGTTGATTTTCCACTCAGAGACAAATACCTTTTTTCTAAATCAAAGAATGCTGTAATTTTTAAAGTCCCTCTACATCTATCCTCCAAAAAAGAATAAATTTTGAGGCCAAGTTGGAGTTAATTATTTTGAGGCATCAGGCATCCCTTCTCTTGATTTGACAGTGGATGAAAAATTAGTATCTGAGTGGGTTCTGCCCTGGAAGAAATGGTCACTTCAGTCCTGGACCTGATCTTAGCACAAGGCATGCTTTCCCTGTTCATCAGTCACTATCTTAAGGCCATTTTTATCTTGTTAGAGCAACATTCGAACTTGTCTACCCACAGGAATTTGGTGTTTTCCACTCTCTTGTTGCCTTGGTGAAAATTTATTTTCAAATCTATATGTCTTTTTTCCTTCTTACATAGTTGGGAACAAAAGGCTCTTCTTCCCTTAGAAGAAGGAGGAAAATCTCTTTGATGTCCAAATTTTCATTTGTGATTCAGAAACCTCCCTGGCCCCAAGAGTAATTTTAAATTCAAAGAGAAACTTGTTTGATAGGATTTTGCCTGCTTTCCTATGTGTGTTGGGGGTGGGGAGGGAGGAGGAGAAATTTTTTTAATAATGATCAAACACAGATTTAAAACACTATAATTAGCTAATTCAATGCCATGACATCCAAGTGGAGCTGGCTTTGAATTTTCAACCTTCATGAGGCCATTTCTTCATGGCTTTATAAAATTAACCATTCTCACTCACATATGCTGCCTTGATAACTATTTCTGGGTGCTCGGTGAAATCCACCATGCCATTACTATGGTTTTTCATAGTAAAGTATGCTAATTGGCAATTGCAATCCAAAATGGGTCGCCCATTTAAAACAGGCACAAAAGGGTAAAGGAGCTATCTTTCTGATGCCATAAGGACAAAGTCTGAGAAGACGGTGGAGGGAGGTGACTGAGGTCTTGACATCTCAACAGTGCAGGTGCTTCTGCTGGACTTGCCAAGGGGAGCATGTACTTCCAAGGAGGGAGCTGGGCTCAGTCTATGTAAAAGCCCTCCTGATGCCCTCCAAGCTGATGACAAGGGGGCAGCCAGGAATTGGCCAAAGTACACGCTGGAGGAAAGCAAGATGCCGTGGGTTTCAGAAACATCCCTTAGCACCTCGAGTCTGGGGACAATTGTTGTATCACTGCGCATGGAGAGACTAAACATTCCCAACACTGGGCACTGAAAGCACCATGAAAGCCAAGTTAATTCACACTCAGAGTTGCACAGGAGGTGGGTGACAACACAGGAGACCAAAAGGGGCTCAGCAGACACATCCACCAGGCCGACGAAAGCCAGAGAGGGACCAGGACAGACCTGGAGACTCATCCATTGGAGACTGGAACTCAAGAGGGACCCAGGGTTGATAACAGAATTAGCCCACTTAGCACTTGGGGGCCCAACATTTATTGAGTGGAATTAGTGCAGTTTCTGGAATAATAATTAGAAAGCCCCAAACTGCTTCAGGTGTTGGCAAAAAAATAAAATAAATAGGCTTTTGGGAGTCCCCGTCATGGCTCAGAGGTAATGAACCCGACTAGTATGAGGACAAGGGTTCAATCCCTGGCCTTTTTCAAGTAGGTTAAGGATCCAGCATTGCTGTGAGCTGTGGTGTAGGTAGCAGACATGGCTTGGATCTGGGATTGCTGTGGCTATGCCATAGGCTACAGCTATAGCTCCAACTCAACCCCTAGCCTGGACCTCCATATGTCATGGGTGCAGCCCTAAAAAAGCTTTTTTTTTTTTTTTTTTTAATTAAAAAAATAAGCCTTTGGACCCTCTGAAAACCGAGTCAGTATGTTAACAAACCCTTTTCAGACATGATTTCAAATCCCGGCCTCTCTGGACGTGTCATGGGTTTCAAAGTCATTCCTACCGCAGGTTTCTTTCATGCTTCTAAGAGTCGCAGCAGGGGTGTCACCTGGCCCTTGCCCTCTCAGCCAAGATCCAGATAGGATTTATGGGAAATAACCTTTCTAATAAAACTCTCAGGAAGAGGTCTGTGAGAGGGTTGAAGGGGTTCCAGGTGGAGACCCCCACACTGCCCAGGATGGGGGATGGCCCTGAGGTGCTGTCCAGGGCACAGCCCTGCCCAGCTCTGGATGACCCCAGGCCCCATGGCCTCCCCAACCCCTGCACCCTCACAGATGATGCAAAGCAGAAGGTGCAGGCTGATGTTAGTACAATTTGGAGGATTCAAAAGAGATTTAAACATGGACTCAGCTGGTGCCCATGCATGGACCTAGACTAAGCCAGAAGACAGTGTCACAGGGCTCTCTCTGGTTCAAAAGCCTCATCAACCTGTAATCAGTCATAGGAGACACACTTAGCAAAACTGAAGCAATCTGGGAGGGAGAGGACATATATCAGGAGATAGAACCAAAATCCAAAAATTAATGTCCATATAGACTGTCAAGATTGCAAAGGATGAAGTCTAAAATATGGATAAATGTAAAATTCTTCATAGAAATGTGAAAAACCAGGACACAATCATAAGAAGGGGAATAGGGGAAGGAGAGGAATTTCCCAGGAGGATATGTGAAAAAGTCTCAAGGGCTCCTGATGTAAGTTAACTGAAAATCTAATCATATGACCTGTTTAAAAGGGCCTCCTGCTTTAGCAGGATGCAGAATGGTTGTCTGGATTCATAGGTTCTCCCAAGACCAGGCTGGCTCCACCCTACCCCCCCCCTTCTCTCTTTGCTATCCAAGACTTCTAGCTTTTCATTCCACACACCCTACCCTTCCTCACCTCTGGGCCTTTGCACATACTATTCTCTCTCCAGGAAGACTTGCCGCACCTCACTTCCCACCCCTGCTTCACCAGGCCAGCACCTGCACAGACTGTAGGTCTCAGCTTGAACTTTTATTTCTCAGGGGCTTCTCACCCTCCACTGAATCTGATCCCAGTCCATGCCTCATAATTCCATCAGCATCCAGACCTCTCCTTTCCTAACACCCAGCCCTGATTCCTCCACCCACGTAGATCTCCCTCACTGCACTCTGAACTCCATGCAGGCAGGGGCATGTCCGTCTTACTTAGCTCACTACTCCCAGTGCCCAGCACTTCATAGGACTCAACTTATAGTGAATAGAAATTGATGATGCTGTTTAGTGTGGGAAAAAATCAAGATGGTCTTGGGATGCATTAAAAGATATATGTATCTTTAATATATATGTTAAAGGAGCTGATAGATAAACCCTTTTTTGTGCCAGTCAGGTCACACAGGGGAGTTCGTGTTGAGTGCCACACCAAGATGACAGTGAAATTGGGGAGCTCAAAACCATGCTCTCCCAAGAACATTAAAGGAACAAAGTACATTTAGGCTGGAAACAAGGTGGAGAAATTATGGCCACTGGATGCAAATATCTGAAGCTCTCTTACATGACAATGCAGGTTTTCTACTCAGCAGAGAGAAGGTAGAACCACACCTCCTAATGGAACAACACCTCCTGAGGCTGCCTGTTGCTCAAAGTGTTCATTCAGCCTGAGTCTTCAGGCTCTTGACAAAGTTCCCAGTGTGGACTGGGCTATGAGAGTTTTTTTTTTTTTTTTTTTTTCAACCTAAAGGATCTGGGCATCTTTAAGCCATCACCCAAAGAACTCCAGTCTAGACCTCAAGACTTTACGAGTAGATGAGAACATGGGGACAAATCCCCCTGCCATGTTCTCTGCGCTTGAACTTCTGATAGGTAGTGACTAGGGGGTTATAATCTGTTAAACTGAACTAAGAGCTGGCCACTCAGACCTATCCTCACATGTTGAGGAACATTTCTTAAAATGGCCCATGTGTATGTGGTTTCCAGGAACTGATATTTCAGGGAGAAAATGATCAACTGGAATACAAATCTCTGACAGAAAAAAAAAAAAAAATGTGTCCCCACTCAACATTTGCAAGGCATGACATCGAAAGAAAGGCTCTGTCTCTGTTACTTTTTGGCCTAGGAAGATCTGGATTCATGCTAGCATCCTCCAAATCCTACAAGGATGTCCAAATTACCAGGGTGTCCAAGGGAGAGTGTCAAAGCTGAAACCTGAGAATGTATTCAGCTTCCAAATCACAGGAACTATTCCTGCAGCTTCCTTCTCTCCTTTTGTGCAAAAGATTGGGAGCACATGATATCATATTTTCATTTCAGAGCCACAATCCCCACCAGAGATGGAGCATTTTCCTCTCCCCAAAGTGGCAGCATCCCATTTAAACCCTGGGGATTTGCAGGCCCGGTTCTCCACTTTGCTTTGTCTTCCAGCCTGCGTGCCAGTTCACCCTTCCTAAAAGCCTGTACACCTGACCCAGGATATTTCTTTACCGTCCCCCCACCCCCTCTCCCTGCAGTGTTAAAAGGCCACACTCTACTCTGAGATCCATTTCTCTCCCCACCCCCAAGTACTTTCATCCCCATTTGTAACAGCCTCTAATATGCACTTCTATTCGATTTTCCTCACCCAGCTTGAAATCCTCTCATTCTAATTACCGTTTCAGTTTTCTTATATTTCTCCCTTGAGATGTCTCAATTAGTGTACTTTTTCATACCGCCTGTCACCTCTGAGCTGCAAGGTGGGTCTAACTCCAACCGAAACCAGGCAGAAAATAAATGAGGAGCTGTTCTGGGCAGCCGGGCCGAAGGTGGGGTTACTTTACAAACTAGTGCACCTTTAATTGATGATAAATGGACAGGAAAGTAGCCTTATTAATACAGCAGCCCCAATTCGGTTGGCATGCGGTGTCCCTTCATTATTCAAAGGTACTGGAGAGGCAGCCACAGCTCAGTCGTGGGTGAGGAACTTCCATTCAGAGAAAGAGGGAGCATGGGGCTAATTAACATAGTTCCGGTCAAAGTCGGAAATTAACTCGCCTCTTAAAGAGCGCAGCTACAAACGCCATTTGTCTTCTCTGTAATTACACTTACAGGTAATTACACCCGATTGCAGCGCACAGAAGTTAAACGCAAGGAGGTCTCCCCCCAACACACACATCGCCACCCCAGCCCCCCTCATAACTCTTTTCATTCCAGCTCTGTCAAAAGACTAAACAAAAATAAAGGTGGCTGCCTGGGTATATTTCTCCCAGTAATGAGTGCTCTGTTGTCTTAAGGCTTCTGGAGCGGCAGTTCTGCAGTGTTTATTCCCTCCCTCCTCTGGGACTCCAGAGCCCTTATCTGAATCTTTCAGAATTAAGAAATACACAAAAGGAAAGTTGGACTCGAAAGCCTTTCCCACCCACTAATACCAATAGGAGGACCAGGAAGTTCCCTTCCCCATGGTCCTTCTCTCCCTGGCTGTGCAGTATTTATATCTTGCATTGGCATCATTGCTTACAGAAGCCAGGGTACAACCCCGTCCCATCACCTAAACTCTCTTCTATCACTATTATCTTTCTAAGGACCTCAGAGGGACCAAAGAAATAAGAACGTGCACACAGGAGTTCCCATTGTGGCTCAGCAGTTAAAGAACCCGACTAAAGTCCATGAGGACACAGGTTCCATCCTTGGTCTCCCTCAATGGGTTAAGGATCCAGTGTTTCCCTGAGCCGTGGTATAGGTTGTAGTCCCGGCTTGGATCTGGCATTGCTGTGACTGTGGTGTAGGCGGGCAGCTGCAGCTCTGATTCAGCCTCTAGCCTGGGAACCTGGAAACTTCCATATGCCACACTTCTGCTCCTAAAAAGCAATAAAAAAAAAATTTTTTTTTTTTTAAATCATGCACAAGAGGATGCATTTAGCCCTACTCAGGCTAGCAATGTGCACACGACCCTTGGATCTAAGACACCAGCGTGGGGCTCATAAGTGGTGACCTGGCTCAGCCCTCCCGGGAGTAGTGGATGTGGCTGGTGGCATCCCAATGCCTACATGCCACTGAGCGACGAGTGAGAGGCTCCTTTACAAGTCCACAGCTCCCCGGAGGATGTGATGGGTCCCTTGGCTAGTCCCACAAATTGGTCCCTTAAGAACTGGAAGGGCCTGGTTTCCAGCCATAAATCCTCTGAAGACTCTAGGAACAGGCCAAGGTGACCTAGAGAGCTCCCACCTGTGTCTGTTTCCTGCCTGTTTCACCTTCTCTTGCCTGCTCATTGGTTTCACACTGTCAGGATTTCTTCCTCCTCTAATCTGCTCCTGCCTACCCATCCCCAATCCTACCCTGATCCCTTTGGGCCTCTCCCTTTGCAGATTCTGCTGACTGACTGTACAGTGTGGGCTGAAAGATCATCTTGGGCTTGTCTCAATCCCCACTTGCTTGAAATGTTGCCCTGAAGCCACTTTTCAGCCCAGAGCGGCCATCCTTTTTGCCACTGATTTCCATCTCGCTGAGCTGAGAAATTCCCGTGAAGAAATCCAGAATGAAAAAATAAACATCTCTAGTCACACATTTGCTGGATAATTACTTATACAGCCCCTCATGAAGCAATTTAGCAATATGTATTAAGAACAATAAAAATATTGACTGTGAAACTTTTATGAGGAAATAATCTTTAATTCAGAAAAACACTCAATACCATGTAATAATATTCTACAAAAAAGCCATGAGAAAAAAAGAAAATAATCTAAATGTTCAAAAGTGGAATATGTTCAAGTAAGTGGCCCATTCACTTGGTGGATTGTCATGTGACCATTAAAAAGGATGATTATGGAGATTGTGCAAAATCTGAACAATTGATTACAATTTAGGTTTACAAATTCAGAATATAAATCAGAATAAAAATACAATAACCAAAGTCACACCAAAATACGAATAGCAACAGGGTTAAAAGGAGAGGATTATGGTTAATCATTTTCCCTTTTCCTCTACTCTCCAAAGTTTCTGCAATGCATTTATATGCCTTCTAAAGGAAAAAAAATATATTAATCTGGTATGAGAAAGAAGAAAACCCATGATGTTTGTAAATGTGACTCTTGTGAGCCTTTCAAATGAATCTAAAACTGAGTAGTTTGGTTAATGAATCCATCCCTTACCTAGAGTTGCTGAGACCTGCCGCCTGCATCCTCTTCCACTGACAAACTCAATGAGCTGAGAGAATCATTTAGCTCTGAGCTTCAGTGTTATCATGAAAAGGGACAAACTCTTCTTACAGGGGGCAGCACCCTCTCTGACTTTCCCTCCACCTCCCTCTGGTCTCTTTCCAATCACCTTTATGCAGCACTTTGCCCTGTCCACCCATTAAAAGTTGGGATCTTGGAGTTCCCATTGTGGCTCAGCAGGTTAAGGACCCAACACAGTCACTGTAAGGATACGAGTTCAATCCCTGGCCTTGCTCAGTGGGTTAGGGATCTGGCATTGTTACAAAGCTGGGGCATAGATCACAGATGTGGCTCTGATATGGTGTTGCCATGGCTATAGTGTAGGCCCACAGCTGCAGCTCCGATTTGACCCTTAGCCCCCACCACCCACAACTCCTCTACTCTTTCATCTCCTCTGCCGCAAGCCTCCAGAACATCAGACCTGAATTTCCTGAGGCATCTTCAAAACCAAAGTCCTAATCTTTCCCAGCAAGCCTATTTCTGATCGCACATTCTCTGTCTGCTGACGGAACTGCCATCCACTTTCTCATCCCACTTTTGGAAGCTGGGATTCCATTTGGTTCTCACCCCATAACCTCTAACTTGGCCTCCTGACAGTCAGGCCATGTCTGTCCCTCATCTATAGAGCCATCATCTCAACTGTCTCCAGACGGAAACTTTCTAAAGTACAAATCATTCTTGCCATTCGTTACTCAACACCCTTGAGTTATTGCATGCAGGGGAAAATCCAAGGTCTACATCATGGTTTATCACAAGCTCTTCCTGGATCCCCAGCCCTCTCCCGTCTCACCTCTCAACCACATTCGCCAGAATGGTCTCTCCCCTCTCTCACGTTGTTCATCTATCATCCAGCTGGTTCTCCTGGTACCTCCATCCAGGGTGTCCTGGATGTTGGAGATGATGCTATAACGGCCCTGCCTCCCAACAAAGCCAAGTGGGTACCCAGCCACCCCCCGCTCCTCATCCCAATACTCCTTGCATGAAAAGATTCTCTGCCCAGTCTTGGATGGAAGGAAATACTTGTGCAGAGTCTGTCTGTGCCTTCTCAATGAAGTCACACTTTCTGGGACCCTGGAGAGACACAGTCCCCCTAAGGATGGAAACTTTCCAGTGATGCCTTAGTCAGAGAGATGACCTGCATCTGGTGGGATGTTTGGTACATCTATCTTCAGTGTGGGGCTTCAGGGGCTCTTCAGAGGGCTGGTTGACAATAGCAAGGACCCCTCCTCCCCGCCAGGACCAATACAGGAAATGGAGAAGCAGGAAGACTCTCTTTCCCTGTGACTTTTACTGTGTCCTGGTTCCTTTGCCCAGGGACCTTCAAAATGATGATGAGGCTTTACTACCTAAAATGCTTGGGCTGGGGCCTAGGACAGGAGCAAGGAAGAATATAGCCCTGGAAATCTCAGGCCACATAAATGATCATTCTAGCCACTTGGGTCCTGAATACAATTCCACCCCCCTTCTAATGTTCCTGTCTCTCTACCTCATGGCCTTATTCTATGGGTTGGTAGCACTTCTAACGCTCTGATAAAATCTTACTTATGTGTCTCTGTTATTCATCACCATCCAGTATTTGAGCCCAGTAGGGGCTCAACCCTCTGTCTATGAATGCGTATTCACTGTTCCCTGAAAACAGTATGTTCTGGGCTTACAAGGCCTTTGCCCCTATTGCTCCCTGACGTGCCCTTATCACCCAGGGGCACTCAAGAAAGTTCTACTTGTCCTTGAGCAAACCCAGAACAATCTTTACTCCTCAGAGAAGCTTTCCCTGTGCTTATTTCCCAGATGGGATCCTCACCATCCCATTTGCCATCCCCTATCATCTGCAAAGTGATGTCCACATCTCAGCCCAGTGCCACAGTGCTGACACTTCATACAGAGCATCTTAATTCTTTGTTTTAGTTCTCATCCTGAGTAGACTATACACCTTGCCAGCCCAGTGCATCTTATTAGGGTGTCTCCAGGACCCAGGGGACATCAGCCACAAAGCAGATGCTCAGTAAATATGGGTGGAAGGGGTTGGTGGCTAGCATAGTGGGGGCAGCCCCCTTTCCCTGAATGCAGGGGCCTGGGGATACTCTACCTTCCCAGGTCTTCTAACTGAGTAATGGGGAAGCAGGTGCCATTTAAAGGCCTACTAAGCAACAATCACTGCTTTAAAAATCAGCAATGAGGTCCTACGGTACAGCACAGGGAACCATATCCAATATCTTGGGATAGAACAGAATAGAAGATAGTATGAGAAAAAGAATGTATATATATATGGATGACTGGATCACCATGCTATAGAGCTAAAATTGATGCAACACTGTAAATCAATTATACTCTATTAAAGATAAAATAAAATACAAAATCAGTTCTCTGAAAGCGGTCTCTTACCTACACAGAGCCAGTCTTCTGTTGGTGGGTGATGCAAAGGGAAGGTTGAGCCAGCTTTGACTTGGTCAAATTTTCATATTCCAGATCCATTAGGTCTGAAAGTACACAAGGTTCACTACACCCCTCCTGCAGATAGTCTACCTCATCTAATAATATAGGTTTCCTTTGGAAGCAGTCAACATCCCACCACCTGCAGGACACAGTGTATCTAGTGGAAATGGTGTGGGCTCTGAAACAAGACATATTTGTGTTCAGATGTGCTACCCGTGTGACTTTGGGCAAGTTACTTAACCTCTCTGAGCCTTAGTGTGTCATCTGTAAAATGGGATAATACCCACTTCAAAGGTTCATTGTGAAGACTGAATGCACTAACCTGTAGAGGGTCTAACATGGAGCACGTAATGGGTGATCAATACAAGTCAATTCTCCTCATTTTACTCCCTATACCAAGTAGTTTTATCCCTTCCAGAAAAGAGAAAACTTAGAATGGGGTTTCCGGCACTGTTGGCATTTGGGGCCTGATCATTCTTTGTTATTGGGGAAGGGGGGCAGTCCTGTGCATTAAGGACATTTAGCCACCTCACTGCCCTCTACTCAGTAAATGTCAATAGCACCCCATCTCTCCAGCTGTGACAACTAAAAAATGTCCCCAGACTTTGCCAAATACCTCTGAGGGGCAAAATTTCCCCCAACTGAGAACCACTGGCCTAGGGTTCTATAACTCAAACTAGAAAGAAAAGTGCCTTGATTTTCCTTTAGGACCTATTTTAAAGGATGCTTAAAGCATATGTCTGCCAACCTTCATGACAAGAGAGGATGCATTCTTGATGCCACTGAAGAAGGATGTCACTGCTGTCAACTGCAACCTCACTTGCTATGGACTAGAATTGGGTCCCCTCAAAATCCATACATTGAAACATTCACCTCTGATATCCTCGTATGTGGAGCTAGAGCCTTAAGGAGGTAATTTAGGTTAAAGGAGGTCCTAAGGGTGGGGCCCTGATCTGATAGGGCTGGTGTCCTTCTAAGAAGAGACAGCAGAGATTTGTTCTCTTTCTGGGCACACACCAAGGAAAGGCCACTTGAGGACCTGGTGAGAGGAGGGCCCTCTGCAAGCCAGCAGGCGAGCTCTCACCAGAAACTGACTTGGCCAGCACCTTGATCTCGGATTTCTCAGTCTCCAGAACTGTGAGAAGATAAATATTTGTTTATTAAGCCACACCATGTATGGGATTTTTTTTGAGCAGCCCCTGAAGACTCAGACATCCTCCTTTATTTCTTTTTTTGTTTGTTTTATTTGTTTTTTGTTGTGGGGGGGCTGCACCCACAGCATATGGAAGTTCCCAGGCTAGGGGTTGAATTGGCGTGGCAGCTGCTGGCCTAAGTCACAGCCACAGCAACAAGGGATCCCAGCCTCACCTGAGACCTACACCACAGCTCAATGGAAACACTGAATCCTTAACCCACTGAGTGGGGCCAGGGATTGAACCCACAGCCTCATGGATACCAGTTGGGTTCATTACCACTGAGCCACAACGGGAACTCCAGACATCCTCCTTTCAAACTGAAGATTGAATCACTCCATCCCACGTGTGCACCCCCAGAGATGAGGCATTTTGGTCTTGCCTGAAGAGTATTCCTATTCCCAGTAACTAAGAGAGTTTAAGTAGAGTCACAATACTTCAAGGGTCCATTGAAGAAACAAAAAGTCTTCATTGTCCCTGCACCCACCCTGCAACATATTGGTGGCACCAAGATGTCAAAATTGTCTTAGGGAGAAAACATTTGAAAAGCACACAAGAGTACACGAATGTCAGTCCATCCTGGTTCATTCATCCTGAACAATATTATAACCATAGCTATGCTATTTTTAAAAAGTGTAATTAACAGTTGGTCTGCTTTTGATTGGTGGGGTTATAGCTGGTTTTTTTACAAATTCATTATATCTTTATTGTTTAAAATGTCTACAAGGAATATTATTTCTTATAATTAAAAAGTCTAATAAACTTTCTTAAAAGGGGTGGTGTGGGGGGGTTCCATCATGTCTGGTTTGATCCTGATTTATAACCAGGGCTTCTCATTGACAGAGGAGGTGGCCACAGGAGAAGGTGATTTATGACAGAGCTTTGTAACATTTAAACATACAACATAGAAATGGAATTTTTAAAGCTTGAGTTATTAGGTACAACCCAGTGGAGCCATTCCAGCTTATAGTGTGAAAACAGAGGGCACTTTTTAAAAGTCTTTTGATCTGAAAGATTCCAGCACCTCCTTTTGAAACTATTGCAGTTACAGCTTAAAATGTAAACCCTTCTTAATTTGCAAATGATTGACCCCAGAGCCCCTTGGAGCTGCAGAGCAGTGTCACAGACAGCTCCCTGTGCAGATTCAAGGCTGGCCTGGGACCCTTTGAGGGGCCCAGTCCCATGTACCTCCATAGCTTCATGTACCTTCCAGGACCAGGATAAAGGAAGGGTTTGCCAGCCATCTGCAAGCTGAGAGCAAGTATGATGTTTTTCCAGGAAACAACGCTGCGCCATATTTACAGTCGCCATTGGACTCAGAAGAACATCTTCATTTTCTGTCCTTTTTTTTTTCTTTTTTTAGATTTTTTACTAAAATATGGTTGATTTACCATGTTCTTTCAATTTCTGTTGTACAGCCAAGTGACCCAGCATATGGAAGCTCCCAGTCTAGGGGTTGAATCGGAGCTACAGCTGCTGGCCTACACCACAGCCACAGCAACACAGGATCCGAGTTCTGCAAACTACACCACAGCTCATGGCAACACCGAATCCTTCACCCACTGAGTGGGACCAGGGATCAAAACCACATCCTTGTGGATACTAGT
The DNA here is from genome assembly GCF_016906955.1 of Phacochoerus africanus. Classification (NCBI taxonomy): domain Eukaryota; kingdom Metazoa; phylum Chordata; class Mammalia; order Artiodactyla; family Suidae; genus Phacochoerus; species Phacochoerus africanus. The sequence goes on along the minus strand of NC_062552.1, from coordinate 84,003,204 downwards.
CAAGCTCTTTTCCCCTATTCCACAACAGGAACTCCAAAGATTAAGAGAAATTAATTTGTTCCTTCCCCTCATGCCCAGAGAATTTTGCACCTAAAGCCACCACCCTGTTCTGTGGGGCATACAGTTATTTCTCTGTGTGTCTCTCTACTAAACTGGGAGATCCTTGAGGGAGAATCTTTCTCTCAGCCCCCTCTGGATTCTCCATGCCAAGAACAAGGTCTGCCTCCTAGACAGGACTCAGAAGCAGATAAATGAACAAATGATCAAACAGAAGAGCCCTCGGATTGCCTTATGTGAAATGAACGATGTGGTGGAAGCCATTTTGCTAAAAACACCAACAACAAAAGTCACCTTTTTAGTTAGAAGAAGCAGGGTGAGATTGTTGTCACCAGATGGAAAAAACTAAAGTGCTACCAGAGAGTCATTCTAAACACTCATTTCAGCCTGGTGGTTGGTGTGACCACAGGGTTCCCCTCTCATCACGAGGACTTCTGGATCCATGACCTGAACCTGAAAATATGGCCAAAAATGTCAGTCCTGGCTCTGTGAGTAGCTCCAGGTGGGACCACACTGACTCTGTAGGAGTCCAGGCGAGCGTTGAGCCCTAAGCTTAATCCTCGCCAGGACCCTGGAAGTTCATTCCTAAAAGCTACAGGGTGGAAGTGAAAAGAATAGAGCCTTGGGAATTCGGCAGGTAAATTTACAAAAGTGTGGCCTCTTCTCAGTGCCTCAGCTTCCTCATCTGTGAAATGGGATACAACAATCAGGATCCAACTTTCAAGATGTTTGCAAGGATTGGATATACGATCACATTTGTCTTCCAAAAATGTCTGTTTCCATTCCATTAGAAGGCACCTGACTTGAGTTTTGGAGGTTGAGTGTAAGGACATAAGGCAAAGCAGAGGGAGAAGGTGACCCTTCGGGGGACCCCCAAGCCCTCAGGTTTGTACCAGCGCTGGGATGTAGGTGAGAACAGGAGCCCTGCCTACCCATGACTGGCCTCAAGAGGATGCTCAGTGAACATATGGTCAGTAACCCACCCTCCTCCTGCTCAAGGTCCAGCAGGGAAGACAGGCAAGCAAGGGGTTGTAACACAGCACTGTGAGGGGTCCAAGAAGGACAGTCCATCACGGCGCCTACGGGGTGCACTAAAGCCACCGCGCGTCATTTTCCAACTTGTCAAAAGTGTCCTTGTCACACAGCTGAGGATAGAGTTGCTCACAACTTCAAACTTGAAACTGGCCATTCATTTCATCATCATGGTCAAATGAATCATTAAGTTAAATCTATGTAAGCATCTAGAGCATTAAAAGTGCCCATGTGTTTTTGCCCCATAATTTTTCTTATGGAATGCAGCTAGAGGAAATAAGGCGTTCACTCAGAGATGTGTATAGAAAACTAGGTTTCATCGCTGCATTATTTATAAAATGAACCAGCCCTTGGAAAGAGTATAAATGCCTGATGTTAGGAGACTGATTTTTAAAAATACTTCTGTACACCCCCATAGGAAGGAATACTATGCAGTCATCAAAAACTTACTTATAATAATGACACATAAAGTTATGTGACAAAGCATGCTGCAAACCAGCAGATATCACGTAATCCTGAATGTGTAAATATATATTATGTTGACATGCATATTCAAAGGGAGAAAACCACATTATCTGTAGTTTCCCTCAGAGACACTAGAGCTGCATGGCTAAAAATTCAGGTGTCAGAGCCAGACTTCCAGGGTTGAATCCTAACTCCATCACTTCCGAGTTTGCCTCCCTGGAGAAGTTGTTAAACTTTTCTGCCTCCATTTCCTCATATTAAGCAAGTGGTTGCTGGTTGTCTCTACTTCACAGAGGGTTAAATCAATGTGCTGATAGAGTAATGGTTCTAGACAGAGCTTGGCACCTGCGAGCACTTGTAATGTTACCTACTGTTACAAATTACTGTTAGTGGTGGGATGATCCGTTATTTTATGTCTCTTCTTTATATTTTCTGCTTTAGACTGCGTAACTCTTAAAATCATGGAAACAAAGTGAAATTTTAATCTGTTTCACGTCAAGGAGGTGAATTCAATGAAGAGCTTGGTGAGAACTCTTTTGCAATAATTGACACAACAACTGCTATTTCCAGGGCTAAATCAAATAAAGTACAGTCAACTCTCGATTCTACACAAGGCATGTTCATTTATCTGCAGCTAATCTTGCTTTCCTGTTTTTACTGGCCTCATTAAGCATTGGATATAACATCATATGTTACAGCTCTATCTAGCGTCTGTTTACTTTCTCCCCCACAGCCAACAGCTCAGCAAGAGCCTTGTAAACCAATTCTCTTAATGATCTTTCCAGTTGGGAAGGTGCAAATCAATGAGACGAGGAACTGGGAGGCGAGGCCAGCGGCTATAACTCAGGGGGCGGGCTGCTCTGGTGCCAGTTCCCAGGGTTAGGACAGAAGGATGAGTGTGACACTTTATGGGCACCTCAATCCTGTCAGAGCCATCCAGGTCCACGTGCCCCTGGCCATACATAGCAGTGCCTGGAGGTGAAGGGTCTTTAACTTTGTGCTATATGGAGATAAAAGATGTATGGGGAATGACTGACCCCACAATCAGTGATGAAGTCCTATTTATAATACATGAATTTTTATAATGCATGTGTTAAAATGGGCAATCAGGGAGCTCCTGGTACCAGTGCTCCAACCCTCCCTATTAAATACACAGATCTCTGCTTTGGACACAGACCTGGAAGGGGGCTGTCACTTCTCATTTCCAAGCCCATGTGACTGGATTTTCCATCTTTCTATCATCCAATATCAATGCTCCCTTCAAAAGGAATTTGCCTGGGAGGTTTCCTCCCCTTCCTCCTCTCTGTCTTTCCCTGATGGAAGAGGCCAGCCCAGCATCTTGGCCCCCATTACTGTTCTGTGTGCTGTGGAGATGAGGGAGGCAGTTCAAGGTTGAGTACAGGACACACCATACTCTCCTTGAAGTCAGGGTACACCTGCCCCAGCTCAGCAGCTTTACTGGATTGACTATCCTTCCCCATAATCCTGGGCTAGAGCATCTCCTCTTGACTAGGAGTAGGGGCAAGGGCTCTGGAGACAGATAAAACTCACTGGGATTTTGATTCTTTTGTTTGGTAATTGGTTCTTCACACTAAACTGGTTGTTTGAACATGGGGCAATTATTCAATCCCAGTTTTCTCAGCTGAAATGGTAATAACCAATGTCTCTGATACTGCTTGAAATAACTCATGTGAAAGCCCAGTGCCTGGCTCATGGTAGACACTCCAAAGAAATGTGTTTGTCTTCTCGGCTCTCTCCTGGTCAGCTTTTCACCATGATGTTCCATTTGAAAGTGTATTTGCTAAGAAATGTTTGGCTACCAGTAACAGATAACCAGTTAGTGGCTTAAACAAATAGAGGCTTGCTTTTCCCCCATAGTAAAAAAATCTATAAGCAAGTCACTGCTGGGGTTGATTTGTAAAATCCAGGGTCTCTCCTTTTTTCTTAGCCTTACCCTCAAGGTAGCAAGATAGCTGCATGAGTTCCAGGCATCACATCCACATTCAAGGCAGGAAAAAAGGAAATTAGTGGTGGTCTTCCACACCTCTTTTAACAGAGAAAAAAAGGCTTTCCCAGAATCACCCAACGATGGGGTCTTCCTTACATTATATTGACTAGCTCTGCCTTACATGCCACCCACTGCATCACATACTTGGTATCCTCAGTTTCTGTACTAGGCGGGGAGTGACTGTCAGGCCAGGAAATCTACAGGGTCTTTCCAGGGAATTAGACATTTTCAGATTAGAACTACCTGGGTAAGTAAAATAAAAATAAACACATACATAATAAACATTTCAAAGGCAAATGTATGCAGTTGGAGTTCTGTCCTTCCTTGGTTTATATCAGTTCTCCAGGCTGCACATTAGAATCACCAGAAGAACTTGTGAAGCTCACCCACACCTGGATCTCGTCTCAGACCAACAAACCCTAGTGGGGCCTAAGATTGTGATTCACTGTGAAAGCTCAGGACCACTAAATTAGGCGCCCCCGGAGACTGCATAAGTGAGCCACGAGAGGGCGTAAGAGATAACTCAGCTCTGAGGACTCAAAAAGCCTGCAGAACCCTGATCCAGATCTCTGGGTGCTTCCCATGTACCTAGGGAGAGTGTCAAAGGCACAAAGCATAGTCCAACCTACACAGATGCCCCATCTCCCAGAACCGCTAAGTCTTACTGAATCCTGACCACGTATACACCGTGTCACTATTTTGTGCTTTTGGTATTTTGATAAACTAAGCCCAGAAAGGCAAAGAAGCCTATCCCACAGGAACCAGAGCATCACCAACGACTCCAACAGATGGGCGTCCTTCCTTGGTGCCTCCGCCTCTGTCACACAGAGACCAGCCCCTTCTCCGGGTGCACCCAGTCGTGCCCGCTGTCCCCAGCTGCCTCCATCAGCCACAGCTCCAGGCACCCTTGCAGCTTTGGCAGGGCTACGGGTGGCTTCCCTGCACAAACCTCCTTCTTCTCCGTCATTTTCGTCTCCCTAGGAGGTGGCTAGTTCTATAATGCTGCCAGGAAGCTCACCTCACGGTTTCTAGCCAAGTCTCCTCAGAGAGAAGCTGGACAGTCAGAAGCCTCGCCCAGGCCACATCACTAATTCTGATATGCAGGCAGCAAAGCCAGGATGAGACGATCTAATTACCATACGAATGAGTCAAAAAGCAGGTGCCAGGTTTACAGAAATGTCTGTGAGTGCTTAGTAAATGGCCACAATTGATCAAGTTGCTGCAAAGACAAACTAGAGACAAAGGCTGGCTGGAGGCACAGTCACAACCCTAAAAATGCCCTCAGCAGAGGTGCACTCCCACCCCCACCCCCTTTCTGTTAAGTGAAAGAGCTGAACGTCATTTGCAGGGAGCCATTTAATAGTCTGGTCCATGTGAACTGCAATTACCAACAAGTGCCACCCACAGACGCTGCAGGAATGTGTTCACGGTTAATCGATTCGATCGATCACTGTTTATTAAGTAAAAACCTGCTTTCTAAACAGTTCCTCCCTAAATGGTATTTTCACAGGCTGCTAGAAAACAGGAGACTAATTAGAGCTTTTAATTTAAATCTAAGCAGGAGGATGTAAGCAGGTACAATAGTAAAAGCATTAGGAGGGAAGCTGTGGACTTGAGGATCTCCCCAACCCTCCCCAACCCGGGGCTAAAGAGGACACATTCCCATAAAGACATCTCAAAGCCTCCTTCCACTCTTACATCAAGAAGCCACTGTGACCAGGTCAGATGAGGACACTGGGAAGGCAGCCCACTGGTGATACAGATTATGGCAACATTTGAGACGCATCAGCAGCTATTAAATCGATCAGCTCCATTCAGCACCTTTCCAATAGAGATGGGAAATCTATGGTTGGCAGAAACACAGCTGCCGAGGTAAGTGACCATGGACTGTTTTTGTTACCTTCTTACAGAGAAGGATGATCTCTACTGCCTTGGGGCACTAAATCTAAGCAAAATACTCTCTGAAAATCCAGTCCAGGCCTGAATGCACCACAAAAGGGTCAGGGCGATTCTGTGGCTGGCATGCATACCACAGAGGGAAGGTCTGGCTAGTCCGCTAGTTAAGGTCATTCTAACATGGCCCTGTGTGTCATCTGCATCAAGTGTCTCTCCCACATACTCCTCACCTATGCCTCACGAAGCTCCACTGGAATGATACATTTCCACTGTTCTCCTTATTTCTCATAAAGTTCGGTATTCAGGTCTCTGATGCCTCCCCAGCTCGGGAACCACACCCTTCCTCAATGAGGAGACTGCAAAGTCCCTCGTATGTCCCGTGGGTTACAGACGGAACACCCGTGAATTGGAGCCATTAATAAAAGGAGGCAGACATTTCTGTCTGCAATTGTACATGAAATTTCCACAAAGACAAACATGCCAGACCTCAGGAATCCAAATCAGAATGTTATTCTGAAAAGGCTTACACCTAAGGAAACTGAAGTTTTCCAGGGATGCTAAAGTAATGGTTTTAATTTCCAATTGATAAGCCATTTTGAGGTTCAGACACCAAACTTCAACCACCTCCCATGCAAAAAATACTATTCCTTATGCAGGATACTAGTAGAGGTATACTAGTAACTAGTCTTGTGTATCTCCAAAAACAGGAGAGAAACTCTGAAATTTCTAGACAATTGTTTCCACACAGTTTGGTCCACCTGTGGTCTTTGCCATCCCATACCCAGAATTGTATTAAATTTAGAATTTCCATTGTGGCACAGCGGAAATGGATCCGACTAGGAACAATGAAGTTGCAGGTTCGATCCCTGACCTTGCTCAGTGGGTCAAGGACCTGGCATTGCTATGAGCTGTGGTGTAGTTTGCAGACACGGCTCGGATCTGGCATTGCTGAGGCTGTGGTGTACACCGGCATCTGTAGCTCTGATTCGCCCCCTAGCCTGGGAATCTCCATATGCCATAGGTGCAGCCCTAACAAAAAAAAAAAAAAAAAAAACATCTCTACCTCAGACTCATAGAGAAACATCAACCAAGTTATCACCATTTGATAGCAAAGTGACAGGTGTTTTCTCCAAGTTGAAAATGGACATCAAAAAATAAAGGCTGGGAGCTGTCTTATGGTGCAGCAGCTAATCTGGCACTGGAGCAGCTTGGGTTGCTGGTGGGCATGACTCACTCTTTCGCCTGGGAACTTCCACAAGCCAATGACACTGCCGGGGAAAAAAAAATCTGGAGGCTAGGGAGATGAGGGAGCTTGAAATGCAACAGCTTCACTAGGAAATTGTAGGGCTTGGGTTGAAATATACGTCACACCAACCACAGTTCTGCAGAAAAGAGGGAAACTTTTAATAGGAGTGGGGCTGCATCAAAGCAACTCATAATTAGGTACAAATTTGGCTCATGGTTCAGCAATTTATACAGATTAGCTGTGCTGACCTTCCCAGCCCCAGGGTGCTTATTTCACATCTGCGGTGGCAGAGTGACCTCTAGTGTTAACAGGGAAGGAATTTATTTTAAAGATAACATCAAAAATTACCAGCTCTTGTGCAGCCTTTCTATCTCTAGGAAATCTTTTTATTATTATTATAGTTGATTAACAATGTTTTGATGTTTTGTCAATTTATGCTGTACAGTAAAGTGACCCAGATATAGATAGATAGATTCTTTTTCTCACATTATTTTCCATCATGAGTGGTTAGATATAGTTCCCTGTGCTATACAGCAGGATCTCATTGCTTATCCACTCCAAGTGCAATAGTTTGCATCTACTAACTCCAAACTCCTAGTCCATACCACTCCCTCCCCCTCGCCCTTGGCAATGTAATAAGGTAGATATGTGACCTTTTCTTTCAGTATTTAAATCACCTTGAGTTAGAGAATGTTCTAAACCTTCTGTCATGGAAATTTCAAAGGGTTTGTACACTTCCTAGAAGATCTATATTTTTTTTTCTTTTCATGATGTGGTTGAGGTTGTGTGAAATTTTAATTTTAAAAATATCTGGGCCTCTTGTACTGTGTGGTCTCTAGACAATTAGATATCTTATTATTCCTACTTAAGGAGAATAGACACATCTTTCATCCCAAACTAAATATGATGTTTGGGGAGTATTTTGAAAGTTCTTCTCCTAACTCATTGAAAATAAATGTAGAGTTGGGAACTACAGCACAAACTCTCTGGGACCAAGGTTGAGTCCCTGGTGCCGACCCCTCTTTCCCACTCAAAGCTGAGCTTTCCTGGGACTCCAAGAGGAAGGAGCAGGGCCCAGTAATTTGCTGGCCAGGGCTGACTACATAATTTGCAGTGCCTGGTGCAAAATGCAGAAGTGGGACCCCTTCTTCCAAAAGCAGGGGGAGATGGGTCATTAAAGGGATTAAAATATAAAGACTTTTCCTTTCTTCCATGGTCTCTCTCTTGTGTGATGTTTTTATTTTCCATCGAATATATCTTAAGGGAGGAAAAACTTAAATCTTAATTTTAAAAATTACCATGTATCTTTACAGTGTGCAATGCCCATTTAAAATGTAAGTATAAGAGCCTTCAGCTCAAATGTGACATCCTCGAAATTACAGAATTTTGGAGTTCCCATTGTGGAGCAGTAGGTTAAGAACCCGATGTAGTCTCCGTGAGGATGTGGATTCCATCCCTGGCCTCGATTAATGGGTCAAGGATCTGACATTGCTGCAAGTTGCAAAGTAGTTCACAGATGCGGCTCAGATCCAGTATTGCCATGGCTGTGGTGGAGGCCTCAGCTGCAGGTCCAATTCTACTCCTACCCTGGGAACTTCCATATCACAGGTGCGGCTGTAAAAAGAAAAAGAAATTACAGAACTCTAAGTCATAGCTTCTACATACATGCGTACTTTTATCACAGTATAGAGGATTGACTTCTGGGGTACAACAATAACATAATCACCCTGAGCCCTCCAGTATCCTAACCAGGCCTTCATTAGAAATGCTGCATAAAACAAACCCAACTGTTTTCATTTCACTCCTTGATTTGTGTACATCCCACCAAGGCTCTCTGCCTTTGGCTGGTTTCCTTCCACGTCATAACACTCAGCACAAGCAGGTGGCTAACACAGTCAAGCCACATGGGTAAGAAAGGGTACGATAGGTTCCTTGGCAGCTGGAGTTTCTTAGAACACTCACCTTCCTGTATTCAAAGCAAGTTCTGGTTCAAGGAGAAAGCATGGCCTCTCAGAACTGTCATGAGACTCTCTCCCTCACTGTTACACAGACCAAGCGAGGGAACCCATCCCCTCCTTTAGCGACCTTGTCTGATAGCAAAAGGTGAGCATAGACCCCAATCCCAGCTTCCCACTTCCACCCTGACCCACCTGTTTACTAAGCTGGAGTTAGGAGGCTGGTGTTAGGGTCACCCGCTAGACTAAATGACATTGCAGGGGATTCCAGATGAGGGGAAAGGATAAAAAATGCTGAGTGCCTCTGGGGACACCAAGGAGATTAGCAGAGAGAGAGAAAAAAAAATAAAAAATGCTGGGGAACAGCGAACTCTTGTGATATAATGGAAGATAGTATGAGAAAAAGAATGTACATATGTGTGTATACACACACACACACAGACACACACATGACTGGATCATTTTGCTGTATAGCAGAAATTGCCACCACAATGTCAATCAACTATATTTTAATTTAAAAAAACACACAACCTAAAAAAAAAGAATGGTGGGGGCACAGAAATTGCCAACTTTACTTGGGCCAGGCCCTCTTTTAGAATATACTTGGCTTTTGTATTCATCAGTTATGGTAAGACACTCAGACACAGAAATGTTTGTCATGAATTCGTTTTTGACTCACATTTGCCTAGAAGCTGGGGCACAACACACAGGGCTACATGGGGAAGCACTGAGGTTGGTCAGGAGGCAGAAGAAGCAGGAGGAAAACATAGGCAAGAGCCTTTATTGTGGTTTCCATGGGAAAGAATGAGTGAGGCAGGGTAAGCAGGCCTAGGATTGGCTGGTTAAAATAATTTCAATGGGCTCTGGGTGTTTTCTTACCTGGTCTGGAGTGATTAGGGCAGTGGTTGATGGCCCAGGGTATAGGAGCATAATGGCAGGACAGGTGGGCTCTGGATTGGTTGGTTTGCACAGGAAAGATGCACTCTCAGGTGAGTCTTCTACTATCTCTAGAAATTAGCTAGTCTTGGGAGAGTCAGACTCTCACATTGTGCACTTTTTTTTTTCAGTCGACATAACCAAAAAGACATTAAAAGCAGCCTTTCCATAATCAAGGATGGTGTGAACAGGCAGCCACAAGATGTTCACCTCAGTGTTGTGGGAAATATCAAAAATTTGGCAACAGTCCATATTGTCCAATCAAAGCCAGATATGTACAGATCTTCCATACAAAGACATAGGAAATTATCATTAAAAATGCAAGAGAGAGGGAGTTCCCGTCGTGGCGCAGTGGTTAACGAATCCGACTAGGAACCATGAGGTTGTGGGTTCGGTCCCTGCCCTTGCTCAGTGGGTTAACGATCCGGCGTTGCCGTGAGCTGTGGTGTAGGTTGCAGATGCGGCTCGGATCCCGCGTTGCTGTGGCTCTGGCGTAGGCCGGTGGCTGCAGCTCCGATTCAACCCCTAGCCTGGGAACCTCCATAGGCCGCGGGAGCAGCCCAAGAAATAGCAACAACAACAAAAAAAGACAAAAAAAATGCAAGAGAGAGAAAAATATTGCTATTGAAATAACAACCCCCCAAATTGCCATGGCTGAAATATTTTTTATTTAAATAAATAAAAAATTTTAAGAATCACATGAAATACACTCAAGACATCATGTAAGTGGAGAGAACAGATTACCAGATGGAAGATCAGCATGTGATGTGGACTGAAATGTTGATGTTTCTATTTCTGCAGTGAGATGTGAGAGACCCCTCTCCATTTAGCTCATCTGTATTTTCTAACTTGTATAGTGCGTGTATTTATTACCTGCATGTTACTATTTATTTTAATAGTGCATAATTTGATCATCCTTTTCATGAGTGAAGGAATCATGGCTGGTTCTGCTTGTTTGCTTTGTCTTCACCCTCCCTTCACCCCAGTGCAGCAGAGAATTCTTAGAGGCCACAACACTGACCCAGCAGATGGCTCGGGTCAAAGCAGGGAGCCGAAGTGTCAGCCAGGTTATTAATAAGCAATTAGTGGCCGGCATTTCTCAGAGCACTTTGGAAGAAAATAATGCTTCCTTGTAAACATTACCAAAAAAAAAAAAAAAGACTCTAGACTTGGAACTTTGAGCAAGTTCAAGCACAGGCATCTACAGGGAACCATCCAGACTATGAGAGTTTGCTTCAGTCCAGAAGAGCATGAAACCCAGGTGAGGGCAAAGGGAGCAGAATAAGCCCTCTCCCTTAAGAAGATGTCAGCTGTGTCTTAGAGAGGAACAGCTGGACACTTGCTTCAGGACCTGGCTACAGGGCATGTATGGTCTGTGGCATCAGCACCAAATTATTGGATTATTGCAAATGGATCAGCAGACGTGCCTGATTTTGGTAGTCATGGCTTTGGAATCCAGAATAGCAAAGCAGGTAAAATAAACACTTTAAAATCTGTTGCTTTAGCAAAAATTATTTCTTTCCAGGTATATTGTATTTTGTAAAAGCATTTTGTTGAAATTCAGATTCTACATAAGTAGACTTTTATTTTACCTTTATTTTCTTTTTCTGGAAAGACATAAGTTTGGCTGCTGATTCTGTGTTCATTTGAAAAGCAGTGTGGGAAGAGGGGGGAGTCCCCAGGCACCAGTCTAGCTTGGGGTAGAGGGGATACCCGGAGACCTGAACTCTGAACTACTTGGAGACCACAAGGCTACTGTGACATTGCAGCACCTTCACTGCTTCGAAGGTGACAGAGCCTCAACTCAGTATGCAGCCCACTGCAGAGAGATTATTCACCCTGCAAAGTGATTGCAGCAAAAGAAAATAAACACAAAAGGAAAATGTGGAGCAAGGAAGAAGGGGCAACATTACAGTGAAAGCAGTCTTCCCGATTAGGTTACTGAAAACAAAATGAGGGAGTTCCCTTCATGGCTCAGCGGTTAACTATCCCAACTAGGATCCAAGAGGATGCGGGTTCAATCCCTGGCCTCACTTAGTGGGTTAAGGATCTGGCATTGCCATGAGCTGAGATATAGGTTGCAGATGTGACTTGGATCCTGCGTTGCTGTGGTTGTGGCATAGGCTGGCAGCAGCAGCTCTGATTTGACCCCTAGCCTGGGAACTTCCATGTGCCATGGCGTGGCTCTAAAAAAAAAAATGAGAAAGACCTTTTTAGCTCTGCTTCAACTCCCCAGAATTCTTCAGACCTCAGGGGAAAATGGATGTCCATGAATTTTCCACTCAAAGATTCTGTGATGGTCCATCTCTTTCCAGGAGAAGAGGGGCAACGTCATTGCAGCTTTACAAATGGGAACTAGAGCTCCCAGCTCCTTAATTGGGGAAATTAGGGATCTGCTCTGGGACTTTGCAGATGGAACAGCAGGTTAAGGTTGGGCAGCTTAAGGTTGTCACTGCTGTGGCACATGTTTGATCCCTGGCTCAGGAATTTCCACACCCTGCAGGCAGGGACCCAAAAAAACCAAACCAAACCAAAACAAAAAGCCACAAGGATCTTGCTCTGTCTGAGACAAGGGCTGGGTTGGGACCCAGTTCTCCCAGAGCCTAATGCCTGGCTTCCCAGCAGGCCAGAAACTAAGATTCCAGAAAGAGCACCATATTTTCCACCTCATTTAAAGAACTTTTGAGTGAAAACAGTATCACAGTTTATTAAGCGATTTTTTTTTGAGTTGCAAATAGTAGCCAATTGACCTAAAGCCTCAGAGAGACTCACATATTCAAATCACTCTATCAATCAACTCCTTGAGTTTTGTACGTTACAATCACAACTGGTTCTGTGACCTTTAGCAGGACACTTAACCTCCTTTGTGGAGTTTCTTCATACACAACAAAATCCCTCTCCATCCAATAATGCAGAAGTCTTGTGACCTAGACTCTCAGTGCTCTGTAATATTGGTGTTCACATCTCTCCTGAGAATCCTACCAAAATTTCAGATTCTGTAAGGCCAGACGAGGCCTGGAGAACTGCATTTTTAGAGTAAGCATCTCTGAAAGTATGGACACAGATTGTCAGAGGATTTCAAATGAACAGCAGTTTGTGCCTTTTTCTCATCCAATATTCTGTCGATCAACCAATTTTTGAGTTCCCTGGTGGCTTAGAGGTTGAGGATGCAGTGTTGTCACTGCTGTGGCTTAGGTCACTGCTGTGGTGCAAGTTGGATCCCTGGCCCAAGAAATTCTGCATGCTGTGGGCGTGGCCAAAAAAAATCGGTAAACTATGGAGACAAGAAAGTAACATAAGTGGTGACAAAAAAATCAAGTGTCTGCACTACCTGTCTTTTCATAGAAATGGTGAAAATGTGTTTTGATAGTAAGTCATGAGCCTGGCAAAGAGTAGGAGTTCAAAACTGCTTAAAAGATGAGTTTTCCTTTTTAAAAAATATTTATTTTTTAGTTTCCTTTGCTCTAAAACACTGCATTATTTATCATCAGCCAAAGCAAGTTGAAGAAAGATCGCACAGTCCAAGCAAAACAGACCAGGTTTCACATGCAAAAGATTTCAAAGAGGATTTTGACCCAACACCAATGACCTAAACCCACACTGTAATTTTCCAGCTCACAGGTGACAAAACTGACTGGAAATGTCCACCTAAATCCACTGCCAGCAGTGAGACCCAGGTTGAAATTACATGGACTTTATATCTTATAAAAAGTCTTTTTTTGTCATTATCAATCACATGGGGGTCAGCCACTGGGGAAATGCCACAAACAGGATTTGAAAGCACAGGAATGGGAGGGGCTGAGGGTGAGGGTCCTTTGCTCTCCCAGGAGTCCTTGGCTTCTGATCCTTTTGCTAGAGCTTTGGTGGCCATGAGAAAGGCTGGGGATGATGGGCCCCAGGGTTCTGGTTCTCTTCCTGGTATGACCACTGTATGGAAATAGGAGGAGCAACCAAAGGAGAAGAGACAAAGGCATTTCAGAGCTTCCTGTAGCCAGTGAGTCAGCCCTGTCACTTGCCTTTCGGCAGAGGAGTAGGGAGTTTTTCATGGATAAAGTAAAAGCTTCAGGTGGGCCCTCAGTGGAGGCTGTGGATGGGGAACTTGGAGACCACGCTAGAGAAGGGCCTCATATGTGATTAGTTGTGGAAGCCCATCTACTTTTCTCTGCTCAGCCCTAAAATGGAAGCAGTGATGAAATTATAGGAAATTATAAGTCATTGAGTCCAGGCTATTTGGGGACCAGTGGTCCAGGATTGTTACCAGGCACTGCTGTATGGATTCCTGTGCGTCTCACTTCCTGCAAAGATGGCTTACGGTAGGCTGGCTTCCTGGGCTGGTTAGTATAGATCAAAGGTTGGTTTCTTGGGCAGGTTGCTACAGGCGGTGGGTCAGAGTGCTCATACCTGCGCATGCACACGCGGTCTTTCTCTCTCTCTCTCTCTCTCTCTCTCTATATATATATATATATATATGTATATACTTTTTTTTTGGTCTTTTTTTCTTTTAGGACCCCACCCACAGCATATGGATGGTTGAATTGGAGCTGTAGCCCCCAGCCACAGCCAAATCCACAGCCACAGCAATGCTAAATCAGAGCCACATCAGCAACCCACACCACAGCTCATGGCATTGCCAGATATTTAACCCACTGAGTGAAGCCAGGGATGGAACCCACATCCTCATGGATGCTCATCAGTTTCATTACTGCTGAGCCAAGACGGGAACTCTTGAGAACTCTATACTTACATATGGTCTGCTCATCTTCCATTTGTATTTTCAGTGGCCCAGCTACATCAAACAATCTGACCTGTAGTAAAGGCCCCTGGATAATGTCCCGACAGAGGGAACAGCCACCTCTAGACTCTGCTTTGCAAATTACATCCATCCCCCAGGCAGGAACTGAGACGTGAAGAACTTTAAAACTGGGAGGAAACAGGAAAAGTGTCAGCTCTCCATGCCCTTGTGTCATAGCTGAAGTTCCTGGCCACCACCTGGGGTTGGCCATGCAGGCCTAGACTCCCAGCCTTCTGACTCAGTTCAGAGCTCCTCAGATCATGAGATGGAGCCCATGATTCTGAAGAGAGAGGCCACTATTTATTATGAGTATGTGTGGGTTATCTTTGAGTTCAAAATGATGCTCCCAGTTGTTCCAAATGAAGGACCATCTGGACAGCAAGCTAGGCAGAATTGTGTTACAAATAACTGACCACCCCAACCCCCCATTTCCTTCTGTGGAAAGTTACAGGGATGGATAAATACATTTCTAAGGAGCTTCCCAGGCTAGCCTACTGTGATTCTATGATCTAAGTGTGACTACCATGAGTGGTTCAGAGAAGATTCCTTCTCTCAGGAGGAACTAAAGGAGTTGCCAATGAAACTAAAACACTCTCCTCACAGTGCCTCAGCTCATCCAAGTAGCTGTCCTCTTCAAAATGAGGCTATTTAAAAAAAAAACAAAACTCCTTTGGCCTTCCACTGCAGAAGCAACTTCCAAAAGCAGAGCCATTTAATATTCCATCCTAACAGGCCAAACTGTGGTCAAGCAAAGATGAAGGCATCCCCCCCCCAAAAAAAAACAAACAACAGGCAATGTACAAAAAAAAAGTGTAAAATAAAAATAAACAAAGGACATCTCTAAATAGTACATAAAACTTTGTCTTTTCATCTGTTTACTTCAAAAAAACAATTTGATCTAGTGTCTTGTTCTATCAGATCAGTTGGTTAAGGAAAGAAAAGTTCAAGTTTAGGAAATAGTCTCTGTATTTAATCCAAATCTGTTTTCCAAATCCAGGACCATGGATTTTACTAACAGATACTCACTGTATGTAAACAGCAGCTCTCAGTTACAATATATGTAGTATCTTGTCCAGATGTCCTAACATGGAGTCCATATATGTTCCTTTCATATGGCAACAGGGAATAAACCCCACTTATTGCTTTAGGCAAATTCTCTGCTGGTCTTGGACTTTTACATCTTATGTTTTAGGTTCTTGTTTCCTTCTCCCTCTCAGCTTTTGCTACAGCCCCATTTAGATCCCACTGTTACCCCATCCTTTCAACTTATCCTCTCCAAAAAAGAATATTTCCCCTCAAAAAAGTTCTTAGAGTGCAGAAGACAAACATTCGAATCTTAAGATAAACCCCACATGAATAAATCTAAGTAACCATAGATGGTTTAAGTGGCCAAGCGAATAAATCTAAGTAACCATAGATGGATTGGTAATGCACATAGTGAAGTTGCATCTAATGTGGGAAATCTAAACTAATAAGGCATTAAATCCTAGAAAGTGTAACACAGAAGATGAAGAAATGTGAAAGGCATTTATAACATTATTGGTCTTTGTACTCTCCAGAAGAAGGGAAGCAATGACTATTATCTTTAGACTTATTAAGTCGATTAAGCACCATACTAATTTAAAAGTAGAAAAGCAAGAGAATATATAACTTCAAAACAAATAGATGAGGAAAAGGAATTGTTTAAAAATACTAAGTCTCTAATAGAAAACAAAACAACAAAAAAGATGTTGAAAACAAAGCACGATAAATAGATAACAAAAAGAATGGGCTAGAAATATATCTAAAGATATTCACAATAAATGTAAATGGATTAAACTCTCCAGTTAAAGATCATTTTTTCCAGATCAGCTACATGTGACAATGACTCTAACAGGTTCACTTATAAAAACATTAATAAATATCATTAATATAATGTTCAGTGGAAAAAGATTATTGAAAAACCAGAGCATCACCCAATTGTGTGAAATTTAAAATGTGTTAAACAATGCTGATAAGGTGTTTATAGATACATGGAGGGGAATTTGATGATGAGGGTGGGGACAGATGTGAATTTCATCCATACCTGTAAATTGTATTTCCTCTCAAAAAATCCAAGAGCAAACATGAGCAAAATGTTAAATGGATTAAATCTAGACAATGGGTTCATGGGTATTTGTTTTATTCTATATTTGGGGGTATTTTTAAATATCTTTTGGTAAAAAAAAATGTTCAGTAACTAAATAAAACAAATATATGTATATGATATATATATATAAAATATACATCTAAAACAATCCCAATTTTTTTTTTCAAAATATTTTTTCAGTTTTTTTTTTTTTTTTGTCTTTTCAGGGTCGTGCCCGCAGCATATGGAAGTTCCCAGGCTAGGGGTCAAGTCAGAGCTACAGCTGCAGGCCTATACCACAGCCAAAGCAACACAGGATCTGAATCACGTCTGCAGCCTACACCACAGCTCACAGCAACGCTGGATCCTTAACCCACTGAGTAAGGCCAGGAATGGAACCCGCAACCACATAGTTCCTAGTTGGATTCATTAACCGCTGAGCCACCACAGGAACTCCCCAAAGAGTTTTTATATTAAGAAAATATGAGAAGATAGAGGTTAGCTAGACCGATTGTAGTAATCATTTCACAATGTGTGGAATGCAAACCACCACTTATATAGTGATGTATGTCACTTATAAACTTATACAGTGATGTAGGTCAATTATTTCTCAATAAAGCTGAAAATAGGTGACATAATTCTTAAACTTTCCTGTAGTTCTCAATTCCACAATTGCAATATTTTTATAATTTTTAAAATGTAAATTTTAGAATAAAAATTAGAATAATTTTTAAACACATATGGCAGAAAGATTTTTAAACACATTTTTCAAAATTTTCTAACTTGTTCACATTTTTACATTTTATGTATAAAGACTCTTTTTTTATCTTTTATTTATCAGTATATTTTTTCTACTGTACAGCATGGTGACCCAGTTACACTTATATGCATACATTCTCTTTTCTCACATTACATGTTCCATCATCAGTGACTAGCCAGAGGTCCCAGTGCTACACAGCAGGACCCATTGCTAATCCATCCCAAAGGCAACATTCTGCATCTATTTACCCCAAGCTCCCAGTCCCTCCCACTCCCTCCCCTTCCCCCTTGGCAACAAGTCTATTCTCCAAGTCCATGGTTTTCTTTTCTGTGGAAAGGTTCATTTGTGCTATATATTAGATTCCAGATATAAGTGATATCATATGGTATTTGTCTTTCTCTTTCTGACTTACTTCACTCAGGATGAGAGTTTCTAGTTCCATCTATGTTGCTGCAAATGGCATTATTTCATTTTCTTTTTTATGGCTGAGTAGTATTCCATTGTGTATATATACCACATTTTCCTGATCCAATCATCCATCAGTGGAATTTGGGTAGATTCCTTGTCTTGGCTATTGTGAATAGTGCTGCAGTGAACATGCAGGTGCATGTGTCTTTTTCAAGGAGACTTTTGTCCCGCTATATGCCAAAGAGTGGGATTGCTGGGTCATATGGTAGTTCTGTGTATAGTTTTCTAAGGTAGCGCCATACTGATCTCCATAGTGGTTGTACCAGCTTACATTCCCACCAACAATGCAGGAGGGTTCCCTTTTCTCCACAACCCCTCCAGCACTTGTTATCTGTGGACTTATTAATGATGGCCATTCTGACTGGTGTGAGGTGGTATCTCATGGTAGTTTTGATTTGCATTTCTCTAATAATCAGAGATGCTGAGCATTTTTTCAAGTGCTTGTTGGCCCTCTGTATATCTTCCTTGGAGAAATGTCTATTCAGGCCCTTTGTCCATCTTTTAATTGGGTTGTTGGCTTTTTTGCTGTTGAGTTGTATAAGTTGTTCGTATATTTTAGAGATTAGGCCCTTATCAGTTGCATCATTTGAAACTATTTTCTCCCATTCTGAAAGCTGTCTTTTTGTTTTCTTTTTGGTTTCCTTTGCTGTGCAAAAGCTTGTCAGTTTGATTAGATCCAATTGATTTCTTTTTGCTTTTATTTCTGTTGCTTTGGGAGATGGACCTGAGAAAACATTTGTAAGGTTGATGTCAGAGAATGTTTTGCTTATGTTCTCTTCCAGGAGTTTGAAAGTGTCTTGTAAAGACTCCTTATACTTAAAAACAACCATGGGAAACCATTCACTCCACCTCAAGACCAGACCCAGTTACTGAGGGTGCCTTGACCTAATACCTCTACTGGCCAGCAGGTGGCGGCAGCACAATAGTCATTTTAAAGCAGGAATTTAAAATCCAGGGATCATTTCTAACGTGAACGAGTCTTGGATCACACGTAATTTTTGCACCAAAGTTCTCTGTGGCTTTTATGTGTTCTCCCTATGTAAATTTTTTCTCAATATTCATACATTTTTTTCTCTACATTTACTAAGACTCACTGTTCCAAAGCTCTGACTCTCTCCCCTGTTTCCAGTAGCATCTCCTAGAGAAGCAAGAAAGTTACAAAGCCTAGGCAATGAATGAATCAGGGAGCTCCATCCACCTGGTTCCTTTAGTGAAATGTGTTTCATCATTATCATACATGAACCTGACCCAAAATAATGTTGACTTTTCAATTCAACATCTACCAGATCGCTGGAAACAAATAAATAAACAAAATTCAAAAACCGGCCCTATCCTCCCAGCATTTTATGAAAAAAAAAAAAATTTTTTTTAATACACTTTACATCATCTAAATGTTACCTCCATATGACATGAAGTGCCCCAATCAAGAATTTGCTAGCCAGTTAAGTTGTTTAGTGTATGTTGGAGGTGGAGAACACACTTGTCTTGTGAACATGGCTAACTCAGACCCAACATAAGCAAAGCTAACCTGAAGAAATACTGTGTTTATGTCAACCTAAAAACCACAAGCATAAGCTAGTGATTCTCCATTCTGCTCTTCCTCATGGGCTTCCTGACTGTGTGAGAAGGTGTTTCCTGGGAAATTCTGTCTACCCTCCTGGGCTCCTCCCAGAGACCTCTTCTACCTCCTGTCTCCCTGGACCCTTAAAGCCACATGGAGACCTTTCAGCTCTGTTCCAGCCTCTTTCCACACTAACAAACCTAGGGACCCAAGGCAGAACCCACCCAGCTTCCTCCAAAGAAGGAACTTTATTTTTGTTCTTATCGTTCTTTATCTACCTCATTTCTTTTATCTCCCATTAGCCACTCCCAAGCTCCCTTGGGTTCTCTCTTTCTAAACAGTCTTGCCTGGGCTTCTCCCTGTGGTAGTTTTCTATCTATGGAAAGAGAATAACAGAAGTGAACCCTGTTCGCAACCATTGAAGCTGCTTTGAGCCCAGCTGCATGCAGGAGAGCCGAGTTATAGAAACAGCTCATGACTGATGATCCACATGACCTCACTCCTGGGCTTGGAGACTCAGTGCAATGTCAGTGCAGCCCACAGATAGGCTCTCTATGCAACTTCCTGCCCTTGGGGCCCATCTTCATTCTTGTAGCTGCACTGTGAGTTGAGGGTACTTCGAGTACGACTTACCTGAATCTCACTAGTAGAATATTTGTTCAAAGCTTTGCCAAAAGGTTTACCCCAAAGTCACTACTTGATGCTTCTGCATCTGATGAGAGGATGCATGAAGCTGTTTGCAGCCATAGGACCAAGTCATGCTCACTCAGTGACTTAATTTAAACATTGTTGAAATACGATGTGCCTCATTGCAATCATCTTCCCTATGTTACAATGCGAAAATGCCTGCTAAGAAAGTAGAAAATTCTGAGAGACTAGGAAGCCTAGCAAAACACAAACCTTGAACAAAATCATGGAGCTGAAAAAAATGGACACATGAAGATACAACTCTGACCATGTCAAAAACCCACAGTGGTTTCATTTTTCATGCATAGAAAAAATTACAGAAAACTATAAAAGCGTGGTTGGTTGTGGAGAGCTTCACAGTGTTACCCAGAAGATCATACTATTTTTGAGAAGCTGGAAGAACCCCAGGTAAGGAACTTGCTGGCCACTGTGGGATGCCAGAACCTTCTGTGGGAACAAAAGAAGAGGCTACTCAACTTCAAAAGTCAGAAGGAAATAGAGCATTCACTGGAGAAGCTGAGTTCCAAACCACAGTCTTGATGGTTGGAAATACTAAAGAAAGTATGAACTGTGAAAGAAAGTATTTTTTCAAGATCACAGGTGAAGCAGCTTCTTCTGATGGTGAGTCTGCAGACTTCTGCTGCTGAGAACGGCAGAAAACCCTGAGGGAGGGTGGTTTACTGCAAAACAAATTTTTAATGTTGCAACTAGGTGGGGTTTTCTTTGGGGGGGGTGTTTTTGTTTTTATTTTTATTTTTTTAACAGACACAATATTTCGTTTGGCTGCACCCTGCATTGCTGGGCCAGGAATCAAACTTGCACCACAGCAGTGACCTGAACCACAGCAGTGGTGACACCAGATACTTAACCCACTGAGCCACCAAGGAACTCCTTAATGGATGCCATTTTATACATGCATTTCAGAAGACAAGAAAATGTGCCAGGGCATGATGGCTCTAAAGAGAAGCTAATACTAATTTTTGGAGGGAAGTATTAAGCTAAAACTCTGACTGGTGATGGTACATTCCTCCAACAGCCCCAGGGCTCTCAAGAGTTGTGTTGAAGAGAATGAATGCATTGTCTGCCTGCCTTGTGACATCTGAATCATGAGGCCTGTAGCAGTGCTAATGTTAGGAGCTCTTTGTCACCATCCACTAATGATCATATGGAGCGTGAAACTCTGCAGTCAACACTCTTGTATTGATAGAAGACACTCCTCGTGCTGTTAATTATGAAGATAAAGTCCAAGTCCCTTTCTAGCCTAGGTACCAAAGAGTTATTGTATATTCAAGACATTTCAGATCCAGTGGAGACTGCAGCCTCCACGTACGTCTCTTCTCTCACCTCCAAATCTCACTCACCTTCAATTTGAAAGAAATTATTTTTTATTTGGTTAGTATTATTTTATTCCACTCTGTGTTTTTGGTATTTTATGCATTTTTACCATATTTCTTCATTGTTCATTTATATTAGCATTGACATGTAATGAAATATTAAGAGAAAATAATTCCTACAGCTGCTGGACACACAAATATACCCACCAATGAGTTGATTGAGTGAGTGATTAAAAACTGAGATAATGTCTTAAACACTTTCATTGTACGCAGAAATTACTAGTGGATTGTCGTAAATTGTTTGATTTTTAGTGATTTTTGAGGAATCACCTTGGATTCTCCAATGAGCTAGAAACATACCCATCACTTCTCCTTTTTTAAATAATGTGATGTAGGTTTCTCTTCTATGAACATTCACAGTCATATGATTCCAGGGACAGATTTGTTTTGGACAATGAGGGATGGTTGCACCATTATCTTCTTTATTTTTATTTATTTATTTTTAATGGCTGCCCCCACGGCATATGGAAGTTCCTTGGTCAGTGGATGAATAAGAGTCAAAACTGCAACCTATGCCTCAGCTGTAGCAATGCCAGATCCTTTAACCCACTGTGCAGGGCCAGGGATCAAACCTTCACCTCACAGCACTGGAGCTGCTGCAGTTGAATGCTTAACCCACGACGCCACAGTGGCAACTCCGCTCCTGTCTTCTTTTTATAGTAGAGAAAACTAAAGCACAGCGCATTTCAGTAACTTGTCCCAGATCACCCGGTGCAAGTGGTAAAGCCAGGATTCAACCCCATTCGCCCACTTCTATGGCCCAGGTTATTACTATTACTTGCTCTGGGGTAACAGGTAACAGTGAAACATTTGCCAGGGTAGGAAAAAGAAAACATCAGAGCAGTCTTGTCCCTCAGGACTCAGCAGATTAGAAAGGATAGGATGTATCTAGTTTAAAATTCTTCAGGGAGTTCCCGTCGTGGCGCAGTGGTTAACAAATCCGACTAGGAACCATGAGGTTGCGGGTTCGGTCCCTGCCCTTACTCGGTGGGTTGACGATCCGGCGTTGCCGTGAGCTGTGGTGTAGGTCGCAGGCGCAGCTCGGATCCCGCGTTGCTGTGGCTCTGGCGTAGGCCGGTGGGTACAGCTCCGATTCGACCCCTAGCCTGGGAACCTCCATATGCCACGGGAGCGGCCCAAGAAATAGCAACAACAACAACAACAAAAAAAAGACAAAAAAAAATTTTTTTCAGTAGTTGAAAAACCTAAGTGACAAGTTCCTTTGCACTGAGCAGAAAGGATTTTTTAAAACTATTATTTCTTTTCTTTTCTTTCTTTCTTTTTCTTTTTTTTTTTTTTTTTAAGGGCCGCACCTGCAACATATGAAAACTCCCAGGCTAGGGGTAAAATTGGAGCTGTAGCTGCAGGTCTATTCTATAGCCATAGCAATGCGGGATCCACAGCATTGGATCTGTGTTCTATACCACAGCTCACGGCAATGCCAGACCCTTAACCCACTTAGCAAGGCCAGGGATCAAACCTGAGTCCTCCTGGATACTAGTCTGGTTGTTAACCCGCTGAGCTACAATGGGAACTCCAAAAGGATTTATTTTAAAAATGGCCTGCCTGGGCATTCCTGGTTCGTTTAAATAGTAAATTTGTTGTTAAATGTCACTGTAATTCACCACTACCACAATTTAACTACACTGAACTTGTACATTTAGAATTGAGGTGAAAGTCATAACTAGAAACAAATTTAGCTCATATCATGGAATTATCAAAAAGGCCAAACTTCAGAGAACATGGTGGTCAGCACAGATGGGCTCTAACTTAACCTTATAAAATTAAAGGGGACAGCATTCATAACTAAGAGCCCGTAATTCACCAAAGAAAAAAATAAAACATTCTTTGTGTGCCTTACCTAGTGTATCAATGGGAAAATATCCTCTTAGTTTACATTTTCTGCTGGACATTAAATGTCCCTGACATCCCTTCTGCACACCAACAATAGCCATGAGGCCCAGCAGACATGGTGCCCAGGCCCATAATACTCCTAAGGGCCATGAAAATGTTTTCATTTCTTTGAAAACCAAAAGGAAATGAATGAACACAAACTTTTAGGTGGAAGAAAAAGCTTTTATATATAACATTAATGATGTCGTCTTTATAGCAACATGTAGTAAAATGCTATTTTTCTTAATTTTTTTTAACGGAAAAAGGGTCGCAAGAAGGCAAACGTGTTTAAGGCACAGAGGTCACACTACATCCCTCCTCTTCACCCCTCACCATTGGCTCCACATTCCAAGGATTTTGGGTCAGTCTCTATCCTACTGTTCTGGGTGGGAGGGAATAAGAGATGAAGGAAAGAAGCCATCTGATAAATACTGACACCCACCCCACATGCACAGAGGCTGGCATGAATAGCAGGACAAGGAAGCAACCTAAATGTCCATCAGCAGATGAACAGATAAAGAAAATATAGGACATATATATACAATGGAGTATTACTGAGCCATAAAAAAGAATTGAGATAATGCCATTCTCAACAACATGGAAGGACATAGAAATTATCATATTAAGTCAAGTAAGCCAGAAAGAGAAAGACAAATATCATGACATTGCTTATACGTGGAATCTTTAAAAAATGATACACATGAACTTATTTACAAAACAAACAGACAAAAATCAAACATATGGTTAGCAAAGGAAAGACGGGGAGAGGGATAAGTTAGGAGCTTGGGATTAACAGATATACACTACTTTATAGAAAATAAATACACAAGGCCCTACTGTATAGCATAGGAAACAATAGTCAATATCTTGTAATAAAGACTCTGAAAAAGAACATGCACATCTGAATCACTTTGCTATATACCAGAAACTATACAACATTTTCAATGATCTTTTAATAAAAAAGACAAAAAATTTTAGAAAATAGCCCTGAAAGCAGAATGCCTAATAGGCATTCTGATAGTGGGAAAATACATAGATATTTATAGATACCATGATTTGGGTGTAAATCAAGGCAAATACCCAAAAGCCAAGTCAAGAGCTCAAGGACCCACCACCATAACTGGCCACTGCACAGTCAAATCCTTGGACACAAATCAGGCAGTGTGGACAAAATAAATCCAGAGCCTCATCAGAAACCATGTGAGTTGTTCGGGCTGTCTCCTCTTTTCACACAGTTTTACTTTCTACTCAAAGAGAACTGTCCCACGTGGCCCTCATGGCTTTTTCCCCCCATTGTGACCCACCCTGACTTGAGGCTCTATTTCGGCAATGTCACAGCTGGCCGACTGAACAACAAACCCAGTCCCCACGTGCGTGTCAGCTGCAGGAAAAGCGTCACCCTGACGCGGACCCCTACCCATCAGCTGCGTGTCACCAGCCAAATCAATCCCATGCTGCTCGGCACGCTCAGAAACCAAGACTAATAAATCATTTGCCTGCTCTCAGCCCACGATGGTAAGTGTGGTTCAATGCAGGTAATTATAAAAAAAAAAAAAAATGACTTTGAGAGCAAAAAAATCAAAACGTGGGAGTCTGTGTCTAATAGAAAAAGTCTGCAAAGAGATTTGGGAGTTCTAATGACACCAAGGAGTAGGTGAAAGGTCCTGGAGCCTGACAAGTAGCTGGGCTGCCTGATTGACAGAATCGATCCCTTCTTCTCTCCAACACAGCCAGGCCCTGGATCCGCTCGCCTCTGGGTCTCCGTGCCAGGCGGCTGGAGGCAGGGCAGCACATCCCCTCCTGCTTTTACGTGTCTGCAGAAAAGAGCCCCCACCAGTCCATCAATTACCAAGACTGTCAGCACCAGGAGGTGTCGGGATAGTGACAGGGTGAGGTAAAAGCCTTGGGGGCTAAGCTGAAAGGTTCCGACAAGACACATTAAACCACTCTTTATGTTTCCACCCCCACCTCCATCCATCAGCCCTGCCCCCCAGCATCAAAACACACGTTTTTCTTCTAACTTTCACAAGGATGTTATGGTTTCTGCCCAAAAAGTAGCATGGATGACAGGTCATTATTTCAGCTGTCATTCATTATTGTGATTGGCTCTCACATAAACTCGAAGCTCCCTCTCTGTCTCCTAACATAAACGTTTGGTGGGTTCTTCTGCCCTTCCTCTTTTTCCTAATGAGACCATCCTCGCCTAAGAGACTTAGAGGAGTCCTCTTCCCCAAGTGAGATAAAAGACCTCCTCTCAGAATCCCTCAGAATATTTTGTTTGTTTTTCTGCAGAAGGGGAATTTCTGGGTGTCATTCAGAGGTGAAATTTTCATATCAATTATGGAAAAGCTCTCATCTGTTTTCTGGGGGAAAAAAAAAAAAAATGGCATGATGCCCAAACAGAATTCAAGCATGGTTCTTTGGGCCTCTTGCAATCAAATGCCTCTAGCAAACATGGTTAACCTAGATGACCATACTTTCTTCAGAAATGTATAGACAGTGGCAATGCACAAACTACCCTTCAGTAGGGTGATTCAGTCAACCAGTGAATTAAGCACATAAAAATAATTCAGTAGAGTGTTTGACAGAACTGTTCCACCATTTAAATTACATCCCTCATTAACTATTTTTAATTTAAAAACTTCCCAGGTAGCTCAGCAGGTGGAGGATCCCTCATGTTTACTGCTGTGGTGTGGGTGCAAGATCCCTGGCCCTGGGACTTCCTCGTGCTGCTGGTGCCAGCAGGACAAATACATACATACATACATACAAAGTGTATGTATTTAAAGTATATGATATGATTATTTGATATAGATACACTCAGTGAAGTGATTACTACTACCATGGAGCATCTTTGTCTTTGTGTGTGTGTGTGTGTGTGTGTGTGTGTGTGTGGTGTACACCCCTGAAGTCTCTTAGCAAATTTCCAGTATTCAAAAGAGTATTATTCATTATTGTCATCACGCTGTACCTTAGATCTTAGACTTATTCATTCTACATGAATTTGACTTTTTACTCTTTGACCATTATTCTCCCATTTCCCCCTCCTCGCTACCCCTGGTAACTTCCATGCAACTCTCTGCTTCTCAATAACTGTTGAGTTCCTTCTTGGTGCTAGGCAAGGATATAGGGATTAAAAAGTTCTGGTCCCATCTAACTTTAAGGATTTCACAATCCAAAATCTCCCATCTATGTAGAGAATGTGGTGATTTTTTTTTTAACCACAGCAAGAAAAATGGGATCTCAGATCCCGTGGGATGAATGGGATCTGAGAAAAATCGTGTTAAAATTCATCCCACAGATGAATGGGATTTCAGAAAAATAGTGCTAAAACAAGGTACATTCTCACTGTAGGTGAAAAGGAGGGAAATCCTAAAAATTCATGATTTTGAGCTGTGAAAGATATTGAATGGTGCTCTTTAGAAATTTGCCGGAGTTATATTCAAAGGCATGGAAGCAAACCTAAGTATTAGCTTCAGGAGAAATGTGGTCAATGCCTGGGAACCAGTTCCCCAGAGGATGCCATGGTTATCACCCCCCGGGGTGAGCTCACAGATTCAGGCAGTGGTGTGAATTTACCTCTCATTGTAGGCATTCACAGCACTATCCCCATTACTTTCCCCAACATTTGAGAAAGGAAGATGACAATTATTTTTAAATTCTTCTCTGTAGAACTTCCCATGCGGCTGGCAGCATAACTACCCGGCATTGCTTAAATACTTCTCTGTAGATTCAGAAATTATTCACCTTTAGTGGACATGGAGTCACAATTATCACAAACCGAATGGCATGTGATCAAACTGCCAAACTCCCTTTGAGTTGCTTTGGAGTCAACCCCATAGATAGTTTGAAGGCCCTATCATATTTATCAGCTCTCTAAACCAACACTGTTACATAAACCAGTAAAAATCACTGCAAAAGCTAAAAAGTGAACACACACATACACTCACTCACAGGCTAACCCTGGTCTTGGGCGTCCTGGAGACATGCGAACAACAGGGCCAACAGCTACAGCTTAATTAGCACCTTTTCATAGAAAAGTCTGTCAAGGTGAGGTGCAGAAGACACAATAACCATGAATCTGCTAAATCAGTAGTACCAAGGCAGCAGAGGAGAAGGAACAAAGGCAGAAAGACACCAAGGATCTTAGATGTGCCAAAGGAAGGTGGTGGCAAACAACCAAAAAAAAAAAAAAATGCATTAAATGACAACAACAAAACAAGATCACGTATAGACCAATCAAAACATTCTTAGGAAACTTTCCAGCATTTCTTCTCAGCCACCATTCTGAACTCACCTGGGAGAGAACAAACCATGGGAATGCAGTTGGGATTCATCACAAATCATTAGGAAGCCCTATAATTTGCCTATATTGCACATCTCACCTCCAGGGTGGGAGGGTGCCTGGTTCAAGACTCCAAGTGCAACTCAAGGTCACTCCCAGTAAGGTCATTCTCTCACCTCCCTGACCATTCAGGTGGAAATTAATGATCCCAGGATACTTTTCAAAATAGCACAGGGGATCACCCAGCTGCCTGGCTTCAGTCTCAATAAAACCCAACTTAATGTTCCCAGCTGGGAACGAGTCCTTCTCAAATATAGAGGAGAGTCTGTATTCGAGTCCACAATTATTAAGCTGTCCTTCGAGTACTGTAATTACTTTATTATCCATGGAGGACTTTAAGGTACTGGGTGAGTGAGGGATGCCTTGAAAAACCCAAGCCTATTGTAATTTGTAACTGACTTTATCCACAAAGAAACAATTGGTCACGAAACGAAAGTGTCATTGAGGAAGCAAATTCACAGGTGTAGTCTTTACAACTATCAGAGGGCTTAGCTCCAAGAAAATTCAAATTCCAAAATAGTAACTTTCAGGAAAAGCATAGCATTTGGGGTTGAGTGTTCATATTTTTAAACACATATTCTCCAAAGGTAACATTTCAGTAGCTCAAACCCCTATTAGTTTGACATATACTAAAACTGGGGAAAATACACCTGATGTGTAATGAAGATGAACCTAAATAGCTTCCACTAATTTATCCTATTGAGGAAACATTTATCCTTTAAATAGAAATGGATAGATGTGTGTGCTTTTTTAAAAAGAATTACAAAAATTAAAAACCTACAAACTGTATTAATTTTACACTGATTGGTTTCAAGGAAAATAATACGTAAGAATGTCTTAAAGGGGAATAAAGTAATGTCATCATTTTATTGTCAGAGATCATGTGAACAGCCATGAAGGACATATTTAAACTTAAATACTGTGTCTATAATCCATCTTTCAAGCCATGATCTGAAAGATGTTGCTATAAACTATTGGCAAGCAGATTTCTCAGGGAAAAGAGCAAAGGATAGGATAAAGTGGCATTTTATCTGTTGCCTCGTGAAAAAAAAATTATCCTAACACTTAGCAGCTTTAAACAGCAAACCTTTACATTCTCATAGTTTCAATGGGTCAAGAATGCAGGTGTGGCTTAGCTGGGTGTCCCAAGGGAGCCCACGGTCCTTCACAAGGTCCAGTCAAGATGCTGGTGAATATGTCAGTGTGTATCATCTCAGGCTTAGTTGGAGAGGGGTCTATTCTCAAGCTTGCTCACATGGCTGTTGCCAGGATTCAGTTCTCACAGGCTGTTGGATGGACTAAAGGCGTCAGTTCCTTGCTGGCTATTGGCCAGAGGCCTTCCTCTCTTCCTTCCCCATTGGCCTCTCTGTAGGGAAGTCCACAATATGGCACCTGGTTTCATCAATGCAAGAAGTGAGGCAGCAACAGGGAAGCCAAAGTCTTTTCATAACCTAATCCCAGAAGTGACATCCTATCAATTTTCAGAATTCTATTTACTATAAAGGAGTCACTACGTCCACCCCAAACTCAAAGGAAGGGGATCACACAGAGTATGAACACCAGGCAGTGGCAATCACTGGGGGTCATCTCAGAGGCTGCCTGCTGGAGGCATGTGCCCGTGTAGTGAAGAATGAATTTTACCCAAAGAGATGTCTGGCATCTGTCCCAGCTCTGTTCCAGCTGGAATGTAACCTCTAAACCTTGGAATTTCCTGAGTGACAGCAACATATTTGTTATTCATGTTAGGTCCCTGGATAGTTTATGCTAAGGTGACTCAGGATGAGGATTGGCTATGAGAAAGAATAACCATGGGATTAGATGGTGGGGGTTTTGATACTTGCAGGCCTTCCAGGGATAGGAGGGGGCCTAGAGAATGAGTCACATGTCAAGGATTCAACTGATCATGCCTACATAATGAATTTTGACCTGGAAATGTCAAAATGTTTAAATCAACATTCAACTTTTTAAATTGTGAGGTCACACACCTGGGAATAATCGCTAAACTGATGTTATATTTCTTTGCTACCTTTTTACAATGATTCTACCAAGGGGCTTCTGCAAGCATCAAAACTAGCATCAGCTGAAGTCTTTTTAGGTTAGTATGCCTTCCTAATAAGCACTTTTTTCCTATAATATCAGAGACTTTGCTAGAACTTGAATATGAATTGGGTTTTTTTGTGATGGATAAATTTGGTAGGAAAAAAACATGTGTTCAAGCATAAATTGTGTCTCATATTGACCTCATCACTTAGTTCCCCCCATTGTCTCTTACTGAGTTTGTAATCAGTTGAAATACTCAGGAGTTTTACATATAAATTCCTATCAGATGATTTATCCCAAAGAATGTATATTTATACTTATACTCACACTTTTAGCTAAAAATAAATTTTTACATTAATATCATCTTGCATGTATATACTACTTGGAATTTTTCAAAGCTCTTTCAAATGCATTATCACAACAATTTGATGCAATAGCCCAGGGAAAGAATTTTAGGCACATTTTATAGATATGAATATAATTATCACTGGTAGGCATCACTTTGTTTTAAAGAACAATGCTCATGTTTTATAAAGAGTTCATTCAAATAGAAAAGAATGCCAAATAGCAAAATCAGTAAAACGTCATGATATTTGAATAGTCACCAAAAAATACAGAGTAAGCAAGCACATGGGAAAATATCATTGCTATGGATAAAAGAAAAGCAAATTGAAATAATAATTAGTGACATTTCAGGCCTGGTACAGGAATGAACAAGAGAAAAAGGCAAAATCCAACACTGGTAAAACTGCACTAAAACTTTAAGCTTAATATTTGCTGGTGACAATATGAACTAGTATAAATCGCTTGGAAAAGTACTTACTTTTCCAAGTATGTATATTTAGCAATGTATTTGTAATGTCAAAAAAAAGTCATACCCTTTAATCAATTATTCCCATGTGTAAAACTTATTCTTGAAAAAATTCATAAGAAGAAGTTATTTGCAGGAAGATATTCATCAAAGAATTATTCACAATAATAAGAAAAGGAAACAATAAAGGTTTGTAAAGAAAACAAATAAACCTTTGCTCAATGACCAGATCACCCTCTCTCTCTCACACACAGATAATTCTGTACTATGGAAATATAGGAGAAAAGAAATTGTTGCTTCTCCATCCTGTCAGAATTTGTTGGTGCCCAATATTTCCAAAGAGAAATGCATTGCATTTCATACAAACACATTCCCATCAAACTTTCTCATGGAACCATGTAGTTAAGTTTGCATTTGTCCAAGAACAGTCTCTGTGCAACTCCCAGCCTGAGAAGGCTAATGGGTTTAAACTATACGAGAACAAAGTTCCTCAGAGTGGAACAATGGTAGTGATGTCTGCTCACTGACAAATGAACTGTGTGATGAAAATACATTTGCATGAACTTCCAGACAGCATGAGCAATTGCTAATCCAGTGACTGCACCCTTTGGAGGCTCAGCATGTGAGTGCATCCCCAGAAGGTGTTGTGTAAGATGCAGAGTAGCTCCCCAACACCTTGCTTCTGGGGTAGAGAGGGCCTCATCTATGTCATGAATAACAAGTGAAGCCCTAACATGGGTGAGGCTCTAACATGAACTTTGACATTCTCCTAGAAGGGAAAATGTTCATTTGATTTGTATATTAGCTGGGATGTAGCAGGGAATACCTGGAGGAGGAAAGTGGGGTATTTGAGGTATTCTTGCCACTCAAACAATCTAGTGCCTTAACTTCCCTCCTAGGGCAGAGTAGAACATGCTCAGACCACTGAAACACTGTACTCAATGTTCAACATCTCAGCTTCACACCTATCTGGTCACTTCATGACGTGTTTGTTGGTCTTGACAGGCAAAGACTCCAGCAGGAAACTACAACTTTGCACCCACCTGACTTGTCTCTGGGCAGACCCGCTTCAGTCTGGACCTTATTGAGCTCCACATGGTGGCTGGAGCCCCACCTGCTATTAACCCCCTTCACATCCGATTCACTGTAAAACTCATACCAACAAGTCAAGGGCCATTAAATATACAGCTTGGGTAATTAAATGGGTTACACATGAATATTATTTGGTCTGCAAACAATTCTGTGAAAGGTTCCAGAGGGCTGTGTCTTTAGGATTGTAGCTCATTTGTGGGGCTTTGCCAGGAAATGGCTAATTATGACACCTACATGCGTTTCTATGCAATTGGGCTCCAGGGACTGGCCACCTTGTGTATACAAATCCGCATCACCTCTAGGGTGGGGAGCCAAGATGGTCTCCCATGGCCAAGGATGGCAATCAAACAGGACATTATTAGCAACAGCAACGCCTCTGGAAAAAATAGTTTGGCTCGTTGTGTGTGGAACTAGCATTTTCTATCCATGCATGTCTTCAGGCAACCAATTTTAGGGACATTCGTATTAAAATAAACCCCTTGCATGCTCCCTTATCCATACCAGGCTTTCAGAAGGTACACTGGTTTTTCATGGAAAAGCTACTTCAAAGACTGGGTCATTTCCAGAAAACAATTTCTCTGCCCCTCTAGATCAGGGATTCTGCCTAGGCATCTGGCAATGCTTTTGTTTTTTGTTTTTGGGGTTTTTTTTTGTTTTTGTTTTTTTTTGCCTTTTCTGGGGCCGCTCCTGCGGAATGTGGAGGTTCTCAGGCTAGGGGTCTAATTGGAGCTACAGCCGCTGGCCTACACCAGAGCCCCAGCAACACCAGATCTGAGCCGCATCTGCAACCTACACCACAGCTCACGGCAACGCCGGGTCCTTAACCCACTGAATGCTCTTAAACTTACAGGCAGAACTGGCGATGGGTGTAAGGATAAGGAGAGGTTCTGTAGCTTTTATCTGTTACCCAAAAAAGACTGACTTTGTTCTGCCTGGTATAAATGCTCTAATCTCAGAGCAGAGGGAATCTTAGGAAGGACTTTAAGGAAGAGAGTGTGGGCCATCTCTCCTTTTCCCAGGCATCCAGAGGACCCCGCTTCCCAGCATCACTTGCTGGCAGGTGTGGCCATGTGACCAGATCCTCACCAATGGAATGGGAAAAGGAAGATAGTGTCTGATCTTGCTAAGGCTTTTAAGAAGTGGCTGACTCTCTTTCTTATCCTTTCTCGTTCCACCAATGCATTCAGAGGATGGCAAGGGTGTAGGGCATGGTGGAACCAGAGGACAAAAGAAATTGGATTCCTGAATCACTGTGTGGAAGAAAGATTCCTGCCAGCCAGAACAGCTGCCTCCAACTGTGAAGCAAAAAACAAAGTTCTGTGGTGTTGAATCATCATATGTGCTTGTATAAACTAGGCTGGCTGCTCTAATGCAGAATGAGCAACATGGTCAGATTTGTGTTTTAGAATGGGCTGTACATTTCTAATATAGTTTTATAATGAAGAGACATATCGGGATTTCATTTTACTACAATGCTTTTCATATTACCACTTTTCAAAATGCCCGACACATCCCATCATTCCCAAAGGGCCAAAATCTTAGATAAAAACAACACAAAGGCATTTTATTTATAGATTGGCCACCAGGTCATCTCCTTCAGACATTGAACACAAGGGCAAAAAGTCTTCCCGTACGATTTCCCTAAGTTTTACATCCAATTTTCCCTTGAATACCTCTAGTGCTAGTGTCTTGACAGCTTTTTGAGCAAAATTACTCTACTGCCTGATTGACCTTCATGGTTCAGAATGTTCTCTTTCCTGTCAGACTTTAGTTTTCCTTCTTCGAACTTAAGCAGATAACTGGCCAGACTCCAGTGAATGAATTAGTCCTACAGTAAAACTCAGAAATATGGTGTTAAAAAGCTTAAAGTAGACTTAAGTTTTCCTGGGATGAGATCTCATTTAATCATAACAAGGACATGAAACAGGGTCTCCATTTGACAGGCTCTGAGATTTCTAGTAACTTGGCCATGACCAAAACAAGAGGAGGGGACCATGCCTGAGGCAGTCTGATGAGCCCACTCCCAGCGCCATCCCAGTCCACTTGGCTTCCTCATATTCAGATGAAAGAAGCACTTTGGCCACGGACTCATGTTCAAGTTCCTCAGTAGACTGGGGGGATAAAGCTTAGAATTCACTGAGTAATTTAAGATGGGTTCATTTTCCAAGGTTGGAATGACCTTGTTTTCACAAACACTATAATTCTTTTGAAAGTGACCAGGGAGAGCCTTTTGCAGGCGGGAGTTATATAAGCCAGTGGACTTAAAAAAGAAAAAATACTGACTTATGACTCAAAATGAGCTTCCAGAACTGATCTGAAAGGAGTTGGGAGGTTTTGGAATTTTGATGTTGGTCTTGATTGAGTCCATCTGTTCGTGGGTTAAGAATCCGAGTCTAGGAAACTGGGTGTCTCTTGCCTTCTCCTCCTTCCACTCCCCACCCTCCCATGAGGGTGGAATAGTCCCCACAGTCTCTAGTACACCCTTGCAATCCAGCACTCCTTACTTAGTGACCACAGCCGGTCTTCGTGGGGGCAGTATCAGCCTTTCAAAGCCAAGAGAGAGGCATCCACACCCACCATGCTCCCCCTACCTGCTACCCTGACCCTGGGCAGAGGTGTGGGGGTTTGGGAGCAAGGCAGCCATGAACAAGCAGTCACTGCAAAGAGGCCTGCCAGGCTTGTCACCAGGGCTGGGTAATGAGGTCAATGTGAAAACAACTGGGAGGCAGGTTCTGCAGGAAACACAGGCAGAGTGGAAACAGCCCAGAACTACACTGTAGAATCCAAATTCATGGAGTCAATTGCCAGGAACATGATATGACCTTTTGAACACAGTGAACATCTCTTAGAGAGCAGGATGCCCTGCTCTTTTCCATGTCATTGCTGCCCTGGAGTTGCAAGTCACTGGAAGTAACAGTCCAGCCTCCAAATTTGTGCTCTTTTAATGATACCCAGACACACACACACACACACACAAACACAGGAATAAATGTGTGTCTGTTACCTACAAGGTTTCTTGGCCTTCCTCAATTAATAGAAATTGACAAGAGGCCAGATAAGAAACTCAGGGGAAGCTTTATTGGAGGCCCCTGCTACAGCAGAGGGGCGGGAAAACAAGTAACATCTTCCTTTGCTCACTACCCCGGAGGGGAGCATGCTTTTTCCTTATATGGGGTGAGAGGAGGAGTGGCTTAGGGTTTGTCCATCCCTTTGGTGGTGCCATGTGCAGGGTGCATGGGCAGTGCCCTGCTTTTGCTCCTGATACCCTATTTTATTTATTTTTTTACTCCCGGCTCTTCAGAAGTGGCAATTGGATTTTTGGTCTTTTTGTATCTTGCCTATAATTTGCCCCAGCTGGGTATGCACATAGCTATTTTTGGTCCCTAGTAGTTTCTTTGTATTTTCTTGCTCAAGAAGACATTTGTCCATGTGCAAGCACTGTAGCGAAGGGTCCCAGGTCCTAGGTCACAACCTGTCTCATGTATATATGCATACAAACATACATGATAGATATGTCCTATGTGTATGCATTTTAAAATTTATTTAAAGCCCTTCCCACTTATTTTATATCTTTTATTATTCATCCTAGCTTATGTTTTGAATAGCAATCTTTGAGATCCAGTGCATCTTTTCAAATGAGAAAACAATCTTTGTACAGAGTAGGCTGGTCTACTCTAATGCAGACTATTCTCAGCCACAGCCAAAGATCCCGTATTGAGAGCAGCAACAAAGCTACTTTCCAACCCAGCACTGATCTAGCCCAGAGGAGGTTCTGCTCAGCCCCGCACTTTAGTTTTCTATCGCCGTTCTTTCTTCCACCTTCTCCACACCCTATTAAATCCAGACCCAGTGTATTTCTTTCATGTCCAGCAGCATCACCTGTTCTTTCTCCAGAAAAGCTGTAAACTTTTGTGGTTGGGGTCCAAACCCCAACCTCTCAAGCCAGGAATTCTTGCCTTGGGAACTTGGGCAGTGTTGACAAAGAAGCAAGAAAAAGAGCTAAAATGTCTCTGATCAGGAAACTGCTTTTATGAAGAATGTTAAATCAAGAGTTCAGCAGTTAATGAACCCAACTGGTAGACATGAGGACACGGGTTCAATCCTGGACTGGCTCAGTGAGTTAAGGATCCGGCATTGCCATGATCTGTGGTGTAGGTCGCAGATGCGGCTCAGATCCCACTTTGCTGTGGCTCCAATTTGACCCCTAGCCTCAGAACCAACATATGCCTCAGGTGCGCCTCAGGTGCAGCCGTACAAGGACCAAAAGGGAGGGAGGAAGGAAGGCAGGAAGGAAAGGAAGGCAGGCAGGAAGCAAAAGAAGGAAGGAAAGAAGGAAGGAAGGAAGAAAAAACAGGAAAAAAAGAATGTTAAATCAGGGCACACTACACATGATTGTAAACCCTTTAAAGGAATTGCAAAGGATCTGCAGCTCTCAACTTTATTTATTTATTTTTTCTTTTTAGGGCAACATGTGCAGCATATGGAAGTTCCCAGGCTAGGAGTCAAATAGGAGCTGCAGCTAAGAGTCTACGCCGCAGCCACAGCAATGCCAGATCCGAGCCACATCTGCGACCTACACCACAGATCATGGCAATGCCGGATCCTTAGCCCACTGAGTGAGGCCAGGGATCGAACCCGCATCCTCATGGATACTAGTCACATTCCACAAAGGGAACTTCCAGCTCTCAACTTTTTAACAGAAAATACTTTCTCATAGGAAAATGGAAAACACTAGCACTTCAATTGGAGTCTGAAAAATATGTGATTTTCTTAAAAGGAAATTTGGGATGGGGGTAGGGGTGGGGGTCCACAGTGCCATTCACACAATGTTTCGTCTCTGTTGCTGGGACAAAACAGCCTTATCATGGGCAGACCGGCTAAACACAGGTTAATTGCCTGAGCACTGCATATACTGAGCTCCCCAGAGGAGAATATATGCCAAGATGGCTCTCTTCATATTCTGTGCTCTACTTAAAACTTAGGATGACAAATAGGGGAGCTGGGAGGGCTCCTGGGAGCTGTGAAATGTATTCCCTATAGATTAC